>NC_089493.1:188382996-189026567 GCF_036850765.1 Saccopteryx bilineata | reverse complement strand
CCTGGAACGCTGAGGTTGCTGGTTCGAAACCCCAGGCTTGCCAGGTCAAGGCACATACCGGAGGCAACTACGAGTTGATGCTTCCTACTCCTCTCCCCTGTTTCCCTCCCTCTCTCTTCTCTCTCTAAACTCAAGAAATAAAATCTTAAAAAAAAAAAAAAAAAGACGGCAAGAAAACTCCTAGCATATTAGACGGAAAATGCTTCCTCCCCATACTTCAAAAATGTGAGGAGGAGAAATTTCATTAATGAGATAATTCTGTGGACCCCCTTCTTTCTCAGTGGAGTCCGGCTCCTGGGCGGTGGGAGGGGCCGGTGAGTGAGGTGTCCAGGAGCTCGCTCTCGTTTGCAGGAGGGAGTACCAAGTCTCACTTCTCTACGGCTGTCAAGACAAATTGGTAACGTGGGGCATCTGCTTCTCAGGTTCTGGGTGCTGACTATCACCTCAGAGTTGGCTAATTCCCATAAAAATGTAGTTATGAGCAATGATACTTAAGGTCTATTGTCTAAGGGACATGCTGTTTTCACGGTCCTTTATAGGACTATGGTTTATCTATGGATCGAGTTTTGTCCTTGGGCTGTACCATTTTTGGATATTTGTAAAATTTTTAAAACTAAAAATGTTCCCCTTGGCTTAAGTGGAGGGAGGTTGTAAGAGAGCTGACAGGAAACTCTTCAGCATGTGCGTAACAGCACGTGGCCGGGAACCCAGTCGCCCGGGATGCACACGTTATTGCCTTCCACTGGGAGGCTCTACAGCAGGGGTCCCCAAACTACGGCCCTCGGGCCACATGCGGCCCCCTGAGGCCATTTATCCGGCCCCCGCCACACTTCCGGAAAGGGCACCTCTTTCATTGGTGGTCAGTGACAGGAGCATAGTTCCCACTGAAATACTGGTCAGTTTGTTGATTTAAATTTACTTGTTCTTTATTTTAAATATAGTATTCGTTCCCATTTTGTTTTTTTTTACTTTAAAATAAGATATGTGCAGTGTGCATAGGGATTTGTTCATAGTTTTTTTTTTAGTCCAGCCCTCCAATGGTCTGAGGAACAGTGAACTGGCCCCCTGTGTAAAAAGTTGGGGGACCCCTGCTCTACAGAATGCCCCTGAGTGGTTGATTTGTTTTTCACCTTATAGATGTAATGCATCTCGTTCTTTCTCCGTTTGCCTTGGTTTCTAGGATAGCTAGAATCAGTATTTTGCCGATCTTAAGTAATGGAATGGGACTTTACATACATGAGCGTATAAGTATGCTTTCCCGTCTAGATTTGTCCTTTACCCTCATTGTGTCTCCTAGTTATAGACTTCCAGGTTTTTTTAAATTGTCATAGGCTTTTACAAATTATGGGGAAGACGTAAGAAAGGGGATGGATGGATGGGTGGATGGGTGGATGGATGGGTGGGTGGGTGGGTGGGTGGGTGGATAGATACGTGGATGGGTGGATGAGGGGATGGATGGATGGATGGATGGGTGGATGGGTGAGATGGGTGGGTGGATGAGTGGGTGGGTGGATAGGTGGATGGGTGGGTGGATGAAGCGCTTTTGCTTTATGATGCCAGATAAATAAGACAGTCATTAAATTATCTAGGCAACTAAAGTCTTGGACCACACCAGGTAACCTGCAATTTTACTGGTTTTGATGTATTATTTTCATTTAGAATGAACCAAGACATTGCTTTAAAAAAAAAAAAAAAAGGCCAGGGCACATTCAAGGTGCTCAGTTACCAACGGAGGCCTTCCAGCTGGGACAGTTCCTCTGCCACAGAGGCCGCCAGAAAGAGTCTTGAAGAACAGGTATCCTGGTTACAGGTCTTCTGTTTGCTTGAAGTTACTAACGAGTGTGCCAAGCCCCTTCATTTAGACTTCTAAGAGAACTAAAACTCAGGCTTGTATGAGAGGGCAGGTAAGCCAATGCTTCTGATTACCAGGTGGCTGTGCCTGTATTTTCGGCCTCATGCGCTGACAGCAAAGTGCAGACCCTCTTCCGGTTTGAAAGGTAGTCCGATCGCTCCTGCATTGGCAGAAGCCTCCGGTACGCTGCCTCTCGGATTCAGAAATGTTTCCCCAGATAAGTTATTTCCTAGGGTTTGAAATTATGCTGCTATATAGAAGAAACATCTCTGGAGCTAACTCGGCCACCTGGAAGGCAGAACCGGGATGAGCTGCTCGCCAGAGCTCAGCTATTTGGATGTAAGTGCCAGAGGGGACAGGAAACACTGCTCTTCTAAGCACCTCACCAGGGTCCCTGGTTGATGGGCACCGAATGAAGACTAGAGCAATTTGGCTCCAAAGGTGTCGAGGTTTTAGTACCATCCACTAAAGAGTGTGCTACCCTCATAGAAAATAATGACAGGGAAGCCATAAAGGTAAAGCTGTGTTGTTGCTTCGAGCAGGCTTTCATGTTGTCAAAAACATTTTAGTTGCGGAGTTTATGCCTGGTTGGTCTCTTCAGAACAAAGGCTCTTTGGGCAGGAAATGTGTGTAGTGACTCCCCTGCTGATGGGCTTCACGAATGTCAAGTCATAATAGTAACAATAAGAGAACAGCAGAAATTCTTTTTTTTTTTTTTTTTTTTTTTTTTACTGTCATGCATGGGCTGAATGTGCTAGAAGGAGTTTTATTTTACCTAAGAAAGAAATAAAGGCCAATCTGATACCAGATCTTCAGAACACAAGGTCATTGCCAAGAAACCCAACTTAAAAAAAATCTATGTAATTAATCAGCTAAACATAACACAACTGACGATGTGGTTGCTTTGTTAGTGTTACGACACCCTCCGAAAGATCCAGCCCTTCTCATCAAACTCCGTTTGGAACACCCAACCACAGCTCCGCACTGTCTCATCTGTGTCAAGCTCTATCTGCAATCCTTTACGTGACATTCAAATTCATGGCAACTGCATTCAGACCTTGATAGAATCCTCAGTTTGCCCTGGACCCTAAATCCATTCCATAAGACATGCATGTGCACACAGACACATGCACGCGCACACACACACACACACACACACACAGTGCACATATATTTGATTTGCACTCAATTCAACTAAGCCAGAGTCAAGAATTTTGAATGAATGACTGCCTGTTGGCCAGAACTTTTATACATTCTCAGATAAATATCCACTGAAAACAGGGTATTATGTACAAGTGGGCTTTCATCCCTCAGGTGAAGAAATCAAATCAAAGCTCTTGTTTGGGATGAAAATGGACCCTCAAGTTTTCTATAGTATTTTCCCATTACTGAAGCTTAAATCATTATCAATCTTACGTGAGCTGGACAAATTGGTACAAGTGATGAAAAATGGATAAGTTTGACTCGGAAAGCATAGATCTGTTGTGTCCACCCAAATGAGGTTTTGATTAGATAGAAAGCCAACAAAAATACCCTATCAACAACTTCCATTCTGATACAATACCCGGAAGGAAATAGCTCACAGCATTATCGCTAAGAGGACATTCTAGACATCTCTGAGATATGAACTGACCTCTCTATGGAAATCATCTTTGCTTGGGTATCCATACATACATAAAAGGATATAGTTTTTAAAAGCTCATTTTCTCCCTAATAATGGTCTGTTTTTAAAAAGCTATCAGCAGGTGCACCTCATTTCAAAAGCCTCTTGTCCTTCATAATACAATATTCATCACGATTACATAGTATGAAATAAAAAGCAGCAAAACATCAGTGAGGATAGTTCAATTAAATGCAACATAATCTCTGCAGAAAAAAAAAAGAAATGGTTCTGTCGCTAAAATCAAGTTCTGATGAAAGAGAAAAGGGAATATATTTCCGCGTATTTTTAATTACATAGAATTTCCTCAAACATGATTTTTCATAATATATTCCATTAAGTTAACATCATATTTGAAGAAAGAGCATTTTCTGATTTCATTTTGAGCCTGATTTTGAGCAATTACAGTGTCATTGTTCTGCGGTGGAAAGGTTGCATTCATTTACTGTGTGGTTACGCTAGTCATGATTGATGTCTCGTCTCCAAATGATAAACCAATCACCCCAATGATGTAATGTCATTTTAAAAGTGCCATAATCACATTTCTCTCCAACTAGAAGCTCTGATAAGTTCTAATAAAGATTTATGGCAGATTAAAGACCTTCAGAATATCAACAATGGATTGCTCATTTGATGAGAGATTTGATTAGGTAATTTTTTTGGAAAAAAAATAATATGAGTTTACTAACTATATCCGACCCAGCTTTGAAGAAGGACACGGGCCATCGTAAGTAGCAGTCCATCACTTCATCTCCAGAATGAATCATCTTAAATGTATATATTTCAGGAGATCTTGTCTAATTGAAGAGGCTGAGGCCAGTGGCGGCATACAATCGTGGACGGAGCCCAAACACGGTCTCATCAAGGAACACTCTTGGTAGGGGAATGTCTGTCCTGCTTTTGACAGGATATGCTAGTGAACACCACGAGTGGCCAATTCAGAAGATAACTAACTCCAAAGGCTTTGAGTCGGGAGCAGTTCATTTCTATAAGTGACTTCCCATGGACCATGGGGACTTCACCCTAGATACTGCCCACTCCTATGTTCACAGGCTTTGTGAACACATCACCAACAGGAGAAATCAAAACAAAGCATCAGTATTGCTGGGTCTGGAGCAGTTGCACCTATAAATTAGTGGGCAGGAGTAGAGGTAATAGGTACAAAACTCTCCAAAGTGGAACAGAACTCCGGGACCGGTCCCTTTACTGTGTGGATGTGAAAACCACAGTAACAACTAGGTATTTAGAGGCAGTGTTTCTCATGGTACCACGTGATCAGCTTGCTCAATTCAAATAAAGGGGCACAGAAGAGGGTAATAGGAGCGGTCACGCCCCCTCCCCCACACACACATAGCCACTTCAGACTTAGAAAGACATTCACTATTCATATCAAAGGGAACACATTTTAATAGCAAAATCACCAAAACAAGCAAGGAAGAAAAGTTAGGTGCTAGCCATCAAAATCAAGAGATCTGAGATGCACACAAACTGGGCACATGAGGGTGTCCAGGGTCACTTGGCTACGACCAGAATCATAGTGATACAACATTCAACATCCCATTGCCTTTCTGCACTTCACCTTTGGGACCTGGCTGCTCCTATGTGCAGCAGTGGGCCAATCCCTTTCACTGAAGGACACCCCGGCCCTGTTGAGATAAGCAAAGCCTTATCTATGACCTCTGACCAATGTATCTTGGAATCACAATGCCCCAAAATGACAAACGTAATTCACCCCGATCCTTCCCGCATCACCTCCCCCCTGAGCCCCCGAGCCCTCGCTGCAAAGTGGCCATTTCGCTGGAGACGCAACATTGTCACGCACACAACATGGAACATTCAGACACCACAAGTTCCTTACCACTGCTGGAGGCTTGCTGGGGCCCTGAGCATGCTCTGAGCAGGTATGAATTGGGGGAGAATTCCTCATCAGGGTTGGTGTCCATGATTTGATGGGAGGTGTTGCTGTCTAGCAATGGCATCTGGCAGCTAACTGGTGGAGGATTATGGGAGCTAGGCAGCTGAGCAGATGGGAGGAGGCTAGACGAGGATGTAGGTGGGATGGGACGACCTGGGAGAGAGGACAGAGTGGTCAAAGGTCAGCAATGAGTGTCATGAGAGCATCCAGAGAACGTTACATTGAAACCACCTCACAATAAAAATACCTAAAAAAGAAAAATAAATAAAAAGGTCCAGATGTATTTTTTTTAAGTGGTTTGGTGTTTCTCTACATGTCTGAATTCATACTACAGGTATGTTTCAGAAAGCCAGTGTGCGCAGAAATATCCATCTACACAGTGGACATGGAATCCATCTGCAAAGCCTCCCATTCCTTCCATCTCCCCTGCTGCAGCGTTCATCTAAGACCACATCATCTCCACCACACTGTGTCCTTGCTGGTCAACCTGCTCCCACTCTTGCCGCACACCTGTCTGCTCCCCGTTGTCCCCATCCCTTCTCCACAGCAGCCAGAACATGTTAAAGATAGAAACCAGGTCCTACCACATGCCAGCGTGGCTCTATCCAGTGGCTTCCCATTGCATGTAGAGAAAAGTCCGAGCCCTTGATGACAGCCTCCATGTCTAGCCTACCCTGGCACCAGCTGCCTCTAACTCACCTCTGAGAGTGGCCCTCAGAATGTGCCATGCATTCCTGTTCACAGCCTTTATACTGCCTGCCCCCCTTCTGTGTAGAACATTCTCCCCCCCCCCCACTCGCCACCTAATAGTCACAGTCCCGCTCTTTCCCCTCGTTCCAGCCTTCCCCGCTTGTCTTCTTGAAAACTGCCATCCAGCTGCCTGTTTAAAATATTTTTCGGAGCCCTTTTTGCTACCTGAAGGCTGACCTTTGTGTATTTTATTCACTCCTGCATCCTTGGTGTCTTCCTAACAAATGGCACCTCTTAAATGAATGAATGAACAAACACATAAGGTAGACTAAAACCAAATTGGTGAGATTGGGTTCGAAGTGGAGGAGAGGTGGCAAGAAGAACACAATGGCCTCCCACAGAATGGGATGACCCACGCTCTTCACGATGATGATTTCTTTTTTCTTTTTGCCACCATGGGGAATCCCTACAAAGAGAAGCATAGCCACTCTGGGCCATGGGTAGGAGCAGCCAGCCTAGCAGGAGGTGACCAGAGACTTGGAACTGCCCTGGGGTCAAGAAGTTCTCCCACAGGAAGCCTGCAGCAACCTCTCTTTCCACACGGCAGGGAGTCCCTGGTGGCCAGAGGCTGAGGGAAGATGGCTGCCAGGCGCACTTTCACCAGCGTCACCCTTACATCTTGGGGTCCTCGCAATGCTTGCCTGCTGGTTTGTTCATTTGGAGAAAGCTCAGAAAAATGGAGCAGGTGTGGCGGCCCAGGGGACGTGCCCTAAAGCCGGGGGTGGGGGGCAGTGGGAAGAGTCCGGTCTCGAGAAAGCCAACTCAGGACCAGGTCTGAGTTTCAATGCAGGTAACGAGTGCGTGAGTCAGAAGCAGTATCTTTTCCTCTTTTCAGATGTACTATGTACTATGTATGTGGGGACATTTTCAGGCACCTCGAATGGATGTTAATTATTGTCATGGCTTTTACAATTGTTATTTCCTGATCTATCCCTCAGGGCATTCAATGTTATCGATAGATCCGTGTGGTTCAGTGCAATCTCTGAGTGCTCGTTCTGTGCTCTCTGAGATACCGAGGATACAGAAACAAGCAAGAACTCAGCCCTGCCCTCAGAGGGTTCACAGTCTAGTGGGGGAGGCAGACAAGGTAACTGGGTCATTTCAGTACAGGACAAACAGCAGGATGTGAGGACGTGGGGACGAAGAAAGTGACAGTTGATTCAGCCTGGCCGGGTAGAGGCAGGGGTGGAGCGTCCGACAAGGATTCCTGGGAAAGATGACACTTGAGCAATGCTCTAAGGAAGGAGAAAGGGCTTCCGGTGAGAGGAAACCAATGGACAGTGGCAGAGAGGCACCAAGCTACTGGCCTGTTACCCTTCGGAGGGCGGACGTGGAGGAAAGAGACAGGAGATAAGATGCTGAAAAGCCCGGGGCTCCTGCCCAGGAACACGACTGAAGAAGAAGCATCCTTGAAATAGATTCATGGACCAAGGGAGTTTCATTTGAAAAACTCCAATCATTCCTAACTGTTTGGGGGCCAGGTAAGGCACACTGTTCTCACCAGCCGATCTGGCAAAGACAGGCTGAACACATCAGACTTTCATCAGAATCCATACTCACATTTAATCAATACCTTCTCCTATTGGCTTCCCTTCAGTAACTACCGCTGTTACGGCTATCTGAACTCCTAGTGTTTTCTGCACAAAGACTGTCAGCTGTCACTCACTGCAATAGCTACTTTACGTAGGTTATCCCATTGAATTCTCAAAGCAATACTATGAGGTCAGAGTGATTATAATCCCCATTTATTGATGAAGAAACTGAGACACAGAGAAGTGAGACGATATAACCAATAAGCGACCGGGGCCAGGAGTCAAACTCTGATTTGTCGATTCCCAAATGTACTCTCTAACCACTCAGCACAGTGTCCGTCCTCACAGCCTGGGGACAAAAAAGGAAGGTGACATACAAGGAGGGGCTGATGTGTAGGGAATCAGGTTCCCGGTGCCCATCTCCCAATCCCAAGGCACTTTCAAGATTTCAGATAAGACATGTTTCCTTCAATGACCGTGGATAGCAGCTATCCGCCGGCAGGCAGAGTCCAACACCTTTCTCGTGATTTTATTTATCAAGTTCAAAGTAGCTACTTCATATCAATGATCCTCTCCCCCTCCACCTGCTGTGCTGTACGTGGAGGTGTCCTCACCAGGACACTGTGGGGTTGGTGCTGATGACCACTTAGTAGCGAGGCTCTGGGAGGGACAGATTTTAACGCCTAATCAATAGGCTTTCACGTTCGCACGGAGCCATCGCTAAGACTGCGTGCTGAGGAACCAGGATGGCTGGAAGCCAGTATTCAAATTCCTTTGAGTGACTGAGGTGGAACTGAAGTTCAAATGCAATTTTCCAGGAGCCTGATATGATAGTTGCTATGAAATCATCCTTTACATGATTTTGTTTGAAATTTTGTTCAGCATGAATCCATTTCCTATAGTACAGACAGAACTGCGTTTTAATGTACACAAACAGACAATGGAAGAGCAGTGGTAGCACAGTGAAAGCACCGGGCTGACTTGGGCATGCTGAAATACTCATCACAGAACTGTCGGGTCCCGGCTACTTAAAATCCATGCTCGGGTAGCTGCTTAAACGCTGCTGGCTGGTGCCTACTATTACCTGGGAAATCTCTCAGCCCCCAGCTCTGTCTCCCAATCAAACGGAATGCTGTTCTCTATTTGCTATGTCATTTGCTAATTTTGTTCACTTAAGCCACATCCCCCCCCCCCCCCCCACTATTCCAACTGACAGAGGCCATCTGTACAGACACAAACAGGTTCCAAAGTAGAGGGGAGAAAGCTGGAGGGATACAGGCTCACTTTACAGACCACGATTTCTTTTTCTTTTTTTTTTTTTTTTTTTTTTTTGCATTTTTCTGAAGCTGGAAACGGGGAGAGACAGTCAGACAGACTCCTGCATGCGCCCGACCGGGATCCACCCGGCACGCCCACCAGGGGGCGATGCTCTGCCCCTCCGGGGCGTCGCTCTGCCGGGACCAGAGCCACTCCAGTGCCTGGGGCAGAGTCCAAGGAGCCATCCCCAGCGCCCGGGCCATCTTTGCTCCAATGGAGCCTTGGCTGTGGGAGGGGAAGGGAGAGACAGAGGGGAAGGGAGAGGGTGGAGAAGCAAATGGGCGCTTCTCCTATGTGCCCTGGCCGGGAATCGAACCCGGGTCCCCCGCACGCCAGGCCGACGCTCTACCGCTGAGCCAACCGGCCAGGGCCCAGACCATGATTTCTTACTAAAAACCTGCATGTGTGGTGGGCATGTCACCAGGGACTATGCCCTCCCCTGGTTCCTACTTCACACACGACGGAGACCTCCCGGACCCCCAGTCTACTTTTGAAGTTCGTTTTGAAAGGGTGTAGTGTCCCTTGCAAATATGTAGAAAGCCGGGCTTCGCGGATCAATTAAAAAGCAAGAAAAAGCATGTGAATGCAGCAAGACATAATTCCTTAAACTCATATGGTTTTGTGTACGTGTGGGTGTGCGTGCGTGTGTTTTCCAAGATCCCCATGTAAACCAAAGTCTAATTATCTGTGTGATTGGATTCCTCGTGACCTTAAAGAGGAGGACTAATTCAATATTTTTCTAATTTATACTACTTCCAAGTGAATACGATTTTGTGATCGTTTCAACCGCGAACATTTTCTGATGAAAAACCCCAATCGCCAAAGCAGTTCCGCGGGCTGGTGGTGGCCGTTTGGAACGCGGGGTTCGGAAGGACGCTGCTGAAGGCGCCCAGCACCGAGTGGGAAACGGTGCCGTCGTCAATCAGGAAGCTCGCGGAGCAGGAGTGGGCGAAAGGCAGCAGGTGTGCCTAGCGTGTTCTCCAGCCATGCTGCGGCCCTCCCTCCATCACCCGCCTCAGCCAGACCTGAGGGCAGGGCTCTACACCATCTGCGGTTGGTGTCACATGGCTCTCACCCCCATCGTCTCAATTACACCCCCATTTTTTCTCCTTAAGCTGATTTGGATTTAGGCTTAATTCTTCCATCCAAGATGAAAGGGCCACAGTCACCTCACCATCCCCAGAGCAGTGGTTATTATCCATGAAACTGCTGCTCTGCCCCCATGTTATTAACATATTCCCTCATTTACACTAGGCGGCATGCTGCAAAGCAAGCCCCCAAATTCACTTAAAACTACTGGTTTCAGCCCCGGCTGGTTGGCGTAGCAGTAGAGCGTCAGCCTGGCGTGTGGAAGTCCCAGGTTCGATCCCTGGCCAGGGTACACAGGAGAAAGTGCCCATCTGCTTCTCCACCCTTCCCCCTCTCCTTTCTCTCTATCTCTCTCTTCTCCTCCCACAGCCGAGGCTCCACTGGAGCAAAGTTGGCCTGGGTGCTGAGGACGGCTCCATGGCCTCCACTTCAGGTGCTAGAATGGCTCCAGCCACAATGGAGCAACTCCCCAGATGGACAGAGCATCACCCCCTTGTGGGCATGCTGAGTGGATTCCAGTTGGGCAGATGCTGGAATCTGTCTGAATGCCTCCCCACTTCTAACTTCGGAAAAAAAACAAAAACAAACAAAGAAAACCTACTGGTTCCTTTAAATGTGAAGATTAATGGCAAACAGATATTAAAGTGCTCTATGTAGATGACATATACTTGATCTATGTAGAGAGGGCATGTCAGGATATTTGGTGAAATAGAGACATGATCAAGAGATAGTTTTAAAAAATGAAAATAACTAAAAAGCAAAAAAACAAAAACAAACAAACCAGTACCAGGAATAATTAAACCCCAAATAATAAATTCAGTGACCTCATTATCACTTGTATACATGACCTTGCTTTGTGCTGAGAGAACTCAGCGAAGACTTTACATGTATTTTTCTGCCATTCACAACTTTTCTTTTCTCTGAACAAAGTATTAGTATTATCCCTATTTACAGGTGAGGAAACTGAGGCATGGAAGAACTTGACTTCCCCAGCGTTACCTGAATCCAGGCAGTCTGACCTAGAAATCCCAGGCTTGAATGGTTCATTCTACTCTTTCCCGTGTTACACAAGAGTGACTGCTAAAATAATGAATGCGAAGTGAGCCCCAAACCCATTGGTCCTCTTCTGGAAAGCACCATAGAGATCGTCCTAAGGGAGGCAATTGACCACAGGCAGAAACAAGGCTTCTCCTAGAAGCAGCCACAGCAACTGCCCATGATTTCTAAAGAGAGAAAGCAATTCTTGAATCAAAAACTGGAAACCTTTTTTGGCTTTATAAGTTCTAAGACTTAATGAAAATATCGCTTTTGAATTAAAATTGCCTATTGCAAAAAGGACCATATTAGCAGAAGCAAAGCAGTTGGTTAGAGAATCGAAACAATTTTCCTAAAGAATTATTACAATACTTGCTGTTTACACAGATACCTAAATTCTCCATTTCCCCCATGCACCTGGGGGTTTGTGAAGCCACTATCTCTGACAGAGTTAAAAAGCGAGGTACAGGAATATGTGGGTAAAGAGAAATAATTTTGACACCTGAGATATCGCCCTTCTTTTGTTTGTGATCGATGAATTTTTCAGGAGCGTGGTCTCCTCGCTCTCACACTCCATGAGAACATTCTTTAGGAAAGTGGGTCAGAGTCCTAAAGTTCTGCCCAGTTCTGCACATGGGACCCGCGGGGGGCTGTGTGATGGCACATTCGCCCTCAAGGTGCCTGCCAGGTCTCAGCCGGGCTCCGGGGCAGGGCAGCCATGGCAACCACCATGAAAGGCACAGGGAACCTGACAACAACTCGAGCCGGACTCCCTGCCTCCAGCTGAAGAGGACGTGGCTGGAGCCGTTACACGTCTGTTCCGCCTGTTTTATGAGCTCAGTATCAGATTCAGGGGCTCGACTGATGCCCCTTCCACCATGATCACAACACCCACGGGGCGGAGCCAGCACCGGAAACCTGAACTCAGGCTTGTGTACGGCCAACGCTACGATGGGCTATTTCTAAACCTGGAGTTGCCTCACATTCAAATTCACCTACTCACTGGCTTCACCGTCCAATCCACCCCATTCCCAGCATCTGCTCTGCCCCGCGTGAAACGCTCTGGTTTCCAATGGAGACGATCACCTGCTTCTCTGGTGCAGAGGTTTATTTCCGCCCTCCTGCCCGCAGTGTGAGCATCTCCAGTGCTCCGCCCGCCCCGCTGCCTCTCTACCCCAGAGGCCCGGTGAGGAATGGGGCAGGCACCGGCTTTGGGGCCTGCTGACTGAGCTCAGCCACTTCCTGTGTGAGTCCGAGGCCGTCGCTGGGCCTCTCTGATGACAACATCGACCACACGTGTTGTTGTGAAGACCGGAGGTAAGACGCTTATGGTCCCTAGAACTGTGTCTGACACATAGTAGGCGCAAGGGACCCAGGGGGAGCTAATGAGACGTGTGGCTTCTTGGTTCCAGTTGGTTCACAAGCACCAACTGTTCACTCCACGAACCAATGTATTCTCCACTCTACCCACATTTTTTTTTTCTCCTTTAAGCCAACTTGAGTAGCTTTTTGTCACTTAGAATCAAAACCATCCTGCCTAAAACTGGTCACCCAGCTCAGGTGAGAAATGACTTGGCCAGTGCCAGTCAGTTGCTGAGGAGAAAAAATGGAAACAGATTTCAGGTTTTCTGCCTCCAGAATTATGAAGTTTCCATGTGTTATAAGCTGACTCCCTTCATGTTAAATCCTGAGGAATCAAACACGTGGGGGTCCAGAGAAATCATTAATAGACTAGAAATCAATGATATCTAGTCTATTTATAAGAAGACTGTGGGCATTGGAGTGGGATGGGGGAGCGGCAGATGGATGGCCGTCTACTTGCTACCATTCAGGCGGGCACTCCGGCAGCCTCTGTCCTCAGCGCCATAGAGAAACCCAGATCACCTCCTAGCTGGCATTGGGCCTTACGTGGACCGCGGTGACCGTGGGGAAAGAGAGAGGGACTCAGTATCTTAGCTACACCTTCGATTTAAAAAAAGAACAGAGACAGTAGTCTCAAGTGTAATTGTAGAATGCAGAATGACCTCAGTGAACAGAGCATCTCCCAATAAAATACAGACCTGTTATAGATATTTAGTGTTTGCATATTACCATATGATATCCCTATTTATATTCCCTGTAGCAAGCTGCTTATATTTAGTGCTGATGTTAGAGCCAGGTCTGTCATTCTTAACAGAGGGGGTAATTTTGCCCCTGAGGGAACATTAGGCCATGTCTGGAGATATTCTGATTGTCACATGGTGGGGGCATGGGGAGGATACCACTGGCCTCTGGTGGGCACAGACCAGAGATGTTGCTAAACATCTTATGATGCGCTCAACAGTCTCCCATGAGAAAAAACTACCAGCCCCAAATGCCAACTGCGCAGAGGTTGGAAAAGCCGGTGATAGCCTGTGTGTGTTTTAGATTAGCATACTTCACGTGGCCTGGTCAATTCCTCAGTAGCTCCGTTTCCCAATTGATAAGAACTGGGAAGCTATTAGAAGTGAACCTTTTGAACCAGTCAGCTCTCTCCCCGCGCCCAAGAAAAACTTCAAGCAAATCTGCTTCCACTGTCCCTGGAGAACGTGGCGCAGGGAAGTCCCTGAAACAAAGTCTAATTCGTCCACGAGGGAAGTCAGGGAGTACCTTTCTCGGGAGCTAGGAAACACGTGGTTGTTGAGAGAGAGTTGGGCTGCCTTTCCAGAGGCAAGAGGCGCAGGGGAGAAGGACCCCGCTCCACTGTGGGGCACTGAACGTCACCTGAGACGCCCACGCCTGCTCCACGAGGCAAGAGCAGCCTCCCCTGGTGAGCTCCACTCCGGTCACCCCATCTAGAGCTTTGTTTTTCCAGCAGAAGACCTAACTGTCCTCTTTGTTCACATTTCACTGCGCTCCCTAAAGCCCAGTTAAGCATTTTCTTGAAAACAAATTGTTTTTCAGACAGCCCCGGCCAAACCATCCGGGGGTCACGCACGCTATCCCCCATAATTCACGGGAAGAACGGCAGGCTGTTGGACTCGCCCCAGGTCGAGGGCCTCTTTCAGGAGCTCAGGCGTGAGCTGGCACCACAGTCCGGGGCTCTACACGTCAGCGTGGTGTGACCTGCGTGGGTCTCTCCGTCAACGTGCGTGTTTACGCGCCACATCCTTCGGGCAGCATCGCACTTTGGAAGGCGGCACACAGAGATCAGGCCGTCGATAGAGAGTAGAACTTATTCTGCACAGAACACGATTTCTATAATTGCATAATGACAACCCGTTCATAGTCATCAGGTAAGACACAGTGAACCTTTGTGCCCCCCCCCTTTCAGGACACACATTCACTTTACCCGCAATGACACAACAGTTTACCAAGAGGCAACAGGCCCTCAAATAGCCTTTGAAAAGAAATGCCTCGTTGCATGGCTATGAACTTAATCACACCTCCCAGCTCCTTTAAGACGAGATGGCGTTATTATTTTGGTGATGTGGTGAGTGCAACTGAGAAACTGAGTTCTTAAGTTTATATAGCTACCTGTGGCCAGAGGCTACTGTATCGGACAACACAGTCTAGACAAGGGTTCAGGCTTCCTAGTTACTGGTATCACACACTCCTGTGTTCCTCCCCTCTCTATAAGAGCAAATATACTTCTTCTTCTCCTTTTTTGTTTTTGACAGAGACAGAGACAGAGTCAGAGAGAGGGATAGATAGACAGGAACGGAGAGAGATGAGAAGCATCAATTTTTTCTTGTGGCACTTTAGTTGTTCATTGATTGCTTTCTCATATGTGCCTTGACCACGGGCCTTCAGCAGACTGAGTGACCCCTTGCTTGAGCCAGCGACCTTGGGTCCAAGCTGGTGAGCTTTGCTCAAACCAGATGAGCCTGCGCTCAAGCTGGTGACCTCGGGGTATTGAACCTGGGTCTTCCACATCCCAGTCCAACGCTCTATCCACTGTGCCACTGCCTGGTCAGGCAGAGCAAATATACTTCTGAACACACAGACTTGCTCCTCACACAATTCTCCAAATTCTCTACGCTGTTCACATAACACAGTTTAATGTCTTACATGGTGAGTACCTTTGCCTGACTAGCCTCTCCCCCTTATACGCTAAGCCACCAAAGCAACTATTGCATGCCTACCTTTCCCTCCTCACATTTCTGTGCATGGAAAGTCATTCTTGCCTTGTTGGTAGCCTCGACCTCGTCCTAAAATCCTCCTGATAGACTCAGCTCAGGCATCACCTTTTTAATTTTTTTTATTTTTCAAAAGCTGGAACGAGGAGGCAGTCAGACCCCCGCATGCGCCCAAGCGGGATCCACTCGGCACGCCCACCAGGGGGCGATGCTCTGCCATCTGGGGCGTCGCTCTGTTGCAACCAGAGCCATTCTAGCGCCTGAGGCAGAGGCCACAGAGCCATCCCCAGCGCCCGGGCCAACTTTGCTCCAATGGAGCCTTGGCTGCGGGAGGGGAAGAGAGACAGAGAAGAAGGAGAGGGGGAGGGGTGGAGAAGCAGATGGGCACTTCTCCTGTGTGCCCTGGCCGGGAATTGAACCCGGGACTCCTGCTGCCAGGCTGACGCTCTACCACTGAGCCAACCGGCCAGGGCCGCATCACCTTCTTTATAAGTCTTTCTTGATCCCCCATCCACTGGTACCCAGGGCATATTCTGTCATTGTTCCTGTAATATATTAGGACACTTATTTGTGTCCTCGGACTCACACAGGAAGTGGCTGAGCTCAATCAGCAGGCCCCAAAGCCGGTGCCTGCCCCAACCCCTTCATAAGACTGTGAGTGACTAGGTAGAGATTGTGGGTTATATACACTATTGTATAGTAGCACCCAGGCAGAGCTTGTACACAGTAAATAGCAGTGTGACTGGTGGAGTGTATAATTCTTTCCATAAGCATTTATCAGATATGTATCAAATGCATATGACATTGACCTCCCTGCTGGGTGCCATGGCTGTTCGTCCTAGGTTTTAGGTCCCTCTCAGTGGGTGAGTATCTTGCTGAGAAGAAGCGATTCTGATTTTAAATGTATATGTTTTTCTTTTAGTCAGGTGGCTAGAATGTTAAGTTGCTACTTCATCTGGAGCTCCAATGGAGACAGAGCAGTCTGTGACAACCTTGGAGGAAAAACTCAACTGTCAGGTTCATTGAGAGACAATATATCAGTAGTTTCCAAGGTGGCATTTTTCTAAGGATTCCCCAGGGAGGTGGTGTGACCACTTTTTTTTTTTTTTGCCTCAGCTACTGACCTTAGAACCTAACCCATGCGGAAGATGGGATTTCACTCTAATTATGAAAGCTTGCAGCCCAAGGGACCTGCTTGGAAGATGTGACCCAACACTAGCCAGAAACACAAGATGAAAACTCTAACCTGTGTGGGCAGTTCAGTCCCTTATGGAGTTGTCTCTCTGAGCTGAATAACACGCAGAAGATACACTGTTTCCTTGTTCTCCTGGATCCTATATTACACTCTCAAAAGAACATAGCTGGGGCCATGGCCGGGTAGCTCAGTTGGTTAGAGCGTCGTTGCTACATGCCAAGGTTGTGGGTTTGATCCCCATTCAGGGCACATACAAGAATCAGCCAATGATGAATGAATGAATGGAACAACAAAGCAATGTGTCTCTGTCTCTCTCTCTCCTGTCTTCTCTCTCTAAAAATCAGTTTAAAAAACTTCCTGTAAAAAACAACCTAGTTGGGCCCTGGCCGGTTGGCTCAGCAGTAGAGTGTCAGCCTGGCATGCGGGGGACCCGGGTTCGATTCCCGGCCAGGGCACATAGGAGAAGCGCCCATTTGCTTCTCCACCCCCACTTCCTTCCTCTCTGTCTCTCTCTTCCCCTCCTGCAGCCAAGACTCCATTGGAGCAAAGATGGCCGGGCTGCTGGGGATGGCTCCTTGGCCTCTGTCCCAGGCGCTAGAGTGGCTCTGGTTGCGGCAGAGCGATGCCCCGGAGGGGCAGAGCATCGCCCCCTGGTGGGCAGAGCGTCGCCCCTGGTGGGCGTGCCGGGTGGATCCCAGTCGGGCGCATGCGGGAGTCTGTCTGACTGTCTCTCCCCGTTTCCAGCTTCAGAAAAATACAAACAAAACAAAACAAAACAAAATAGTTGGTGGTGGTGGTGGTGGGGAGGGGAACAGTTAAATAAAGATTTAAAGTAATTTTACAGCCATTCGGGAACAATTTTCAAAGGGCTGCCTTAGAAAACATCTTCTAGGATACATGGGAATCTATCTTTCTACCTTTTATCTTCACTTTTTGGATGTGTGACACATGGAAATAACAATGCTATCAATCACAAATATTTTATGATGTACCGGGCATTATGTCCAAGCCCTTCACACATACGAATAGGCTTAACCTTACAGCAACCCTCTGGGGTAGGTGATCCCCCCATTTCAAAGATGGTAAGACTGACCTGAGATAGAATAGGGTGACCGGTGGATGAGTTTGAGCCCGGGCATCGTGGCTCTAGAGTTCACACCACACTGTGCAGGGAATGACAGTAGAATTTAATTAACCTTAATGGCAACAAAGAGCCTATATCACTGGGGTGATGCTAAGACTGGTGTTGGAACCAGAATGAAGTTCACATCTTAGCTCTGCCCCTGATTCGCTGGGTGACTTTTTGGCAAGTCGCCTAACTGTTCTGTGCTCAGCTGTTTGATAAGCAAAATGTGTATCAACACACTCCCCAGATTGTTATAAGTATCCAGTGGGGCATTTATACACAGGTTCTGAAGTCAGTGGTCTTAATACCAAGCATAAAAGGGGTATGAGTTAAGTGTCCTAGTCCCCTTCCAGGACGTTTTGGGAATTAAATAATAACATACGAAAGTACACTGCAAATGCTGCAGTGCTCGCTGAATAGTAATTGCTTTCATTCTCATTATTGGAAGTTTTCCTTTTCAAAGGCTTTGTCTGCAGAAAGCAGACCTTTCTCATCTGTAAATCCATGTGTTTGTCTGTGCTTGAGGCATAACGAAGATGAGACATGGGTTCTAGGGGACAGATGCCTGAACTATTTCATCCCTCTGCTGCCCAACTCACGATACCTACCCATTCGGTACTCAGTGGTCCTTGATAAGGTGCTAAAAAGTAGATATCCTGGGAGTCTAACTACCAGCAACCAATCAGAAGGCTAAAAAGCTCCCCTCAAAGGATTCTGTTGAGACAGACCGACATGAGGTCTAGCCTGTTAGGAAGCCATGGGTGGCATGCATTAGTTCATTTCTTCCCTGAATGGACATTTGAAAGCATTGTTTTGTACCTAACACATCGCCATGAGCAGTGCAGTTAGAGTCCTGGAGTTGGGGACCAGGGTTCCTTACTGGGGCTGCCCAAACGCTGGCCCATTGTGTGACTTACAGCCAACGCTGATCTCACCAGGCCTCAGGTAATGCCTGCCAAGTTACTACCTAAAACAGAACAGCACCTCATACCTCCAACAAATGTGATGACATCATCTCCGCCCTAGTGGCACCCATATTCTAGTGGGAGTGACTAATACTAGCTTCATAATGTTCTAGGCAGTGAGCTTCGCACATTCTGTAGTTTGCAGTTTGCACCATCTTTCCAGCAACACTATCTGGAAGGTACTATTATCACCCCCATCTTACAGATGAGGAAACTGAGGCTTATAGAAAGCAAGAGACTTGACCTAGGGGACACTGTAGGTAACAGGCAAAGTCAAGATACTAACTCAGATTCTTTTTTTTTTTTTTTTTTTTTTTTGTATTTTTCTGAAGCTGGAAACGGGGAGGCAGTCAGACAGACTCCCGCATGCGCCTGACCGGGATCCACCCAGCACGCCCACCAGGGGGCAATGCTCTGCCCATCCGGGGCGTCGCGACCAGAGCCACTCTAGCGCCTGGGGCAGAAGCCAAGGAGCCATCCCCAGCGCCCGGGCCATCTTTTGCTCGAATGGAGCCTCGGCTGCAGGAGGGGAAGAGAGAGACAGAGAGGAAGGAGAAGGGGAGGGGTGGAGAAGCAGATGAGCGCCTCTCCTGTGTGCCCTGGCCGGGAATCGAACCCGGGACTTCCGCATGCCAGGCCGACGCTCTACCACTGAGCCAACTGGCCAGGGCCCTAACTCAGATTCTTATGAATTACAATTGCGTAGTTACACAGAGTTACTGCAATGTTAGAGACATAACCAGAGAAGACTCGTGCCAGCCAGAATAAGCCGGGAGGGCAGATTAGAAAGGGTAGCAGTGTGGGGTGATGAAACAATTTGCAGGGAGCTCTCCCTCAGTTCCAAAATTCCACAGGGTCAAAATATTATGCTGCCCACGTTAACGAGCCTGGAGATTAATAACTGGGCCAAGGTCACAGGCAAGGTGGCGTCTGAGCAGAAGTCCACCGCCCGACGTGCACCTGCCCCGTCTCCTCCAAGCCCAGCTTACATTTTTCATGGAGGTCAGAACAAGTCTCACCGTTCTCCTCCTCAGGGCCTGCGGAGGCCGGTGCCGTAGGGTAGTGTCCTGTGAAGGCTCCTGCAGAATACCCTCCAGGAAGATGAGGCATCAAAGCGGGCAGCCGGAGACATCAAAGAACAGCCCGAGAGGGGCATGGGGCAGCACAGAGGGGGGAGAGGAGGGGAACACACTCCACAGCTGGGGACGGCCTCCTCACGCTGACAGCAGACCCCGCCTTGCGCCATGCGGCAGCTGAGCCTCAGGCCTAGGCACAGAGGGACCCGTGTGGGACGGAAATAGAACACCGCTCCATTGGGGCTGAAACGATGTGGCAGGGGAATGTTTTAGAGAGTTTCCCATGATGCCCCAGGCAGCCGAGTGGGTTCTAGGTGACGACGGTACCTTAGTCCAGCTCGTGAGAAGTTGTTCTGTGCGCGCACGCGTGAGCACACACACATACACACATGTGCGCGTGCGCACACACACGTGGTTACACTGACTCGAGTCAGCAGAATGAATACGCACCCCCAGGGTGCTGTTGGCCGAGTCTCTATTTTCATAAATAATGCCTTTCTCGCCTTTTACAAGGCTGTTTGAAGACCTGCAGAGCATCCTGGCTACAATTCAAAGCCGGTCTAATGAAAGCACCTCCTCTGTCAGCAATGTTAATGTCACTTTAAAGAGTGTGAAGTGTTGCTAAATGTGTCAGGAAACAATTAGATAACATAAGAGGCATGTTTTCTCAGTGCACAGAGAAATATATTATGCAGGCAGGAGATAAACCCAAAGTTTTCTCAGCTCCTGCACATTCGGCATTCTCCCTCCCCTCCCTCTTTTTAATCCAACAGAGAAATTGTTTGGCAAGAGCCAGCCCTATTTCAAATACTTGGAGAAGGGCGAATAGCCCGCTTTGCCTCTGACTGCTGTCGCCTGTGCCTCGTGCTATCAGGCTCAGTGAGATACAAACAGTCTTCCACTCAAATTAAATGTGTGCCCTTCTAATTAGCATTATAAATATAGGTTTCTCTGAGCCAGAGTTGATAAAATTACAGTGTTGGGCTGGAAAGGAACTGTCAGCTCTCCCATGCCCACACAATGGCTGCAGCGCTCGCCCGGTCAGAACAATGCTCCCGGGAGCCTGCCCGCACCTTCCGAGGTCAGCCTGGGCAGGGAAGGCGAAAGCCGAGCGGACTGACATTGGGACCGCAGCTGGGCCCAGATGCAGTCTGTTCTTTGTATATGATGGGGTGAGGTTTGGCCCCTAAACTCTGGGAGGACCGTTCTGACAGCAAAGCTTCTTTGTAGAGTCCTGTCATCTCCACCACCTGTGGGGTTCCGAAGAGGGCCTGGGAACCGCCCAGGCAAGGGCTGAAGACCGCGGATTTTCCCCATCTCCCCCCGCGGTCGCTATCCGTGGTCCTGAAAAATCACCATGCACTACTTGTTTACTTTCCTGCCTCCAACCAGGAGAGGCACCTGCCCACCCTCTTAGGGGATTTTGAATTAAGTGAAGGAATCAATGGTGGAGAGAGAGAAAGGAAGGGGGGAATAAAGAAAATAAGATGAGGGTAGAAACTCTGGAATGGGCATAGCCGCTGAGTGACTATCAGGGGGGTGAATAAAGGAAATGATTTGCCTTGACATTATTTTCAAATAATCACCGTTGCCAAGGAAGAAACCACGACTAGTCAGGGCTTAAATGCTGGAAGATTTCAAGTTGAGCAAGAAGCTTGCATGTCAGGTGATGCAATGATCTGCAGTTTGGGGCATGCACAAACAGGACCGTGTGGGCAACCAGCATATCCCATCATGGTAGAAGCGATGTGATTGAAGTTAACACAGGCAAAAGTTCTCAGGCTTTCTATTTTCTTATGAAAATGTGCCATATTGTGCAGAAGAAGAGCAAAGACAATTTGGAGGTCACAGTTCATATTTGGTTCACAATTTAAGAGGTTCTTAGGTATGTCTTGGGGAAGGTGGAGGATTTACGTGCTGCTCACCTTCCTTGCTAGGCTTCTATTTAGAACATACATCTAGCTATTTCTCTTTCTCTGAATTGGTAAAATTCATAGAATGACCTGGATCAAGACAGCTATGGCTAAAGACCATTGAGTGCTAATTTTAAGAAGGATACTTGGATAGTATCTGCACCAACCATTTCACTTTGCTGATGACAAAATTTGGGAGAAAGAGAAAGAGAGAGGCTTTTCCTAGACCACACAGTGAATTAGTGACTGGAGTCCAAAGCTCTGTTCACAAAATTCCACAACTCTTAATATTCAAGTTGAAGGACAAATGGATAAACTGAAGTTCAAGTTTGAAGAAAACCTGGTTTCACCGCACAGCATATTAATAGGCTACAATTCTAATGCAAGGTGTATAAAGGTACCTCTTTCTGGCTCCCAAAGCCCAACATGCAAGTAACACTCTTCCACACATCACTCTTTGGAACACTGGGTTTTCTTCAGGATGTAAACATGTGTCCCAGGAAAGCAAGGTTCCATGACCAAATGACTTGTGCAGTATGACAAAGTACAAGAATCATAAGAAAAAGAATCCCACTGTACTCTATGCTGTTGTGATCACATTCCATTCCAGGCTGACATCCTCTTAAGAGCCTAGTTAAGTAAACTGGATTTGCCCAGGGGAGGAAATCCGGACTGATGGATGCGTTAGAAGTCATTGAATAGGGTATAGGTTCTGAAGCTTTTGAGCCTAGAAGAGGTAAGGAAAGTTGCAGCCATCCTCAAATCATTGAGCTATGACCCAAGAAAGAAAAAATGGACTTTTATAAATTGGTTCCACATGTCAGTTCTAGGAATGATGAAAACCAAAGGAAGCCAATTCAGCTCAGTATCTGTTGCATTTATTTCTGTCTCTCCTTTACATACGTTCTAGCTGGCATCCTGGTTTCTCAGGCATTGTGCTTTATCACTCTTCCTAGAGGATCATCCGCACTTTCATTCACTTGAGACGTATTTATTGAGTGATTACTATGTTTCAGGCTCTCCCCAAGGCCAGAGCATGGCTCTAGGTGGTTGTTACATCTGCACTATAGGTGTTGTTGTTTTTAATCTTTCTATCTCCCAAAGCACCTAACAGAGCGTGAGCTCACGGAAAGTGTTTAATAAATATTTGACAAAATGGATAAACGCGCAAAGAGCTTTCTGACAACAGTTGCTGAGTAATATCAGAATGGGCACCCTTGTAGGTCATAAGCTCCCCATGGCAGAGATTACTTTAGTATTCCTGCACAGCCCTTGTCCCCAAGGCCACAGAGGCAGCCTGTGACATTCAGCAAGAGATAGGATTGTAGACCCGGCACATTCAGCTCCTCGTCTAAATCCATAATTTTGTGAGTGTTCTTGTCATTGACCAATGGAGTAAAGGGGACAGAGGATCATTTGGAAGATGTCTCTAAAGTAAGAAGCCTGCCCTGTGAGTCTCCCTGCCCCATCGGAAGTCAGACACATTTATCTCCCTGCCTTCTGCATGTCTAAAATTTCGTTCTCCACTGGAAACAGAGACACATAGAGACCCACACAGACTCATGCCTCCTTAGGGGACTTACCTTTATTTAAATGAAACATGTCACTGTGTTGAAGCTTAAGCTCAAATTAATTATAACAAGTGTAATTTTTGGTCAACCCGAGTCTCACGATTCAACATTCCCGCTTGGTCTGTTTCCAGAGCTTAAATGAGAGCATATAACCACTCACCATGTAATAATGCTCTTTGCTTTTATGACTGCTTTCATCTGTGCATCTCAAAGCACGGTGCAAATGGTAATTAATGTTCCCCTGGGAGGTGAGGATGCGTTTGCTCGGCGTGTTTGGCAAAGTGAGAGTGGGAGGGGGTGACCGGTCAATGTCCGGGCAGAAACTGGAATGGTGGGCTCTCTCTTCCCACCTATTATTTTTTTATGATGCCAGTGAACCAGTCATATTGTTTGTTTAGGCAAAGAGCTGGCATATGTGTGCTCAAACTAAAATGGTTTCTATCTAGTTGAAAGAAGTATGTGGAAGATCAAAGGACTGGTAGGGAATTTCCATCAGAATTCTTAGACTAGCCATCCCTCTCTGTCTGTCTCCCTTCCTTCCTTCCTTCCTTCCTTCCTTCCTTCCTTCCTTCCTTCTTTCCTTCCTTCCTTCCATCCTTCCTTCCTTCCTTTCTTCCTTCCTCCCTCCCTCCCTCCCTTCCTTCCATTTGACATGCATTCTTTGAGTATCCAATACTGTCAGGTGCTCTATCGGGTGGGGCTATGAAGTGAAAAACCAAAAATCTTTGCCTTCTTTGAGTTTATATTCTGGCGGGGAGAAAGGACAAAAACAACAAATAAATAACAGCAAAAACAGAAACTAAAAAAGCCAATGAAAATATATGTTTCCTGGCATGTATAGAGAAACACACAGGTAAGTCTGCAGGGATATTTGGCTAGAGCAGGCGTCCCCAAACTACGGCCCCGCGGGCCGCATGCGGCCCCCTGAGGCCATTTATCTGGCCCCCCGCTGCACTTCCGGAAGGAGCACCTCTTTCATTGGTGGTCAGTGAGAGGAGCACTGTATGTGGTAGCCTTCCAACGGTCTGAGGGACAGTTAACTGGCCCCCTGTGTAAAATATATGGGGACCCCTGGGTTAGAGGGAAGAGAGAGAAAAGGAAAGGGAGCAGGGAGGGGCTGGGTGGGGCTCAAGAGGTGGGTGCTACTTAATACAAGGTTCTCAGGGAAGACCTCCCAGGGAGGGTAGCATCTGAATAGAACCTGCAGGAAGTGAGCAGGGGTTTTGCTGATGTCTGGGATGAGTACGTCAAGGGCAGAAGGAATGGCAGGAATACAGGCTCTGAGCTGGCGGTGTTCTTGGTGTGTGTCAGGAACAGCACGCAGTCACTGCGCCCAGGATGCTGTGAGTGGTGCGGAAGACGGAGCCCCCCCCCCCTGCCCACCGTGAGGCCCTGGCTTTCACTCTGAGATGGAATGCTCTGAAGAGGGCGTGACACGTCTGATGTACAGTTTAGCAAGAGCATGGTGGCTGCTGCGTTGCCCAGAGACCCAAGGAAGGCAAGGGCAGAAGCAGGGCGACTCATTAGAAGGTGGTTGCAATAATCCAGGTCAGGGACTGTCAGGGCTCGGATTGAAGTGACAAAGATCGGGACCTGGATACATTTTGATGGCACAGCTAACATGTTTTGCTGATGGGTTAATGTGGGTGTGAGAGAAAGAGGAGAGGCAATAATAATTCCGTTTCTGGCCTCAAGAAACACGGTGACAGAGGCATCCGTACCACCGTATTTACATATTTATATGCGCTGTGCTGCTGCTGAGCACGTGGCGAAAGCCACACCTGTCCTTGACAACCATTTCAAATGTTTGAAAATGATACTGATTGTTACTTTTTGTAAAAAAAAAAAAAAAAAAAAAGTCTCCCAAAAAGAAAGAGATACCAGGAGGGCTTGTAGATGTTCTGTCACAAGAGAGAAGTGGCGAGGTGACACCATCTGTTATCCATCATGAGGAAATCTAATAAAATCTGAGCGGAGGCACTTGAACTTTTATTTCTGCTCGGGCCAGATGAGCTCTGTGTGTTTCACAGTTAAAATTTCTCTACAGATGCACGGACAGGACTGGTCCAGACAATAAGCCCTTTCCCCTCTGCGAGCTCAAACTCACATGTGGTTCACAGTAGTCAATTAATTTGGTCCCGTTCTCTGATTTCTCCTTTAGCTTGACCCGATTTTCCTGCAAGCCTCAGGCATGGTTAATTTGTAGGGAGGGGCGTGTGTATATATTAGCGAATACACATTTGTGCATTTGAGCTAGATGGGAATCTTTGCTGAAATATTAATCCAGTGCTTTTTTATTATTATTTATAGGAGAACTGTATCTTCGGGGGCTTTTAAAATAAGAAGAAATGGAAGAGAGGTGATGTGAATTATTTTTTTAGTGTTCATACCCTTTGGTTGATATATAAATAATACAAATAAAATGGTAAACAGCATAAGGGTACAATTATTGAATAGGCAGAAATGTAGACTCACAACAGTACAAAGTACCCAGCCGTTCTCATGATAGGGAAGCAGTGATTTGTGCAAAGTCTGTAAATTTTCTTTCTTTTTTTTTTTTTAAAGTCTTATTTGAATTTTGCTGTAGTTGAATTATTTTATCGCAAAATAGAAAGATAAGTTTCTATCTATAAGGTTGGAACTCTCCAGCTTGGTCCTAAGCAGGGCACAAATATACAACGTCAGTCTGCACAGAGTAAGGGGAAAAAGCAAGTTGTGACAGTGTACGGAGTAGCACAGCTGCTTAATTGGTTCTGAGTAACCCATCGTTCTGGAAAGGCGTGTGGTATAAAGGATGGAGAAACGGCTTACACCTCTTCAGAAAAACACGCCATGTCCTGTGATAAAGCCAAATATTTCCCTTAAAATAGCAACAAAGAAGCCCTGGCTGGTTGGCTCAGTGGTTCAGTTTCAGCTCGGCGTGTGGAAGTCCTGGGTTCGATTCCCAGTCAGGGCATACAGGAGAAACCCCCATCTGCTTCTCTACCCCTCCCTCTCTCCTTTCTCTCTCTCTCTCTCTCTCTCTTCCCTTCCTGCAGCTATGGCTCAGGTGGAGCAAGTTGGCCCCAGGTGTGGAGGACGGCTCCATGGCCTCACCTCAGGTGCTAAAAGAGCTTGGTTGCTGATCAATGGAGCAACAGTCCCAGATGGTAGAGCGTCCCTGGGTAGGAGGCTTGCTGGGTGGATCCTGGTCAGTAGGGGTGCATGTGAGAGACTGTTGCTCTGCCTCCTTGCTTTTCACTTAAGGAAAAACAAACAAACAAACAAACAAAAACAACCCAAAAACAGTAACAAATGGACCAACTGCCACAAAACCCCAGTGGAACCATCTACTTAACAGCAGGTGATGAGTGACATCACTTCTTCTTGAATGGGGCCTTGAACTCCCCCATCAGGTTATGAGAACTTTATTTATTTAAATTATCTGGTCATCCCCCTGAGAGGCTGATCAATGGCTTGGCATGAAAACTCACTAGCACCATTTCATTTTTAAACGCCATAGGACAGTCTCAAACACAGCCCGATCCTCCCCCCCGAGGGAAGCATTGTTTGCAAAGGAGATCTGCAAGCTCCTCACTCCAACAGAGATGCCCATCGCCTGCCTTCTCAGCATCGCCATTTGTGGGTCATGAGTCCAGTTCACAAGGACGCCTACTCTCAGAATTCGACTTCTGGCGGGCCACTCGCAACTCAAGGCCCAATACTTCAGTTCTTGTTCTCAGAGGGGTACGCACCCTTTCAGGTTCTATGCCAGGGAGAAATGTCAAAGGGCCAATCGTGCCATGTTGCGTTCCTTGAGACTCACACCTGGCTGAGAGAGCAGAGGCGTGAAAGCCAAAAAAACACACCAATTGCCAGTAAGCTCAGAAAGAAGGAGGTCAGTGCCCGGGCTAAAGATTGGGCACTGTCAGATGTGAAAAACCACTAAATTTTCATCTTGTTAAATCATCGGATGGCTGTTTCTTCTTTAGTTAAATAGGGATAAATAATAAAAAAACAATTTACAACTAAAAGATGCTAGGGTTTTGCAGCTGCTGAATGTCTTTTGGGGAGATTAGATTCTATAATGAAGAGATATAACCATCATTTTATAAAAGCTGTTGCCGTCTGGGGAAAAACTCCACTGAATGCAATTAGAAAAAGCCATTTTTTTTTTTCATGAACCTGTTATAGTCATGGGCCGACTGCTTGGCATATGCTTAATGATAGCTCCGCAGCTAAAAATCATAATTTGTTACTGTAAATCTTGACATCATGTATTAATTTCAACTGTGTTTTATTAGCACTACCTTTGGCTTGAGTGGTTTAAACCTGCAAAACCCTACAAAAGTTGAAAAGCAGTTCAACTACCTATATTCTAACATAGATATAAGTGTATATTTCCCAATAGCTTGGTTAGAGATCTTTCTCAAATACTTTCAATATCAATTCAAGCACACCTGGTTGCTGGTCCTGCAGTTAGGGTATCAAAGATATGGTAATGAGATGAGAATTACAGGCTGGGAAACATTCTGTGTGCAGCAGACACAATTATTATTAGGCAACACACGGCTAACATTACTATCCTCCTTATTTTATTTTTTTTTAAATTATAGGGTCAATTAAGACAGTCTCAACTGACGTAATTCTGACAGCCAGAGACTTTTATTTATTTAATTTATTGTGTTGACACAGATTCTAGTGTCTCCCCGAATGCCTCCCCCCTCCCCCGTATTCCCCTCAGCATCTCCCTCCCAGAGACATTTTTCTAAAAGAGGCAAATTCCTCGGCTTCTCTTTCTATCGCGGGAGAAATGAAGAGAGGAGAGAGGAACAGGCGTCGCTGTTTGCTTCTCTTCCTGCCCCACACCCTCCTCCACAGGCCATCCCGGGCAGAAAGGCCCGAGCAAGTCCGGACCGCCAGACTCCTCCGCCTGCGGCTGCTCCCCAAAGACAGAGAGAGGTGTCTGCCGACGGAGGCTCAGCCCCGGAACTCCTCCGTTCTTTGGAGTCCGAAGTCTTCCATCGAGGAAGAAGTACGGACCGCAAATTATACCAGCAGTTGCGGGGACGTAAAGGCCTGCACGGGGAACACAGGCAGTAATACTGCAGTAACTGTGTACGCCAGGGGTCCCCAAACTTTTTACACAGGGGGCCAGTTCACTGTCCCTCAGTCCGTTGGAGGGCTGGACTATAAAAAAAAACTATGAACAAATCCCTGTGCACATTGCACATATCTTATTTTAAAGTAAAAAAACAAAACGGGAACAAAGACAATATTTAAAATAAAGAACAAGTAAATTTAAATCAACAAACTGACCAGTATTTCAATGGGAACTATGCTCCTCTCACTGACCACCAATGAAAGAGGTGCCCCTTCTGGAAGTGCGGTGGGGGCCGGATAAATGGCCTCAGGGGGCCACATGCGGCCTGCGGGCCGTAGTTTGGGGACCCCTAGTATACGCTGTCAGGTGGGCGCTAGGCCTTGCCAGGGTGGTCACCTCGTAAGGCTTCTGAAGGTCTAATCGCTAGGCTGTACATCTGAAACTAAGAGAATATTGTATGTCAGCTGTGATTAAGGATAAATTAAAAATAAAACTCTAGCCTGGTTCTATCCAAGGCCAAGATGGGAATCCTTTCAGGTAGACTTTCCATTCCCTAAAACGAGAAGATGAATCACACCTCGAAAACTAACAGGTAACAGGTTTTCTCAACGTAGCAAGTATTTCTGTTGTCTTCGGCACGATAAAAACCTTTGTTTAAAACCTTTAGTAATTAGAATCACTATTTATATATATATGTGTATATATATGTATACTTAAAATTTTTTTTTTAAGTCAACGACTATACACACAAGCATTAAGTAAACGTCTTCACGTCTTCTAAGATAAAGAACTTCATACCAGGACCGAGATTCTCAAGCCACAGGCTAAAACTAGGATAAAGTGGCTCCTCTTCAGACTTTATTGTCCACCCCCACAGCAGCCTGTCACCCAGATCAACACCCCCCACCCCCCACCCCCGAGCTCGGCTGACACTTCCTCCAGACAACACCATTTCCTAGCTGGGAAATGGAAATCTCCAGGAAGCCCGACACATGTCTCCATCAGCAGGTTCGGGGCTTTGCGCTGTGCTGCTGGGTTCCATGGAGGAATTCGTCTCCTGGGGTTCGAGTAACAATTAGTGGTTCATTCACTCTCAGGGTGATAGTACTAGGTGAGAAAGATCACACCTCTGTGAATGAACATGAGAAAATTCAGAGTTGTAATTATTTAGCATTTTGAATGCTAAGCCGCATCACACCAATCCCTGAACCCCGCTCTGTTAACTCCTTGCAAACTACTTGGGGAAGGGGGGGCAGGCTAGAGCCCCGGTGCTTCCGTGGGGGGGGGGAGCTCCTCTTACAGTGCCACCGAGTTGTACCTGTGCAGCTCCCGCCCTCTGGCGTGGCCCCCAGGGAGTCATGCGCCAGGCTTTTCTGGGACTGCGGTTACGACGTCGCTTCCTTTCAGAGGCTGAGTCACATCGTCTCTGGGTTAAAGGTGTGGGGAGGAAAGAATTTTCTTGTTTGAAATTTTGGGGACAGGAGAGGCTCCATCTTCTCTCTCTACCCTATCTGCTAGCACAGCGCCGAGACTGGGGCTGTCACCTCAGTCCTCATGGAATCCCCTTCCTGAATGGACCCCGTGTCCCTACAGCCTGTTGTAACTGATTACAATGCAGGTGACAGAGCAGAGCGCTTCCTGCCTCCAGCTGGCCTTGTGGGCACAATAATGGGCCCCAAAGTCACCCCCGCCTCACGCTGGAAACCGTGAATATGTTAGCTTGCATGGTCAAAGAGAAGCAGATGTGATAAAGGTCAAGATCTTGCATTGGGGTGATGTGGGGAGATACAGAGGAAGACAGGAGGGTCAGAGGTCAAAGGGGAGATATGACTACAGAAGCAAAGGTCGGAGTGATGTGAGGAGGGGGCCGTGAGCCAAGGAATGCTGGTGGCCTCTAGACCTGGAAAAGGCAAGGACATGGGTTCTCCCCTGGAGCTGCAGGGGGAGAGATTTCTAGCCTGTTCCCAAATTCTTCACCCAGGAAACCGAGCTGAGAGCCATCACATCAACAGTAAACAAATAATACTGACACAGTCAGCTCCGGGAAAAGTTACCAGTTAGTGGATCAACAAATGTCTTAGCAACTACCCAGGGAGGAAAAGTGCTTCGAGCAGTCGCTCAGGAAATCTCTAAGAGCTGGGGCTTGCTGTCTGCGTGGGCGAAGTGCACGAGCCCGTGCCTTGGTTCCAAAGGCACTCTCTAGAACCCTCTGCCCTGTGGCAGCCCACCAGCTTCCCTGGGCATCGAGACATGTTTTTAGACCAAAACAGTGTCTTTTAAAAAACAAAACTGAATTTTAATGCCTTTGATTGAAAGATGCACTCTTCACTTCACCACAGGCCTCGCCAGAGCCCTGGTTATTTTAGTCATTCATTCACATTGCCTAACTGGCCCTTACGGGCACTTGTGTTTTCAATGCAAGTGCAGTCAGTGGGGACACTGTATTCTCCAGCTCACCGCGGGCCTTCCCACTCCCTTATTTCATTGCACATGTCGGCTGCTGCCTGAGACCAGGAGTCTGCCCAGAGTAACACCGGGATCATGACCAGCGCCGAGTCTGGGTCTCGCTCAGACAGAGGGAAAGTGATGCTTTGGTCTGAGTTGCGACATTAATGAGGGTGATTAGGAACAGATCTTTGAACTTCAGAGTTATTTTTTTTACAAAGCCCATTTAAGTGAAAACAAATATCATTCCTCCGCAATCAAGAATGGACTAATGGTCTGAAAAATTCATGAGAGAGAGAGAGAGAGAGAAAGAGAGAAAAGTAATAATAAGGAGACTTTCCACTTGGAAAAAAATGAAAAGGAAAACACAGAAACTTCTGCAACCATCGATCAATTAAATTAAATCCTTAAAGTAAAAAATAAATTTTTACCTCATTTGAAAAAACAACAAGACATCAAGCAAGAGTGACACCTGATTCCCAGGTGGATCTCTGGCAGTCTGCCCACTATTTGGGGCAAAACAGTCTATAGCTCATTTCCCAGGAGGAGTTGTGAGGAGGTGGCTGAGAAACAGCAGTCTTCATGGATTCAGGGAAGGGCAGGAGGGGGAGGAACAGGATGCCACAGACACAGTGAGGAGAAGGCAAAGCAAAAGGCAGAAAGACTGAAGTGTGTGTGGAGAGAAGAAAAGTCCGTTGCGGATTTTTCCGGGCCACTTCCAAGTGTCTAAAATAAAACTCACACATCTGGAAACTGCGAACTCCCCCCCCCCCCCCAGGTGAGATACAGCCCGTCGGCTCCACGGCGCCAGAAGGGGCTCAGGGAACACGGAGAACAGGAAAGCTCGTGCCCACCGTGGGTCCGAAAACCAGTGTTATAAATGGGAACTGTCTGCTGAGTCACTTCCTATATCTCAGTCGAAAATAACAGCTTAAAGCAGGTACGAGGCTTCCCTTGTCCTTCCCCAATTTGAAAACCATATACAAACGAACGAATGCATTCTGGTGATTCAGAGCAAAAAAAAAAAAAAAAAAAGAAAGACACCAAACCCCATAACGGAAGGAAGGAGGCTGCATAGGAATCTGAACTTTGTTTACACAATTAGGAGCCACTCACGTGCACATCCCGTAAATGACAAGGTTCCCGCAGCAAATTAACAAGAACAATTTTCCCATCTAGGAGCTGTCAAGATGGGCCCTGTTGGCCAATTTATCTTACTCTAGCCCATCTCTGGTGCGTGTCAATCAATACGGGAAACATTGGGTGCTGATTGCCATTTTTTTCCTCTCGCTTCCTTTTGCCTCTTGTACCAGGCAATTTCCTGCGAGTCAATCAAGGTCGAAGCCGACCTTGTTTAAATAAAACGTGGCTGAGCGTTTTTCACACCGACAATTTCGGAGACGGAATGAGCTGTGTATCTTTTACATTTACATCTGGGCTACCTTCTTCTTCCCATCCTGCTTCTAGCTCTCCTGAAATGCCACCCTGGCACGGTAAGTCGGAACGAAAGCCACCTAGGGACTGAGAAAGCTAAGTTGAGATGTAGTAGGGGAAAAAAAGTGTATTTCAGGTACATATCTTCACTATAAAACAGTGGTCCCCCAACTTTTTTTGGGCCACGGACTGGTTTAATGTCAGAAAATATTTTCACGGACTGGCCTTTAGAGTGGGATGGATAAATGTATCATGTGACCGAGACAAGCGTCAAGACTGAGTCTTAGGCCCTGGCCAGTTGGTTCAGTGGTAGAGCATCGGCCTGGCGTGCAGGAGTCCCGGGTTCGATTCCTGGCCAGGGCACACAGGAGAAGCGCCCATTTGCTTCTCTACCCTTCCCCCTCTCCTTCCTCTCTGTCTCTCTCTTCCCCTCCCACAGCCAGGGCTCCATTGGAGCAAAGTTGGCCCAGGAACTGAGGATGGCTCTGTGGCCTCTGCCTCAGATGCTAGAATGGCTCTGGTCGCAACAAAGCAATGCCCCAGATGGGCAGAGCATCGCCCCCTGGTGGGCATGCCGGGTGGATCCCGGTCAGGCGCACGTGGGAATCTGTCTGACTGCCTCCCCATTTCCAACTTCAGGAAAAAAACAAACAAACAGTGAGTCTTAGACGAATGTAACAGAGGGAATCTGATCATTTTAAAAAAATAAAACATCATTCAGACTTAAATATAAATAAAACGGAAATAATATAAGTTATTTATTCTTTCTCTGCGGACCGGTACCAAATGGCCCACGGACCGGTATTGGTCCACGACCCGTGGGTTGGGGACCACTGCAATAAAAGATCCGCTCAACCAACAGAGATGGCTTTCCATGAAAAACATACCTCTGACTGTCTTGCCCGTCACTCACTACTCCATCCTAATTCGAGGCAGGACCACATGACACAAGCAGTATCCCCCCTGCCCCCGCCGAAGTCATCAGAATTTGGAAACTCGGTCCTGGCCGGTTGGCTCAGCGGTAGAGCGTCGGCCTGGCGTGCGGGGGACCCGGGTTCGATTCCTGGCCAGGGCACATAGGAGAAGCGCCCATCTGCTTCTCCACCCCTCCCCCTCTCCTTCCGCTCTCTCTCTTCCCCTCCCGCAGCCAAGGCTCCATTGGAGCAAAGATGGCCCGGGTGCTGGGGATGGCTCCTTGGCCTCTGCCCCAGGCGCTAGAGTGGCTCTGGTCGCGGCAGAGCGACCCCCTAGAGGGTCAGAGCATCGCCCCCTGGTGGGCAGAGCGTTGCCCCTGGTGGACATGCCGGGTGGATCCCGGTTGGTCGCATGCAGGAGTCTGTCTGACTGTCTCTCCCCGTTTCCAGCTTCAGAAAAAAAAAAAAAAAAAAAAAGAATTTGGAAACTCAAAGTAAGCCGTTTTAAGCATTGGCCCGAGAGATCAAGTCCTGTAGTTGAGAGAGTTTTTAGCACATTTTGGTGACAGCTCCTGTTGTTACTGACTCAAGCACAAACTTTTATCATTATTATTATTGCTATTATTATTAATTATATGCATGAAGAAAAAAGTGCAGAGAGGAAGCAGTCACACCTGTTGAAATCCTTGAGAACAATCCACTCCCAGGTTTGTTTTCAAAATCTTTTTCCTGCAACCATCTATAATTTCTATTCTTCTGAATCCATCCAGCTCTGGCGGTTTATAACTCTGCACCCCCGTCCCTGCGCTTGTTAAGAACGTGCACTGACATGGGGCCTGGCTGAGTGTGACGACTCTCGGTGACAGGGACAACTGCAGCTGGACAGATACAGGATTTCCCGAAAATAGTAACACGCCGTTTCGCTGCTAAAGCAGCCCTACGCTCACAGAACAATTAGTAAGAAATGAAGCCTTGTAAGTGCCTACTATGGATACTAAAGACACAGTTTGGTGTTTTCAAAATGTGACTTCGCCCCATTGAAACCTAGAACAAACAAACAAACATCCTCAAATTCTCGGACTTGGAATGATCGCCAGCCTCGCATGCCAAACGCGATTTCCCTGGGCTTATATGCATCTCAGGGCGGTGCGGGGGGCCATGGTCTCATGTTGTGTCATCACTTGTCAGAAGTCACCACTGATGTCATCCCTCGTCCGTCTGACAGTTATCTGTTGAGTGTGTGTGATACATCGGGCACCGCTAAGGACACCATGGTGGACAAAAGCGAAGGAGTCCCTGTGGCATGGAGCCTAGAATCGTAAGGCTATTAGATGCTAATGATGTCACTTCAGCCATGGAATTGTTATCACAACCTGAGATTAGCGTTGGACAGGAGGCACAGAATGGTAGCCCACACCAGGCTGGGGTGTTAGAAACACTCTGTGAGGACGTAAACCAGCTGAATTCTGACCGATCGGAGCTAAGTGGCCCAGCCCGGTGCTGCTCAAAGTGTGTGGTCCACGAGCCCCAGCCAGCCAGCCCCCAAGAATAGAGGTTGGGAACCAATGGATAGGCCCATAGGGAACAACTTGACATTGCTACAGTGAAGCTCTCGATGAATAGGAATGGATCACGTGGGTCCCAGATCAGTTTGCGTGAGGTCAACATCACACAGGGATTCCCATGTGGTACAAAGGTGCACACACACGGGACACAGGCAGAAGGAACAGATTTACACTTGACCTTAGCCAGAAGGCCGAGAAGTGATAGAAGGACCATACTTAGGGATCCCTGAAGAACTAGCAAAATTGGAAGAATTGGAGGGTAAAAGTCCTTCATCCAGAGACAACACTTGAAAAGTTCTGATCTGAGTCGATAAACAACATCTTCTCCATGTCTAATGTTCACTAACCAAATGTGAGCACAGCTTTATCCAGACCACAGCAGCTGACAGTGCCCTCCCCTCCCCTTCTTGGTCAGAGATGTCCTCACTGCCACGGGAACAGTATGACTTAGAGCCAGACTCCTGAGATTGTCTACGATGGAAAGTTGAATTGGGTCAAAATGAATCCACGTGTTTTCTGGTGACACAACATATACAATAAAAGTTAACTGCTGGGGAGGGCTCCTGGGGTCTGTGCTATGTTCTACTACCTGTTCCGGAACTGGTACCATGGGTGTGTTCCATCCATGGAAAGTCCACGGAACTGTATGTACCCTTGTGGTATAGACACCTGCATACATAGGATACCTATAAAAACACTTCTGCAAAAAGTTTTCAAAAAGGATCATACTCAAAAATGACAAAGAAAGACAGTTTCAGATAAAAGGAGACTGAGCAGGCATGCAAACCACAGGCAATGTGTGCAGTAAACAGAATCAGGAAAAGGAAGAGGCTATAAAGGGCCCCACTGGGCAACTGGTCTTTAAAGATGGACTGAAGATAATCTAGAATGTCACCACTGAACTTTTTTTGGGGGGAGGGTAATTGCACCATGGTTATGCAAGAGGAATGTCTTTGTCCTTGGGAAATGCACACGGAAGCATTGAGGGGTCAGCAGACTTGATGTGGGCGCAGCTTAGGCTTAACTGGTTCAGGAAAACATGACGTGCGTGGTGTGTGTGCGCGAGAGAAAAAGCACGTGACAAATGAGGCCGATATGCACAACTGATGAATCTGGTGAGAGTGGAGGGTCATTCTTTCTACTATTTCTGTCATTTTGAAATTGCATCGAAATATAAAAGTCACAGGCCCTGGCCAGGTGGCTCCCTGGGTAAAGCATCGACCCAGCTCCACAGAGGTTGCAGGTCCGTCCTCCTGGGCAGGACACATGTGAGAAGCAATCAATGAGTGCGAAACTAAGTGGAAGAACTAGGTGAAACAAGTTGATGCTTATCTTTTTCTCTTTCCTCTTTGCTCCCTCCCTTCCTCTAGCTCAAATCAATGGAAACATTTTATATATATGTTACAAAAATGGAGGTAACAGTTATAAAAGTATTGTTCTCCAAATGAATGACCAGCTTGACCAGGTGACACATGGTTGCTCCAGAAAACTTGGTGTTTCATGCAAAGGAAAACAATGTTGCAAGGTCCCTCTCAGCGTTCAGAGTCACTGGCCACAATTACCCCTCGGATGGAGGTTGGGAATCCTTGACATTCCCAGGGCGGACATGATTTTCAAACCAGTCTGACATCGCGTGATCCACCAAACATTCTTTTTTGTCATTGTTGACATTAATTCATTTGTGATCTTTACTGCAATGCTCAGTGTCTTATCTCAAGGTGGTTCTTAATGGTGCATGGTATATTTTATTGATGTTTCTTTTATTCTAGTGTTTTTCTTCCTCGTGATTATATTTGTGGTTACTCTCTGTCTCCTTCAAAGTGCTCTTCTCCTGTGAGACCAAGCACTGCTTGGAGGCTCAGTAAGGCTGCTAGATTGCTTCCTGATTTATCAGGTTCTTGGTTATCACGGGGTAGGCAGAGGCAAGAGCTTTAGAAGATGCCCCAGGATGAAAGGAACAAATGTAATTTTGTTATCAACTTCATTTTTACAAGTGTAGAACTTGTCAAAGAGCAACATTCAGTTCTGGCGGAAAATACACAGGTCCTTCTTCAACTCTTCACATCATTTCTCGTAATCTATTTTAAAAGTGTCATTATTAGGTCCATGTGTCACATTATACAGTTGAATTCCAAAGCTGTTTGTTAGCTTGGGATACAAGCCAGGGTCCAAACTCTGAGTTTTCTGCTCTCAACTTTCTGTGGAAGTTTCATTTCATTTTATTTTCCTGTCATCAGGCTCTGAGATTCTAATGTTCCTGTTAGCACTTCCTTAAGGGCAAAGGCATGTGTTAGACTTGCCTTAAGTAACTATACCTTGTCAGGTAAGTAAGTAATCCAATTTTTCTCTAACCTTAAAAAGTTCTCCTATCATTTTTTTTTTTTTAAATAAAGAAACTACAAACCCTTCCTGTGTCCATTGCTAATACAGGGAATATTTTCAATATCAATGGAAATTACACCATCATTAGGATCTTCCATTTTCCTTATATTTTGGTCTCAGTTGTGTAAGCACACATGTGCTCACATGCACGTGCCCACATGGTCTCCCATTTCAAAAATAAAAGGCGGGTAAAAAAAAAAAAATCTATACCTCCAGTTCTATCTAACCTCCTCATTCTTCTTTCCTAAAAGCTGCGTCGCTGCTGTCTTCAACGCTAACAAATGGTGTGAGACAGGTTCACCAACTTGCTGCTTCTGCGCCCTTTTTAATTGTGGATGAAGGAAAATTTCAGAGGGAAACGATAAATCACCAGCGAAATTCTTCGTTAGTTGAAAAAGCTGAGTAAACAGTTGACTTCGGGGCGAAGATTCTCGTCCGCCATCTTCTAAGTCATTCCATATTTTTTCTTCCTATTTCCATGCAAAAGCAGGACAGGGCTTGTCGGAAGCAGCTGGGGCCGTCGATGTGGCTGAGAAGTGGGGGGAACAGGTGAGCATCTGACCCACAGATGTCCCGAATGTTGAATGAAATTATTTTTGTCAAGCTTTACCAATATTCGTTAAAATATTAATCATAAATATTATTATAAATGATCGTGAGGACAACACTCAGCCACGGTTAGTGGGCATGTACTGTAGACATATCTCTTTTTTTTTTCTTTTTCTTTTTCTTTTTTTGTATTTTTCTGAAGCTGGAAATGGGGAGAGACAGTCAGACAGACTCCCACATGCGCCCGACCAGGATCCACCCGGCACGCCCACCAGGGGCGACGCTCTGCCCATCCTGGGCGTCGCAATGTTGCGACCAGAGCTACTCTAGAGCCTGGGGCAGAGGCCAAGGATCCATCCCCAGCGCCCGGGCCATCTTTGCTCCAATGGAGCCTTGGCTGCGGGAGGGGAAGAGAGAGACAGAGAGGAAGGGGGGGGGGGGGAAGAAGCAAATGGGCGCTTCTCCTATGTGCCCTGGCCGGGAATCAAACCCAGGTCCCCTGCATGCCAGGCCGACGTTCTACCGCTGAGCCAACCTGCCAGGGCCTAGACATACCTCTTTTTGTTTAATTCTAACAACAATCCCATTTTCCAACACCCACAATACGGACAGCAGTAGCTTTATGCTAGGAAGTGGCAAACCCAGAATTCAGACCCATTTCTGAGTCCAGATCTCGTCTTCTCAGCCGTCCAGTGTCCACAAACTTCCTCCAAGGAAACCAGGCTTCCTCACAGATGTCCTAGAGTATTGTTGAAGCTTTGAAAAGAGCCCCACTTGGTGGCTAACACCTGGTTCAGAGTTCCCTTAAAGCTACACAAGGCTCTTTCTCTCTGTCTCGATGACAAAGAAGGCAGTTTTTCCAGTGTCCCCTCGGAGAAAACCAAGTGTAAGACGAAGTATGCCAAGAACAGGCTGAGGTGGGAATCGCAGAACAAGGTGCTATCGCTGGAGTTTCTTGAGGGAGGTGAGAAAAATGAGCGCTAGCTTCAACTTGAAAGTGTGGACTGTGTCGGGAATGATAATGAACTGTCCCTAGATTTATAATAAATGCCACTCTCAGAGCCACAAGCAGACACTGAGTGCTGGGAGCTCCCAGGTGGGAATTAGTTTAGCGCCCTTCCTTAACGTCCCCGTCGAACTTGTCTGAAAAGTTAGGGAGAGTCCTGGCCACATTGAAACCATTCATACAAATAGTACTGATCATTCGCAAGCTAGGACAAACGTCTCAGCTCTGGACTTCCTCCCACACCGGCCAATCGGCTGCCCGTGGTGAATCCCATTCATATCTCAGCAGGAAACTTTGTTTAAAGGTACTTACATGAACCCTGGAGTGCCCAACATTGGAAACAGATCTGAGTCCGATAAACAGATATTCACGCTGGAATTGCCGACCACTGCTGAGGGTCCTCTTGTATCGTTAAGCTTCAGATCCTTCATCAATATACTGATCGAACATGGCCTCATGTCAGACCCCACAACCTTGCACTAAGAGGACTGCTTGTGATTTAGTTTTTCAGACTAGAGCTCAGGTCTGCGTTTCTTACAGGCGTTTCCTATTTACCGCAGTACAGATCCAGGTGCAGTCCCCAAAGGGCTTCCCCGGGACTGGTCAAGGGGAACGGACAGACCAAGGGGTCGAGGGAGGTGGAAGACAGCCACAGAGGCTCCTAAGCCAGATGGCAATGGTTTCACATGTCGTTCCTAGAGACCAGGGACCCCCTCCTACCTACAGCAAGTACAGAAGAGCACAGCATGATGAGGACAGGAAGACCAAACCCTCCCACATGTGAACTGGCACTGGAACTGGCTGTGTGTTGTGTTCATCATCTGTGGGGGTTTTTGGCACTAACTGGTGACTTTGAGACAGTTATCTCCAGAGATTAAAGAGAAAAAAAAAGATTTTAAATTCTTTATGCCTTTTTTTTTTTTTTTTTTTTTGCAAGAGAGACAGAGAGAAAGATGGGGGAGATGAGAGAAACATCAGTTCTTCGTTGCAGCATCTTAGTTGTTTATTGATTGCTTTCTCATACGTGCCTTGATGGGGGGCTATAGCAGAGCAAACAACACTTTGCTCAAGCCAGTGACCCTGGGCTTCAAGCCAGTGACCTTTGGGCTCAAACTAGCAACGATGGGGTCATGACTATGATCCCACACTCAAGCCAGCAACCCCTCGCTCAAACTGGTGAGCCCACACTCAATCTGGATGAGCCTGCCCTCAAGCTGGCAACCTCGGGCTTTCGAACTTGGGTCCTCTGTGTCCCAGTCTGACACTCTATCCACTGTATCACCACCTGATCAGGCAAGAATTAAAAATTTTGACTGTGTCTGTCAATAAGAAAAATAGCCAGGGTCACAGGCTATTTTTATAAGTATGGAACAATATAAACATGGAATTTACAAATCCACATCCATGCACACATTAATAATTAGATGAAAAAGAAATGGCTTCAGGATTGATCAAAGAAGTTCGTCCTTGAACAACTGAACCCATACTTGAGTAAAATGTTAATATCAAATGCTGGGAAAAGTATGAAAAATTCAGCACTCCTCATCTACTGATGAGAGAATACTGAAACACAACTGGTTTTGGAGGGTGATCCACTGGTACGCTGATACCCTTGAAATCACTCGACGTCTAGGACATTTTCTTGAGGTGATTTTCACTGATGCACACAAAGTACACGAAGTAGCTCACTCTATCACAATAAACACGGAGACACTAAATGTCCACTGGTGTGGGGTACTTAAATGACAAATAGTGAACCCATAATTTGAACCATCTGCAGCCTTCAAAAATAATATTTAGAAGAATATAAAATCACATGAGAAAATACTTCATACACACAATTCTACAGAGATGCCCACTTCTGTAAAAATACACTACTTGGTATGAGTAGGATTATAGCTAATCTTATTTATATTTTTCTCTTTGTACCTTTCTGAATTTAACTCTATAAAATGAACATGAAGTGCTTTTCTAAATAACATATCTGTTCTTAGACATAGATTGATACACGTATCCTCAATCCTGTCGCTTTCTGAAGCCCTCCGAGTTAACTATACCACAAATCCTACAGGTAGTGGATGCGGTACCACAAACCTCCTCTTCTCCCAGAATGTTCGCCCTCTTCACAGGGCAACAGACATGGCATTGCGACAAAAGTCCTGCTGAAAACGTGAAAAGGGTGCCCTTCTTCCTGTTTGTTCATTTATTTATATTTTTGGGGGGTGATGTAGCTTCAAAACAAAGTGGGCAACTTAACAATGCAGAAGTCTAAAAATGTCACATCCCACAACCGGGTGGGTCCTTAAGAAGATGTCACATTTGTCGCAGTGGCTGCCACCTCAATTTAGCAATCAATCCACAAAGTCCTGCTCATGTCCTCAAGTGACCACCTGATGGTCGAAAAGGTTTCCAGTGTGAGTTCTCTCCGGGGAGAGCCTGGTTTGAAACCCTTTGGTGAGCAGGACTGTGTGTTAACTCCAATAGACAATTAAGAAGGGCAATTAAAAATTCAAATTATGTTAATAGGCCAGAGAAAAATGACTGTTTGCAGAAATCAGTGGCAATTACCAGACATAATGGTTCTCAATTAGGCTAGAGGGGATTTTCAGTCATTCATAATTCACTATCTTAAATGTATCATAAAAAAATAATTGTCACTTGTTAATAAAAGTTACTCAAAAAACAATGTAACTATCTTGTGTTGGAAGTAATGCTCCTCTCTCTCCCTCATTGGTTTTTGAAACAAACAGTATAGTCTTAATTTAAAAATGCATCGCAGGTCTTTTCAGAATAAAATCAAACAAGGTGAATGTGCTTAAAATAAAAAATAAAGCTCTCTCTAGCCCTCGACATTCCACTTCCCAGGGGTGACCATTGTTTTATCAATTCTGCGCATTCTTCCTCCCAACCGGGCCTCCCTGGCTTCCATTAAAAAGGAGGGAGGGGGTTGAGGAGACTATTTGAGGAACACACTGGATTGATATTTTTAGTCAATTAAAGGTGAAAACATAAAAACATGATCTTGCTGCTCGTGTCATGTTTACGCTTCTGCCAAGGTTTCTGATTCGTTCGTTTGTGATATTCGCACACGGCTTTGGTGACCCGCCAGGAACACAGCCAGCATTCGGGCGCGTCCTTACCACCCTCTTCTCAGGCAGTGCAGTTTGCTGTGCTGACTGCCCCGCACATGGCCTTGCGGTTCAAGGACTCTGACCAGTCGGCTCCAAGCTTTATTTCTGGTGCTTCAGGGAGAACCAAAAAAAAAAAAAAAAAAAAGACTAAAAGAAGCAAGAGAGGAGGAGTGGGTAGGAGAAGGACAGAGGGTAACTGAAATAAATCAAAGATGAAGGAATGGGTTTTTTCTCTTGCTGAGTCCCCAGATGGTAGAGCCTTTGGGCCTCCGTTGTACGTCCTGCTGAAAGAATGGCAGCTGCAGCCTCACTTTTCTTGTCCCATCAGGAAAACTTTGCTACCATGTCCAGCCCCACACTGCATCTCTGCATCCAACAAGAAGACTGAGGCGTGCACATGAACAAGCCCTCCCCGACCCTGCGCGACAAGAGTCTCACTCTGCGTCACACAGCTCAGCAGCCTCTTCAGAAACTTCTCTAGAAGGAAGCTCCAGGCCACTCTGAGCCAGGCGCCTCCCAGACAATACACGACCTTGCTCCCTCTTCCCTATCACCCTGGGCAGTGGGCATCACTACAGTCTCCATCTCGGCTAAGGGAACATGGATATTTTTTGATCCAAAGGCTACACGCATGCTCCTTCAATACATGGTCTGTTTCTGAAAACTGTACAGACCCTTATGCCTGTGAGGTATCCCGGTTTCTGACATCTCAACTTATGACTGCCCTTTTTTATCTTCTTCCGTGGAAACGAGGCTATCCACTACCCTGACCAGTAAGCAATCTCAGGGTTCTTTAAGAACATGAAATCAGCTACGTATACATAGATGACCCCAAGTTTGAACTTTTTTCAAAAGTACTTGGGGTAGTGAAGACTGCTTGAGCTTGCTCTGAAATAGTTACAAAGTAGGAGAGAAGGAAAGGGAGGAAGGGAGGGAGGGAGGAAGGGAGGGAGAGAAGGAGGAAGGGAGGAAGAAAGAAGGAAGGAAGGAAGGAAGGAAGGAAGGAAGGAGGAAGGGAGGAAGAAGGAAGGAAGGAAGGAAGGAAGGAAGGAAGGAAGGAAGGAAGGAAGGGAGGGAGGAAGGGAAGGATGGAAAGAAGGAAGAAAGAAGAAAGAAAGAAGAAGGAAGGAAGGAAAGAAGGAAGGAAGGAGAAATAAAAAGAAAGAAAGAAAGAAGGAGAAAGAGAGAGAGAGAGAAAGAAAGAAAGAATGAAAGAAAAAGAAGGAAAGAGGAAAGAAAAGAAAGAAAGAAAGAAAAGAAAAGAAAAAAGAAAGAAAATGTCCTTCTTACAGTCTGTCCTTCACTGGACTGGTGTCTTAAAAGTGGGTGCACCTCTACTGGGAGCAGAAAAATTTCCATTCATAAGAGCATTTAGGACATACACATTATAGTAAGATCTACACATAGAAATATTCATTGATGAATGAATACATGTTTGAAACTTAAGCATCTCTTTTCATGAGCAATCAGGTAAGGGCTTTTAGGAATGGGACTTTCATTTGGAAGAGTTCTAGGAAATAATAGCAATTAGGTCATAAGTAGGGTATCACCTGGAGGGGTTTGTCAAGGAGATAGCAGGACTGAGATAAGTGACAAGGACCTGGGGGGGGGGGCGGGGACACAGTGAGCTTCCACTACCCTGCCCCTTACAGAGACCGACTGGAGATCTCAGCACGTCCAAGCAGAGGCAAGTGTCCGCATTGCTTCGGATGGTGACAGAGAGGCTGGCCCACAGGGACGGTCCATTTTCCGTGGGACCGCAGCTCTGTGCGCTGGTGTGGAGTGCTTTCCTCTGCGTTAGCAACGCCTCACACTGCCAACTCAAGGCTGCTGACTAGGTAAAGGGGAGATACATTTTGGGTCAATCAATCAACACCAGGAGAGGAGTTTGGGAGGCACCACGGGACTTTCTTCACTGGAATTTATTGTGGGATGGGAGCTGATCGCAAATACTCCTCGCTCTGGACTGATCTAGGCGAACACTCTGTGTTTTCCTTTTGATTTGGGGATTTGAGGATATTCTCACAACCAAAGACGGTCCTTCTGCAATCTTTAAGTCCTTTGATCATTAGATGTTTCCATTTCTCTGAATTGTTTTCCCTTTCCTTATGTACATGCTTTGCACCTCACTTACCAAGAAAAGTGATTAATTCTATGTTTATATTTTTAAAAAAAGTTTCAATAATATTTGTGGACTAATTTTAAAATGAAATGTACCCTTCCTTCCTTCCTTCCTTCCTTCCTTCCTTCCTTCCTTCCTTCCTTCCTTCTTTCCTTCCTCCTTCCTTCCTCCCTCCCTTCCTTTCTTCCTTTCTTCCTTACTTCTTTCTTTCCCTCCTCCCCTCCCTCACTCTCTCCTTCCTTCCCTACTTTGTAACTATTTCAGAGTAAGCTCAAGCAGTCTATAATAATATTAGTAATGATATAAAAATAATAAAGGCTCAGTGGAAATTCAAGTCACAGAAAACAGGTAAACTAAAGAAAAATACCCTGTTTCTTGTTACCAACCCTCTTGCAGCACCTGTCCGTCGTTCTCCCGTAAACCCACTTTCCAGATATAACCATTCCGAGTGAGCTGCCATGCGTCCAGTGCTGTTCGGAGAAACGCCTAACACTTGGCTCTCCATGAATAAAAAGCGCGCAGATTTGAAGCATATTCTAGTTTCTGTGGAGTAAACACACTCACCATCTACAACTTCAAGTGAAGAATATGATGAGATCGTGAAGCGTGTCGCACCATTAGCTGACAAGATGGTGCATGCTGGCTCTAGCATAATGTGTGTGCTTCTTACAAATTATCTGTATTTCTTTCTCCCTCCCTCCTTTCTCCCCTTCCCTCCTTCCATGCATCCAATCACACCAACAGACATGTGCGAATCAGTATCTGACATAAACATTGAGCATTTTTGCTTTGCAGCTTTTTCTTTTTCACCTGGTATATTGCAACTCTGTATTTTGAAAATTTCTTGACATTCCTTGCAAGTGGGACCACCCTGTGCTGGCTCGACAGCAACGCGGAGTCACTTGGTCTTCGCAGACGTGCCTGCCTGCATGCGTGTGCCCACACACTCGCTGTCGCCTATCAGTTGTAAACGAGAATAATTCATCACTGGGCAGCCGGTTCTGCTCAGATAGTTTATTGTCCTGACCTCATTAAAAGCATGTAATCCACGCTGTGCCGTAAATCTCTGCCTCTAAATACTTTCCTCTTTAATTTTTTAATACAGCACACATGAAGGGAAAGGTTAAAGCCAATTAAAAGAGATACAAATACCATTATTACTGCCCTGACAAACAGCTAGTTATTGGATTTGGTCGTTTCAGTTTAGAAAGCCATTATTTTTGTTCCTGAATGAATTAGGAATCAAGCTGTTTATTGACTTGTCTCATCTCTGAGAGGCTAAACATTTTTTTTTTTCCTGGTCCATTCTCTCACTCAATTGGCATCATTCCTACAGACTTAAAAATTACAGACAACTTTAGGTCTAAGTGCAAACCATAACTCCACAGCTGCACGTGGAAATCCACATATGGACGGGACCGTCATTTCCAAGATAGTCCAGGAAGGAGAGGGTCACTCGGTTCCTGCTTATGCAACCTAGAATTGTTCTGGTTGCCGCTATTGTTTTCACCCCATTAAGGCCGTTAGATGATACTGAGAGATGCCTAAAAGCATTTAGAGCTGAGAGAGCTGTTGGGAAAATTGCTGCAAAAGGATTGACAAATGATGATCTTTCTGTCCACCATGTTCTTATTTCCTGTGCAAAATGGCCCCAACAAATCAAGGGAAGAGAAAGAATCATTAACTTCAGGACGTGGTAGCATTTTCTGATGTGAGTTCATCCTTTCTGTTGCCTTTAGTCAAATGCTGACCGCAGTGTTGGCTTCAGACTCAACGCGTCCCCACTGACTCATACCCATAAGAATTTACACAACCCAGAGTTCACATTAGTGGCCTATCACGTTTCTTACTATCCTGCCATTTGTACTTATAAGAGCTCAAAGTCGGGGACTCGGTAAATAGATAGATGAGAGATGATAGATAGATAGATAGATGATAGATAGATAGATAGATAGATAGATAGATAGAAAAGGACGGCTTACAGAACGCCCCAGAGTTATATTGTCAAAGGAGAAAACAGAAGCACACATAGTCACAAGTACATGCAAAACAGAGAGCAGAGTAGAGGACCCAGGAAGCATTTTGAAATGAAGGGGATTAATACCTAGAAACAGTGAGAAGGATCTTGCCTCTGCAAAGGAGGAAGCACGGTTCTCAGACTGCGTCTCCCGGACTAGCCGCATCGCCATCCTCTGAGAACTTGCACACAACACCCAAACATGGGGATCCACCCCAAACGCACTGATTGAGAACTTGGGTTGGGTCCATCGATGTGTTCTGGGGGATTCTGATGCCCGCTCCAATTTAAGAATCCTTGTTGTAGGGAATCCAGTTTTCTAAGCTGCTTTCCTAAGCCCATCCATCCGTGAGCCAGTCTCAAACCTGAGACCGCGAGCCAACCACTGGCTCCTTCGGTCTCTGTACTGCGCACCGTGCACCGCGCACTGCTCACCGCTCACCGTGCCCCGCGCCCCGCTCACCGCTCACAGCTCACCGCTCACGGCGGCACCTACCACATCCCGCCCTCCTACAAGACTAAGGTGAGCTTCGTGAGACCAGAGGCTGATTCGTGGACTCGTTCTCAGGGCCCAGCCAGGGACCCAGGCCAAAGCAGGTACTTAAGAAATTAATTACAAGATAAAATGGCTAAATAAAGCCCGATGAGGGAAAAAAAGAAACACCTAGAAGTCTACAGATCCTTTTGTTACTAGTTCTAAGCTGATAAACATAATTCGTGCCTCAGTAGAAATGACCTTTGCTTCCTTTAAAAAAGAAGGAAGGAAAATTGGTCAAAGGAACATTCTCAAACAACTTCTAATGGGCTCACTGTTTATTTTTTTGAGGAAAGCAAGAAATAATTGAACACCCCTCTCACTAACAGCCTTTTATCATGCGTGCTGACAAGCCAGTAGGTTCCGAGTATTCTAAGAGGGTTTCAGCTTCAGACAGGACCCACCTGCCCGTCTGATAACAGACAGCCTCAACCTGGAAGTAATCTGAATACAGGCTATAATAAAGGGACTGACAGCTCTGCCCTTGAACCCTGGGAACGCCCCTCCCCCCCACTCCCCAGTATGTAGGAAGTCAGAGGGCAGTTCTTGGGAAGAGGACATATCCTGAAACCATTCCTATTGTCTCTCCATGAGGACCCGAGGGACCTATGGCATCCCTGGCCCTTTGGAGTCCTTTCTGACACTTGGAAGATGTCAGTTTAGGCTTTGTTTTCTACCAGATGATTTACCAAGGCATGACAGGAGCCGGGAACAGCTACTTTATGCAAATGCCTATGTCTGCTTTTGTGCGGCCGTGGTATCAGATCACCTGGGTTCTGACCCCAGCTCTAATACTTTCTGGCTTCTTTCGCCTTTCTGAGCCTCAGTTTCCTCATCTGTAAAATGGGAGCAACTCTGATACCTGAGGATTAAGTTACACACACACAGACACACACAGTTGACCCTTGAACAATGTGAGGATTAGAGGCGCTGACTCCCTAGGCAGTTGAAAATTGGCGTATAACTTTTGACTCCCCAAACACGTGACTACTACTGGCCTACTTTTGACCTCATCAATAAACAGTTGATTAACACTTATTTATGTTATAGGTTTCATATGCTGCATTCTCACAATCAAATAAGCTAGAGGAAAGAAAATGTTACCGAGAAAAATCATAAGGTAGAGAAAATACACTTATCCTACTTATTTTTTACAATCTGCATCCAAATGAACCCATACAGTTCAAACCCATGTTGTTCAAGGGCCCACTGTGTACGTGTGTCACATATATAAAATTAGCCAGGTGTCTAACATGTAATAGGAGCTTAATAAGTATCAGCTATTATAATTACTATTACTATGGGCTATGTGCTACCAGGGTTTCTTAAACTGGATTCCATGGGCCCCTAGACAGCCATAAAATGGACGAAAGAGTGAACATAAGGTCCCTGAATAATCTGAAAAATCTTTCACATTTGTACTTATTCCTTTTCTCTGGCATACTGCCCAAAACTTTAATCAGATTCAAAATGTGGTCCATGGCTCCTACACTGTAAAAAATCACGGTGTTGGGTGTATGGGCGGCTAGACTTCATCCGCGACAAGCTCGCGGCTGACTGGGAAGGCGAGGCGGTCTCTCCGAGGCTGGTGTCTCACTCTAGGCAGGACGCACATCTCTGGGAATCTGTTTTTCATTCCGCACTATGAGAGTTTGTTTGTTTTTCTTCTTCCACCGCATAACAGAAAATATGATAGCATTTCAAATGCATGCCGCCACTAGGATAGGCAGACAGTTCATTTTCACCTCAAACACCCCCAAGATTTAAGAAAGCAGGAGAGCTTCAGTCTGCTGGGTGCAAGCACAACATTCTTTGTAGCAGTTAACATTCTTAGAAAGGCTCTGTGGTTTCCGATGGCTTTCTCCTGATGCTATCAGCCTCCCCGACCAGCAGCAACAACACTAGGCTGTTAGCCAACAGCAGCGGGGGCTCTTGAACTCTGTCCTAACCCGCTCCCTACCTTGTGCAAGCGCGTGTCCTCTCACGGGCTCTCTGATTCCTCACCTGTCAAACAGGAGTTACACCCACCTTCTCTGTACAGAGACCCAGCTTTCATACGGAAAGGGTTATCCTGGGCTGTAATTTCCGCATCAACTGACTATAAAAATATTTAATCGCAAAAAAAAAGGCTATGCTCGCTTTATGAAAATTTGAAAGAAAAAAAAAAGATAGAGGACATATACATATAATTTTTTCATCTACTGAAAAGACAGATAGATGGAAAATATCATTTTACTCTGGCTACAGACAGTGAACGGCGAACGTTGAGTTCAAGGATCCATTAAACAAATATTTATTCAGTATTTATTAAATGTCAGTTACTTTAATAGGGCTCGGGATGCAGCATTAAATAAAACCGGCTGCTGACTTCATGGGCATGATAATGCTCAGGAAGGGAAATGTCAACCAAAAACACACGTGCATATTGTCGTCTTAAATTGTTCTGATGTCTGCTGCAAAGATATGTTGGATTCTGAGAGAGAGACAGAGACAGAGAGAGGGATAGATGGTTATGGGGGGGTGACTTTAGATGAAGGTAGCAGAGATGGCACATGACCTGAGGTCTGAGGATGGCAGCAGCTGACCATACAAAGGGGCCCCAGAACTGGGAACAGAAGACCTCACGTCAGCAGGAGCTAGGGAAATGCACTGAGCCTCTCTCAGACTCACTTCTCTGCCTGTAAAATGGGGGTGATAACGCATCTAGGATTAAATTTGCCAATAATTAAAATTTGGTTCAGACAAAACCCAGCAATGTATTAAGGAATTGTTGCAAAATAAATGTCATGCAGGGGTAAAAGCATGTGCTAAGGCCCTGCGGTGGGGAAGAGCTGGGCATGGCTGAGGAACTGGAAGGAGGGTGTGGCTCTTGGGCGGAGCATGAATGGGGAGGTGGAGGAAACTGAAGCCGGAGAAGTGGCAGGCAGAGGGGGGAGAGTTGAGTCCCATGCCAAGTTTAATGGGAACAGTGGAGAGTTTTACGATGTTCTCAGTGGACCTCTGAAGTTCACTGCCTACAGGTTAAGAAACGTTGTCTCTGATCTACTTCTTGTATAGTTCTCTTATTCAACGATTCTATCAAGTAACTTCTCCAAGGGAACAGTTTTTTTTTAGGCAGGAAGTTCTAAATAGAGAACCACCGCTTCATCCCTGCCCATTAAACTGTTCCCCCCACCTCAATCTCTGCAATAATAAATATAATGATATTCATCTTTAATGGCTTTGGTTCCTTATTCTTCAGGTGATGGAATACTGTATTGATTAACATATTTTAAGCCCTTTAGAAAGACTGCATTAATTCCTATGATAATTTAGGACCCATAATGCAGTCTCTGTTCTGAATAGACGTTAATCACACAGAATGACTGATGTGCCCGTTAGGGGCTAAGCCATGCTCTCACTAGTCGCTAGTAACTTTTTAATTCAATATTGTTACTGAAACTGTTGATTAAAATGTAGTTGTAATAATTGTTCCTTGCCCCCCCCCCCCACCAGCCCCGCCTTCGGAGGGGCTCAAACCAAGAGCGAACAATTGGGTCCTCTGTCACTTTAAGATGAATGGGATAATTCCGAGTGTGCGTGCGTGTTTCCAGGAGCTCTCTGCAGGAAAGAAAAGGTGTACGAAAGCTGGGGATTCTGAACCACTTCTGGTTTGTCAGCAGTCTGTCCGCAATACCAGGAGGAAGGAAGGTCATGGAAGAGAAACATGCACAGTAAACCCCAAGTCAGCTTGCAGGAAGGCGGCAAAGTTGACCCCTTCGGTCCTGCAGGTGGAGGAGGGCCAATTACTCTGTGCCCATTTCCGCGCAGCGGTGTGAGGTGTGAGACCTGATTTGGGCCAGAATCCCAACGTCAACTGAAATGATTTTGGAAACAGAAGTAGAAATGCCACATAAAGTTTGGATCAAAATGAAATGATGAGATGGAGTATTGACAAAGCAACTAACTGCAGGAGCCGGATTCCGGGATAAGCGCCTTCACGTGCACTGTGTCAATCAGCCAGGTCACAAGCCAATCGGGGTGGTGCCGGGGCGGTCCCTCGTTTCCTGGGGCTCAGGGAGCTCCAGGACAGCCATCCCCACTTCCCTGCGGTTTTGTTTTCCAGTTTCAGTTACTCGTGGCCCATGGCGGTCCAAAACAATACATGGGAGATTCAGAAAGAAACAATTCGCAAGTTTTAAATCGCGTGCTACTCTGAGTCCTGGGATGAACTCTTGTGCCATCCTGTCCGGGTCGTGAATCACTCCTTTGTCCACCGTTGCCGCACTCTGTACGTACGCTCCCTGCCTGTCAGTCACTGGGTAGCCATCTTGGTTATCAGATCGGCTGTGCTTGTGTTCAAGTCTCCCTAAATGCAGCCCAAGGTGACAGGACCACGTGGATGCCATTCGCCTCCCTTCATCTCGGCATTTCTCATCATCACAAGGAGGGTGAGCATGGCACACTAAAATATTTTGAGAAAGACCACATTCACACAGCTCTTATTATATCATAAACTGCTCTAGTTCTATTTTATCATTGGCTATTTTTGTTAACCTCTTATTATTCCTAATTTATAAATTAAACTTTATCCTAGTAAAAAGCATAGTATATATAGGATTCAGGACTATGCACAGTTTCAGGCATCCACTGGGGGGCCTTGGAACATCTTCCCCACAATTAAGGAGAGGCTGCTATCACTGACTCAGACTCACACAGCAAGAAAGTGGCAAAGAACCAGCGTCTCTGCTCTTACCCTTTGGCAATACCGCCTCTATAATCAATCAATCAATCAATCAATCAGCCACATGGGAAGGGCATTGAAAAGCATGATGAAAAACATAATGCATATTATGTATGTGTCAGAAAACCTTTTAAAACAGTAACATAAATTTTCCCCTCTCAGGGATTTGGAGTTCAGTGATGGAAAATGGTATTATTCATATCTGTGGGGGAAATAAATCTTTATACGATTGTCTTTTTCTTGCACAGTCTGTCGGGAAAGAGAGAAAGGCTAAACCATGAATAGACTGGCTCCTGTCCACCAGTGTACTGATGGGGCTTGGGGGGCAGAGTGGAGAGTGCTGAGCTGCTCTGCATAAATACAATGGGAGAAACACTTGGATTTCTGGCAGAGAGAAACAGTGAGCTGGGAATGAGCTGCTAGAGAGCTGAGGCCCCAAGTGGACAGGCCTTTAGTGACTTTGCTTCTTTGAGCCACTAATTTCAGAAGACTATTTAAGAAGATGAGTGCCAAGTTTTGTAGGGAACCATAGAAGACCCCGAATAGTCAAAGCAATCTTGAGGAAAAAGAATGAAACTAGAGGTATCACATTTCCTAAATTCAAATTATACTATAGAGCCGCAATAATCAAAGCAGCATGGTATTGGCAGAAAAACAGACAGACCAACCAATGGAACAGAATCTGGAGCCCAGAAATAAAGCCACGTATATGTGGACAAATAATCTCTGACAAAGGAACCATAAGCACACAATGGAGAAGAAAGCCTTCCTAATAGATGGTGCTGGGAAAACTGGAAAGCCACATGCAAAAGAATGAAACTTGAGTACAGTGTGTTCCCCTGCACAAAAAATAATTCACAGACCTAAATATAAGATCTGAAACAATAAATTACCTGGAAGAATACATAGGTACTAAACTTATGAAGCTTGGCCGTAGAGAACATTTTATGAATTTGACCCCAAAAGCAAGGGAAGTAAAGGCCAAAATACATGAATGGAACTATATTAAACTAAAATCTTTTTGCATAAAAAAACAGTTCTGAGAAGGGATTAATATCCAAAATATATAAGGAACTTATAAAATTCAACAGTAAACAAAGAATCTAATTAAAAAAAAATGAGAAGAGGGCCTAAACGAACACTTCTCTCATGAAGACACACAAACTAAACAGATATTTGAGAAGATGCTCATCTTTGCTAGCTATTTGAGAAATGCAAATGAAAACCACAATGAGACACCGCCTCATACCTGTTAGATTAGCTATTATCAACAAGACAGGTAATAACAAGTGCTGGAGAGGTTGTGGAGAAAAAGGAACCCTGATTCACTGCTGATGGAAATGTAAACTGGTACAGCCATTATGGAAGACAGTATGATCATTTCTCAGGAAATTAAGAATAGAACTACCATATGACCCAGCAATCCCTTTACTGGGTCTCCAGCCAAAAAATTTGACAACATTGCTACGCAAACATACAAGCACCTCCGCGTTCATTGCAGCATTATTTACGGAGGCCAAGACATGGAAACAACCAAAGCGTTCCCTGATAGAGAACTGGATAAAGAAGATGTGTGTATGTGTGTATCTATATATAAACACACACACATGCGCGCATGCACACACACACACACAGTGGAATACTACTCAGCCATAAGAAATGACGACAGTGCCATTTACGACAACATGGATGGACCTTGAGAACATTATACTGAGTGAAATAAGTAAATCAGCAAAAGCTAAGAACTGTATGATTTCACACATAGGTGGGATATAAAACTGAGACTCATGGACATAGATAAAAGTGCAGTGGTTACCGAGGGGAGGGGAATAGAGAGGGACAAATAGATAGTGACAGAAACTGATATGATTCTGGGTGATGGGAACACAATGCCATCAACAGTTCAAATGCTGCCGAAATGTTTACCTGAAACTTATGTGCTCTTATTGATCAATATCACCCCATTATAGTAAATTTCTAAATTAAAAAAAAAAGAATATGGGTGTCAAATGTTCCCTCTAAAATTGTTGGCATATAAAACATTTCCTTTCCCCAAACTTTCAAGCAACGTCTGTTCCACAGAGAGGTCTTGGGTGGATGACTTGTGTGTGTGCTTGCTGGTCTGAGATTTATTTTTTTTATTTGCACATGCCAAGGAAAAGGGCCAAGTCACACAAACAGATCAGCGTAGAGAGAAAGAACAGGCACCAACCTAGCTCCGTGGTTGGATCGTCAGCCCTCAGGGCTGCCAGAGCGGCACTGGGAAGTTAATCAGAGTGTGAGGAGCCCTTCGAATTACAGACGTTCTGGCTGGTTTGTGGAACTGGGGTTTGAGCTCCCATCTTGGCCACTGTGTGTGTGTGTTTATCCCCCTTAACATTATTCTCATGGAGTTGACAATATTACCATCTACTCTTCAGAAAGTATATTAGAAACTGGAAATCTCAGTCACTCTCACAAATGTGAAACACCCAGCACTCTGACTCAACAGCAGAAAGCCAGCCAGATCCCCTCCCAGATTTCCCATTGCCAGCCTGACACCCAGCTCCCAAGGGAGCTGGGCAAAGCAGGAGCGCTGAGCCTGCGGGGAGACGGGTGAGGCCCTCCCCGCCCACCCCACCCTCCTCACCCTCCCCACCCTCCCCTCCAGGGAGGCGCTGCCACACACTGCCCTGCCTCCCCTCCACCGTCCTAATTGGACGCGTGCTTGGGGAACGTGCTGGGCTTTCCGACAGCTGTGGGTGCGTCCCTGCCTATATTACTGGGTAACACGTTAAATTACTGGTGAGAAAATGAAACGTTCAGAAACAAAGTAACCCCCCCAAATCATGTACTACATGGTGTAAGGCCAGGAGCCGTCATCGTGACCATTCACATGCAGGTTCCCATTGGATTCGGGCAGGTGATAAAGAAATGGTGGAGTCAGAGGATGGGGGGCCATCCTATTTATTGGTGTCTCACCAAGACAGGCAAACCACAAAAGAAGACAAGGGAAAAGCAGAAAACCAGCTCTTCCCATGAAGGGCAAGGGATCAGGGGAGCCCCTGCAATTGTGATAGCAGGAACTGTGTGTCTGAGCTCCTGGTCTGTCCCACTTTATAGTGTAGAAAACCAAAATCCCTTAATCCAATATACAAACAAGGAAGTCTCCGATACAAAGTCACTTATCCAAGGCATAATTGGATTTCTCATGAGAGTGCACCACCCAGATCATACAATCAGTCAAGGGTGTGGGGAAAAGCTTAGTCCCAAAACCAAACCTCAGGCTACAACAACCTGGCCTGCTTATAGCCTGTCCCCCACACCCATTATAAGTCACAAGCGAGCAAACATATATATCATGTTTACAAACTTATTTGACCAACATTCCACCCCTTTTGCTCGCTTTACAATCTAAACCACAGGCATCTTCCATGATGGTCACTGTGCAAGGAGTAGGATACATTGCATAAACAGAAATAGTACCAACTACAGCAATAGGATTAACAGATCAAAAACTATGGGCGAAATGAGAGAGCTGTCAGTGGCACCAAGAGAGGCAAATCTTTTCCCTCTGGCAGAATACAGGCCAGAGTTTTATCTGCAGACAGCACTGTAGCTGGCACCAGAGGCCGCCCTGAGCGGGAGTACCAAACCTTATTGGCCAATACACCAGCATCTGCTGGTTCTATGTGTAGTAAAATAGGGGAACTCATTATTGGCCATAAAGAGATTACAAAGGTGCCCTTCAAAATGCTGTCCCCTTGAGCACTCAAGGGATAATACACTTCTACCTTAGGTGGCCAGGTGCTGGTTACCCAAGGAGTTAACTGGAGGTTCACCTCTAACCCCTTTCCCCATGGTGCCAACAAGGCCACCCATCTCAGATGGGGGGCCTGTACAGTCCAGGGCCAAGTCCATTGAAGCCGTTGTCCTTTAAGAAGGGCTGTTGGAGCAGGCAAGAGCACGTTGCCCTGCTGTCCGAAACCTGGCTTGAGTAAAATGTCCTTGGTGCGTATCTGCAACTGAATAGGGGCAGCTGTCCGATGCAGGAGGGCCTCTACTGGAGCTGGGCTTCCCCGTCGAGGTCGCTCATTCAAAATCCGAAGTACTGTCCATAAGCGGCGTGTCCATCCAGTAAGAGAGCCGGTGCCCCCCTCCTGTCGCAGTCCCTGCTTTAAGAGTCCATTATAACGCTCAATGATGCCAGCAGCCTGGGGGTGGTAGGGAACATGGTACTTCCAGTCCACCCCCAGCTTTTGAGCCCATTGCTTCACCGTTGAACCAGTGAAGTGGGTACCATTGTCACTTTCAAGGACCAGCGGTCGCCCGTATGCAGCACTCAGGCGGTCCAGAGCCTGTATGACTGCCCTCTGGTCAGGGTTACGAGCGGTGTAAGCAGCAAGCAGCCCGGTGGCAGTATCTACACAAGTGACTGCATACTGGTACCCTTCTGACTTTGGTAAGGGTCCAATGATGTCTATCTGCCATCGTGTCAGTGGGACATGACCCCTCTGGATCTGTCCAGGTGACACCAGTGGTCTCCGAGGGTGTTCCTTGGAACATACTGCACATTGCTCACAGGCTGCAAGTACCTCTGCATAGGACACAGGCAAGTTCCAAGCCTTAACCGTAGCCCACATAGTTTTCTGTCCTGCATGGAGCAGGCGCCGGTGGAGCCACTGTGCCACATCACCTGCAGGTGCAGTCTCCAACCATCGCACCCTTGCCAACGTATCTGCCTCATCATTCCCAGGATGGGCTAGAGGGGCATGCCCTGTGACATGATATACTGTCACCTGCTTCTGGTGTCCTATTTCCCATAAGTCCTGCCACATGGCCTGACCCCATAATGGACGGTGCATTACCATCCACTGGTTAATGTGCCAAGTAGCAATCCAAAGGGTCAGTCCACGATAGACAGCCCAACTGTCAGTACAGATCACCAGAGGTGAAGGTTCATTATGGGCAACTAGCCAAACAGCTCTTAATTCTGCCCATTGGCTGCTTTGGCCTGTACCCTTGTCCATCCAAATAGTCTCAGTGGCCGGATGGAAGGCGATAGCCGTCCATTTGGCAGGTTGGCCCCTGCTGGAACCATCAGTATACCAGGCATCTTCGGGGATGGGCACCCGCCCCTCCTGGTAAGGACTGACCTCAGGTTCTGCCTCCTGAGCCCCAGTTGCACCTGACTCTAAGGTCGCATAGGTGACTGGACCCAAGACCTCCTGCAGTTCTGCCCTCAAAGGGCTGGTGCTAAGAGCACAGCGTTGTTGCAGATAGGCACCCCACTTGGCCAGGGTAGACATTTGGGCCATACCACTACGTGGTTTAGTTGCCCAATCTCTCACCCATCCAGCTATAGGGTATGTTGTTTTGACTGTAACTGGTGTTGTGGTTGTAATACTCTCAGTTGCCAGGAGGGCAGCATACACAGCTGCCAGCTGCTTCTCTACTAATGAGTAACGAACTTCAGCACCTTTCCACAATTGGGACCAAAATCCAATAGGTTGCCGTAGGCGCTCTGTCCGCTGCCACAAGCCCCATCCAAACCCCTCCGAGGTTACATGAACATCCAGCTCACAGGGCCTGGCAGGATCAAACACATTCAAGGCCTGTGCCACCTTGACAGCTCTCTTAGCAGCTGCAAATGAACCTTGCGCCTGCTCAGTCCAATCCCAGCGAACCCCCTTTCGAATAAGGTTGTACAAGGGGCGTAGTAACTGAGCCAAATGCGGTATAAATGCTCGCCAATACCCCAACAAACCTAAGAATTCCTGTAACTGTTTTACCGTAGTGGGCACGGGGTATGCTTGAATCTTATCTATAACTGCGTCAGGGATAACTTTTGTCTTACCCGACCAGACAACTCCCAAGAATTTAACAGATAACCCAGGTCCTTGTAATTTGTTCTCGTTAACTGCCCAGCCACATGCTTTCAAATGGGATAGCAGGGTAGGGACTGCTTGCTCCAATTCTGAAAGAGAATCACTAGTTAGCATAATATCATCAATATAATGGTACATGCGGACTACCTCTGGCTGTTTCCATTTAGCCAGGTCAGCAGCCACCAGCCCATGGCACAAGGTGGGGCTATGCAAATAGCCCTGGGGTAACACTGTAAAGGTCCATTGTCTCCCTCCCCAACTGAAGGCAAATTGGTCTTGACTCTCTGCGGCTATATCAATAGAGAAAAAAGCATTGGCCAAGTCTGCCACAAAGTGGTATGTCCCCAACTCATGGCTTAGCCGATCCATCATGTTAGCTATCGAGGGAACAGCAGCGTGCAAAGGGGGAACAACTTTATTAAGTTCCCTGTAATCTACTGTCATTCTCCAGGTTCCATCCGCTTTGCGCACAGGCCATACTGGGGAGTTGTAAGGACTGTGTGCTGGCTGGATGATCCCCACCTTTTCTAGTTCAAGGATTGTCCCTGTGACTTCTTCATAACCACCTGGCAGGCGGTACTGCTTGGTGTTAGTCACACGCCGAGGGATGGGTAATTGCAAAGGGGAATGTGATGCATGTCCCTGCAATACTGCCTTCACAACCCTGATCCGCAGCCGGAACTCCCCAGCTGTAGTTTCCAACCACAGTCCTTGCAAGACATCTACCCCCAAAATATATTCAGGAATAGGAGATACATATACCTTATATGGCTTAGGAGGCAGTCTCCCTATCCCCAATGGAATAGTTATTGGCTTCACTTGGACAGTTTGGCCCCCATAACCGTCAATGGCCACTGGGGTCCCAGCAAACCGCTCTGGGTTTCCATAGAGAAGGGAACATTCTGCACCTGTATCCACCAAGGCCAACACCTGTTGTACGTTGGAAGGGGACCAGTGGATAGCCAGTTCCACATGTGGCCTCCGGTCCCCGCCCATCCCCGTTAGACGGGTCCCTCGGCCTTTTTCCTATTCAAACTGGTACAATGGGTCTTGGGAGTTCCCCTCTCCCTCGGCTGTCTCTATCATATAATCTTGTAACCGAGCTGTGCGCGCACCAAACGTTTTATTGGTAGCTGCTGGGGCCTTTCGTCTCAGTGGCTGGAACTTCTGTTCTGGTTTAAGCTGCCGCCAAAGCTCCAAAAGAATTTTATTAGACTGGCCATCCAATTTCCCCTTATCTGCTCCAGCCGCAATCAAGTCTACCCACATCTGCGTTCGGGTAACCTTTACAGGCCCGTTTCCCTTGTTAGTTGGGGGGGAAACATAGGCAGCAGCCCTCACTGCTTTATGATCCCGAGCGGCCTCCAGCTCTCCCAAATCTGCTACCATCTGTGTAACTGCATTGATGGGCTGCCCCACATAGGGGCCCAAGATAGCCACAAGTGACCCAAAAAGGGCTGACGGGGCGCTAGCAAGGACAAATTCCCTCATTTTGGCCGTAAACACTTCTTCGTCTGGCCCACGAGACCCAGGGTTGAAAACAGCATTCTTCATACCTAGTTCTCGAAGGACCTTTACTAACTCACTGTAGCACTGCCACCGACTCATTGCCCCCGGCAGTTCTCCAGCATTCTGCCAGACCATACGAATGGCAGCCATCACCCATTCTAATAGGGTATGGTCTCCTGGGTTGCCATGGCAGTTCTGAAGACGCTGCCTCAAGGAAGAGTGTGTGGTAATGGCGGCCAATTTCTCCATCTCTGTTCCGGAGAGCATGATGCCATCCACCCCTATATCCCATAATCGTAGTAACCAGGCTACCAGGGATTCAGTAGGTTTCTGCCTAAATTGTGCCCCCAACTCTATCAGCTCTGCCTGGGTATAGGGCCGGACCACAGAGTGTTCCATTACCTGGGCAGGAGGCTGTGGCTGCCCCTGAGGGACTCTTTGTTGCTGGGTTTTTACCTTCTTGGCGACAACTGGTCGGGCTCTCAGTGTGCGTATGGCAGCTTCAGCCTGAGCCTTCTCATCCTCAGAAGAGGAGTCGCAAGCGCCTGCTCCCACTGACTCAAAGCCAATCCACCGGCACGGATGCTGCTGCTCCTTTGGTGACTGTTTAGGCTCCTGTGGCTGCTGGCTTTTGGCCAGAAGCTGAGACTCGAGCTCTTGAATCCGGAGTTGTTTCTCCAACAACTGCCGGTGAAGACGTTCAGCTTCCAGGGTAAACTGCAACTCTCGAACCCGTAATTCCTTCTCCAGTGCTCGCTCCAGTTCCAGCCTTTTCTGCCGTTCTGTTTGCAATTCATGCTGAAGCTTTTGACCTCGGGCAGTTTCCTCTTGAGTAAAAAACATGTAGCCCATGGCCCCTAAAAGGACAGCCATGGGGAGCCAGAGCAGCAACCAGTACTCTATCCCACCCATCAAGGGTGGTGGCTCCATACCAATCTCTGAATCCTGCCGGAAACTACGCCAGTTGTAAGGCCAGGAGACATCATCGTGACCATTCACATGCAGGTTCCCATTGGATTCGGGCAGGCGATAAAGAAATGGTGGAGTCAGAGGATGGGGGGCCATCCTATTTATTGGTGTCTCACCAAGACAGGCAAACCACAAAAGAAGACAAGGGAAAAGCAGAAAACCAGCTCTTCCCATGAAGGGCAAGGGATCAGGGGAGCCCCTGCAATTGTGATAGCAGGAACTGTGTGTCTGAGCTCCTGGTCTGTCCCACTTTATAGTGTAGAAAACCAAAATCCCTTAATCCAATATACAAACAAGGAAGTCTCCGATACAAAGTCACTTATCCAAGGCATAATTGGATTTCTCATGAGAGTGCACCACCCAGATCATACAATCAGTCAAGGGTGTGGGGAAAAGCTTAGTCCCAAAACCAAACCTCAGGCTACAACAACCTGGCCTGCTTATAGCCTGTCCCCCACACCCATTATAAGTCACAAGCGAGCAAACATATATATCATGTTTACAAACTTATTTGACCAACACATGGGCTCAGCAGAAAGACACTCATGAACCGTGACTGGCTAATTGTCTATCTTTATCTTTCATGTCAGCGTCTAAACCTGCATTTCTGATTCATCTCTAGAAGCCTGGACTAAATGAAGAGCTCCCAACGCACCTGTTAAGCGCACGCGCACACATCCCTGATGCACACGCACATATACATATAAGCCCAGGATATGAACATCAACCAAGGCATGTCCGCCTACCTTCCCTCCCTCCCACCAGATTTTCAAGTGGGGACACTTGAACACTGCAGAATTGGGGAGAAAACTTGTTCCAAACACAATGTTGACGTGGACGTCAAGCCCCTCCCGCCAGTCCTCTCAGACTTGCAGCAAGCTACCCAGCAGATGGAATCACTTCAGAGGCACCCTGGTGTCTGTCCGCATGAGTGGAGAGGTGGCAGCCCCAGGCTCCAGGGGGGACCTTCCAGTTACATCTAATTGTTTGGTCCGCACAGTGGCAGCTGGCAAATTTTGTTGAAGTGGGATTAGACACGGAGGCTGTGAAGCTCAGAAGCTCTCCCACCACCCCTGCGCCGCGAGTTTGCTGAGCCTGGCCCTCGCCTCCCACCACCCCTGCGCCGCGGGTTTCCTGAGCCTGGCCCTGGCCTCCCACCACCCCTGCACTGCAGGTTTGCTGCGCCCGGCCCTCGCCTCCCACCACCCCTGCGCCGCGGGTTTGCTGCGCCTGGCCCTCGCCTCCCACCACCCCTGTGCTGCGGGTTTCCTGTGCCCGACCCTCGCCTCCCACCACCCCTGCGCCGCGGGTTTGCTGCGCCCGGCCCTCGCCTCCCACCACCCCTGTGCTGCGGGTTTGCTGTGCCCCGCGCTCGCCTCCCACCACCCCTGCACTGTGGGTTTCCTGCGCCCGGGCCTCGCCTCCCACCACCCCTGCACCGCGGGTTTGCTGCCCCTGGCCCTCGCCTTGCTTCCTCCTGCAGTGAGCAGCCTGGTGGTGCGGGATGGGGTGCAGGGGTGGGGGGACCGTGCTTGACTCTCGTAAAGTCCTTCGCATCCTCGTGCCCTGTGGACTGGCCTTATTGGACTCAGCACTCGAAGACCGCTGATCCGCCCAGTGTGTGCTGTTTTCTGGGCCGGGAAGGTCCTGCCCATGTCTTCCAGGGAAGCCTTCCAGGCTGTTTTCCCTGGAACATGGGCCACTTGTAGCTGTCCGGACCTCCTCGCTAAGGACAGGCCGCTGTCTGTGCTGTGCCCACCTGGTACCCAGAGCCACACAAGGCTCTTCTTCCTCAGGCCCCAGACCTGCACTGAGAGTTATGCCTTCTGCATTTTTGTGAGTGGCCTTTTCCACGAGGTGGGCACTCCTTCGAGGTGGGGACCACGTCTCATGTGCTCCTCCTTCCAGTGCCTGTCGGAGAGCTAGGCACAGAGATGGGACTCAATAGAGCCCTTCAGAAGTGATGCGAGCCGTCATCAGCCTCTGCCACCTCTGAGCCCCCCGCGGCTTAGGACAGTGGTCATGGAGGGGTCACGAAGGCTGCAGGCCATGCAACAAGCAGCTGTGATCACCTCTGAATCCAGGAACACACACGGAGGGGCAGAAGCCTCTGGGTGCCACCCAGGCCAGAACCCACCCTGCTGGGTTTCAGAGCTCAGATCTCAGACCCGGAGGCCAAGAGAACGGGGCTACAGGAGTGAGCAGGGGACCATCCACCCATCCTCCCTGCCACGGCGGGGGTGAGGGATGGAGTTCCCCACTCCGCTGCCCCACCCAAGGACACAGGACTCCGGAGCAGTCCAGATCTCTCTTGTGCACGGCCCTTCCAGAAGGGAACCTACAGAAGGCTTAAATAGAACAAACCTATTCCACTTAATAAAGTATCAGTGGCTACTTAGGATGGGGTTAAAACAATTTTTATAAGAGGTTAAAAAAGCTCCTTGCTCTTCGGGTCAGTAACTGTCACAATGATTTTCTCTTGCCAGCTGCTCTTCTGAATCGCATTTGTGTGACATATCCCTCAGAAGCACCTGGTCCCAGCCGTGTCAAGGCGCAGAGGATGCCGCTGGCTCGGGCTGAGCGTGTCACCGCGCGGGGGGCCGCGTGACCCCCCTGCCGCCACAGAACGGCGCGCTCGCACACTCCTACGTTGTGTTTTATACCGCGTTCTGGAAACGGGACAGGAGATGATTCACATAAATGGAGCAGAATCTGTGTGTGGGGGTGGGTGGGTGTTGCACGCCTGTATATTGTGTGTATACATACAGGCATCTACACATATGTCATACACGCGTGCTTTGTGCCTGGGAAAATTGCCTTCATTGCTCAAATGTAAACTGTTTTTCCACTGAAAGAAGTGAAGCCTTTTAAGTGTCAGAGGGAAACAGAGCCCTGCGGATCTGCAATACAGAGAGGTAGGGCGGACCCAGGGTTTAGCACTTGGAAATACAGAAAGGGGAAAGGGCCATCGCAAGCCAAAGGCAAAACAGCACTACCAACCTCCAACCATGCTTTCCAGACTAAGAAACACAACGACAAATCTAGCAAACCATGCAAGGCGAGACCAGAAAGGGTCTCCTGTGTCACCTTTATCAGACTGGCACCTTGACTTCGTTTCTGTCCCCTGAACAGGTCACCCACCTACTTAAACACTTCAGGAAAAAAATCCAAGTGGGTTGACCACCGAAGAAATGGTTCCGACCTTTGCTCTTTCCCTGTCCAGAGGACCCCTGTGTTTTCTCAGAAGCATAAAAAGTAGAAACGTAATTGCATTTGTGTGAATGCTAAATGTTAATACATTTCCCTAAATGCCTGCTAATAGCCCCCCCAAAATTCGCTAGACTAGTAGTGCATGCCTAATGTGTTGTTGTTGTTGTTATTCTACTTGCTTGTTTTTTTTTCTCTCTCTCTGCCTGTTTATCAGAACCAAAAAAAGACCCCTAGAAAAAAAAAGCACAGGCCCTTGGACGGGAATCGCGCCCGGCGCCATGCAAGCATTCTGCAGAAAGAACGCACATTCTGAGAATACCCCACCGTCCTGACATTCTGTCGGGAAGGTGACAAATCCTAGCGCTCTAATGTTTCATTAAATTAAACATGAAATGTTTAATGTTTTGTTAAATTAAACATGAAGCCTTGACTTCGCACCCGAGAACCACAGCCCTCTATCAATTCCTCACATTCCTTCAGGTCACTTCTTAGGTTATAAACACCGAGTTTTGTTTGTTAGAACGATGGTGTTTCTCTCTGCAGTCCAAACGTACTTTCTTCTAATGCCTTTATAAATAAAAACCCCACAGGCGGCGCGGTTGTGGGGTGTTAGAAACGTTTCTGAACTCCTGCCTGCGGAGATTGGCTAGCAGACAACGCATCTGCTAATTTCCTATTACAATTCTTTTTTTTTTCCTTTCAAACATTCACAGCCACGACCCAAAAGCTGCCAAAGGGTGGAGGTATTACATTGCCAATCAGATCTCCAGCCCATTTCACAGATGGGTATGCTCTGGCCCCAAGGAAAGAGAGGTTTGCTAGAACACTCTTGCAAAATATCCTTCAGACTAACCCCCTTCCCCCCACCGTGTCCTTAGCCATGAGAATGGACCGGGACAAGGAAAAAACAAAAGACAGAACTCTGAGCGGGGAAAGCTTCTGCATAGCAGAGTGCAGGGTGCCCATACTTGGAACCACTGCGTTCAAGGTGCGACGGGACCACGTAGAGCAGCAGGTCAGCCAGGCCCGGCCGCCGCTGGGAGAGAATAGAATAAGACCCAGCCGAGAAACTCGCCCTCTTTCCCTCAGTTCAACCAGGTGGTTAAGAGGAAACTCACAGAGTTCTTCCGGATACATTCAGGAACTCATACCACAAACAAACTTTCCAAAATACTATTATATAAAACATGATACTTTTTAAACGAAGGGAGGAAAAAAGAAAAACCCAAACAACTTATGTGGCAACTTAAAAGAGACCAAGTACACATGTGCCACAAGGAAAGTAAAAAAACAAAACAAAAAAAACACACACACAAAAACCCCCCAGCGACTCTACATTTTTCTCCTGAATTGCAGAGAATGTCAGCAGGCTTCCAAATAGGGTCCCCTGAGTCCCGGTCGAGCCAGCGAAAGCAGAAGAACCCTCCCTTAAAAGGCAAGTTGAGCAGACTCTTTCAGTCCAACCAAACTTGTCCATCCGTCTGTGTTTTCTATGCGCTGACCCACCAGCTCCCATCACTGGCCCAAAACTAGAAAACAGCCCCGATTTGGTGACAGATCCTTGTGCTCAGATCACCTGCTCCAGCCAGACCCCTTCCTCCCTCCCAGCGGGGTACCCAAACGGTAGGAATATATAATTGACACTTACCATTCCGAAGCTTCATGTCTGGGAGGCAAACTAAACACATTAAACGGATCCTGCTTTAATCTTCTGCTCTAGACCCCAAACGCCTTAATCAAAAGGAAACAAACAAAACAATATATTCCCTGAGGTCCCTTCTCTGCACCACCAGAGTCTAAGCAAGGAATCGCTGTCTTTTTCGCTCAGCGCCCAGAACCTGTCCCTTAAACATGGACAGCGACAATTATTTCTAACATCCCTCTGCTCTATCCTCCCTCGCCCCCCCATCTTATCCTTCACGTTCGTGGTTTGTGGCCAAGACCAGGCGCTTCAGTTACACGTTAAATCAAAATCTGGAAGACGCTTGCCTCCATGGGGTCTTGGGCTCGGCAGGCCTCCTGCAAAAGTCCCACATAAAGATACATTTGCTTCCTTCCTGCAAGTGAACTGTGGCGCCCGGGGCCCCTCCTGCCCTCCCTGGTGCCCGCTTCGCCTTTCAACGAGCTGCAGCAACAGGGCTTCGTTTGGGGGTTCGCTGTCCCGCAAAGCTCATTTGCCTCTTACCATTAGCAAGGCAAAAGGCTGTAAAAGGCTAAGCAAGACGCTTTTAACTATGTTGGAGGGGCCAGTCCTAGCTTGTTAGCAACAGCTGCACACTTACCGGGCTCTCAGGGCCTTGACAGAACCTTCCTGCGCCGTTTGGGAGTAGGAATGCCCGACGACATTAACCCGTCGTGAGCTGGAGCCATCCGGGGCACTGGGCACCAGACTCCCCTCACCCGTGAACCCCAGCGGGCAAGGCAGCTGCCCCCAGAGTTTCTCCCCTGTCGGCTTCTCCTGGCATACACGGCCCGCCGAGGCCCTGGTGCAGTTTCAACACCACTACTCAATAAAAGGGTTTTAAAGGCTGTGCCGGGAGCCGGGAGCCTCAGATCCCGGTTTGGCTCTCTCCATCGGCATTCCTCAGCAAGCCTGCACAGAGCGGGCCACGCTCCATTATTTAAGTCAGCGCCAGGCTCTGGAAAGCACGCTCTGGCATCCCGATTACTAAGAATCCTCGTGGAGACAATTAAACCGTTCCCACATAGATGCTCCCACCCCCTCCGGCTCTCCCCAGATCCAGCCTCGTTCAGAGGCAACAAAAGCACTTTGAGGCGTGTCCCAACTCATGGGTTAGGAGCCAAGAGAGCACTGAAACGTGGCCACCAGGGCCAAGGAGCCGAGGGACAGGGACACTGCCCTGGGAGTGGGCAGAAGAGGCATCCGAGTTCAGATGACGCCCTGCCGGGGGCCTCCCTGGGTTGGGGACGTTGACTTGGGAGCAGCCAGGTGGAGGTGCTACAACACCCGAGTCGATGAATTCATGGCAGACCGATTTAGAACAGGCGGTTAAGGGAAGGAAAGGGGCACTGGGCAGCACGGCTAAGCGTCCGAGCTAGATGTCACAGCCCTGGATGGGAAGACCGCCGATTCAGTCACGCGGAGCACTGATTCTGTCCCCAACTGTCCTCGCCAGTGAAACGACCCAGTCTCCCGGGGGCTGTCCACCAGTCCCCTCCCTGTCGACGGTTCCGCAGCACAGGGCGAGCTGGGCACACCAGCCACAGGTGGAGGGAACCACTCGGGCACCGGGGGAAGGAAGGACGATGACAGAAACGCCCTCCTCTGTAGGAGTAGGAGTCCTGAGGCCGTGAGTTCCCCCTAGTGTCCAGCTAGAAAGCCCCTGCTCAGCAGGCCAAGGTGACTTCCCTCCCTGGAAGCCCGGGGCGCTGCTTCTTAGTAAGCCAAACCATTGGCCGGACCTCACGGTTAGTTTATCTAGGCAAGGAGTCGCCTCAGGGGTGGTCGGCTGTCTCAGCCGGGACGCAAGGAGAAGCTCTTTTAGCAACTTGCTTCTCTCCGAAAGCTTCCTTTCATGGGTGCATGCCCGTGTTTCGACAGTTTTATTTTATTTAAGGGACTGTCATTTCTACTGACTTAGTCTATCCAAGTCTGACACCCTGTACAGAAAACTGGTGTTGGACGCGGAAACAATGGTGTACACACACACACACACACACACACACACCCTTATAATGATACAACAAGCCAGACACCCAAAGATCTGATGACTAGAAAGGCAGATAGATACAAGTTGTCCTTTAGGATGATTTCAACTTTGAATGTTGGCTTCAACATTCTGGTGACCCAGATCGCTGGGTCACCCAGTCCCCTGACCTTCAAGGAGACCTTGACTGCATGTGGGCGCCACGGTGCTCCCAGCGAGAAGCAGTGCTGTTCGTCCTCTCCACTACAGAACCGAACCCACATTATCATTTCTCTTGAAAAGGACCGAGAAGCAGCAAACGAGAGAGATGAGAACAGAGGCAACTTTGGGGGGAAGCTTATTCAAGAAAGTAAGTCATTCCTCTAATAACTAAGCAATAATCAGCTCTGAGACTGACCTCAGGCTAGAAGTCTTGGCCAAGATCCCTGGGGAACCTTCCTGCTGTTCTCAGGGGCTGCAGTGTGGAAAAGACCTAGGGGCCTGCCAGTCACTTGCTAACTTGTGGCTTTGGATACACTGTTCAACCTCCCTGAGCCTTGGTTTTCTCATCGGTAGACTGTGGATAATGAGACCCACTTCAAAGATTTTGAAGGTTCAGCGAGAAATGTAAAGCACTTAACATAGCTCCCTGTGAGCTCATAATGAACCTTGGCTACTGTGAATTTTTGAAAGGTCATTAGTTAAATGGTACAAAACGCCCACTGACTTGGTTCACAGAGGCCTGAGCCCCCTAAGTGCTCCCTGAACAACCAGATTGTTATTGACAATCTGCGTGCAAAGCACTGGAGTCATCACTATCATTTGCCTTCATAAGCGTGTTCAGATGAGTTGCCTCATGACAGAAATGCCAATAAAAATTAAAAAGCATAAAAACCGAGGGTATTATAGGGAGGATCATGAAACATTTTTTTTTTTTTAAAAAGGACATTCCAATATTTTAAAAAGCACCTATAGCCCCAGCTGGGTGGCTCAGTGAATAGAGCATCGTCTTGGCACGCCGAGGTCTCAGGTTCGATCCCCGGTCAGGGTACATATGAGAAGCAACCAATGAGTGCTCAATGAAATAGAAAAACTAAGTGAAACAACGAGTTAATGCTTCCCTGCCTCTCTCTCTCTCTCACACCTCCATTCCCCCCCACACACACCCTGCCTCAAATCAGTGGAAATTAAAAAAAAAAAAAAAAATCAACTGAACACCTTTCTGATGACTAAACTATGAACTATAAAGCTATTCCAGAATGTTGATATTCAAAGCAGGGCTGCTGAACTTGAGATGAGAGGGGGAAAAAAAATGGCCTCATATCCCACCCCCTAGATTCCTCCACCCTCTCTTGATTACACCCTCCTGTCTCCAAGCTCTCAGGAACGGTGGTTACGGAACTCGAATCTCATATAAAACTAGTGTTTAATGAGAAAAGATGAGGGAGACTGGAGACATTAAGGGACTTCCCTCAGCTGTACAGCACCCAGCACAGACGGGCGGAACCCAGAGGTCTGACTTTCTCTCCAACGCTCTGTCCCTCTCTCTCCCCTGGCCACCGCCAGGGCTAACAGTACAGCAGGGGAGCGCACAGTCAGACTTTTATTCCGCGGTCCCACACATTGGTTTCGACCCTGGCCAGGCCCTATGCTTTCACACTGTGAGTACAGGGCCAGTGCTACACCAAGAAGGCACACTTTTCTTTTTTTCAGGATGTGAGTCCTTTAAATTTTGATTTTGATATTCTCTGCACATGAGATTCCACTGTCTTTGTTAAGGCATTTTCTTTACTACCTAAGCGTTTCAGTAGAAGTTTCCAAACCTTTTGAATAAGAAGAGCAGTACTTGAAACTCTTCATGTTTTATACAAGCCGCACTGTCATTAAACGATAACATATGTCCGTTATTACTAATATCTTTGAAATATACACAGGTTTGTCCATTTGTCTCTTCTCTCATGACAGAGTTGATAGAGAACTATAGTGTCTTCTGTACAAGCACAAGTGGCCTTGAATGAGTGGTGTTTTTGAAGTACCAACCACACTTCTTGCTTACATAAGCAAGGATTATCAAAATTATAAATCTTCAAAAGAAGTCGGTTCTACATTTCACTGCTTAAAAACAAAACAAAACAAAAAAGGCCCACCTTGTGACTACATCCCCGTGAACAGCTGGACTCAGCATGGAAATCTGCTGAGATCCTTTCCTCCGAGTTCCAAATAACGACTTTTTTCTGCTTCTCGTCAAACCACCCAGACAGAACTGCAGCCTGTTGCGTCATGCGCTGAAGCTGGGCCTCCGGTTCAAACATGAACTGTGAGTCCTTCTGCAACACCGGCTGAGTCAAGTCGTAACACGGCCCCGCTGCCGCGCTCAGGGCCTGGACCACAGGGCACGCTCCCTGGTGTCACTCAGTCCTGACTTTGACTTTGCTGTGTGACGTCCACGTTTCCCTTGCTGTTCCCTCCACACCCCGTAGGAAGCTCACCAGCGTGAAGGGGAACGCGTCTTCTCTTCCCAGGTCTACCTGACCCGAGGGCCACTCTGCCTTTGCTGGGCCTCTTATGCTTTTACAACCTGTAGAAAGTGTTACAATACAAGCCCTTCCTCTGTGTCTGTAAATGATAAACGGAGGCACTTGTGGTGGGCTTAAAAGTCTGGGGTGTCCCCCCCCCCCCCGCATAGAAGCTCAAACTCAATTCTTAATGATGATTATCCTTCAGTATATCCTGCCCAGACGACTCACAGGGCACGGGCGTGTCTCCCTGGCAGCAGAATTGAGAAACTGCTGTTGCTTCCGGAACAACAGGAGAAACCGCCTGTGGCAGCTCCTGCCTGTTTCCACTGGGGCCAACCGTCCTTTAAGACGGTCTTTAAATTAAAAAAAAAAAAAAAAAATTGCTGGTGTAAGATGTGAAAGGGGCAGCGGTGCACAAATTGCACACAGTAGTCACCTCTTATCCGTGGGGATACGTTCCCAGACCCGCCAGGAAGTGCGGAGGGTCCTGCATGTTACCCACGCTCTCTTTCTGTCCTGTCTCTATACACCTATACGTACACACCCGCTCAGCGCTCCGTGCCTGGCCCGTCCTACAGCCTCAGTAGGAGGCACTGCGAGAACCATCCTGCCGTCCCCTGCTGGTATATGTCCTAGGGACTTATGAATTCTCCTCCTGCCCTCGAGCGCCCAGGACAGAGCCCACGCGTTCAGAGGACACCCTCTCCGAAGGGCGTGTCTTCGGAGTGGCTGGCGACGTCCTGTCTTTCAGCATTTCACTGCGGCGAATAGAATAGGGTGGGTGGGTAGGACCTGTGGGATGGAGGCACCACGGATGTGCAGTTCTCTGTGCTGAGAAAACAGGACTTTAGACAAGAGAGGATTGTGGTCCCAACCCCGCTGAGTCACAGGGAATCAGCAGTGGCCTGTGCGGTTCCCAGGGGGATGTGGGCTCATAGATGCACGCTCGCACCCCGCTGGCCAGGGAAGGGCAGAGCTGGCCCCGACCCTCCTGCCTGACTAAGTGGGGGCTTTCCCTGGGTCAGCGTGTCCCAGATGAGTCAGTTCCCCACAGCCGTCTGGATTTATGCTCTATCCAGTCCTTCCCTGCACCTGACATTCCACCCAGTCCTCGGCTTTCACTGAATCTGGTTCTTCAGATGGCCGTCTTGTTTCCAACGCTCCCTTTATCCTTGCTAATAACATCCGGGAAAGCGCGGCTTAGAAGTGCTAGTGATACGTAACAACACACGGGGGTGGGTTTGCGGTTGCTTATACGAAAACTGATTCAATAGTCAATCAACAAGAATAAACTCTGTGTCTTGTGTCCTCACCACTGTAAGCCTACGTGGGCCCGCCCCACGTAGGCAAATCTCAGTGTGTGCACGGACACATATGTCCCACACGCGCTGCAATAAATAAACATCACAAGGAAAATACTCAACTCTGTGCCTCTTCAGGACACCTTGCCTATGCTTGCCACACACACTGGTCTCCGCCTGGCGCTCAAACATGTGTTTGGAAACATTGCCCTAGATGAAATCCTATTCTTTTTTTTTCTTTTCTTTTTCTTCTTTCTTTGAACCACCAGAAGGTCTGCTTTGCACCTTTCCTTTCCAGCACGCGGTGCCTCCAAGCGAAATGTCGCCACGGAAAGAAAAGCTTCCAAAATGAAGTTTCGATTATGTCCTATGGCCCCAGATAAAGAAACTCAGAGAGGAGCCCGCATACTATACCGTTCATCCCCGGGAATGAAACTTGAATGAGTTAAAACGCTATTCATTTTCTGACAGGCTTATGTGGGGGGGCTTGGCACCATGGAAACCCAAAGCGTTTGCGGGGGGGGGGGGTTCCCTCGGGGACAAAGGAAGAATCGTCTGTATAGATCAAGTGTGTATCAGCTGCGGCAGCGATCGGTGTCCAGAGACTGATAAAGACGTTTTCAGGCAGATTTCACCGCATGGCCCTTGAAGGGCTTTCCTGGAAGTAGCCTTGGGTGCCGTGGCTTTGGGGCGCCCTCCACATCCCAGGTGTCAGAAGCAAGAGACGGATAGGGACAGCCTGGGACGGGAGCCGCTCCCTTCATTTTCTGCGCACCTCAACGCCAGGTCCATGCTCCCTCCCCCCATCAATATTGCATGTTCCCAGAGTCAGAAGAAAATACATCTGTTGCCCTTCCTGCATCGTAATGTGTGGGTGGCAGAAAGATTATTACGGAACAGGTTCAGGGATTTAAAAATTCATCACCTTCTCAATTTAGAAAGCTGATGTGTGGTCAGGGCTCCTGGAGGCTCCCTAGGCTTGAAATGACCGAGGAGGCTCCTGAGAAATCTGGGAGGTGGGGGAGGCATTGAGGAGGGGGGGTTGGAAGGCGATCACTTGGGCTGCAGGCCAAGCCAGGTGCAGCCTCAGTCTTCCGGTTTATTGTCCGGGGAAGGTTTGCTCTCTAGCAGGTATTGTGTGAGGGAACAGAGAGAGAACGACGCCCCGGTTGTCAGCGCAGAAGAAAAATTCAAGTTTTTAAGAGTATTTTCCCTGTTTCTCTAAAGGTTCAATGCCCTTCCCAGATAGCACAACGGACACGAGCATAGGAGTTCTGCAGGGGCGGGGCTTAGCTCAGTTCCACATAAGCACATATGTATGTGCGTGCGTGTGTGTGTACAGAATTGGTAAGCTCTCCAGCCCAGGAACCTGGTCTGTCACATCATAGTCCTCCTCCCAGTGAAGGCCTTTGAAGTCATCAATCTGGGTTGGTTAGTCTCTTTTTCTTTCACTATTTGACACATTTGAGAATTGAGAGTTTCACAATCTTTTTCCTTTTTCTTTTTTTTAAGTTTCCCATTGGTTGATTGAAAGGTAGGGAAGGAGAGAGAGGAAAGAGAGAGAAAAAGAGGAAGGGAGAGAGGGAAAAGGAGGAAGAGAGAGAGAGAGAGAGAGAGGGAAGCATCAATTCGTTGTTCCATTTACTTGTGCACTCATTGACTGCTTCTCCTACATGCCCTGAGTGGGGATCGAACCTGTGACCTCGGTGAGCCAGGACAACGCTTAACTCCTGAGCCACCCATCCTGGGCCAGACTTTTACAATTGTAACATCCCCTGCCACCCCTGAAACTGGGATGCACACAGCCCTCCTCAGAATGAAGGGCGCAGCCCCTGCTCACAATACAAAAGGGAGCCACTGACCACAGCAAGGGTCCCCAGGACACTGACACTTCCAGGGCCGCATGCAAACCCTGTATTTCTAGAGTTGCCTCACAGACCTACAAAGGAGAGCTGAACCTGTAACAAAAACGGTTAAGGAAGAAGTGAGTGTCGCTTTCTGGCCTGACGGATGGCAGCGTACTTTCACCCCTTGTGCCCTACCTTTTCTGCAGTGTAAGTCTTGGGGACACCGTCACCACCCTACCTTTTCTGAAGTGTAAGTCTTGGGGACACTGTCACCACCCTACCTTTTCTGCAGTGTAAGTCTTGGGGACACCGTCACCACCCTACCTTTTCTGCAGTGTAAGTCTTGGGGACACCGTCACCAGCCTGAGTGCCATCCCGGACCCTCATTATGGCTTTCGAACATATCACTGCTTTTTTTTTTGCTCTCCTCCCTTGCCACGGCCTTTCTCGTTTGCCGGGCCCCTTCGTTGCATTCCTGGGCCATCAAAGGTAGTCACTGCTTAGAAAAGAGGGTTTGAATCACCCCTACAGGAAAAATTCTCCAGAGGCCTCATCGCCCACAGGACAAAGCTTCCAATCCATCCAATGCCTTCAGCGTCTCCTCCACCCCCCGCGTTCCGCTGCGGAAACACCACACTTCTTAGATCTCATCGCATGCCACACTTTGAGCTCTTATACATCGTTTTCTTTTTCTCGAGATTTTACTTCCTTTCCTCTGTTTCTCAGACATAGGGAATAACTCCTTAGAGCCTTCAGGACCCATTCAGACCCCTCCTTTCCTGGTCTTCTCCATATTCTTCACACTCCAGGCATGACAGTCTAACATTTACATTAGAAGACTTATTCCCTGTAAAGCACTTAGAACAGTGACCAGCACAGAGTAGGTACTCAACTATTTTTTTAAAAAGTTATTATTGCCCTGTCCTTGCCTTTACCACTTTGTAGGAACACTATTTGCTCACTGGCCTTCAGCCCTATGAGACACGAAGCTCCTCTTGCCCAGGACTTCGTTGACCCACTCGTGTTGTGCCCAGTGTTCGGCACACAGTAGTTCTCTGACCGGATCTGCTGAACCAAACTGGGCTGAAGCAGATTGAGTGCCTGGGAATTCTATGTGGCGCCTGGTCCCCTACAGTGGGGACCCAACAGACAAATCTGGAGTAAGGCTTTTCCCCGCTCCGTTCCCCGTGGAATAAGTCTCGTACTCCCTTTAGTTCTCTCTGGACACGGCAGTCTGGTTGCATGACACGCCAGGCTGGTACCAGACATCACACATCTTTGGAGCAAGAGCAGCATGTATCAGACAAGAGCTTGCTCTCTTCCCCTGGCCCTAATCAAGCTATGTTACTGTGCCGGGCCCTAATCTCATTCAAGAGGGGCCTTCACAGCAGGGTGGAAGCAGAGAACATAAGCCAAAGCTTAAGGAGCCACTCACTTTAATGACACTTTCTCTTTGTTGTCCATTTACGTCAAGTGCGGCCCCCTGGCGGGGCTGATTGTTGTACTTGGAGCACCAGCACCAGGCCCTCCCGAAAGTCACATGCATGTTTTATGGCCCAAGTCAGCCTTTTCTGACTTAATTAGAGCTTTTCTTTCTCCTCCCTCTCTATCTCTCTTGACCTTCTGCTTGATTATGTGGCGAAGTATTCCTGGAGCGCGGTCATCGCCCCTCGCCGGGACGAAAAATGACCAAGCTGTCAGAAATCTCAGCCTTATCACTTCCAGACGGGGTCAGCTCCGACACGCCACGGCGGGAAAACTGAGGGACCAGGGTCCCTTAGGAGAGAAAGACGGAGACAAGGGGATGCTGTCTTTCACTTTCAGGTTCCTTTGCGGGGAAACTTCTGCCCTTTGGCGCGTGCCTTGAACGCGGTCACTTCCGTGGGAGCCGCTGTCCCCTTGGGGTGCCGTCCGTGTCAAAGTCAGGGAAAATGAGCAAGTCCCCCCCCTTCTAGCGTATGCAAACAGAAGCTTAGAAACATGTTTGCAGTGGGATCGGATGCTGTCTAAACCATCAAAGTTCAACCTTTTCGCCAGGAGCTGGGAGCTGTTTGACAAGACCCACCTTGTATCAGGAAGGTTCCAAGAACACATGCTGCCGAGGTTTCCTTAATAAGAGGGACTAATAAGATTATTTCCTTAAAGATCTAACTTGGGCATCCATCCTCCGATCAAACAGCCGAGCAGGTTCGCTCGCTCAATTGTTTACCTTCAAAGGGACGCTCTGTTGACAGGAGCAGGGACCAGCGTGGCACACCAAGAGGCTATTAGTAAGAATCTCATTTGGATTCGAAGTGGCTGTTATTTTTGTCTCTTTCTTTCCTTTTGGATTTTTTTCCCCCTCCTGTCGCCAAAACATAAATTTCCCAAACGAAGCACAAAGGTTGCATTTTAATGGGATGAGTCAGAGGCACTCATGTTTCCCCTGTTCCAAAAATCTCTCCAAACACCTTACCGCCGCATGGGGATATATTTAGCCAGCTCCATTAATTTTTTTTTTTTTTTTTTTTTTTAGTAAATATAGACATGTTTCTGGGCAAGCAAGCTGTAATGGAAGAAGAGAAAAATGGGGGCATATCTCTATTAATATAAGAATAGAGCAAAGGGCTCTGTCCAGAAAATGTTTTCCAAGCTTGTGTTTTGGTCCATTTGGGACCTCAGCAACTTCAGAGTTGAATGAGAAGGTGACGGGAAGCCAGGTCACTTGATCATCAGACCGGATGCCGTCCTACCTTCGCGCCTCTTCCTGCGTGTGGCTTCTGGGATCCACCGAGAGATGGATCACGAGCCACTTTCACTCTTCCCATCTTTCGGTGGAATGACAACCTGGTCCAGGTTTGGAAAAAAAGTGATTTAAAAAAGGGGACCATTTAAACAGGTCACCGTGTTTCTCAATATCTCTTAAGGTGAAATCGTGATGAGGATGGCACTGAATGATCTTAAAGAAGCACGAAAAAGGACGTCCTCCTGATGAAACTGCAGTCGACTGCCACCTCAGGCCTTCGCTGCCCCCAGGGACTGAGTCAGTGTCTGGTGTCACTTGGCACCCTGCCGCCCAGGGAGCACGTTTTGCTGACTCAGGGACGTCCACTCTGCTGCTCAGTTTAACATTTGCGGTCAGGAATTTCTCTTGCCACCAATGGCATGTCGTAAGTTAATTGGCGGAGGGTCCCCCTCTTTATTCATGCACAAAATTCCAGTAAGTTAGTTTGTGAGCCGGTGCATTTCAGGACTAATGAGATACCCTCGTAGATACTTCACAGATCTTGCTTGGGTAAATGACTGATGCAAGGAACCACCTCACAGGACCCCTCGTACTTAAAGGAACAAATCTGTTTAATGGCAAAGACAACTTCAAACTTTTGCATCCTTGATGGAGACATTTTTATTTTTCATCCTAAATAAACATGTGAAGAAAGACTGCAACAAATTCTGAAAGGCAGGAAAAAAAAACCAGACGAGGGGTTGCTGTGTCTTTTACAATGACTGTAACAGTATAAGAAAGGGAAGGGACATCCATCCTGTCAGGCACTTTCTCCATCTTTTCTCTCAGAAGCTCCCTGTGGCAGAGGTTGCTGTTTTTTCTAGGAGAGGAAACCAAATCTGATGGAAGCTGAGAGGCTACCTTCCCTACCTCGGGCTCTAGCACGTCAATGGAAAAGCCGGGCTTGAACCCAGGGACCTCCGACTCAGGGTTTCCACTACATCCTGATCCTTCTCAAGTGCAGTTCGGACTAGCGACGAGGCAGTGTTCGTTCAATCAAGTGAACTTGGCCATACTGGAAACCAGTGTTCGGAGCAGTGGTGTTTAGGTTGCTTGAAAACCCCAAGGCAGTGGTTTCCAAACTGGTGCAATACTCTGGTTTCTCTTCAGATCGCATAAATCTTTCGCCTTTTACCAAACTGGTGCACACAGAACCCTCCCAGGGATCTTAAAAAGAATACGGGTGCCTGGAGCCCTGCCCTAGCCACCCTGAGTTCACTGGCTTGGGGCGTGATCTGGGTGTTCAGATTGTATGAGCTCCCCAGTGGTGCTAAGGCCCCGCCCGCTTGGGTGCCGCGGCTCTAGGAGGTGTTCGCGCTGCTCCGTGGAAGTGAGACAGAAGACTCACTCCTGGTGGGCCATCTGCCTGAGCGATCACACATGGAGCCTTTTCACCAACTTGCTGACTTGCAGTCATTCTGCCTCTGTCTCGAGTCACACGTGTCGTATTCTAAGAGGCTCTGTCTCTGTCTCTCTCTATTTAACTGTATTTATTAAGCCGCCGTTAGATCCTGTTCCCATGGACTTGCTAATAGCATCCGATGCCATCAAAATGAAAGGCACCTGGTGTTTTATTTACTCTGCGTAGTCTTTCGTGAGGGAACACAGACTTCGGTCCTCTTATTTACTACGGAAAAGAGCTTGACCCGTGTCCAGTTTCCTCGGAGCCCCGTCCCTCCTGCGCTGGGTGTGTCCAGGGGCCAAGCTGCACAGCCTCCTCCCTCGGCCTTCTCAATTGTGCAGGGACGGGCCCGTGACCACAGTGCAGGCCATCGCTGCTACTGGGATGGCGGGGGATTGTGCAGTCAAGAATTGACCTTACTCAGCCCTGGCCAGTTGGCTCAGCGGTAGAGCGTCAGCCTGGCATGCAGGGGACCCAGGTTCGATTCCCAGCCAGAGCACGTAGGAGAAGCGCCCATTTGCTTCTCCATTCCCCCCTCCTTCCTCTCTGTCTCTCTCTTCCCCTCCCGCAGCCAAGGCTCCATTGGAGCAAAGATGGCCTGGGCACTGGGGATGGCTCCTTGGCCTCTGCCCCAGGCGCTATAGTGGCTCTGGTCGCTGCAGAGCGACGCCCTGGAGGGGCAGAGCATCGCCCCCTGGTGGGCAGAGTGTCGCCCCTGGTGGGTGTGCCAGGTGGATCCCAGTCGGGTGCATGCGGGAGTCTGTCTGACTGTCTCTCCCCGTTTCCAGCTTCAGAAAAATACAAAAGAAAAAAAAAAAAAAAAAAAGAACTGACCTTACTCAAAGAGAGGTCTGGCCTTTGCCCTTGGCTCCTGAGAGGTGATCTCAACGCCCTTGGGATGCCTGATGGGTAATAGTGTATATTTATTTGGGGGCCTTGGGCCATACTGCATAGTCTAACAATGTGATTTACAGTGGAGACTTTGGACCATGTGGTATCAGCTTGACCTCAGGTGGAACTAGAGAGCAAAGGTCAGCTGTGTGGGTGGTCAACCATGTCCCTGTGACTGAGCCCCAGTAAAAGCACTAGACACCCAGGCTCAGGAGAGTTGCCCTGGTTGGCAACAAGCCACACGTTGTCGCTGAGAAGGGTGCGCACTGTCCAGGACTATGCTGGGGCAGAACGAGGGGAGGCTTTCTCTCAGAGCTTTCCTAGACTCTGCCCCCTGAGCCTCTTACCTTGACTTAATTTACCCTGTATCCTTTCCCTGTAAAACCTCATAGCTATGGGCATGGTAGCTTTCGGTGAGTTCTAGCAAATTATCAAAGCTGAAGTTGATCTTGGGGACTCCCAAACTTTGGGATCAATGTCAGAAGTGAGGACTGTCCTGGGGACTTCCCTGACTCTGCATTAACAAAATCTTTCTTTCCATGGGAATTGATATTTTTTTTAAGTGAGAGGAGGAGAGATAGAGAGACAGATTCCTGCATGCACCCTGAGAGGGATCCACCCAGCAACTCCCATCTGGGGCTGATGCTCACAACCGAACTATTTTTAGCGCCTGAGACGGAGGTTCAAGAAAGCCATACTCAGCACCCAGGCCAACGTGCTCAAATTAATCAAGCCATGGCTTCATAAGGAGAAGAGAGAGAGAAAGAGAGAAGAGGAAGGGAGATGGGAGAGAAGCAGATGGTTGCCTCTCCTGTGTGCCCTGAGTGGTAATAGAACCCAGGACATCCACACACTGGGTTGATGCTCTACCACTGAGCCAACCAACCAGGACCGGAAATCAATCTTTATAGGATGTAAGCTGGAGTTGCTGGCGGCCCAGAGGGATGAGAAGGGTCCTATGACATTAATGGAGCCCCTGACATCTAACCTGCCTTGAGGCAGAGGTTAGAACTGTACAGCCGGACTTCTTTTCAGTTTTATGAGCAAAGACCTTTTTTTTTTCCTTTTCTTAAACCCAATCTTAGATGAGATGCTCTCATTTGTAATACACTATACTACTTCATCAGGTTCCTGTAAAGAATCAATTAAAAAGCATGATACGCGAAAGAGCGTACGGTAATGCTTGGAACACTGGGGCTTGCTAAACGCTAGCCCATTAATTATTATTATTACTGTCACTTTAATTTTTAATATTTTCTTATTAAAAAAAAATTTTTAGGGCTCAATGAGCCTAAAATGAGACGAGATGCCTGCTGTGCCGACTCCAGGTGACCCGGTCCTCCTCTGCCCGCGGTCCCCCGGCAGCCCCGCCCGCATCCCCTGGCTTCCTCAACTGCCTGCACCTGCCCGCTTAACTCCTGAGCCTCAGATACCTTCGGGAGCACACTTAGGACTGTCGGTGATAAAATATGCATATTTCCTGAAACCCCAAGTATTCTCACTGAATGTAATAAGTGGAAAGTTATTTTACAGGAAATGAAAATCTAAGATTAATACTCTCCGATGCCATCCACTCCCCCAGGACAATTCTTCACTGTGCTACAGCAAAATAAACTTGCAGAACGTGGGCACGGGTTTTCTCCTCGGGTTCCTGGGACAGGTGAGCTCCCCTAACTATTCCAGATCAGCTCCCAAGGGCTGTACTCGCCATCTCACCTCACTGAAGAGCCCTCAGGTTTCAGAACACCAGGTTTTATACAAACTCATGGTCCTTCACCCGGAGATGTGCAAAGGGGTAAGGAAAAAGAAGATACAGGTTTAAAGCCAATCAGTAAACAGTTACTGACCATTATTCACCAACATCATCCCAGACCCCAAAGGAGGGACAATATTAACGCCCTCCTTCTGCTCAAGAATAGCTACTGAACTGACCTCTGTGCCAATCCGTCTACAAGATTCCAGGAAACGAAATGCCCATATGGGCTTACAGTTTTAAAAAACAGCAAACCCAAACACGGTTCACTGCAAGAGTCACAGGAAACCCTCATACAAACACAGGTAGCTAAGCAAAACCGTACCAAACATTTCTCAGGGGACGAGAAACCTGTTCTTTAAACCAGTGGCTCCCATGACTCTAGTGCTTACAAGTTTGAGAACTGGGGGACAGATGATAAAATAAACAGGAAAACAATCTAATACAAGGCGGTGCTTATGTGTTAAGAGGCAAGTGAGTGTTACAGTGAGGAGTTTGCCGAGGGCTCTGACTCTTCAGACAATGCCCATTATTATGTCCTCAAAGTTGCTATAGAGTAACAATCCATTCCTAGTTTATTCAAGTGACCAAATCGTGATGCCTCCCCAAGCATTACTACAGGTCTGTGACGTTCATTCTCAGGTAGAGTCATCCCAGGTGAGTCTAGCAGAAGGTTGTCTATACACAGTCTCATCCTGTCACTCAGCCTCAAACACTGCACAGTGCCAAGGACAAACGTCTTAGAACTGCCACAGCCACAAGCATTGTCCCCGGAATCCTTCTCTTATCCCTAACATGCTTTGGGCGATCGTTAAGTATAATGCCAGCTTCCCTTTTGCCCCAGGGCCTAGTCATAGAAGCAGACCTCTGACAATTATGCCACCCTTGGGTGGCTGGGTCTTGACTCCTTTGTTTAGAGATGGGAGGGAATGCAACCTTTAGAGCAGGTAGGGGCGGGGCGGTGAGACAGACCTGGGCTTGATTCCCAGGTCTTCGCCGTCAGCCATGAAGTGACTCTGAAAATGGTGTGTCATCCCTCTGAACCTCAGTTTCCTAGTCTTTATAAAGGGAGAGAGAGCCCAGGGTCAGGCTTAAATGAGAGAACGTATGTGAAGAGAATAAAGCTGACTACGTGAGCAACAACCAGCAGAGATGATGACTTGTTGCTCCAGTTGACTGGTAACTAACGGCTGGAGAACTTCAGTAGCAGGCGTGTTACCGGGAAGTGGGTCCTCCCTCCTGCCACCCATGAGTTCTAGTTCTTCACATCTCAGTGTGGAGTGTCTATGTAGGATGACAGGGTACCTCTTCAAAGTTATCACAGGTCCTTCACCCCTCTTTTTATTTCCTCTGTCATAGCAATCATGTTGCGAGAGCACACCAGATGCTAGAAAAATAAATGTAAATGCATTTTTAGAATTCGATATTACAAAACATGTTTCCTTGGCTTTCAAATAAGAATACTGTGGATCAGCCAGTTTTGGAGGGGGTTTCTAGGCTGACTAACAGTCAATCAGCAGGCACACAGGAGCGTTCTGATATGACGGAAGTGCTTCCAAACTGGATTTTGGGGATGACTGCACAACTGTATAAATTAACTAGCAAGCATTAAACTATACACTTGCAATGGGTGAGTTTTTTTGGTATGTAAATCGTATCTTCATAAAGAGACATGGCAATGAAAAATAAAGAAATTAGTGAATAGAGAAAAAGGAAGAAGGGAAGGGAAGGGAAGGGAAGGGAAGGGAAGGGAAGGGAAGGGAAGGAAGGAAGGAAGGAAGGAAGGAAGGAAGGAAGGAAGGAAGGAAGGAAGGAAGGAAGGAAAGGAGGGAGGGAGGGAAAAAGCAAAGAAGGAAGGAAGGAAGGAAGGAAGGAAGGAAGGAAGGAAGGAAGGAAGGAAGGAAGGAAGGAAGGAAGGGTAGGTGGAAGGGTGGGTAGGTGGGAGCGAGGGAGGGAGGAAGGATGAGGTTCAACCTCTACAGCTCTGTTTTAAACAGTAACATGAGCTCCCCAAGCTCCAATGATCAGACGGCGTTACAATAATGGGAAGTTTGGAGACCCTCAGCAGCCCCGTCACGCCTGGGCCTCCTGACTCATGATCTGAGAGCCACACAGAAGGCGGAGCTGCCCCTGGCAATAAAGAAAAGGGGAGTGGGAAAGCAGCTGCTGGTGTATTTCTGTCCGTGTTGAAGACTCCTCCTCTCTCTGGGTCACTCCTGCACGGTGCTCTAACATCCTCTTTAAATCTTCCATTGACCAATCATCGACTCTGAAATCACTACCTGCTCAAAGGAGCAGAGAAAGCAAGCAGGCAAAGGTAGGCAGAGCTGAATATGCTTAGAGGACCCTTGACTGGTGGAGTTTTAGGTGCTTGACCACAGGAGCTGGGAGCAATGGGGGCATTTTCTAGTCCTTTCTACTCGCGTAGATGACCACATGAGAGAAACCTGGCCCAGGAAGAGCTGATGTTCACTGTGTTAAGAGGTAAAGAATCTGATCAGATCAAAGTAGTGATTTTTAGCGATTACTGATTTGCCACTTTTCTTGTCAATGCTTGAGGCTCACCCCCATGACCCTCACATGAGGTATTTAGCTTTGTCTGCACTCAAGTCTCTGCTGGTAGCAACAGTTTCTGCGAGCGCTCATTTGATTTTCTTTGACTAGATAGGGTCATCATTTCTAGGACTCATGCAAATTAATATTTGCACCTGAGGAAGTCCCTGTTAGTCTCACAGTGAAAGAATGAAGGTTGACAGGTATGAACCTCGCTCAGACATCATTAGTTGAACTCCAACTCATCTACACGTACGCAAATCAACGTGAGTGCCCAGTCACTCTGATGGTGATCAGGAAGACCCCGTTTCAGTGATCAGGAGCTGCAGCACGGAAGCCCACCACCGGATGCTTCAAACAACGTGCACACTGCCTGGTATATGACTGGTTTAATCATCTCAAATGTAAGGAACCTCTTGGGTAGCCCTCAAAAAATATTCTGAGATGTCTAAAGGAGGAAGGTACAGCTTTCAAGTCCAAAGCTCAATTTATTCCGATCAAATAAGACCACACATCTTAAGGAACGATGGAGGATTCAATGAATGTGGTCAAAATACATTGTCTCCCATTCTAAGCTCTCAGGTGGTTACTCCACATCATCCATCTCATTGAATGCTCTTAGGAATCCATAAGAGGAAAGGTGTCATCATAAATGAACCATGGGACGGTCAATAAATGTAGTGAGAGAATGTTAAGTGTGGAAATAGGACCCAACACTCCTCACTGAGGACCCAAGAGTCTTAAACAATGAAGGGTCCCACATTTATTGAGGTAGTCGCTCTCTAACTTAATTATCCCCACCCTCTCCATATCTGTTAGCCCCGCCCAGCTCTCTCAGCAAGGTCCATGTACCCCCGCATCCTTCCCCTACCTGTCCATGCATACGACCTTACACATGAGCCGCATCCATCATCACCTCTCAAGAGACAGCCCCCCCACCCACTGCCACCATCTGACTCCATCCCACCTTCCTTCACACCTGCTTCTCTGGACCGCTGGTTCTCTGTCCCTCGATTTCAGTCCTGACCCTTCTTGGGTCTCTCTCAATTACAAGGTCTCACTTATTTGTCAAGTCTTCACCTTAGTTCCCTTCTGTCCACCCTACTGCCTACCATTCACAGCTCCAGGAATGTCCTTTGTCTTGCTCCACTATATATATAATTTTTTCTAAGTGAGAAGAGGGGAGACAGGGAGACACTCCTGCATGCACCTCTACCAGGATCCAGCCGGCAACCCCATCTGGAGCCAATGCTCTCTGCCCATCTGGGGCCATGCTCGCAACCAAGCTATTTTTAACGCCTAAGGCGGGGGCTCCATGGAGTCATCCTCAATGCCTGGGGCCAATGCGCTGGAATCAATGGAGCGGCGGCTGCAGGAGGGGAAGAGAGAGAGAGAGAGAGAGAGAGAGAGAGAGAGAGAGAGAATGAGGGGAAGAAGAGGGAGAAGCAGATGGTCACCTTTCCTGTGTACCTTGACTGCGAATTGAACCCGGGACTTCCACACACCGGGTTGATGCTCTACTACTGAGCCAACTGGCCAGGGCCCTTGCTCTGTTGTATTTATCTGCTTAGTGGATCAGCATTGCTCACTATTATTTCCACTGGGAGATGAGACGGGCATTACTTATCATGTAATTTCAAGGCCTAACACCTTGCTGGGTACATTTCAGGCACTAACTCCTTGACTGAGAAACGGAATAAATACTGTCTTTTCATCACCGGCCATCAGGAAATTAAAATAATACTACTACTAATAAAGATAAATGATTCCTTCAGCAGCCCATAATAATTTCTTTGCAAAATAGGAAATGGCCAAAATATTCTTGGTCCCCACAGCAGTGGGACACGTTGACCTTGGGGACAGAAAGTTATTTCCCCCCAAATGCAGGGCTTCCAAAATACAGGACTAAAACAAACCCTCAGTGCTATTATATTTAGCTGGCCAAAGGTCCATACTGGAAAACATCTGCCAACTGCTCACTTGGCATGAGAGCCTTACTTTCCAAGGCAGTGGCTTTGAGACACCCCAAAGTCAGGCCTAGAACAAAGGAAGGTCTGATAAACGCATGGAAATCTGGGACTACCGGGTATGACTTTCACAGTGTCTTTTAAAATTAATTTGGTTCCTGAAGGCATCTGTTCCACCAGGGAATCAAGAAAGACTGCAGATGATGGCAGCCCCACCCCCACCCCACCCCCAAACAAAGAGGTACTGGAGATGCAAACAGGGTAAGCGTGTGAGCCTACAGTCAGCATGGCGACCACACAGAAGGACAGCAGACCCCCCCCCGCCCCGGGCAGAGCCCCAGGGGGCTGCCAGCGTGCCTCTGCCGACACCCAGCAGAACTGAAACTCACTGGAAATCAAGCAGCAGATTACCGGTGCGGCAAGACCTGAGAACTAACATGCGGCCTAATGAGCATGTTATAACTGCAGGCTCTGCTTGTTAACGGTGGAAAATATTTTCACAAGGCTCTGGGGACGGCGGGATCGTGCCAGTTACGGAACGCCCGGGCTGAAAGGGACCTCTGTGTCGGCCAGGCTGGAGCATGTCACCTGGCTGATGTCAGTGATGAGGAATGAATCACTGCGTGTTCTGGACTTGGGTGTTCCATGACATACCCCGTCGGCTTTCTCAGAGACCGGGAGGTAAACAGCTCCGTCAGGCTGAGTGCAGAGAAGGGCTGTCAGGCTCCTACTAGAGGGATGCATGGTGCTCCTCCGACCTGTGAAATAAAACCTGACTCAAGACTTGTCTCGAACTGAGAAAGTTCTTATATGACATCGGCGGCATTCTGTAAGAACAAGTCCTTAAGGGATTAATTGGGGGCATAGAAACACACACACACACACACACACACACACACCCCTTCTACGGATAAAAGAGACCTTAATGGATTGTCCAGCCAGACGTGTGATCCTCATGCAGGTAAATATTATCACCCCAATTTTCCAGAAGGGGAGCTGGAGGTCAAGAGAGGCCAAGCGATCGATATCCGCTGAGTTGTTTGCAGAATGTGGGGCTGCACGGATCGGAAACTTATTTTTGACATTTCTTTTTTTACAGGCACTAGATCTGTCCCTTCCCTGCATTATTAGCTGGGGCTCTTCCCAGTGGCAGGCTCCATACTGACACAGGGTGGTCCCCTTCATCCCCTCATTGTGGCCACCACACACCGCGGGGCGCTGGCGCGGACTGCGCTCATCAGCGGAGACTCAGTCGGCAGTGCTCACTGGACCCGGGAGAGCTATTACAATGCAGGTAGCTCGGCCCCACTATGAAAGAACAGAAAACTAATATTAATATTTTAGGGAAAATAGTTAGGTGTCTTGTCCTCTCCTTTCTGTAGGGAGTGAAAGTAAAGGCATGGGAAAATTTCCTAGCTTGGAGGGACGTACTGTGTAGTAAACCCTTTTTACCAGGAAACTGAAAGGGCATTTTATAATTTAGGCTATGCATACAGAGAGATTTTGTAAATATGATTTTTATACTTGTGTGTGATTTGCACCATCTCAGGATAGACAACAGTATTATATTGTAAAGAAATTTTGTGCTAGGGAGACTTAGATTCCCCCTTCTCCCACTTCTGTGAGAAACAGTAAAAACCTAGCCAGGTGTGGGGGGTTCATTCTTCTTTAATGGGCCATATGCAAAAACTTATTCCCTGGTGCCATATAGGCCTCCCACCCCATCCTGAAAGTGTATAGTTAATGCATATACCTCTAGACAGAGGAATAGCATAAACACTGAAAAACTTAGAAATGTCTTTTTTTTGTTTGTTTGTATTTTTCTGAAGCTGGAAATGGGGAGAGACAGTCAGACAGACTCCCGCATGCGCCCGACTGGGATCCACCCGGCACGCCCACCAGGGGCGACGCTCTGCCCACCAGGGGGCGACGCTCTGCCCACCAGGGGGCAATGCTCTGCCTCTCGGGGGGGTCACTCTGCCGCGACCAGAGCCACTCTAGCGCCTGGGGCAGAGGCCAAGGAGCCATCCCCAGCGCCCGGGCCATCTTTGCTCCAATGGAGCCTTGGCTGCGGGAGGGGAAGAGAGAGACAGAGAGGAAGGGGGGGGGGTGGAGAAGCAAATGGGCGCTTCTCCTATGTGCCCTGGCCGGGAATTGAACCCGGGTCCCCCACACGCCAGGCTGACGCTCTACCGCTGAGCCAACCGGCCAGGGCCTAGAAATGTCTTTTAATATGAAAAGCAACATTTCCCCTATTGTGTTACCTTGTAAGTTCTCATATATAGGAATATTTTTATAAATCCTATAGACAAGTGTTATAAGTTTGCTAATGAATTGTTTCATCACTCCCCCTCCCCCTCTTCCCACCAACCTGTGTGCGATCAAAGGTATATAACCTGCCTCAGGGCTGTGCGCAGCGTGCATGATTTGGGTCAGCTTTGCCCTGTGTTAGCCATATGCGGCCGGCATATTAAATTTCCTCCTTTTAATAAAACTCCTTAAAAATTCATTGGGACTTGGTGTCTCTACGCAAACCCAGCCAAACGGTACTTTACAGAACCACCCAAGACCCTCTGAAACAGCATCTCTGAGGGAGGGGCCCCAGGCATCTGAATCTGGGGAAGGGAACAGAAAGCCAAAGTCTCCCAGGAGCCTGACAACCTTCACACCGCTGTCGTCGTAGGACCACGACGACCTATGGACTGGGGATGGAGACGCCCACCCCCAACCATCGTCCTGGTGATCCTGCCTGCAGGAGCTGGCTTGGCTGCTGGACCCACTCATCCCTCAGGGTGAAGAATCCGCCCGACGTGTTCAAGACTCCCCGAAAACAGGCCTGAGAGGGGAACCCCATGAACAGCACGTTTCAGATCACAGGCTGAGTCAGAGCGCACACAATGCAGGGCCTCGGGATGAAAGCTTTTGCCGAAAAAGCTTTACCACGTGTGCGACGACGTGGATGGGCCTTCAGAGTAGTATGCTAAGCGAAATCGGTCCGTCAGAAATGGTTAAGAACCGTATGATGTCACTCACATGTGGGATATAAAACTGGATCTCACACACCCAGACAACAGTATGCTGGCTATCAGAGGGAAGGGCGTAAGAGGATTAATAGAGCGTAAAGGGTCCAAGGTCATGTGATGGAAGATGGTTTGACTTTGGGTGGTGGGCACACAATGCAACAGACAGATGATGTATCCCAAAACTGTACACTTGAAAACTACATGATCCTATTAACCAATGTCACCCCAATAAATTTAACTAAAAAAAGCTTTAGTCCTTCCTGTCCCCGCCCAGTCTTTGCTCTGTGGTGTACTACTATTTACTAAACAAATATAAAGTGTGCTATTAATTACTTAATAATTTTTCTTTAAGTAAATCTACCTTTTCTTTGGTACTTAAATGCCTTCGATGAAGAAGAAAATTTTATATCACTGGCGAGAAGTGTGAAACAAGTATCACCTGGCATGCATGGAAGGAGAAAATTAAAATAGGTAGAATGCAAAAAAAAAAAAAAAAAAGGATTATAAACACAGCAAACCGCAGCTGTTCTCCTTGACTTGAGCCGGAGGACTGGAAGAGCATGAGAAAAGGAATCACTTCCTTATTGTGTGATTTCAAGTTGTTTAACACATGTTGCTGTGCATCTAAAATCTCCAGTGACCCCCCAATATTACCAGAGCATGCCCAGAGGGACAGTCCCCATGCTTACCCCACTGGGAGGGTGCAGCTTGTTAGTCTGGGAGATGAGCAGAGGGAGGCTGAGGGGCAGATGAGGGGACTTGGGGTCTGTAGTCATTCACTAGGGTTGGATACGCCCACTGCAGCCCTTGTAAGATTCACCGTTCTGTGCAAGACCACCCAGGCTCTGCCTACTCATAACACAGCCAAAGCCTCCTCATTACGGTGTTGACGTGTTGATCGCTGGCTGGCCATGTGCAGAGGTGGAGACAGTTGGGAAGGAGAGAGAGAAATGCTCTCTTATTCCAGGTTTGAAGCTCGTCAAGGGTAGGGCTCAGAATACTAAGTCCTTTCCTGACTGTAAAGATAAAAAGATAAAATAGCTCCCTCAACCACAGAGGAATTTAGAGTGTCTTTGACAAGCGGCATAATTAAGATCTAGCATAAACACAGAGCCTCGGAGGACAGCGAAAGCTGACTAAATGGGAATTTGTTCTGTTTGGCTTTTCATCCCTTTATTTAGTTTTGCTCTGGAAGTTTCTCTTTGAAGCAGGGCTGGCCTGAGGCAGGAGTGCGGAGTCTGCATCTACTGGAACACCATCCCCACACCCCATCTGGCTCCTCCCAGGCTCTGTCCCCAGCCAGCCGTGGCACCTAGAGTCAGCCTTGCCTGGGTCCATATCCTACCTCTCTGTTTTTTTTGTGTGTGTGTGTTTTTTAGCTGAATAAAGACAGGCATTTAACTGAATCTTTCTTTCTTCTTCTTTTTTTTTTTTTTGTATTTTTCTGAAGCTGGAAACGGGGAGGCAGTCAGACAGACTCCCGCATGCGCCCGACCTGAATCCACCCGGCACGCCCACCAGGGGGCGTCGCTCTGTTGCGACCAGAGCCAGTCTAGCGCCTGAGGCAGAGGCCACAGAACCATCCCCAGCGCCCAGGCCATCTTTGCTCCAATGGAGCCTTGGCTGCAGGAAGGGAAGAGAGAGACAGAGAGGAAGGAGAGGGGGAGGGGTGGAGAAGCAGATGGGTGCTTCTCCTGTGTGCCCTGGCTGGGAATCGAACCCGGGACTTCTGCACGCCAGGCCGACGCTCTACCACTGAGCCAACCAGCCAGGGCCTGAATCTTTCTAACCATCAATTTTCTCATTAGTAAACAAGCTGTCCGGATGAGTACATGGAATAAAATATGGAAAGCACTTTACACAGTCCCTGGAATTTAAGAACCACTCATTAAACCCTTGTAGGGATGATTTTTCATATTATCAAATACACCCATCTTATCAAAATGGTACCAGAACCCAATTCAATTCAAGTATGTGCAACTTCGGTGGGCTCAGAAATACACTGTGTCAAATTCACATTTCCACCCAGAAACTAATAAAAAAAAAACCCCGCCTCCTCCCCCAGCAGCTGTCAGTTAACACCAAGTTTCCTCTCCTTCCCTTTTCTGACCCAGAACTCATTTGTGACACATAGCATCACTCCTCATTTCCCAGACAGTGGACGAAAGGCAGTGATCGCTAGGGCAGCGAGAGAATACATTATATAGCACGCAAAAACATATTCAAGCTTCACGTCTGCAATGACAGGTAAATAGCACAGTTTGAAGAGGAACCTCACCTCCTTCCTCACACAATTCTATGTGTTAAAGGGGTTTCTGCTGACCCGCCGTTCACTCACCTAGGACGGCGCGAAATGACGCTGCTGTCAGCCCGACTGCCATACACCCTCACTGGGGCTATCCCAGAAGAAAAATGGGCATCTATCTTCCGGTTTCAAATGAGTCCAGAATGGGTAACAGGATGCAGACATTATTTCTAAACAAGATAAGTCCCTAAATGCTAATTGACTCTAAGAGCTCTGCAGTTAAAGGGGATATTTTCTGCTCATTAAAGGGGATGCCATTGAGAATGGAGCCTGGTGAATGCAAGGACGCTTTAAGCCAGATGCCATAAAAAAAAAAAAAAAAAAAAGGAGGTCAAGATTCCAGGGATCAAGTGACACCTCCCACTCGCCAAGGTGTCACACTGCCTTGGCTGGCTCTGGCTCAAATGTCAGTCGGTCTGACTACACTGAGTACATATTTCTGCATGTCAGCGACTGCTCAGTCTCCACCACCAGCAAGGACAGGCTCAGATGAACAAGCAGAGACTCCTGATTACCACCAATAACTTCTCTGTGTGGCAATTATTAGAGGATTGTGACAGGCTGGAGAGTGGACCCGTTTGGTTTCAGTAGGGAGGAGGTTTATGGCTCCTGTGGGCAAATACCGTAGTTGGCTTATCCATGAGATAAAAATTTCATCATGCCTGTGACACGGTTCCCTTGACGGTCATGAGATGCCATCCCAGTGACATCTGCCCGGTCCCCATTTGCCTTGCTGGGGTTCACTGCGCTGAATAGTGTTGTCCACACTCACGTCCCTGAGATTCTCTACTCCCTTTCCTTTTGAGGATGACTGTCTTAGATGAGTGTCCTTCCTTCCTTCCTAACTTCCTTACTTCCTTCCTTCCTTCCTTCAACTTCCTTCCTTCTTTCCTTCCTCCCTCCCTCCCTCCCTCCCTCCCTCCCTCCCTCCCTCTCTTCCTTCCTTCCTTCCTTCCTTCTTTCCTTCCTTCCTTCGCAGAATTAAACACACCACCCTGTGGATTCTCCCTTAACTCTCTTCCAAAATCCACTCGTCAGTCTTGAATCACATGGAAGATAGATCTGACTTCATGTACCACCCTTGCTGCCTTCTCAGAAGGTTCGGAGGCAAACACAGCACACAGTGTTTTCTTCCCCCAAAACGGTTCCCTCCCAAAGAACCGTCTAACTCAGTGGTTCTCAACCTTTCTAATGCCGTGACCCCGCAATACAGTTCCTCATGTTGCGGCGACCCCAAACCAAAAAATAATTTTGGTGGCTACTTCATAACTGTAATTTTGCTACAGTTATGATTCGGAATGTAAATACCTGATATGCATTATGTATCTGCCGATGGCTTTAGGCGACCCCACCGGGGTCGCGACCCACAGGTTGAGAACCGCTGGTCTAACTCCTTCATCTGCACCAATCTCTTTTGCTTACTTGTGTTTTTTGCACATTTCTACTAGATTAATCATCTGAAAACGTGAGATGACTAGTTTGCTTAAAACAAAAGCCAAAAAACAAAACAAGACACCTCCCCACCAGGTGAAAACTGTCCAGCCCTGCGTTCGTGTCCCTGTCTGACGTGGCCCCGCCTTCCTGTCCGTCCTAGCCCTAGTTTCACTCACCTACCCAAACTGCAGTGCAGCTTAATGCATTTTCCTACTCAGTATTCCTCACTCTCTTCTTTTGTGCAGTAAACTTTTATTTGGGAATAATTTCTGATTTACGGTGAAGCTGTCAAGATAATCCAGTGAGAGTTATCACGTACCCTTTACCCAGCTCCCCCATTGTCAAAATCTCCACCATCACGGTGCCTCTGTCAACGCTCAGACATGAACATTGGTAAGATACTAGGAACAGCTCCGGGCTTCCCCTGGTCTTCCTGCCCCAGGATCCAATCGGGGATACCACGTGACATTTAGCATCTTTGCTTTTGAAGTTCTCAACCCTATGGCTTTGCCTTAATATCTCCTCTTCCCTCTAATTTTCTCCCTAAGTATGTTCTAACTTTTTCTCTTTTCCATGGTGTTGCCAGCTTTCTACCGTGGATCGAACTCCTAACTCATCTTCCAGGTGAAACCTCCCTGAAGGATATTTGCCTACTTCTTTCTCCTGTTCCAAGTCTTCCAGTGTACGCTCTGTATACCACTACTTAGACCCCTGTCGTACACACCCATGTCAACCTCAGTAGCCAGAAACGCAGAAAAAAATGAAGAAATACTGATTCCTTTTCTAAATCCAAGTTGCACAGACTCTTCAAAATGCATTTTTCCCCTGACGTCCTTGTAAAGAAATTATTGCTGACTTGACTCTCCTAACAGCCAACCTTTCTCCCCTAAGCTGCCAGCCAGGTCCAAAACAGCTTATTTCCCTTTGAGAGTCACCAACAGAAGCAGTGGTTTTGAAACCAGCACATATGACTTGTCATGCCCAAAGAAAATGTTTGTTTTTCTCAACCAAGTGTTTTAGTTGGCAAACACGCGCCACTTGTAGCATTTTATAATGGGTGTGTGTCAAAGCAGCTTGAGATTTTATCTAGGTTCTGAGTGGACTGGTGGGTGAGGTAGCTACTGTAATATATTCTTCAATTAACTAGGCGGATAGAAATAGCATTTAAATATTCAGGAATAATAATTATTGGGGAGAGGAGCCCTAAGCGATATTCCTCACTGTCTATCATTTTCTATTCTTACTTCTCAAATTTAGGGCTTATTAACATTTTTCTAATATTTCTCTGCAAGCAAGCAGAAGGTGACTCTAGAAGGAAGACTGAAGAGGAACAGAAAGTTATACGACGCTGTAGTATTGGCCATGTTTGCTCACGTCTTGATGTTTCTTAAGAATATGCTGCAATTCGACAGATACATTATTTCCACGTGCTATTTACCAGAGCAAAAGAAGAAAAAGAAGAAAGCATGGCCCAAAAGAGGTAGAAGTGGAAAAATAGTAATTTTTACTATGCATGTCCCATAAGCTATGACCTATGGCTATGTAGTGATTGTCATCATTTAACCCATTCATCCTCAAAGCCATTCCATGAAACTGTTATGACGAAAACCCTGGTTTTTCAGATGAAAAGAAAACAACCCAGTGCCTCAGAGACTTAAGGTCATTCGCCCAAGATCGCACAGTGGGAAGCGATGTACCCTGGTACTCTCCTGATTTCAAAGCCCAGGTGGCACTGCGCCCCTTTAGAAGGGAAGGTGAGTTCAGACCCCAGTTTAATTCTTCCTACGAAGAGCCAAGCTCCATGGAGGCTTCACCTGTGAGGAGGCACGCGGCTGCCCAGCCTGGTCCTAAAAGCCTGTAGGAATACGTATTTGCTGCTCACCCTGGAGCATCCGGGAAGTGCGGTTTGTTCATAAATGAAAGATTCTCTTCCCCTGCACACTTCCTGTGAAGCAGGAAGGAGGGGACAAGTTGGAAAACTCCATCTGAGACAGAAAGCTCAGAGGAGAAGGCTCCTGCAGAAACCCTGAAAACGTTATTTGACTTACAGCTACACACCTTTTATAAGGTGCACACACTGACATCCATATTATCATGTAAATGTCTGCTAGCAAAACCATAGCTGGGGGACAGGGGTGGAAGTGAGTCACCTTAGAGAAGGAAAGGAGAAAAACAAAGCAGCACAGAAGCAGCACAGACCTCCGCGCAGAGTTACAGGACCTCTGGCAGATGTTCCCAGGAAGCCATTATGTCCTACTGGGTGAAGCTCCAGCTCTGGAGGAACCCCCTAAATGTAGGATGTAGACAACGGCTCTTTGTTCCCCCGAGGAACCACTGTAGTCAGCCAGGGAGACAGAACGTGATGTCTTCGGAGCCTCCAGCAACCCTCCGCAGCCCCACGTGAACCAGCTCCTCTTCTGATGCATGCTTCAGGTTGGGAGGCATTGCCCTCACCTCTCTGTCACAGACTGCACCAGGGGAGCTGGTGGAGTGGAGAGAATCTCCTGTCTTCTGAGCCTCCAGCGAGCCTCCGCAGCCCCACGTGAACCAGCCCCTCTTCTGATGCAGGCTTCAGGTTGGGAGGCATTGCACTCACCTCTCTGCCACAGGCCACACCAGGGGAGCTGGTGGAGTGGAGAGAGTCTCCTTCCCACTTGGGCCTCCGTGCTCTGCCTCCATGCCCAAGTTGCCCCAGATACACCGAATGACCTTTCCTCCAGAGGTCCATGGCCCACCCTTGGTTCACATCAATGGTCTGTGTGGGACCTAATGACATCCTCCTGACAGTCACTCTGCATTAGCCTCGAGGAGAAGGTGTGTGAGGTGAGTAGGACTTGTGATAAAGGCTCAGGGCTGTTAGGATTTGCTTAAGACAGCATTTGCACATTTCTGTGCCCGGAGGATCTCGGAAGATCCCACGCAGGAGATAGGGATGTGACACTGAAGCCTTCTTGACCTGCTTTTCAAGCACCTGCTTTTGACAGAGGCACTGTCCTCTTCGCCAGGAGAAAAACAGCTGATCAGACTTGATCAGTCAAGGAACGGTCATCCTCACTGCTGGAGAGGCCATACAAAGGAAGAGTTGAGGACTGCGGCTCTCTGAAAAGCGTATGTGTCTTCTGCAGGGTCAGTGGCCCTGGCACTCCACATGACTGATGTCACATGGGGGTGAGGCTCAGAGCTCAGACTCTAATCCTGCAAAAACAATTGACAATCTGGATGTTTCTTTTTTATTTTTAATCCTAGCTCACCAATGCCAAATTTCCTTATGTGCCCCGTAGGCCCATAGCATGGGCTTGCTCTGTGAAACAACAAGCGAGGGTTGAAACCAAGGCTAGAACTCCCTCCCTGATTCCTAACTGCAGGATTTGGGAATCACTCATCATACTCAGGGTATGTCACTCATTTACACAATACACAGTTGCTGAGAGTTCGCTCTATGTGAGGCATTCCTACATTTTCACAGGCAGGATGTATGCGCACCATGTTATACATAAAATACAAAGCTATACAAAAATACACGCGTGTTCACAGGTATAGAAATAGTTCTCATTTTTAGGAGTATACAGTGTACTAAAGAGAAATAAAAAGTGTGCAAAAATAGGATTTTAAAAATATCATTAGGGAGATTTTATTAAAGACGCGCTGGGCGAGATAAAAATCTGAGGTTATCACAGAGACACGATGCTTACACACTCGGGGTTGACAAGCCTAGCCAAAGGCATCCTGTGGGCAGTTATCGATAAGCTGTGGGCCCAAGGAAATAAAAACCTTTACAGCGATGGGACTGGTCCTGAGCTTTTGAGTCTTATTCTAGAGGCTGGCGTGAAAAACGAAAAGCAGAGGTATATTGTTCACTGGATATCAAAAACCAAGGGGAATCGATGTGGCCGCTGAATGTCTGTCCCGCCGGTGATGGAGAAATACGTGCGAGGTGAAGAGCATTTGATGGAGAAGCTGTGTTTTCGGACAAGGTCTGTCTGATGAATGGCTCACCACGTGGGGGCTGCGGGCAAAGGTCCCGGCAGGGATCTGATGAGGACAAGGACAGAGAGAGAAGTGCTGAGAAGCAAGTCGGGAAGCAGGTGCCGCCTCTTCACCACCGTCTCCTCTTTCTGTTGGAATACGTCTTGCTAACAGATTCCCACCGGGATGGTAGAGAGGGCAGAGGGGCACTTCAGTGATGGAGGGGTTACCGGAACCCCCGCTTTTATACTCCGACAGAGCCAGGCACCTCGGCGTTTATGTTCTAGGTTTGCTACGGGGCCTGGGCTCTCTGCTGGCCCGTTCTTCCTCTCTCTGTGTTGGCTCCTCTGTGTGAAGAAACGGTGCCCTGGTACTTGGCAAAGGCGGGCGTGTGCATTTTCTCAGTAGGCATCATGCAGACTCCAGCACTGCTTCACCCAAATAAAACTTTTTGCTTTCAGACTCTCCGTAGGCGTGTTCCTTTTTTTAGCTGAAAAAAAATTTCCTGGTCTGTATTAACAGCTTCTTCCACCGGCTTCGTCTCTCCCGCGTAGCCAGCCGCGGACCCTGCCGGGGGGATTTCTTTTGTGCCCTGCTTTAAACAGTCTTAGAAACAGACTGTATTCGGCCATCAATCCATGCAGAGAAATCGCCCTGACATGAATGCAGGCTCTGCGCAGGAATCAAAGCCGGCCATGGCTTCATCATAGCTTTTTACCAAGAAAGAAGTCTGCTTTTTATTTTGTCTGCTAATAACAAAAACTACATTCAAAGAGCGGAGACAGAGGTTAAATAGAGAAACCAGGCAATGAGAAACTCAAATTCCATGATGCCGTTCCCTTCATCTGAGAGCCATAATAGGATCTAGCCTCCCTTAAAACATTTTCAACTATAACTACCTGGCTAATTATAATAGGAATAATGCTAATTAGCATTTATTAAATACATGTTATGTCTCAGGCCCTGTGCTAAGTACATGCCAACAGATATATCTATATCTATATACTAATCTCCCATGGTTGGCAGTATTACTAAAGCCCAGTTTTTGCCTGCTGGTAAAGGCTGAGCTAAGATTGGACCTCAGGCAGTCTGGCTGCAGACAGCATATTCTCACCACTTCTCTAAACTCCTGAGAGGAAGAAGTAGCCAAGAATATAGTTGGCCCTAAAAACCAATCAACGGAAGCACACTCTATGTTGGCTTATTAAAAGTAACTGGGTAGAATTTAAACAACTCACTTGAAAAGACAACCCAAATTCCTTTATGTGAATGCTAAAATAATCTTTAATAACAGGACATGCAAAACGTCCAACCTGGAGGACGTTTGCATCCATGGCCCATGACAGCCACGACTGGCTGGGCTGGCCAGAGGGGACAGGCTCCTGTGGTCCCTTCAGCCCTCTTCGGTTACCTTTGGCTCCCCGTCCACAAACAAAGGAGTGCTGGCCCCTCTGCAGAGGGGCCAGGGTGTGAGGGGAGGGTGGACCAGCCATTGACCCACACTGGTTCTGACTTCCTGCACTGGTAGCTTTTGCTTAGGAACCCTTTATTCAGATGTCATTAAGGTTAGAATTATCCTCCTTTGTCTTTCCAACATTCAAGTAGGACAGAGAAGAAGGAAAGGAAAATAAGGAATTTCAAATGGTTGCAAACATTTGCCAACGAATCATTTTTGAGGCCAATCTTGAATATTTCCCAGTTTGTCTCATTAGTTCCCATATTCAGTCAGGAGACATTCATGCACCAGGAACTAGGCTGGGTGAAGAGGACTCAGAGCAACAAGAGACAGAGCCCCCTCCTTGAGGCGCTTAGAGAATCGTGTGTCCCCAGACAGTGCGGCAGGATTTCCCCTGGAAGAGCTGTTCTGCCTGGTTCTTTATTGTGAAGGCTGTTGCCAGGACTACATTTCCCAGCTTCCCCTGCATTTAGGTAGGGAAGGGAGAGGAAGTGATGGGTCAGTAATGAAGAGACAGGGTGCTCTCCCAGTGGCTTTTGAGAAAGGCTCATGGTCAATGGGACAGAGGAGCCACAAGGTGGAGAAGGTTTGGGTTTCTGGATAAGCATGGCAAAGGCTGGACCTCTAGCCATTGGGCTGTGATGGGAGTGAGGTATACATTTTTCTTCCAAGTGAAGCTAATAGATGAATCTAGGCTTTTCTGTGACCCCAGCTAGCATTACCTCAACTAATACATGATTCAGGAGCAAAGTGTTGATGGTTCACTCAGTGAGGGCATTTTGACGTCCAGAGACCCAAATATTTCCCTTATATTCAAGACCTTGTTCAGAATTTCGCTGCTGCTGGTATATGCTGCCCACAATGACAAAAAACCATTTTTATCAATTTTTTTTAAATTTTTTATTTATTCCTTTTTAGAGAGGACAGAGAGAGGGAGAGAGAGACAGAGAGAGAGAGAGAGAGAGAGAGAAGGGGGAGGAGCTGGAAGCATCAACTCCCATATGTGCCTTGACCAGGCAAGCCCAGGGTTTCGAACCGGCGACCTCAGCATTTCCAGGTCGACATTTTATCCACTGCGCCACCACAGGTCAGGCCATTTTTATCATATTAATGAGCTGTAAATCAGATACCTATCCCTGATTAAATAGATTTAATTTAGGAAATGTTTTTACAAATCCCTTTATTGTAAATTCATCTATAGCCCACCTGGTCTAAGGAATTTCTAATTTAAAGATCCTTGGGGGTAAATTACTTGAAAAGGAGAAAAGAATACTTCCCATGAGCAAAGCACTATGCTAAGACCTTTCCATAAATCATATTGTTTCAGTGCAACCCACAAAAATCCCGAGGAGGAGGAGCCTGGAGCCAAGCATAGTCACACCAAGATAGTCAATAGTGACCAGGACTTGAATCCATGACCTGATGTCTACCGTACCTGTGTCTTCTCAAACAGCGAAGTCAAGAACACCACTACCTCCCACTGTGCCAAAATAAAAATCTCCACGCACCACCGTCCACCAGCAATCATTTACATTCCCATGCAATGGAACCTGTGCCAAGCAGATCTGGTGTGACTGAATAACCGGGCATTTCTTGGGACTGTCGGAAAAGGAAAGTTCTGAGATGGGTGGGAGATGAGGATGGATGTCTGGGGCTGCCTGGGTAGGTGGGGGGGGTAGGCAGGCTCGAAACAAAGGGAGAAAGGAAATTGCCATGGGAACATAAAAAGAATTCAACAGAAAGTTAACCTGCAAGCCACTATTTTTAAAGGCGTAGGGAGGACAAAAGAGAGGCAACATGAGGTATTGGAAAGAGTCTCCATTTACAAGGAAAGGTCTGTGCTGTGACTCCTGCTCTACCGTGGGGCTGGTGAACATCTCACTTGCTGCCTTTCTCATTCCACTAACAGTCCTCTGGCTGCCCTTTAGGGACCACTGCTCCCACCCTCCCAACCCACGTGGTTTGCAAGGGTCGTCTGCACCCGCAGGTGCACAGCTGTGCGCCCGACTCCATGGCAACCAGACAAAGCCTGGTATTCCTCTGGCCACGGAGGACGGAGATAGTCACGCCATGTCACCTGTATCTAGCAGATCTAATATGACGGAATAACAGGGCGTTTCTTGGAACTATTGGAAAAGGAAAGCTAGTTCTCAGCTGAGATGGGCAGAAGATAAGAGTGAATGCCTGGAGAGCTGCCTGGTGGGAGAGGCAGGCTCGAAACAGAGGGAGAAAGGGAAAGAAGCATGATAGATACCCACCCTGCTTCTACACGGAGTCAAAGCGTGGACTGAGGGAGAACAGAAGGGAGCCCAACGTGGGAACCCCTGCACTCAGCAATTCCTCGGCTTTTCTAGCTTCTCAGTCAATACACTTCCTTTTTTTTTTTTTTTTTTTTTTGAGGTTAAATTGGGAGTTCTGTCATTGATAACTGTCTGAATACCGAGAAGATCACTTCATTACTTGCTAAGTGATTTTCAGGGGAAAACATATTACGTACCAATGCCTTGGAAAAAAAAATTAGTATGTAAAACTTAAATATGTAAGACTGATAAAACAATTAGTCTGGATGAGACAGCTTGGCCTAGAGACCCACCCTTATTATTCCCACGGGCTTCCTCTCCTCCATGTGGAATTTCACCGTTCCCTCGAACACAAGGCAGAGCTTTGCACAACAGATGTTCCCTGTGTGCCCCGCCCCAACCGTCCCTTGGGATAATCACCCCCGCTTTGTGAGATTGTTGGAAGTGAGAAGCAACATGTGAGAAAATGCCTAACAAGGTGCCTGGTATGTAGTAAGTGCTTAGTGTGGTGTACATTCAAGGAAAGAGTGGAGAAGATAGCGAGAAGGAGGGGCTAAAACCCTTTGCACTTGAGTCACTGGACATTGTACTGCTCCCAAGTATGTGCCTTCTGATAGGTTCGGGGGACTCTGAGACATGGCCACCACCTAAACTCCACGCTGAGGCACCTGGGGACAGGGAGGGGGGACAAGCTCTGAACAGTGTGAAGGGGGCCACGATCACTGCCTATTGTTTCCACCTGCTTACTTCCCATCGCCTTCTTTTAGAAATGTCTCTTCTTTCCCCCTCACGCCCAGGCTGGGAAGTTCACTGGGGAGACTGCACCTTCTGGCTAATCTCTGTATTGCTTTCTCATGAGCACAGCGGTTGGTTCAGGGAGGGGCTTCGGACCTAAATTATTCCAATAAGACTGAATCTTAGGATTTTGTTATTTATACCTATTAAAAATGAGAAACTCGACTATAATGCGGTTGGACTGTCATACCGATAGTGACGGAAGCTTAGACCTACTGAAACTTTTCTTGCCATTAAAGGGTTGGGGTGGGGTGGGGGGGTCTTCCTGAAAGTGTGGCCAAAAAAAGAGAGCCAAGAGATAGAGTATGTCCTGATGAGATGACTTGAACATCTGGATCCAGCTATGCCTTCAGCTAGCATTCTTCTATTCTTTTGCAAGGCAATGAATCCCTCTTAAATTTCTCGAAGCCAGTTGAAGCTCAGTCATGTATAAAGGAGAGAAAATCTGTCTAGTCCTGTAAGTAATAGCATCCCACGGAGCACAGTATCTTAGGCATCTGGTAATGACATCAGGGACACACCCACCAAAAAACAGAGTGAGAAGTTTGGAAAATTCTGAGTGGGGCACAAGGGGTAAGGGGTGTCCCGTCTCACATTCTACGTTTTCCTTTCGTACAACGGGGAGTGAGACAAATTCAAGGGTCACAGGAGGCCTGCTGTAGGACAAAGCTGACCTAAGGACAGGTTTTGTTTGGCCGCTTTGTTTCGCTAACCCCTAGCATGCTTTATAACACAATGTACACGAGCAGGTGTTATGCTTAGGTAAGAATAAAAGTAATTTAGCGCTTACTGTCTCATACCCGGTACGTGTAGACATTTGAGTTTGCCAACCCCTTAGGGTGCTTCTGTACTGCCTATCAGTCAATGCTTCTGCCTTGGATCTGCCTATTTCTAAAGTCTGAATCTGTAAGTTCGGCCATTCATTGTGGCAGGGCAGGCCTGAAAAGAGATGAAGGTAGGCTAGCGCACCTGCCTACATAAACCTCCATCTGGACCCTGTGAAGTTCCCATCCAGGGGATTTTCTTATCGATGGGAGGATTGTTCATACATTCCAGACGTGGATGGTATCGAAGCCTCCCACAGGGTCTGCACTGCAGCGATCAATCCATCTGACTTCTCTCCTGCTTCCCCTTTTCCTGCGGGGCTGGAAATCAATTGTGTGTTAGGTACTGTCTAGGTCTGAACCCAGGGAGCCTGCCAATTGCAATGCACAGTGTTTCATTAGCAATATCAGCAAGGAAAAAAGAAAAAAAAAAAAAAGGAAAGTCCCCTAAATGACTTCCTCAAATGAAGTGCATATTAATAAAGTTCATTTATCTTCCCATGGTACTGAGGGGGGAAAAAAACCCCAAAAGAAATAAAAGGAAATTCAAAGACCATATTAAATCATATCATACGATATCCAGAAAGGAGGGAGGTCTGGGGTAGGAGATCAGGATAGAGAAATGCTGTATGTATATGACCTCTCTATTCACACGTGCCTTGGCTGACTGTACAGTAGGAAAAAAAAAGAAAGAAAAAAAATTCTGTCTATTTTAAAAATTGGATATGTAAAAAAAATTTTCATGTTAGTTCTGATTGGTTCAAAATACCATGCAGAGCTGCATTAATGAAGATTAAGTATATTTAGAGAGAATAATTTAAAAGACTTTATCAATTTGGCTCTATTTCCTTCAAAATGGAAAAACCTTAATTTAACAGGATATAGATGAATTTCTAGATTTATTGAAATAGTTTGGAGTCAAATAAATCGAGGAAGGGTCACAAATCACCTGCCGCTGATATTTCAGATTCTCTACCTCGAGTTAAAACCCAAATAACACAAACCCTCGCTTTTGTGTGATGTTCTGGAGAGAGGCTGTACACATTGTGATATTTCCCTCCAATGCATCACATTCCTTTTAACCTTCTTTGTCACCTCTTTTTGGAACAAAAGGATGATGATGGCAAATGCAAAAGTGTGAAATCTTAGATTCCCGGGCTGGCTGAGAGGAAAACACGGTTTTCCATTTGTTTGGCACCCGGGTCACTCTTGTTGGAGACCAGGTGAGCCTAGAGTATGAGGAAAGTACGGTCCCGAAAGACAGGATCTAGACTATCTTTCGGCTGATGACCACACACGTGGTCACAATTAGAGCTCACATTACTTTAGTTTAGAACAGGGGTCCCCAAACTTTTTACACAGGGGGCCAGTTCACTGTCCCTCAGACCGTTGGAGGGCCAGACTATACAAAAAACTATAAAAAAATCCCTATGCACACTGCACATATCTTATTTTAAAGTAAAAAAACAAAATGGGAACAAATACAATATTTAAAATAAAGAACAAGTAAATTTAAATCAACAAACTGACCAGTATTTCAATGGGAACTATGGGCCTGCTTTTGGCTAATGAGATGGTCAATATGCTTCTCTCACTCTCACTGACCAACAATGAAAGAGGTGCCCCTTCCGGAAGTGCAGCGGGGGCCGGATGAATGGCCTCAGCGGGCCGTAGTTTGGGGACCCCTGGTTTAGAACATGACTTAGCCAAAAATGGAAGGGTAAATAATTTCTGTAAAAAAGCACAATTTTTTTTTTTTTTTTGTATTTTTCTGAAGCTGGAAACGGGGAGAGACAGTCAGACAGACTCCCGCATGCGCCCGACCGGGATCCACCCGGCACGCCCACCAGGGGCGAAGCTCTTCCCACCAGGGGGCGATGCTCTGCCCCTCCGGGGCATCGCTCTGCGGCGACCAGAGCCACTCTAGCGCCTGGGGCAGAGGCCAAGGAGCCATCCCTAGCGCCCGGGCCATCCTTGCTCCAATAGAGCCCTGGCTGCGGGAGGGGAAGAGAGAGACAGAGAGGAAGGAGGGGGTGGGGGTGGAGAAGCAAATGGGCGCCTCTCCTATGTGCCCTGGCCGGGAATCGAACCTGGGTCCTCCGCATGCCAGGCCGACACTCTACCGCTGAGCCAACCGGCCAGGGCCAAAAAGCACAATTTATGCTTCAAATGATGCAACCCCAAGGAGAGAAGGAGCGAGGGGAGGAGGGGCAGGAGTAGAAGCAGGAGCGTGGGGCCCTTACCGCATGCCGTCTACAGGCTAGGCTGTGTAGGTCACAGTCACGCACTTTGCTTTCTTGATTTCTTACCCCAAACCCAGAAAACTCCAAATCAAACCTCTCAGGCCATAACTCCTGCTCCCCTTTCCCCCTTTAACAAAAGAAAAACACTAAGGCTTTGGCAATTAAGCGGTTTTGTCCAAAGTCTATAAAAATGTTAATAAAGGATAGAGACAGGATTTGAGTTAGACAGTGACTCCAGCACCCAATCTTCTAACTACTGTCCCAACTATGACAGTGTTGGGGCTCTGGTCCACTGTTCACTATTAAAATAGCCCTGAATTTAGTTGCCAAAAGAAAAAACAAACAAACAAAACAACAGCTCAACAAGGTCATCAATCCATGGGCCAGTCAACTTTGCCTTATAGCAGGGGTCCCCAAACTATGGCCCGCGGGCCACATGCGGCCCCCTGAGGCCATTTATCCGGCCCCCCCCCCCCCCCGCACTTCTGGAAGGGGCACCTCTTTCATTGGTGGTGAGAGGAGCATAGTTCCCATTGAAATATTGGTCAGTTTGTTGATTTAAATTTACTTGTTCTTTATTTTAAATATTGTATTTGTTCCCGTTTTGTTTTTTTACTTTAAAATAAGATATGTGCAGTGTGCATAGGAATTTGTTCATAGTTTTTTTTATAGTCCGGCCCTCCAACGGTCTGAGGGACAGTGAACTGGCCCCCTGTGTAAAAAGTTTGGGGACCCCTGCCTTATAGTTGACTCACTTCCAGAATCCCTTCCCTGTTGCTCTCCTTCAACTACAAACACAGATTCTCACTACACAGGAGGGACAAAAATCAGTTCACAGTCGTGAGTACGTGGAGCCGAGTTTGTTCCTGTAGCGTTATTTATTAACTACCTTATCATTTTCCACACAGAGGACGGTAGACCTACTTGTTCCCAAGCCCGTAGGCCACCCCATAAGCCTGAGCAAGGGCTCGCTGGATCTGTATGATTTCCCACCAGGACCAAGTGATTTGTTGGTGGGCCAAGATCCCGCGCTGCGTGGGTGGGCTGACCTCCCTGTGACGTCAGGCCCAGCGCGATGATGCAGGACCGCGCCTGGGCTCGCTCTCGGAAGGCCAGAAGCGTCCCTGCGAGGTCAGGGTGGAGAAGAGCCCGGGCTAATGAATGGAGACGCTGTGCGGCAGCCGCGGAGCTGCTGAGTGGCTCCGCTTCCCGTCCGTCTGAAGGGTGCCCTGCCGTGGCATCTGGCTGCATTAATGAGTTTCCCGGGGACCGGAATGGGAGCTGCGGAGGGCTTGTTAAACTGGGGTTCAGAGACCCTTTCTCGCGAACCGCTGAGCTCGGGCTCCTGGTGGAGGAAGCTGCCGCCCGGGCTGTGGGCAGCTGCGTACACGCTGCCCTCTCGCCCGCCCAGCCCCAGGCCTGGCCCTCCCCGTCTCCCGCACCAACCTGACCCTTCCTCTTCTTGGGCGTCCTGAGCCCCAAATCAGGTTTGGGCTGATGAACAAAACCGTTCTAAGGGAACAAGGGGTGGGGGGGGGGAAGAAAACAAACACACAGAAAAGAGATTAAAAAAAAAAAAAAGAACTCCTTTTTTCGTTGGAGAGGATCAATGTTTTATCTTCCGTGGTGAGAACAGAGCCTGACCTTATTACACCCAATTTCAAAAGCACGGCCTCTCTCTGGGCTTTGAAATTAAGCAACCCTTCTACCCTCGGTTTTAAGTGGCAGAAGCCGTGAGTTGGTCAGACGATCCTAAAAAATATAATATATGTCAAGTCCATTGGAGACATGAGTCTGATGATTAGAAATACGGCGACTGAAGGCCACCACGTCTACACTGGCAACCTTTGTTGTCCAGAATAAACCTGGCCACTGCGCTGGGCCAGCAGACCTGTGTTCATGGAAGCTCACAGCTGCTTGACTCGCCTACCATTTGCCTTTTAATCCAAAGCAGCCTCCCCGTAACGTACATTTCTTTTCCGCCAGCAGTACTTTGAGCTACTAATTCCTTGGTGAAAAGATCAAAAAAGTACCCAAAGGCAGCTAATAAGGGGACCTTTCTGTCTTCTTTAATTGCTTTCATTTCGGTTTGACTGCTCTCTTATACTTTTTTTTTTTGCATGTTTTTAACATCTTTTGCTCCAAGTGCCAAAATGCCTCCCTTCTCTTTATCTCCACGATAAAGCCTGTTGAAGGACAAGGTGTGTCACGGAAGAGCTGAACTTGGCAATGATCTCAACGCCTCGCTGAGGTGTGGCTCTAACACCTTTCCTTCCCACCTGGTGAGCTCATCTTGATCAGAGAGGAGGCAGAACTGGCCTGCTCAGGCCATTGACCAATTCGCGTTTTAAAGGACGAATCTGGTGGGCTATTATGGTATTAATGGTAACTCAGAAGCCTGTTAACTACAAGGAAACTTAAATCCACTATACAAAAGGTCTCATCTACCGTCTTCCTAAATGTTGTCTAGCTTGTCAAGGCATAAACTTGAGTTGCGAATGGCCATTCACTTACCCGATTCCTTTCATTTAATCTTTGCATTCCCAGTGAACTAAGCCACGGTACCTCCATTAAATATCCTATCAGCTACAGAACTAGACCCTGTCAGTAAAAAGGGTGAAGAATAAATGCTTTCCCTAATTGCACGGCTCCATAAACTTATTTTGTTTTTGCTTACATCCTTCACTTATTATTTTGTGTACATATTTACTGCCATATTTCCCAGCACATAACATCTATTGCTTAATTTTTTTCAAGTTACCCCAGTAATTTTACTTAAATCAACATAGCTGAGAAAGAAACCATTTCTTAACACAAGGAAACTTCACAATACTATTTATGTCATGAATAGACGGTGACAACAAAATATGTAATAGAAAATATGAAAAATATATATGCGGAAAGCAAAAGTGTTTACAAATCCTTACGAAATGCCATTGCCAGTTGGTTCTAGGAACAGTTCTCATTATTTTACGGTTTCGTTCTATAAAATTGTCACAGAAGTTGAACTAGGGGATGTTGAACCACTGCCCTAGGGGAAATTCAGGGTTAGGTTCCTTTGAGTGTCTGGACAAACTTTTTCATCAACTGGTCAATATATAGCTTTGTGTTTGGTGTGCTTCTGTTTCAAGAGACCTAATTGAATAGGCATTGTTGATGAGAACGGGCACAATGGGTGACTCATGTTTTCACTGCTCTGCCCACATCCACAAACCACTGGGAAGGTGCCACAGCATTGATTTGGGACTTACAAAGAAATTTCTGTGAGCATGCAAGTTCACAGATCCAGAATCCACAAGTCATGAGGATTGGCTATGTTATGAAGGAAGACATGCTAGTATCGGATGGAGACTTTCTCCTTGATACGATGAAAAAGACGGAAAGAGGAAAACCAGCAAGTACTTCTTCCTGTCATATGATCTGGTGTCCTCAATGCCAAGTGTGTGAACCAGCAAGACAGCCCCGCAGTCTGGCCATGGCCATGCTTGGGAAAATTCCCCGTCTCGAGAAATGTCATGTCATCGAGATTTTTCATGGGGCTTCTGGGAGCTTGGCCCTGGCCTCTCCAGAACATTGCAGGATGGCTCACAACCCTTTATGGCGAAGTGGAATGGTGGCTCTCTTTCCTGCTTTCCTCTCTCCCTCTCCCGCTGACCCAGTTCATTTGTGAGCAGCAATTGTGGGATATCTTCGTAACGCCAGGGCTTAGCAAGCGGTTTTAAACTCCTGTCTCTCTCGGCCGCATTTGTTCCACTGGGTTCCCTGACTCCCGACATCGAATGAAAGGCTCTCGACTAACCCGCTTCTCATAACTCAGTTTTCCAAATTGTTCTGCCCTAGTTTATGTTGTTCTAAGTCTATTGGTAACAAGACCACAAAGGAAGAATGGGACCCGGAGAAGTCACTGTATACAGGACAATAGGAAGCAAAGATTTCTAATGCTTTTTTCAAAAGAGTCCAAAATGTAAGTGTCGGCCCAACCTTGTTAATTTTGGACACAGTGACCATGTGTTTTAGGGTCTCACAATCTAGGGTGTAGAGTACTGGGGGTCATGGCCACTTCCCACCTCCTCTCTCCAGTGAGTTCTTGAGAGGCTCTTGGTTGGCAGAGCAGTGAGTATATCCTCTAACAGGATCGCTGCTGTTGGGTTGTTTCTTCATTTTGAGTAAAGACCTGGTGTCCTTGGAGGCTTCAGTAATTATTAACGGAGGGCCTTGAAGCTGCCGCCCAGAGGCCCCTGCCGTCCACTGCTCGTCCACGTGGTGTTTAAAGGTCGCATGCAGCACGTTTTCCTTCTCACTTTACATCTAGGATGGAAACACTCCTCCTTCCACCTCATTAACACTGTGTTCTCTGCTACAGTAAGGACCGCAGAGACACTCTAAGCTCTGGGTGACAACCTGATAGACCTTAACACGACTGACACCGTCAGCCAAGGGCTAAGCTGAGTGCCAGGCAGATCGGACATTGATGACTGGCAAGGGGAGCACCCAGATGGTGCCATCGCAAAAGGAATTCCCACGGAATAAATAAATGATCTTAATGATGCGCACCCCCACCCCCACCCCAAACGCCAGCTCGTGTAGCCGACACACACATGGATACGTGACCGACAAAGGCAGGCACGGCGAGCCTAGCCTGGGTTTCATCCAGATTAAGTATCGCAGCATTTGGGAATTATTCTCATTCCTTTCGCAGAAAAGGCTGTGCTGTTCTGCTAACGGTGGTCAGCTCTGCTGTGGACTGTGCACCACTGGGCTTGTTTCCAGGGAAGAAACCCCTGGTGTTTCTGTGGGAACACGGGAAACAGTTCTTAGAAAGATGAAAGCGCTACGCGAGAGTTAATTTTCTCTTCCCTCCCAACCTCTGTCCTTGCCGAGACCCTCTTTCCTCCTCGCCACATTACTCACACAGGCACCTGTTTGCTCTCCACCTCAAGTTCACCTTCCCCAGTCCCGCACTTTCCCCGCCATCGCCATCGGGTAATCCCTTTCAGCCACCATGCGCGAGGTCTGTCCTGCTCAGTGGCCTTTAACGGCTCCCTGTCGCCCAACACACACTAGACCCAAACACCTTCGCTTCTGTGGACAAAGAACTTCGCCTTGGTTTTACCCTACTTTTTTTTTTTAACTCTATTCTTGCACTTGAGCACTTCTGATTGGTTTCAGCAGATTCCTTGCATATATGACATGAATATATATATATCTAAGTGTCCCTGTTCCTTTGCCTCTTTCTAGCTCACAAAACCTTCTCTTTTTATTCCTGCTGGCAAGGATACGACCTGGATGGATCTCCTACGGCAAGGGTGGGCGAACTGCTATAAAAAGCCAGACAGTAAATATGTGAACTTTTGCAGTGCATACGCAGTCCCTGCTGCAACCACTCAACTCTGCCTCTTGCAGCGGGGAAGCAGCCATACGATAAATACGTGAATGGCCTGGCTGTGTCCCAAGAAAACCTGATTTACAAAAATAGGCGTTGGGTCAGATTTGGCGCATAGATCATCGTTCACCAACCCCTATCTGACAACATCGAAACTGACGCATGCGTGTTCTCACTTCATCGTTTACCTTCCTTGCATTTGTCGGCGAATGACATGGAAGGCTCAGCTTTGGCTCACGGTTTAGAAATTAAGCTCATTGGTGGCTACCTAAGAAAAATAACAGTAAAACAAGAAACTTGCTATTGTTTAAGCACATACCCTGCACCCAGCAGTCTTCTAAGATCTCGACACACCTTATCTGGTCTTCACAACAATCTGGCTTTTGGATGCTAACACCACTATCCCTGTTTTGCCATTATAGACACTGAGGGTTTAAATTGAACTTCTCCCAAGTTTCAGCTACAAAAAGGGTCAGATCTGAGATTTAAAGCCAGGGAGCCCAAGTCCAAAGACAGCACTGCTAACGCATTTGTCACGCCAGCTTCAAACACGACATGTTTGTTTCATACAGCACTGTGCAAGCCACATTGCATGTTTTATTTGAAAAATTTATTAAATGATTAAATGAATAATTTGTCTGCTTATAAAAGAATACGTATTCATTGTAAAGAGTTTGAATAATATGAAAATGAGGGGAAAAGAATACCAGTCTCCAACAATTTCCCCTTCCAGAAATCAGCACTATTATATCGTGGTATCTATACTTTCTATCATTTTCTCCTCTCTCCTTGTTCAAGTACACACCGATAGTCCCCTAATCGACCTTGATGTTTGATTGATGGGCTGGGCTAGCCCCTCCTCCCTGTCCCTTCTGAAAAGCACACAAACGTATCCATAGCATAGAGCTTGTAGTCGACTCTCTAATAACCTTCTCCCTTCAGCTCCTGCAAATTGTGTTTGTTCCCAAACCCATTTATGCCACTTGTATTTTAATCTAATTTCACAATTCAGTTAAATATAGCATGGCCCAATAAAATAGTGTAAACACAGAGCATTTTCTTAAGTTCGGTGCTTTGAAAAAAAAAACCTCAATGCATGCAAATTGCTACAAACAATACTGTCAAATTTGGTATGGATACAACCGGAAAAAATTGATGGGGAACATGTAAACATCTAGCAGGATTCAGGAATCAGACTTCTTTGCAAGCCTTTACATTTCCTGCTTTATTCTGAAGAACTGAAATAGGAAGCCATACATGCTGCATAATGGGGTTGTTTCTGCAAGAAAGAAACAATTTCACACTCAAAGAAAAAGCTGAGCCTTGAACCTTAAGATCAGTGCAGTTTCAGATCTCTGGACAAAAAAATAACTTTCTATGTTTTAAGTAGAAACAAAATATTTAGCTATGTTTGGATTGATTTTTACGACTCCTAGCTTTAGAGCTTTGGTTTGGCTGTGCAGGATATGAATGCCTCTCTTCTGTGAGTGTATTTTTTTCCTTTTTACAAAATCAAAATCATTCTATGCATATTTCTTTGTAAGCTGCTTTCATTTAACAATATAATTAAAAATAAATCTTTCCTATGTCATGAAATAGCCTCACAACATTTTAAATTCCTCCAAAATCTTTTAATTTGCAGATGTCATATTTGACTAGTTCTCTTTTTTTTTGCATAGTTAGAATTTTCCCCTTCTGCTTTTATAAATAGCTCATAATAATATTTATTTATTCAAGAAATAGTCACTGAGCATCAACTTAGCTGTCAATCACAACGATACAACTAATATCCACTTAAACATAATTTTGCACCGTTTCTCTGGATACATTTCTGGAAATAAACATGCTAGGTCACAAGGTAAGAGAATTTCAAACGACACACTGCTACAACACATTATACTTACTTGAATACACCTGTTTCTCCCCACCCCGCCCTAAGAACGGGGAGCCTGTCTTGTTTACCTTCTTATCCAGAGCACTGAACACAGAAAGGGAGCCGAGTACGTACTCAGAAAATGTTTATTGAATCTTGAATAATGAATAGTCCTTGACTGAAGTATTTATTTACTGGAATTACAGATTATTTCCCCCCTAAACACTCCTAGTAAAGTCAATTAAAAACCATTACTTGCATTTGGAACAGAGAGCAGAATAGGAGAAAATAATCAACAGTGAGGACGACTTTGGTCAGCTAAAACCTAGTTGTGAGTGACCAGTGGTTTAGAGGTTTACGAGTGTGTCCAGAATCTCAGGAGATCTTCCAACAGGAGCTGGGAATTCATGGGAGAGACGTTCCGTCTGCCTAGGGACCGCACCGCCGGGTCTCCCCTGCTCCCTTCTCCTGGGGAGCTGGCCTTGCGAGCTCACCCATCCCGCAGAAGTTCCAGTCTATCCTGTGGACCACTCGCTAACCGGGCAACATTCATTCTCTTGACAGATACACTGGAGAGACTGTATCACAGACAGAGTGTTGAGGATAGGTTTTAAAAATAATTCCAGAGAAAATCACGGGTATGTGGATTCATGGGCTTGCTGACTGCAGCCAACAGTCTTTTATTTTCTCACCTGCCATTCTGGACAGAAGACGTTGGTATGGCATTCCTGAGGCTTTGCGGGCTCCTCATGACCCAGTGGTTGGATATGACCTATAGCTTCTCCTCATTAACTCAGAATCGCCCACATCGCTTTAATAAACTGTATTAGGTAACTCTACAGTGCCCACATACTAATTAAATGAGTGACCATCTATTAGATATTTTTGTACCTTTTCTGGAACTGAGTAGAGCTAAGAAAGACTCTCCCTAACATAGCTGTTGAGATGATAAATGGCAAGATAAATAACATAGCTCAATTAGCGCTTGGGTCAGTCTTTCCTGTCTAGATCTGAAACAGACTGCGGAGTAAGGTTAGGTGAGCAGACCTTGGGGCAAGTCTGGCAACGCAAGTTACCTCCAGGGTGTGCTAACTATTCCGAGCATTATCAGATAGATGTGTACACATCATATTTTATCTAAAGAAGCTGCCCTCAGCATATTTTATCCACCTGAGTCTTCTTCCCCTTCCTTCCTTCCTTCCTTCCTTCCTTCCTTCCTTCCTTCCTTCCTTCCTTCCTTCCTCCCTTCCTTTCCTTTCCCCTTCCTTCCTTCCTTCCTTCCTTCCTTCCTTCCTTCCTTCCTTCCTTCCTTCCTTCCTTCCTCCCTTCCTTTCCTTTTCCTTCCTTCCTTCCTTCCTTCCTTCCTTCCTTCCTTCCTTCCCTCCTTCCTTCCTTTCCTTCTTCCTTCTTCCTTTTCTTTCTTCCTCCTTTCTTCCCTTCCTTCCTTTTCCCTCCCCCCTCCCTCCCTCCTTCCTTCATTCCTCTTTCCCTCCCTCCCTTACTTCCTAAACTATAGAGATGGCAATTGTTTCTGACTGGCAACTGGGCAGCCCTTTCTCGCAGCTATGTAAGACCCCAGCTCTTGCTGCTGGCATGCGGGTCACCTGCTTCTTCTAGGCATGCCCTTATATTAGTTAATTTGTTAGCTTGCTTGAATCACAGTTGAGAAACCTTCAGCTTGGGTTTGCAGCAATAAATTCAACTGACAGCTAAAATTTGGAACGCTCACTTAATATTGATTCTGAATGTAATAACAAGCGACATGACCTTTTGGATGGTGTAAAATATAGCCGCCACAACATCTGTGCCACATTTCTTGCTGTTTAGTAATATGCTGTAACAGCATGGAGCTGGCATTAAAGCTAAGCTTTATTATCAAGCAGATCACTCCATCTCTCTGACTTCATTTAAAAAAAAAATGCTTTCAGCTTCTGGAGCTGATACCGTGTCTAAGACGCGTTGCTGTTTTCGAGACCTAATTTACCCTGTAGTAGGAAAGAGAAAGATATCTGGTAACCAAGTAAGTGAGGCAGGGGAGGACAGTGAGGGTCAGAAAGATCACCTGACACCCCAAATTCCAATGGACCGGAAACAGACACAATTCTCCGTGACGGTAACAGGGACACCAAGAATTCTCAGTTGCATCCTCAAAAAATATCTATGAAGTTAACGTCCTTTAGTGATGACCACAAGATGTGGAAATACCTTTTTCTCATCCATCACCCCTCCATTAAAAGAAAAAACAAAGATGATTATGAGTGGTACGCTCCCTGAGTATCATTCTTATTCAGCATTGCCCTAGGAAATCCTACACTAACTTTGCTAGGATGGATACTGTTTGCATCTGATAGAGTCCCACTGTTTTTCTTTGAAGTCTTGGTCTCTTTGAAACATTCTCCAAGTAGGCAGAACATCAATTTGAGCACTTTTAAAAATCCAATTTAAGCAGGTTCAACATTGTCAGAATAGTCTAACCATATTTTCCCAGTAGAATCCCAATCGTGGGGCATACACACACCAAAATGCTCAACTGGAAAGCTTTCTATGGTCCCAGCATATTCCATGACTCAGACCGGCTCACATTCAGTGAATGGGGAGGATTTAAATCTTTCTCACAAGGCAGATCTGAACCCTGAAACAATATGCATCTTTTTTCACTCCTGTGATGTTTCGACTATGTTTGCTTGAGCCCTTCCTGAAGGGTACAAGCACACAATTTTAAATCCCATTTCTCTGGAGAACAGAAAAAAAAAAAAAAAAAAAAGAATGAAATCATATTTAGGAAGTCTTCTTCCCTGTAAAATAAACATCCAAAATGAAAGACCTGCCGGTAGTTTCAAAGAGGTTAAACATTTAGGAACGGAGAACAGCTTTATCCGTTCTTCTGGCTAACAGGATCCTGATCGGATTTCACGTGCAGGCCTGGCTGTGGCAGGTGCTTACCCTGGGCGTGGCGGCAATCCATACGGAGCAACATCATTAACAGGACGCTTTTGCAGAAAAGTAGGTCTGATACTCAGAAAGCGTTTTAATCGAACAGAAGGAAAGAAAGGAGGGGGGGGGGGAGCCAGGTCTGGTAGGTAATTGAAAACGTCACCATTCAAAGTTCCAACACAAAATGAGAGAGGGTGGCTTGTACCCTTTCCCCAGGGAGCCCTACAAGAGTGCCCATGAGGGACAAGTTCCAAAAGACAGGAGAGCGGAGCTGTCATTAAAAAAAAACAAAAAAAACACACAAAAAACTAGTTAAGCCATAAGTGAGATGTGACACTGGTCAGGAGACAACCTCACACAGCTGACATGCCTTCAGGTAGATTTCCAAGACTGACAGGTAGCTAGCACCATAGTCCACGCTAGTTCCCCTTTCATTAGATTCCAGCAATTATTAGGATTAAAAAAATATATATTATTTGTTCAAGTAGCATTCATTTCAGGAAAGATCAGAGACACCGAGGAGCACTCCTCTAGTCCAGGGAGCACGTATTTATTATGGGTTCATTATTCACGCAGAATAAAGTTGGTCAAATGTGACTAGATTCCTTTATGGGCAGTAGCTTATGCCGGATGGACAAAATGCCATCTTTCAAGTTAGGAAGAAAGGAAGCCTTCACAGAAAAGAGGAAGCCTGGAGTTGCCAGGTAAGATCATTCTTAATTAGCAGTCCCCGGGAACATATGGCCCTCGCGATAGTTACGTGTCAAGTGATTAGAAAGTAAATCTCAGACTCAGGAGTTCAAGGATGAAGTCCACCGTGAAGAGTAAAGTGCAGATGGCATTGGGTTAGAAGGTCCGTAAAGGGAGCTGCACTCAGATAATAAAAAAACATTTCAGCATGAAGTTGTTGGCTCTGGGCTTAGAATGAATCAATCCTCCAACTTGGCAAGCAAGAATTAATTCCAGGACGGTATCACTCATCTGTGTGGTGACCGCTCCCTCAAACAGATCTTATAAAGCTCTCCCTGGTGAAATCAGTGAAGCCATCAGTGCAGCCTTGTGTTCACGGCTCAGGGTGGAGGGATTGGTCAGGAGACAGCTGTCTATGAATTGAGATGTTAACTGCCCAACAAAATATCAGTAGCTCAGGTTGAGAGCCTCGGATAATTTCAACTGTTACCCAGGAAGCAACAAGCGAAAGCAAAAACAGAAACCCACATGTCTCCCAACATTTCAATCGACTCCCCTTTTTTCTTTTCTTTCCGACGCAGTAATTGACTCGTCCTCAGAGATGCTGGCCGGGGTAGCTCTGCTGCTAGCTAGCACCTGCTGAGGCCAACAGAAAGGATGAGATGATCGAGAAGAAGAAATACTCACATCCACCAGGTAAACAGGCGTGAATTGGATTACTCCATCCTCCTCCGTGGAGGTAGGCTTCAAAAATAATCTGATTATATGAATATTATGAGAAACTAACTATCTTTCTGCACCAATTGCCAAGCTTTTGTACATAAAAGAGGGTTGTCTTTTTTCTTTTTTTTTTTAAGTGCTAGGCTAATCTATCAAGTGTTTAGCTTCAAAGTAAAAAAAAAAAATTGAGAGGAAAGAGGAAAAAGGGAAGAAAAAAGAGGAAAATGATTGAGGTGGGCTTAAAATGTAGCAATGTTTCTCTTCTTCCCTTCACTTACCTCCCCTTTTTGTTCCACTGAACCTCAGAGGATTACTGTCATTCTTTAAATTCATTGCAATCATTTTAAAATGTAATACTGACCAGGTGGCTCAGTGGATGAAGCACTGTCCCAGTGCACTGAGGTCATGGGTTTGATCCCTGGTCAGGGGACATATGAGAAGCAATCAATGAATACACTACTAAATGGAACTAAGTGGAACGGTGAGTTGATGGTTCTCTCTCTCTCTCTCTTTCCCTCTTCCCTTCTCCTATCTCCCCCTCAAATCAATAGAAAAATTAAAAAAATATATATACATAATACTATTTTTGCTCTCTTTAAACTCATTTTTGGGCTTCACAACTTGGTACCAGCTAAGACAGCTATGAGATTCATTCTCAGCCATGGTGTTGCGCAGTGGGACCAACAGCATTCAAACCCTAATTTCTAAGCCTTCCTCTGAGGTTTGGAGACCTAAGCTTTGGTAGAACGAGAATGATGGCTGTGCAAAATTTCATCTGTGTACCTCGTTTAGTCTGCCAGCGGTTAACTTGGCTTCCTTTTGCAGTCAATCAAACCAGTGGCTGACTTAAGTAACAGACTCTATAAAAAGGCCACATTGATGCTGGCTGGTGACACCGTGAGACAAAAAGCCATGAAACTATTAGGAAAGCATCTTACAGAGGAAGGACAATATAATGGTTACAAACTCAAGCGATGGTTTAAATCCTACATGTGCCACTTCCTAGCTGAGGAATGAAGTTATTTCACCACTTGAAGCTTTCATTTGTTGAAGCGTTGGGAAGACAGTATCAATAGCACCTGCTATGGACTAAAGTTGGTCTCAGAAGACAACATTTCTAATATGGCCTCCCTAGGTAGACTGGTCCTGATAACTTTTCTGAAATTCTTTTGAATCTTCCTGGCTCTGGCTCCAACGACACAAACCTTCTCTCCGTTCCCCACCTGGCTGTGCCCCACCCAGCCACAAAGCCCTACCTTGCTTTTCTTGTCTGTGATATTCATTCCTAGTCACTAAGCCTTCACTGTTCTACTCGGTTGGCACCTGCTCAGGGAAACCTTTTCTGATTTTCATGACTGGATCCCCTCCTCCCAGATCCCCAGAATGGAAGCTCCAAGACACATAGTAAAGACTCCACAAATATTAGTGGCTATCATGACACTGTGTGTTAGGTCTTCAGAGCAGAAGTCAAGAAAACTAACCACTGTCCCATGGGACTGCTAGGCACTGGGAAGATCGAACATGGCATCATTTTGGTGGCTCTGAATTTTCTGTCAAGTCATGGTCTCAATCAAAATTGTGATTTTAATGAGCAACCCCTGTGTATGCTGGAAAACTCAACAAAACCTAACTGTGCATGTGTAGTGAGGCATAATCATTCTCAGGCTTCACTGACCATTGTCTTGAAAGTCATCCCTCCACGTGCACCATCCTTGTATTCATAGGCAAGAGCCCAGGTATTAGTATTCAAGTTTGGTCTTCTCCCTGCAAATCCAGTGGCTAAATACATATTTTAATTGAGCCCAGGAGTGTTGACTTGCAGACATGCTATAGAAAAAAGAAATCACTAGAAAAATGGCAAGTGGAAGCAGCCTTTACCTTTGAATGGAATATGATACTTACAAAACATCAATAACCATTTTCTACTGGGGAAAAGCCTGCAGCAAGAATAACCTGCTTAGGTTTTTAAGCTGAAGCTCAACAAAAAATTAGTGTTTCCTTTTCTTTAGAGAACAAGACTACCATAGTAAGCCAGACAAGGTATTGTTAACTAGATGAAATATAATTCAATTTTCTGTGATGTTAAGATACTGAAATTATCATTAGCCAATGAAAAGGCTCCAATGTCCAAAAAGATGCTGAAAGGGAGTGGTCACCATGATTAAAATGGGAAACAAAAATTAAGAGGAAAGAGAATGACTAGAGTGGGTGAGGATGTACCTTTGAAACATCAAACTAGTTATGACTCAAGGTTTTTCATCTCTGTTGTACCTGGTAAAATACTACCAAATTTTTATCATGGATACCGTGAACACTATGAAATTTAAAGCACTCTCCACGTTAATTTCACTGTCATATAGCCATATATTCACACAAATAATGACCTCGATGTATATATCTCTCCTTACCCCTTTATATTATGTCTTTCCATATATTTATTTTCATATATAATGTCTTTCTCCTGAAAATATTAACTGCAGCTTACTGACAATAGCAACAGCTAATCATTATTGACAACTCATTCTAAAATACTTATATTTATTATCTTATTGTCACAAGGACCTCATGAGATAGGTGTGGCTATTGTCCCCATTGTAGAGAAGGGGACTCTGAGATGCAGGGACTTTAAGGAAACCGTGTTAAGGTAACACACCTAGTTGGTGGCTTTGTTGTGCTATATAACCCAGGTGGTTCAATTGCATTGCTCCAGACCCAGCTGCTACACGACCACTTTGTAACCTCAGTTGCTCAGGCTATCCTGGAAACATCTCAAAGAAATAAAACAAGACTCCTGGGGGCTCTGGAGGCTCCGTGGGAAGCCCAATGTGGCCCTTTCATAGATCATTAAATCTCATATGGAGCGTTCGCTCATCACAAACCCTTTCTTAATAATATAATCATTTAAAAAATTCCAAGGCGCGAATGTGAAATGCCAGTTGAAATGAGTGACTTCTTCCATCTTTAAAAAGGAATAAACCCTCCCGACATTTTTTAACCTTTCCAGTGGGTTTTCCGATCGCTTGTTTCTGTACCGTGTAATTATCACATGAAGAACTATCTACTTATACAGAAGCAAGGATGAGAAAACAGAACAAATGGAAAACACAAACACAGGGATGTTTGTTGTTTCATAGTGAGGGTTATTTAGCTCGGATAATAAATCATTACAATGAATGTCAACAGGGCGGAGGGGAACGGGAGTCGTTAGTTGCATATGCTAATGGGGGACGTGCATCACTAATAAGGAAGGGAAGGAGCAAGGCGAGCCACATGCTAGTTAGCACCGCAAGTCGCAAGACAAGTCCTGCTCGCACAGAGCACACGACTGACGGCCGCATGGCAGTGCAGGCACATATTCCGATGTCAACAGCAACAGCACCCTGGCTCCGCCAGCCCGGGCTACCGGAGAGTTTGAAAATAAAGCCCGCGGCCTTGTCAGTCACCGAGATGTCAAGCTTACACACATCTGCCGGTCTTTATCGCCCCTCCCCCATCAGTGTGGTCTGGAGGCGTCAAGGGGATCAGAACGCAGACTGTGAAGAACAGGAGTATTCTTCAGCAGTACGTCCTGCAGCTTTTTGCCTTTAATATATGGCTCGGGATCCAGCAAATCTCTGCATCTCCACTGCCCTGGACCGACACTCTCTTAATCCTGGGCTGGACCAACGACCTCCTATCTGTCTTTCCAACTGTTCCCTCGCATCCTTACTGTGTAAAGTACGGTGTGTTTCCTCTTTTAGCTTTTTAAAAACTGGGGTAAAATACACAAAACATAAAATCTACCGTCTTCACCACGCTGAGTGCCCTGTTCAGCGGCATTAAGTGCATTCGCATTGTTGTGCCACCGTCGCCACCCTCCGTCTCCAGAACTTTTCCATCGTTCCAAAGGGAAACCCCATACTCATTACATAATAACTGCCCACTGCCCCTTCCTGCCAGCCCCTGGCAGCCCCTATTCCATTTCCTGTCTCTGTGAAGTTGAGTCCTCTCGGGACCCCACGTGAACAGGTTCATACAGTATTTGTTGCTTGTGAGTGGCTTCTTCCACTTGGCAGAATGGTCTTCCAGGTTCATCAGGCTGAGGCCCGTGCCACGTCCTCCCTTTCCAAGGCGGAATGATCCCCCTTTGTGTGTCTCTACCCCGTTTTGCTTCTGTAGTCATCTGTTGATGGACAGTTGGTTTCTTTCTACCTTTTGGCTCTCGTGGTTGCTGCTGCTGTGAACGAGGGCCTACAGATTGCTGTTGGAGTCTCTGCTTTCACTTGTTCAGGAAATATATTCAGAAGAGACTCCCTGGACCAGACTTTAATTCTATGTTTAATTTTTTGAGGACTAGCCATACTGTTTTCCGTAGCAGCTGCACCATCAGCAATGTACAAGGGTTCCAATTTCTCCACACCCTTGCTGATACTTATTATTCTCTGTTTGTTTTACTAATAGAAACCAAATTTTATTAATAGATATCATATTAATAGATACTGAAATACAGTTTTTAAAGATACAGACTGAACTTGGACACATACTCCTGTGGCTTCTAACCTAACTTAGGATAAACAAATAAACTCTTGCCCATGTCTGCAAGGCCCAGTATGATCTGTTCTCTGTGGAAGTCTCTTTAATTCCAAACTCCTCCCCTTTACCCCCATGGTCTCCACGAGACACGCCCATCTCCCATTCATTCTTCAAACAGGACTCTTCCGCAGGTTAGGATCTTGGCCCACATAGAGTCCCTGTTGTGAAAGCCCCTTCTCTCCCTGTTTGGGAGGCTGGCTTTCCCTCCTCCTTTCTGTCTTAGCTTAAATGCTGCCTTGGCACCAGCAGGTCTAAGGCTCCCCTCTCCCTGACTCCCTGTCTCCTCTTCCAGCCCTCTCCCCACAGAGCACCAACATCAACGCGCCAGTAGCATCCTTCTGCTTGCCTGTGTCTTGTTCCTCCTCAGATCCAGGTAGGAGTCCTATAGCGGAAGAGCCCAGATCTCGCTGCTGACTGTGACATCCCCAGAGTCAAGCAACATGCTCAGCACAACAGCAGGTACTCGGGAAATCCCGATTAAGACTATGAGTGAATTACAGGAAAATGCAGACCACCACACAGAACTCAGTAGCAGGCACCGAGGATAGCCTAGCCTCACTTAGTTCTGGGAAAAGTTGGGAAAGAAGGAACCTATCCCATGCAGACACGCATCAGCATCAGCCCTGGCAACAGCACCCCCTGCTACGTGGGCCCGGAGAAAAGAAAAAGCCACACATCTCAATAACAATGGGATCAATTTTGACATTAACACGAATATTACCAAAGCCCATGAGATACTTTTAAATTCTCTGAGCTCCTGGGCAGATAATATAAAAGCCATAACTTGCTCTCTAGAAACAAGAAACTTTCATTTATGGCTTCCCAGCTCTTGCTAATCCTGCCCATTAGGCCCAAACATTGCATTTGACACAGGATGCAAGATCATACAAGGGACTGATGTAATTCTCGGGCACACAACCAGCTGGCAGATTTTCCACTGAAGTCCCCTCGATCTGCAAGCAGGACTCAGGCCCACGGTGCCTTTTTCTTTTTCTTTTTTTTTTTTTTTTGACAGCTCCCTGCGTGTCCCTCATTATGGATAGATGAAAGACGACAAGTGCACATTCTGGGGCACAGCTCTGAACCCCCGCATTTGCATACTCAGTCATTTGTAAACGGAAAGAACCACATTCCCCCCTCCCCCAGCGTCTGCCCAGAGGTGGGATGTTTACTCAAAAAGGTGACTTCTGACATTGACAATAATGTCAGTTTTCCATCTGCATATTTTAAGGTAATGCACCCTTCCTTTAAGTGCTTTCAGGGCCGGCCTGTTGGTTTCTCTCTTTCCATGAGCAAGTGACACCCAGACCTCTGGGTCTCCATTTGCATAACTTTCTGGGAGGAGTGAGAACCGCAGTAAGGCTTTGCTTCCCAGCCCAAGGACGGGCAGGCCGGGTGGCTGAAGAGTGAGCCCGGATGCCGTAGTCCTTCCATCTTCCTTCCCCCACCATCCTCGGCCAGCGAAGGGCTGGAAGGCACACCCCGGGCTGTGGAGGAACCCTCCTGTAAAATGCGGCTGATCCCCTCCGGGAGCTTTCGGGAACGCGTGTCCCAGTAGCTGAGCCGCCCATCAGCATAGCAGTTCACCTGGTCAGCGCCATACGTCAGAGCAGAGACGCGTGGCTGGTGGAGAGGAGACTCATGGGAGATCACCCTGTGGGCAGGTAAAGGAGACTCAAGCATCCCGAGCCCATAAATAAGCATCCTGGCCCTGACCTGCCTTCTCTGCATGAGGGCAGAAGACCGCGGAGCCAGCCAGCGGAGAAGTGGCCCGCATGGCCTGCAGCGTCCAAGTGCCTCTGCTCGGCCTATCAGAATGCTCGCCCTGTTTAGATCTAAAAAAAAGGTGGGCCCTGGCCGGTTGGCTCAGCGGTAGAGCGTCAGCCTAGCGTGCGGAGGACCTGGGTTCGATTCCCGGCCAGGGAACACAGGAGAAGCACCCATTTGCTTCTCCACCCCTCTGCCGCACCTTCCTCTCTGTCTCTCTCTTCCCCTCCCGCAGCCAAGGCTCCATTGGAGCAAAGATGGCCCGGGCACTGGGGATGGCTCTGTGGCTTCTGCCTCAGGCGCTAGAGTGGCTCTGGTCGCAACATGGCGACGCCCAGGATGGGCAGAGCATCGCCCCCTGGTGGGTGTGCCGGGTGGATCCCGGTCGGGCGCATGTGGGAGTCTGTCTGACCGTCTCTGTTTCCAGCTTCAGAAAAATGCAAAAAAAAAAAAAAAAGGCGGGCGAATGTGCCACACGCACGCACGCAGCTCAGTGGACCGCCTGAATCACCGAGGCCAGAGAGAAAGCGCTCTCTGGCTTGCGGACCACAGAGCGTACCGGCCTCCTTCAACAAAGGTCTGTTTCATGAGAAGTGACTATTTTCGCTAGGTGGGAGATGACAATGAGTAAGACAGCATCTCATTCCTTGGAGAGCTGACAACCCAGACAATTTAAATTAAATTGCTAAATTAATTTAAATAGGATAAAACGAGTGCTATGATGGGGGAAGAAAAAAACCAGATGGTGCTATGAGAGCAGGGAAGAGGATCCTTCCTTGGCTGTGGGTGGTGTGAGGAGGGGGGTCACCTAAAATCCCCCAGGAGAAGGAAGTAGAATCTGGTGGAGACATTAAAAAAATAAAAAAAGCAAAAGCAAAACAAACAGCAGCTTCCAGCTTAAAATCAAGGTGTAGGAAGTGGAAGAAAAACTCAGTAGTCTCTCAATTTTATTCCCCCCAAATATATATATATGTTTTCTTTTGGCCATACCAGGGCGGTTAAGTTTGAGAATTTCCTGGCATCTCCCTGTCAACCAGACCCTCTCTGAAGATGCCGGTGGAAAGAAGCCGAAATAAAGAATTACAACGGAGACCCTCAGCAGGAGGGAGGGGCTTGGAGACTCTGACTTTTCATTGATTAAGACACGTGTCTCCGAGAGAGCCGGGATGAGCCTGTCAGTGGTTCACTGGCTTCTTTCTTCGCCAGGCAAGAAGAAGAGGGCTAACAATAAAAAAATAATAAATAAATTTAAAAAAATTTAAAAAGAAAGGAAACAAAACGCTCTCTGTAAATTAATACTTTGGGAGGACCGATTAAATTAAACACAATTGAAAGTGAAGGGAAGGTCAGCTGACATAAAAGGAACAGGCGTTAACCCGACTCAGGAAAAGCTAGAAGTACCCACTGCTATTCATCATCCATTCAGGGCACCGGTGGTCATGGAGTTAGCAAACTGCCCATTCAGGGCGAGCATGGCTCTGCTCATTAAAAGATGTTGAGCCATCGAAGTTGATGATGTGTTTTGTGCTCCTGCAGAGCATTTGTCTTCTCCTTTTATTTATTTTGTTTCCCTTTTGCTTTGCTTCTCTCCCCCATCCCACCAGAAACATCATCATCATCATCATCATCATCGTCGTAGTCATCATAATGCAGTCCCCGTTCTGCCCGCAGCAGCCTCTCGGTAGCTCAGCTGGTGGCTGTGCTCGGGGACACTTGACATTTGCTGATCGCTTGGGAGCTGGAGGCTGCAATTTCCAACTCTCCACATAAAGAATCTAAGGTGAAGAACAAAATGACACAGACTTGTGATCTGGGAAAAAGCGTGTTGGTGCTTTTTATGGACCGTGCAGGTCAGAAAGGGACCACAGAGAAAGACAGGATGGAACATGAACCAGTCTACCTCAAGAAGGACTTTTTAAAGGATATCCCCCCTCCCTTTTTTAAAAAAAAGCATCCACTTGCCAGGATCGTTCTCCAAGCAGTGAGCCTTGCATGGGCCACCCTCACGACAGAGTTGGAGGACACTCGTTTGCAACTTTGAGCGCCAGTATGTAAAGAGGCTACCGTCCTGCTTTCTGGAATCGCGTGGCAGGGAGAAGGCGGGCTAAAGAGAACGTGCGAATATGGGCTTTCCCAGCTAGGTTGCCAGTGATCATAGACAAGGAATACGGGGAGGAAGAAAAAAACCTCTGACCCCAGTTCCACTGCATTTTGGTGAAGTGTTTCCTGCGTGGCAGACGCTCCTTAGATTGGGAGACACCGGCTTTGGAAGGTACCAGGCAGAGACCCTGGAGTAATGCTGGAAACGGCGGGGAAAATTCTGACTGCTCTGCAACCACTCGGAAAGCATAATGAAAACTCTTCCACGGCCTGTTTGCAGAGCTGGATCAAAGGAAGGGGAACACCGTGGTGAAGTGAATGGTGATGCCCCTTTATTACCGGCTGAATACGTTGTTACAACGCACCTGTGAGTGTCCAGCGCAGATGCGGACCAGCGCAGCCAAAGCCCTGCTGAGAAACAGATCTGTACCGAAGGCTGCCTACAACGCTTTTCACCCCTAACCTCACCACAGCCCACCCACAACCGCGACTCTGCACCTCAGGGCGCCCCGCCCACTTGAGTCACACAGGGTCTCGCACAGGCAAAATAAATGTATGAAGGGGAGAGGAAAGCCAGAAGCCACGGCCAGGGCCACTACTACAGCGGCTGCCCGGCCCATGCAGGTTCGCATTGGATTCGGACAGTCGGTAAAGAAACAATGGAGCCAATAACTGGTGAGCCACCATCTTTAATTCTAGCTTGCACCCGGCGGGCAAGTAAAAACACACACTGGGCTCCAAAACCCACTCACATTCAGTGCTCACAAAGCTACTGACTTATCCGAGTTTCCTAGAATCAAAGGTTTCTAGCTCACCAGACTTATTCACCTCTGTTCCCCATCTCCTTTCTTCTCCCTGCACAAACTCTGCACTAACTGGCCTCTCACTCAACACTCTGCCATCTTGGCTGCTTCTCCTGGCCTCCTCCACGTGGCCTTTCTCTGCTCTCCTCTGCTCTCTCCTCTAATGATAATCCCAGGAACCAAGAGAGCAAGCTCCCGTTCTGCCCCTATTTTATAGTGTAGAAATCCAAACCTTTAATCCAATATACAAAATAGGGAAGTCTCTAATACAAAGTCACTTATCAGAGAGATGATGGGATTGTACCACCCCACATCAAAAAGGGTGGGAAAGACTTAATCCCAAAACCAAGCCCCAGGCTACAAGGATTCTGCCTGTCCACAGCCCACAGAGACACACATTAACATCACCTAGGTGACGGCCTTCAAGTGGGCAGCGCCATCTTTGACAAAGTGAGCATAATACATTTTATTTGCCCAACAGGGAGAGGAAAGGGAGGTCAGCAACTCTCTGGACAAAACGATTTGTCCATCACAAGTGTTGGCCTTTCGTGTAACTTCTACCTGGTAGAGAAGTCCCAATGCTTTGGGCAGATGATGAGACATAGGTAGGTTCTCCTTGACCTGATAAGAAGAATAAGGCATGTTTGGCTCCTCAAGAGCTGGCCAGAGTCTCAGCTCATTTGGAGAAGACCTTAGATCGGTACGTGCGTGAAGGTGCATGTATGTGTTTATGTGAGAGACGGGGTAAGGAGGGGGTAGAGATTAGTCACCTTGATTCCCTGCCAAAAAGCCATCTGAGACTCCGGAACATCGTGTCCCTAGGGTGCCCCTCCCTCCCGTCAGACAGTCCTGAGACCCCGCCTCATTCTTCCCTGCTCAGCGCACTGGTGCAAATAGACTTATGACTCAAAGGGGATGAAACCCTTCCAGTCAGTGAGGCTGCTGAATGTGGCCCTTCTGGCACTATCTCTGAGCTTCCATCTCTGGCCCAGCAGATATGTGAAAATTGTCGGATGCCTCCAGCGTGGGAGGAGGAAGACCAAGGTTGCAAGCTCTGAGCAATTGTTGGGAAGCTAAATAGGAAACTCCCCGCTTTCGCTTTCCTCAGAGGGCCCTGGGATGGATCCAAATTATTCGTGTTAGGACCCTGGTCCTCAATGGTCTGCAGAGAAATTGGTGGGGCTCTGGCTGCTGAATTTTATCTTTGTGTTTTCAGTTTGTTAATCATCTAAAACTAAAACATTGGGCCCTGGCTGGTTGGCTCAGTGGTAGAGCGTCAGCCCAGCATATAGATGTCCTGGCTTCAATTTCCAGTCAGGGCACACAGGAGAAGCACCCATCTGCTTCTCCACTACTCCCCCTCCCCCTTTCTCTCTTTCTCGCTCTCTGATTGGTTCAAGTGCATCGGCTCTGGGACCTGAGGATGGCTCGGTGGAGCCTTTGCCTCAGGTGCTGAAAATAGCTCAGTTGGAAGCATTGCCCCAGATGGGCAGAGCATCGGCCCTAGACAGGGGTCGCCAGGTAGATCCTGGTCAGGGTGCAAGAGGAAGTCTGTCTCTCTATCTCACTTCCTCTCACTTGGGAAAAAAAGAAAAGAAAAGAAAGCTAAAATATTGATCAGTTATAAAGGCAAACTTTTCTTTTGCACTGATGCTGAGATTTTTATAGTATCTGTTTTATTTTTTAAACGATTTCTCCCAACAGCAAGTTCACAACCCTCAAGCTGGAGAAACACAGCTTGGGGCCTTTTCCTGGAGTTAAGGAATTTCTCGGGAGTGGCCTCTTTGGGACACTTATTTATTCATTCATTCTGCAAAATACTGGCAGAGAGCTGACCATGTATTCCAGGCACTGGCCTGGATCCGTGGTGGGGGTAGATTTTTGGATAACACAGAGCAAGTTTCCTGCCCCAGTGGGCTTATGTATTAGTGGGAGGAAGCAAAGAACATAATGACATCACTATGACACAGCACATTAGACACGTTTAAACCAGCATGTTCAGGGTAGGGCTCATTAACAAAGCTCATTTAAAAAAATGACCGGAAGAGGTAAAGCAGTGAGTTTAACATGGGAAAGGGATTCACTCCTTGTCTTAGCCATGGACCATCCTGGACATTTGTGCCACAGAGGCATCCAGTGGGTCACTAGTTGGACAGAAGTGTGGACAGCAGCAAGTGTCCTAGGGAGACTCACTCCCTCATTCATTCAAAGGGGGCTCCATCGAGGGCAGTTAGGGCAAACTAAACGCATTGTTGACTGGAAGGTAATTACCTTCTCTTCCAGACATCAAAATCCCAGTGAAAGGAAAAGAGAAAACAGGGAGACAGGGAACGACTGGGAGAGGTCGCAGCTGCCTGCAACCGGATGTTAGGACCAAAGTCTGACTCACAGAGGGACTTCCTCCTGGGCTCCCATGGTCTCTGACGGTGTATTGAACTCTTTCCTTGTCTGATGTAAAGCAGTAACAGAGAGTTGTCCCACCACAGACAACCAAAGATGGGATGACTTTCTTTCATTTTTCTTTCTGAGGAATGCCCCAGTCTCCTGTTTAATGCTGAGAGAGGAGCCACTGGACCCAGGGCAGGAAAGCCATGCTGGACCCCAGCCCTGGGGAAACAGGGAGGAAAGCCACGGAGGATCAAATGCACCATGCAGGATTTTCACCGGCCAGGGGTCGGGCGCCATCTTCGCCCGGACTGAGGAGTTCAGGATGGTCCAGTTCCTCTCTCCAAAGACCCAGTTACGCTCCAGACCAACCACGCTCCAGCAGGACAGAGAGGACAGGGTTCCCATTTCTGAATATTTATCAAGAATTCAAAAGGGAGAACAACGATCTGAAACACAGAATCTATTAGAAGAAAAACAAAAAACAAAAAACCCAGGTGATTTCTTTCACACTCAAACTAAACAAATCCTGTCCCCAGGTCGGGGCTCATGGACGCCTTTGGAAACCAGCACTAGATCATTACTGTTGCAGGTTCATGGCTGTGTCTCTAAGCAACAGGACCCGGACATGCCCCTCGCCCGAAGGGAGCTGACTCAACGTGCCTCCCAGCTGGAGCACAGCTTCCCTGCACACCCGGGCTTGCCTGTCCCAGCGCCGCCTGCATTCCTGTCCTCGCGTCCCTGTGACTCACACCCCCACGTCCCTCACGCCCCCCCGGCCCCGTCCCTCTTCAGTGTTCACGGGAGCTGACAATGTTATCGTCATGAAATTGTATGACACCAGGCAAGGCTCGGGAGAATCTGCTCATATTCCCACTTACACAGTCAGAGCCCTAAGAAGTGGTTCCCGCTTCAGACTGTCAGCGCTCACACATGGCAACTCGGGTGAGAGCTCACATTCAGTCCGGGGCACTTCTCATGCGCCGGGAACGTTTCAGACTGAAGACTTCAATGTGCTAACGTCCCTGAAGGCGTTGATATCATTTCATCTTCACCGCAGCCTTTCGGGTATAAGAGGAGGTTACCGAGACACAGAGAGGTTAAGTAACTTGCAAGGTAAGTCACAGCTAGTAAGTGGCAGACCAAGATTTTTGGACTCAAGTCTTTGAACCCTTATTTTATCCACTACATGCTTCTGTTTCTCCTCATGAAAAGCATTATATATTTATGACACATTATATATTTATGCGGAGTCTGAAGCCACCCAAAGGAAAAGGCGCGTGGGGAAGAGACTAACGGAGCAGGTAGGGGCTGGGAGACTGGGAGACCGGCCAGGCTGTGGTGTCAGCTCCAGCTGTTCCTGTCCTCACTCAGCGCCACATCAGGAAAGCAGAGGGCGCTCAGCTGGGGAGCCTGAGCAGAGTTTATTAAGGGTGCTAGTTAAATAAACACTTGTGGTCAGGGTTCGGGGAAACCGGAAGGGACAGTGAGATGGCTCGGGGCAAGCAAGACAGGAAAGATGCTCCCACGGCCTGTCCTCCGGAGGCGGGGAGAGGGAGTGACCAGAGGAACCCAGAGGGGATCACGCTGTGTGGAGAGGGCTACGTGGAGGGTCTGCATCTCAGGTGCAGAGAAACAGCCAGCCGGGCGCCAGGACGAGGAGGAAGCCGGCAACAGCGCCCCAGCTCCTGTCCCCCCCGTCCTCCAACTGTCTGTCCCACCCCCTAGCCCCAGCCCGCAGCTAGAGGACAAGGAGCCACTGCTATAGTCTCCGTGGTCAGCTCTCAGGACGGAGAGCATGGCTGAGGGACATGCGGCAGACACACAGCAGAAAGGCGACACAGTCGTCATCGTGATGAACTGGGACCAGACTCCGCCTCCCTGGGACTCACTTTCTTCATCGTTATAACGAGGCAGCTGGACCGCATGTAATTTGCACCGCCTGCCGGCTCTGACATTTTAAGCTTCCGTGACTTTGCCCTCTGCCTATTCCTCAAGAGATTTTCAGAATAACTTCAAAAAGTTAAGTATAAAAGACAGCCCTCACCATGCCCACTGCGCCCACATCCTGCGTCGCTTCTGCACGGGGCGCTGATGCACGCGTGAGGTAGACCTGGCTGAGGGTGGGGGGAGGTGCGTTTGCTGTTCTAGACAGTAACCAAGGCGTGTTCAAGGAACTAAGAAGAATGCTCGACAATGTTAAAAACTGTCCCAACAAAGGAGCTGAAGGAACGCAGCACCCCTTGCTCTCCTGGCGAAGCGTAAGGAGAGGTAGATGAGGTTCCGGCGTCCCACGTAACCCTGGCACGACACCGATGTGTCTGCGTCATGACAGTGCTCACACGGAGTCAGCGGCCACCTGCTGTTAGAGGTGTGGCCTCAGCTGGGGAGCGGAGGGGGTGGCCCTGGGGGAAGGCGATCACAGCCCCCTCAAGCATGTGCGGTGAGTCTAAACAGCCGTTACAACGTGCTTCTAGGTCCTTGATGAGCTGTTCTTGGTTCTCAAGGTTGGTTCTTGAGAGAACACTGAGCTTGTCTGAATCCACGGAAGAAAACGCAGGCTCTCGACGGGGGCACCTGCCCTCCCTGGCGTCTGGGGACCCGTCTGCTCGTTCTCAGAGGCTGAGGCGAATGGAGTGCGATGACTCAGAGGAGGCCGGAGTTCTCCCGCTCCCTTCCCGACCCCTTCTACTCAAACAAGTGCACATGAAATTGTTCTGTTACGGAATCGTGCCTTTGTTTTCTCTAGACGGTGAGAGGCAATATTAACCCTTTATCAGATCTACTGATGGTGCCCTTCTTCAATGAGAGGGAGCTCCCAGCACTTCAGGGTTCCTGAACCGAGGGAGCGAAGTGTGTGTATGTGTGAGTGTGTGCACCTGTGTGTGGGGATGTGAAAGTGTGAGTGTGCATGTGCAATGCGCATACATACGTGGGTGTGTGCACACAGGGGAGAGCATGTGTACATACATGTATGTGTGCCTGAGAGCATGCATATGTGTGATATGCACATCTGAAAGTGCATGTGTGACAGCATGTATACATGTGTGCACATGTGAGAGCATGTGTGTGTGCATTGTTAGAGCATGTGCATGCGTACACATGTGTGAGAACACGTGCACATGTGTAGGGGTATACGGCAGAAAAAGGTGGGGGGGTGTTCAAGTTAAACTTGTTCTGCTCCACGACTTGTCTACTGCGGCCTGGAGAGCCATAAAGGAGGCAAAACCCCCAATGTGTCCATCTGTCCAAACGGGTCTATATGCATGTACACACATAGCACAGGCCTGTGGAAGTAGGAGTCTCTGCTCACGTGGCTGGATCTGCCCCTTCTACAGGTGATCTACAGAAGAAAAACTGAGCTTGAGACAGGAGGTGGGTAAACTACCCCACGGCCACTTACCGGCCAGCCGTATGACCCCGGGTGAGTCCTTTGTCCTCAGCTTCCTCGCTGACAAAGCGCAGCTGATGCAGACAGCAATAAGAACCGACCGCTCAGGGCTGAGGCAGTGATAACACCAGATCGACTTGGTAATAGCGGGAGAACTACTTTGTAAAACATAAGGGCCCTAAAATGCCAGGGATCATTACCACTCCATCTAAATGGATGTGACAGCAGCGTGCCCTTTGAAGGTACATCTGAAGGTTTGTCAACAAACCCGGCCACCTGTGGCAGAGGGCTCCAGGGTTCCTTAAAAGTCTGCTCGGCATACTAAACACTCGGGACAGAGCACGGGAGTACCGCGCATTGTGAAGGGGAGTTCTGTTAATAGAATGCATCATCTCCCTTCTCTTCCTTTTTTGTCTACTAAAATAATTTTTTTTTTTAACACAGAGCTACAATCAAGGAAGGTTCAAGTCAATCAGTGCACAGAGAACAAAAGACCCCCGATAGGTCCCCATAGGGTGAAAAAATGCAACAGATGTGCAGAGAGGAACTTAAAGTGTATTTTGGCAACAAACACAAGACGCTGGACATAACCTATGTTTACAGCCAAGAAATGGCATTTTACATCTACTTCCAGAGAACGTTTTTCCGGTGCTGTAGCTGGCAGCCGTCAGGAAGGGAACGGGAAAAACTTCCCACTTCAGCCTGACGGGAACTAGACGTTATGCCAGGTGACAAGAGCTGATGACGACTCTAAGTTTCACTGCCCAGTCCCCTCCTCCCGTAGATGCCCACCGAAGGGTAAAAGCCAACGCTCCCACCCACTCAGTCGATTAGGATGGGTCCTCGCAGAGCTGCAGCCCAGGGGCACCATCGCAACCTTCCCACGGGGGAACATTCCTGGGCTAGAAGCGAGGCGCAGCACGTCCCCCCCCCCCCCCCCACAAGCCGGCGTGCCTGGCCTTCGTCATGCCAGCCACCCTGACGGCCAGGAGCGGCTGGCCCACCCCTGGCACACGGCGGGAAGGAGATGCTCTTCCCCCCCCCCCCCGTGTCCCCCTAACTGCAGAACATCCCTGGCAGCCCCAGCGTGACACAGCTGAGGCCTCCTCCAGCTGCGAAGGAAAAACATTACAGGCAGTTTGGGCTCCCTCCCCCTCCCACTGCTCTCTCCTCCCTGTAGACAGACTCAGCCTGAGGCTCCTGAGGAATTAGTGGCCGGGGGACGCCTCCCCCACTGGCTGCCAAATGCCAGCCGCAAGTCCTGCCCATGTAATGCGTCTGACATTTCTGCATCTCTCCAGGTTAACACTGTTTGACACAGACTTTTGGAAATATCTCTTAAAAAGGTGTGTGTGTGTGTGACACACACAATGTCTGTGTCACAGCATCGCTGTGTGTCTTTATTATTATTTTGAAAATGGTTCTCTTAGTGGCCGACACACCTCGGCTTTGGCATTTCCACTTAGGCAGAAGTCATTGGTTTCAAGAGCCTGAAAACCCTCATTTGAAACCATATGCGCATTCCTGTTGATGGATGCCATAAAATGTGCAGTATCCTCTTCGCGCGAGTAAAGCACGCGTTCAAATCCAGACGGACGCAGTGTGATGGACAGCGGGGCCCACGCACCCCTGAACTGCCTGCTGTGAGATTATTTCAAAGCACTTGTCTATGAAACGGGGTCAGCTCTCCTTCTGGGCCAGTTACCTTCAGACAGATCCTAGCGATCGGAAAGGGAGTCTTTCCCCTCCCTGGACTAGAAAGCACTGGTGTTTCCTAAGGGACAAAGGGCGGGTTAAGCCCAGGTCGCCCTCATTGGCATAAGGTACAGCCTCTGATGGAGGAGAGGACAGTTATCCATCACATCTGGAAGAACGGTCTAGCTGTAGCCCATACCCAGAAAGCAGGGCTCTTCTGTTTTGCTTTGTTTTGTTTTCTTGCAATGTTTTTTGTGATTTTTTATTTTTGTTTTTTTTGTTTGTTTGTTTTTTGTATTTTTCTGAAGCTGGAAACGGGGAGAGACAGTCAGACAGGCTCCCGCATGCGCCCGACCGGGATCCACCCAGCACGCCCACCAGGGGCGACGCTCTGCCCACCAGGAGGCGATGCTCTGCCCATCCGGGGGGTCGCTCTGCTGTGACTAGAGCCACTCCAGCGCCTGGGGCAGAGGCCAAGGAGCCATCCCCAGTGCTCGGGCCATCTTTGCTCCAATGGAGCCTTGGCTGCGGGAGGGGAAGAGAGAGACAGAGAAAAAGGAGGGAGGGGGATGGAGAAGCAAATGGGCGCTTCTCCTATGTGCCCTGGCCGGGAATCGAACCCAGGTCCCCCACACGCCAGGCTGACGCTCTACCGCTGAGCCAACCAGCCAGGGCCTTTATTTTTGTTTTTAAGGAATGTCACGGGATGGCTGAAATGGATCACACAAACGACATCCATGTAACAGACAAAGAAAACTTGACCAAGAACTACAATCCTAACTCCGGATGGCGTGGGGAAGGGAGCTGGGTGTCTGTGCAGAGGGGGCAGAACGATGGGCTGGTCGCACGTGCAGGAGGGCAGCACGGCCCTGGCTTGCTGGCTCGTGTTCGGCACCACGGAATGCACAGCCCCGGGCAGACCCTCCAAAGACCACCTTAGAATCTCAGGGCGGAAATCCATCCACAGATTCTCTACGTGATGCCCACCTGGAGGCAGCACAGCAACATGGCTACACCTGTGGACACTACCATCAGACGGCACAGGTTCAAATCCTGGCTTTGTCACCACCTCCTTGTGTGATCGCAGGCCAGTGGCCTCACCACCAAGTGCCTCAATTTCTTCCTGTGTCCTATGGGAATGAGCACAGAAAGTACCCCCAAAGGTGGTTGTGAGGACTGAGTTAATACATGCAAAAACACTCATGTCATTGCCTCTTATAATCAGTGCTATTAATAACCAGTCCCTTCCTCATCACTCCTCGTACAAGCAGAGCGAGGTCCCATTCCACTCTTGGTTAGATACTGTTGTCAGAAATCTCTTCTCCACGCTGAGCGCAAATTAAACCCCCTGCAATTCCAACAGATCTTATTCCCCGTCTATTAGGAAAGGCAGAATCGGGGTAAGTCTCATTTCTCTTCTCCGGACAATTCTTCACAATATTTGGGATGGCGGTAACGTGTCCCCGAGTCTTCTCAAGACCCAGCCTTCCCAGTGTTCAACAGCTTTGCCCCATGCGGGACTCTCCCCAGCTTTCCCTCCGTCTTTATCCCCTTTCTTTGATTCAGATGTCTCAGCTTCCTTACACTGCATCACGTCAGATAAGACGGAATTTTCAGGGCGTGGCCTGCGAATGCACACTGTGGGAGACTATGACCCTCCTCAGCCCGGAGAAGCCATTCCTTCCATCTGAGTAACCACCAGGTTCAGTGAAAACTCATATTCCCATAGCCACCCACCGTGGCCAGTATCCTGTGGCTAATGGAGCTTCTGAGAAAAGTCAAGCTCATGGCTCTTCTGGATAAAAATCTGTACCTGAGACTAAGTGTGCAAAACCACCGGGGTGCTCAGTCAGCCTAACCATCTCATTTTCCTGGAGAAACTCAGGGAGCTTACAGGACTTGCTCAAGGCTCCCAGGTGGATGGAGCCAAGAGTTGAGCCAATATGAAATCAGGGGTTAGAACTTTCCCCACGCTCCTTTACGTGATCAACTAAAAATGTTCTTTCTCGGTATGTCCGTAGAAGCCAGTCTATTTCTTTTCAGAAGAGATCCACCAGTAGAGCCTGGGAACTTTTTTTTTTTTTTTTTTTTTTTGTATTTTTTTGAAGTGAGAAACGGGAAGGCAGATGGACAGACTCCTGCATGCGCCTGATCGGGGTCCACCTAGCATGCCCACCAGGGGGCGATGCTCTGCCCATCTGAGGCGTCACTCCGCTGCAACCAGAGGCATTCTAGTGCCTGAGGCAGATAGTGCCTGAGGCAGAGGCCATGGAGCCATCCTCAGCGACCGGGCCAACTTTGCTCCAATGGAGCCTCGGCTGCAGGAGGGGAAGAAAGAGACAGAGAGGATGGAGAGGGGCAGGAGTGGAGAAGCAGATGGGCGCTCCTCCTGTGTGCCCTGGCCGGGAATCGAACCGGGGACTTCCACACACAGGGCCGATGCTCTACCACTGAGCCAACTGGCCAGGGCTGGGAACTTTCTTATCACAGTAAATCCATGCACTTGACTGGCAATCCCCAGGGCAGGAGCCGTCAGTGGGTGTGGGAAGTGATAAATAAGGAGAGCGGTGTGTCAGATGGGTGTTTGTAAGAAGGGGCCCCGAGAGCTACAGGAGAACTCTGTGTAAGTCTTCCCGACTGCCAGCCATTCCAGAGTTCTTAGGAGAGAGAGAATGGCTTGGGGAGGTCTTCCCAGCCCTCTTCTCTTCATCTGTAGTCTTTAGTGTCCTGCATGCTGTGTGTCCGTGTTGCTGGTTCACAGCGGTGCCCCCTGTGGCCCTCCTAGAAGAGGTTTATCTCTACACCCTTCTTGACTGTACTGACTGACAGGTGACGGGGAGCAAGGGATGAGGAATTCACTTACTCCTCTCTGAAATAAAATGGACAAAACCTTGATTCCTGCTTGCCCGACAAAGGGAACATGAAACTGAACGTAAGAGGTGTGTGTGCTTGTTACTTAAAAAAACTCAACATAAGACAGAACAGTGGGAACGCTACTTTGACAGTAATTTCTTATCCTGGAAACAGTGGTCACTAAAATCAAAACAACAACACATGAGCAACACACAAAGCCAGCCAACCCCAGGGCGCTGGGCCTCTTGGGTCCTGCTCCGCACGTGAGGAGATGCTCCTGTGATTTTTGAAGTGGCCTTCCCCTTTGCATGCTTGGACTGGCTTAATTCCGATGGCACATCACAGGGTCCACTACGAACCCTGGGTAGGCTTGTCCACTTCCTGACAAGACTGGAAAGGCCCAAGGGACATGGACCAATGATCACGCTGTTCTGTGCTGTCATGGCCCCTTGCATAGTGTGACAACCTCTGATTGGTTCGCTCAGTGTCACCTGTGAATCCTCTTTCCAATCCTTTTTTCACATGGCGGACGAAACGGTCTTTTAAAAACAAATCTAATCATTACACCCCTTATTTTTTGCCTTTCCATGTTTCTGGAAATGGAGTCCGTACCCCTTTAGGACGATCCAGGAACCCTGTAGGTCGGAGCTGGTCCCTCCTCACTTCTGCATCAGTGTCACTTCTGTGCCCTGCTCCCTCCCTCTGCCCCTGCCACCCAGCCTTCTGCTCCGTTCCTAGAACACGGCTTTCCCTCGCAGTTCACACATATTCCTTCTCTCCCCTCCCCAACGCCTTCCTCTGGTTACCTGCAATCCATCAGTTCACTTCTGTAGGGAAGCCTATCCTGATATCATATTCGAGTCGGGTGCCCCTGATGCTAGACGCTGTCATCCTATCCCATACATTTTCTCCAAGACCTTCCCAAACCGTATTCTCTGGTACTCTATAGAATATGATACAATGACATCAGAAAGCGTTCAAGCCTAAGTTCTCGGTAACCTTCTAGAGAGCCGTATCACCAAAGGAGGAATTCTATCTCCCTCCTGGAAACAAAATATCCGTCCAGACACACTTCAGAGGGGAGGTGGAAAGCTCAAATATACCATAATGCTGAATCAGCCACCCACATCACTTTTACATTACGGGGGGGGGGGGGGAGAAAAGAAAGGCCCCAGGCCGGGTAATAAGTTTAATATTCAGAAAGGCTCCCATAAGTCTAGGGAGAGGGTCAATGTGCAGGTGGATCATTGCAATAGAATGTTTGCAAAGTCCCAGTTAGCCATCCTGGATAACTGCCTCTACAGCATCTCAGTCACCCCGGCAGAGAAGGTTAGGTCGCCAACCGCGTCCCGCAGCTGGACTCATCCCCTTTCCCATCAGGCTCGCAGCTCCAGAAAACGCAGGGTTCGAAGGAGGAGGACCATCGTTAGGTGACGAGGGCAGTGCTGTCATCAAGAAGTCCCGAGTACATCAGGAGTGGAGGAGGAAGGCGCCAACTCTGAGAACTGGTCCCCCTGACTCACGAGTCCCTGAAGCTTTCTCCAAATACATTTATACGAACCTCAATGGAGACACAGGAGAGCGTTGGACTCAACCATCCTGGACTTGGAGGAAGGGAAGAGGGATGGAGACATTCTGCTCCCTGAGCCCCTGCTCTGGCCAGTGGCTCTGCTTGGGGCTTTCATTTAGTTCTACTTGCCCTTTGGCTCATTCTTCCCTTTGTCAGGGTCCTCCAAGTGGGCTGATGATTACTTTCCCCTCAATCTGATACAACCCTGCAATGAATGATGTCTCACCCTAAAAAATGATCTCCATCACTTTCGACAAAAATCTAATACACCTGATCAAAACAAAAGACAGATCATGGTGATGATGATGGTGATGATGGTGATGATGATGATGATGATGATGATGACTGATGATGACGACGACGATAATTTTATCAGAAAAGGCAATGTGGCCAGAGATCAAGCCACTTCCAGACCCCAAGCTCCTCTCCCAGTCTCCTCCTTCAATAAAAGGGGGAGGACCTCCTTACTGAGAGAACATACACTGCCCGAGAGATCTGGGGTAAAAACAAAGCTCCTCACTAATAATATAAATATCAAGTGCTAATGCAAGTCATGCCTGATTAACTGGGCTCCTCCTGCCCCCCCCCCACTCCATGCTGACCTGAAAAATGAGGGTCCCAGGACTCAATGCTGAATTCCTACAACTACTCAGCCTTTATAAATCTCCCTCTTTCCCTTGGACTCTTATTACCTAATATTCATTTTTACGGATATCAGAACATTCTTTTCATCCTAACCTACTGAAGTATAAGGTCTTTATAGAGGCAGAAGCCATATCTTACTTGTCGCTCTATTCTTGTCTGTTTTTAGTATAATATAAGGCCTTGTACCGTCCTTGTCCTAATTTTTTTTTCAGTATTGCCTTAGTTCCTCTACTGTTACAGTAAAAGTGAGAGTCTAAGAGATATTCAGTGACATCAACACCATGTTTTATTCCTTAAAAATATGAGAGGCATATCCAAACAACTGAATTATTCCTATTTTCAGGATAAACCAGCAGCTTCTACAGACTGAAATTTCTTTGCACGTTAACACCTTCAATATGAGTCAGTAAAACTTCACAGAATTATAAAAGCTTTGTGACACAAACCATAAAACAACCTAACCTCCGTGAGAAATGAGGGGAATTTTATACACACTTCTTCCCAGTGAAAAGAATGAAAGACATCCGTGAGACAAAAGGATTGTGAACAACGACAGCAACTGGAAGAAAGATGGACCACTGGTGACTTCAGGAGGACACACGACAGGACGGTATATTTTCAAAAAGCGAAGTTGATGGGGGGCGATTATGAAAGGTAAAACTACACTTGAGTCATAGATCTCTTTAAGGAAAAATGATCACGTAACTGAAGGCTTCTGACAACTGGAAAGGAACCGGAATTAGCCAGAGAAGCTGTATAAGAATCTGTGAAAAAAAAAAAAAAAAAAAAAAAAAAATTGAGCCTAGAGAGAGAGAGAAAGAGACAAGATAAAATGCAGCGTGTCATTTGAGATTACAAAAGAAAGAGACAAGAGCAGGAACATCCCCTTAGTTGCTAAAAGAAATTTCAGAACAAGGAAAACCTGTTGTTTTGCTCACTCATGAAATACTAGAAAATAAAGGTCAGAGTATACTGCTGACATCGAAGACCACATCTGCGGTAAGTACGTATCCAAAAGGCAAATTCAATTTTGAGTCTCTTTAAAGAAAGGACATCCCCACGTCCCCATGATCAAATGACTCAGAAAAGGCTCCGTCAATGATATTGGAATTTGGCAAAAGTATTCACATTTCAGCTGAGGATGAGCTTGGGGTATTACAGCCCAGAGGCATATCTTTAAGAAAGTTACAGGGGAACAGAAATAGTTTCTTAGAATAGAAACGGCTCTTTCAGCGTAGGTTAATGGAAGATACGTTATCACTAACGTGGGCAGGGAAAATGGAGAATTGATACATTAGGTTACCCAGGCCTGATAGAGAAATTGCCAGTCTTTACAGAAGATTTGCAGAATATTTTTAAACAAGACAAAGAAAAGGACTGTACATTTTTAAATGGGTCCTTTTCTCTCCATCTCTCCTGGTCAGTCTCATATTCTAAGTCACTGGGGTATGTCACTGGTCCCCGCGAAGTCTTCCTCCACACCCCGGCTTAAGAAAATGTGCTTTGATTGTTTTGTTTTGTTTTGTTTTGTTTAGTTTTGCTTGGTTGTGTTTGTTTCAATGCAAAGCTGAACATACACCCGCTGCCTCTGGCCCCTGACAGATACGTCAATGTCCTCTGACTGTCATTTATCACTGCTCTTCCCACAACTTCAATGACATATCTGGTTATTGAACACCCACGGTCTTAGGTCGGACTGCTCTAACCAGTATCAGAGGCCGGGTGACTTCAGTGACATGCGTTTATTTCTGACAGTCTTGGAGGATGGGGCCCACGATCAGGAGGACAGCCAGCCAGCACAGTCAGGTGCTGGTGGAGGCCCTCTTCCTGCTTTGGAGACGGCCGACTGCTCGCTGTGTCCACACGTGGCAGGGAGAGAGCTAGCCTCGGGTCTCTTCATCCCTTTAGAAGGCCATACACCCCCCCACCATGGGGGCTCCACTCTCATGACCTCATCCCTAATTACCTCAAAGGCCCCGCCTCCAGTGACCATCATGTTAGGGATTAGGATTCAACATTTGCAACTTGTGGGGGGAGGGGAACACAGACATTCACCCCACAGCTTTCATCTTTCCTATAAGATCACAAACCCTGGGAGGAAGGGGGCTCTCCACTTTGCTTCCTGCTGAAGGCTGTGTGCCTTGCACTGTGCCCGGAACACTGCAGGAACTTCGTAACAATGCCTGGGATGTGTAAGTGCAAAAAAAAAAAATATGTATCCCCTCTCACCATATATGCTTTTTAGAAAACAGATATGTCCATATGTGTGTTTTAGAAGCTGTAGATTATCCAATTCCTGCTACCTGGGAGACAGGCGGAAACAGACGGTCATACATGGTAGCAGATTGCGTCACATCCAGCTCCCCCGTCTACTCGTAATGTAGTGTCACGGCATCCGCGTAACTTAGGCGGGAAATAGGTTCCATGTGGGTTGTGAGTGGCCTGGGAATTTGCACAGGATTTTAAATCATCAAAGCTCTCATTCACCTTGTACCGGTTCCAGGCAATTCAGACTGGCGGGTGTGAGCCTCCTCTTTCTGTCACACGGCCTGGCCTCCGGGGGCCAGGGCTGTTCCTCACTGGGCGCCCACCCTGGGGCTAAGGAGGAAGCAGACGACGCATACACTCGCACTGGTCTGTGTATCAGAGCTAACACTGAGGTTGGAAGGGACATCTGGGGCGGCTGTAATTTGGAAGGTAACATTTCGATGTGAAATAATCCCGGGGTAGACTCGCAAACCTCAAATCCATTGGAAGTGGCCGCCGTGGAGATTTTTGATTTGGCTGGAGGGTGGGCCAAGGGGCCTGCTGTGGAAGCCCAGGGCAAACCCTGCTCTTCCGATGGGGAGTTAGAGAGTCTGTCTGGGCTGGCAAGAAGGCATGGGCTTGAGGTCCAGCCCCAGAAACATGTCAAGTGAGCTGCTCCTTTAGCAGCGTTGGCCTCCTGATTCAAATTCCTGCCTCCCCAGTTGTTGTCGAGTCTGGCAGTAATTCACCAAAAGTGAGTAGAACAGATTAGGGCACATGAGCACATAATCAGTGGCAGTTAAGCGGTTTATTGGAAGACATATGTCCATGCAAAGGAATGTATATGAATGTTCATAAGAGCAGAATCGCCTCAAACTGGAAACAACCCAAACGTCCATCAGCGGGTGGACGGACAAAGAAAACGTGGCCTATCCCTGTCAACAGAATATTGTGCTATCAGCAACAGAAAAAAGAACGGACTTCTAACACAAGCTCAGGACAGAGCAGGTCGTGGACACGTTTGGACAGACCTCAAAACCATCACACCGCATGCTGTGGAATTCCACTGTAAGAAATGCCCACACAAGGCACGACTGTTAGAGACACAAGTAAAGCAGCACTGGCTTAGGAGTGGGAGTGGACATTAAAGCATATTTTTAAGACCTATTAGAACGCTGAGAGAAACTGAGGCAGTGAGCCATCTCCCTGGGCTTCATCATAGGAGAAGGGTGTCATGTGAAGGCCGGGGCCTGGCCGGGCACGGCGATGACAGAGCTGGCACTCTCCGAGGCTCTTGGGAAATACCCTGTCTCCTTCCCAGGGATGGCAGTAAGCCACCTAGGGGGTGGCCCTGAGGCTACAGCCCAGGAAACTGCCTCGGGGATAGGGGCGTGGCCAGAGGGCTGCCACCGGGATGATTCTGAACTGAGGAACTTTTGTTACTTCCCATTCCCGTTGTTCTAGCCTCACTTTCCAATTCCATCTCGCTGTCATTACGAACCCATGTGGGCGGGTGACTTAAGAAGTATTTGTATGACTCGCTGTTCTGCTGAGAATCTATACAGCAGTGGTTGGGTGTTTTCTGCCTGGAGAGGCTATTCGGAGAAAAGACGGGGATGTAGACAGGGTTGCAGTGACACGTGGAGACAGAAAAGGGCCTGGAAGACCATCCGTCAGCCACAACCATGCACGTTCCAATAAAACAGGGAATCGCTGACATATTAAAATCTGTAGGGCCCAGGAGGATACTGAGCCCATCACAGTTTTCGAAGAGAGATCTAGAGAAAGCACGGGGCCTACCATACATCAATTCAGACCTGCCATTCCCTGAACTGTCAGCAGCACAGCGGTGGCCAGAAGTCCCCCTTCTCTCAGGGCATCTTGAAAATGAGCACCTGGGGCAGCCGGAGCTATTAATAGGTGGAGGAATGATATAAAATGTCACGACGCACCTTTCCAAATAAAAACGTGTCCAGACTTCTCTGAGAGGGACGCACGAGAGGAAAACGGCCCAGAGTACTTAGGAAATTTTTGCGTTTTCCTTCTTTCTGAGCCCCTACTATATATTACAAGGGAAGAGCTTGTCATTTCCGAGTTGTCTGGCCTCTCTCACAGTTCTGGAGGGTCCCATAACTCACCCAAGGCTAGCAGGGTCTTCTGGCTTCATTCCTTTTGACAGCAGGGGGGCGAAGAAGCACTGTTTCTGTCCTAACTAGGAAAGCGAGTAGGGGAAGGGTGTTAACTGTCACCGAGGTACAGCGGTGAGAGAGCAAGAGGAGGAGACTCTCCTGACACTCCTTGTGCTGCTGCAAGCCCGCCCCAGTTAGGAACGGGGACCTGGGGACCCCTCGATTCGTGCAATCATCTCAGATAAATCCAGCATTCCCCAAATATGCTTCTGGAGTGATGGCACGATGCTCTGCGGATCTGGACCGAACAAACAGGTTCTCCATCCGGAGGAGAGGAGGCTGCCGTTCCTACCGGCTTCGATCATGTGTCCTTGACATTCTGGAGCTGGGTGAGCACGGGCCAGTCACTTAACCATTTTGGACATCAGTTCCTACAATTAGAAAATCAGCTACTGCAACCTGATGATTATGCAGGCTCCTGTGGAGTTTTTAAAATTCCTGGGTTGTACCCATGAGGTAAGAATTTCGCCACTGGAACAGACTCAAGAATGCTCTCAATGAGGGGTCAAGTCAGAAGTCATTGCTTCAGGAGAGGCTAATTGAAAGACCATCTCTCTCTTTCTCTCTCTCTCTTTCTCTCTCTCTCTCTCTCTCTCTCTCCCTCCCTCCCTCCCTCTCTCTCATCCAAAGGTTGTTCTGCCTCCCTCCATCCAACCTATCAACTTACAGTCGCTTGCTCTCGTTGAAGTTTATTACTCTTTTGTCTTGCCAATAAGAACCTAATAGTGTCCTTAAAGAAAATGACAGCTTTTTTTCTTCCTCTTTGAGGTCTATTTCAAACAATTTGCTTTTCTTCCTAATGAGACCGATCCATTATTGTGTTCTCTTAATGGGAAGGTTTGCAAACAGAAAGAAGCCAGAGAAAAAGCCAGTTTTCTTGCATTTACTTATTTTTTCGCTAGGCTTTTTTTGTTGGTCTTCATCGTTAGCTCACACGTCGGCTGAGAACCGGGTCTCTGTGGGGTGCAGAGAGCTTTGAGGACGGGTGACTCTCTCCCGTCTCCTCATAAATGTGGCCTCGCCCAGCCCATCCCTGTGCCCCTGCGGCCTCACCTTCTGAAAGATCTACGTCCCCTTGTTTTCCTCTGCAAACCGTAGGGGCCCAGCAGCTCTGAAGCTTTTTGATCAAGTTTCACGTAGGGAGCCATTAGCATCAGCTGGCCTGTTGGAATGACCACTGAGACACCGTTCATCAACGATGACTGGACTTCGGACTCTGGCCTTAGCGACACCCCACTGTACTCTATACCTGGCCTTATACCAAACGGGGAAGGGCGACAGGTGTGCGTGTTCTTTCCTGCAGTGTTGAGATCAGTTCAAAGGTTCAGACTGATAAAGATTCAGTGGCTCAGAAACCAGTGTGTCGCAGTCTCATGACTCGGACGGCCCATCCGGACAAGCAGCAGCACAGGGGACGCTCCGACGGGCAAACGCGAATCCCTTTAGACGAGTGGTCCCCAACCCCCGGGTCGTGGACTGGTACCGGTCCGTGGGCCATTTGGTACCGGTCCACAGAGAAAGAATAAATAACTTATATTATTTCCGTTTTATTTATATTTAAGTCTGAACGATGTTTTATTTTTTAAAAATGTTTTATTTTTAAAAAATGACCAGATTCCCTCTGTTACATCCGTCTAAGACTCACTCTTGACACTTGTCTCATAAGTTTGACAATTATATTAAAAAATACCAGTTTTTACGCCAGTCGCATAATTTTATTTTGTGCATTTATCCATCCCACCCTAAAGGCCGGTCCGGGAAAATATTTTCTGACATTAAACCGGTCCGTGGCCCAAAAAAGGTTGGGGACCACTGCTTTAGACCATCTCCTCCTCCTCTTCCTCTTCCCTGGTTCACTCAAGAAAACCTCACTCTTAAGTCCCTACTTGGTTTGAGAACTTTCCCTGGGCCTGATAGCAGCTGCTAATTTTCTAGCCACGTGGAAATACACCGAGCAAGGACTGGTGACAACGTACAGGGTAAAGAGCCTTACTCGTCAGGGAGTTAACATTTTTAGGACTGGCTTTCGGACTCAAAGCCTGCGAACTTCAGTTTTCTTTATGATGTCGTGGAAGGGTTGGGCTGGATAACTTTTTAAGGTTCTAGCTGATCTAAATTCTATGCAAGGCGCCACAGGAATAAAAATGAAGGTGAAAGGACAGTGGAGCAAATAACTTGGCTGAAGAGAGAGAGAGAGAAAGAGAGAGAGAAAGAGAGAGAGAGAGAGAATTATTGGAGAAGCGCGGGAATAACTGAGACTGATGGTCTGAGCAGAGTAAGTTTCCAAAGCTCAGCATAAGAAAACCCGAGTCCCCAGATGGAGTTAGTCTGGGCTCCTAAAAAAGACATAACACGATTAGCCGCTGCCTAGGATGGTTACTTGGGGAACAGTATGGTTAGGAGAGTGTCGCTGAAGAAAGGGGGGCTTGATGAGATGGGGGTCTGCACCCTGGGCGTGGGGCTCGTCCACTGTTCTTTCATCCCACTGAAACAGAAGAAAGGTGCCTCTCAGTTCCAGGGGCCGCCAGGGACCTGTCTGTTCATAGGCTTAACTCACTTTCTAGGAATAATAACAGGTGATGAATGGATGAGCGATTATTTAACTTTACAGAAATAAATAGCACTCCTTCTGGAGACAATTGAGAATAAGAGATTACAAAATAGTGAGTCAGTGAGGACTGGCTTCTACTTCTTTTCCTTAAGGGGTGAGACTTCCTTAAGGGGTGAGAAGACAGGAGGTGACATTGTTGGCGGAGTTGAAAAGGCAGAGTGAGTGCCGAGCCAGGACTCTTAATAATACTATTCTCAGTATCTTAAATCTGAGGCGGGAGGAGACCGTAGAAAGGAGAGCTGAGTTCTGTGGTCAGGGGGCACACACCCCTGAGAGCAATTTCCACAGAGAGGATGGCTGAAGCAGGTACCGCAACCCTGGCACCTCTCAGAGCTGGCCCATGTTTGGAAACCCCTTAAGAGCTACAAGACCTAAATGCTAAAACCCAAACCAATAAGGCCATTCTCTCCACTGAGTCCACCCCCCTTTTTTTATACAGAAAGAGAGTCAGAGAGAGGGACAGACAGTGACAGAGAGATGAGAAGCATCAATTATTAGTTTTTCGTTGCACATTGCGACACCTTAGTTGTTCATTGATTGCTTTCTCATATGTGCCCTGACTGTGGGCCTTCAGCAGACTGAGTAATCCCTTGCTCGAGCCAGAGACCTTGGGTCCAAGCTGGTGAGCTTTTTGCTCAAACCAGATGAGCCCACGCTCAAGCTGGCGACCTCGGGGTCTCGAACCTGGGTCCTTCGCATCCCGGTCCGACGCTCTATCCACTGCGCCACCGCCTGGTCAGGCCACTGAGTCCCTTTTGAGGATCATCTTATATTTTCCCCTCTAAGTCCTTCCTTAGCCCCCTTCTCCTAGATCTGTTCATCCCACAAACACTTGATGAGCATATAATCTGTGACAAAACACGGTTAGAGATGTTGGAGAAAACAGGAGTCACGACGCCGAGTTCCCAACGCGCACAGAACTTCCTCGGGATAGTGATGAGGTGGAGAAGCAGCAGGCAGGCTATCGCAGAGTGACCGAGAGGAAATAGGAAATCAGGTTGGGAGGGTGGGCCGGGAAGGTGTCTGCAAGGAGGTGACATCTGAGCTCATCCTGTGCTTCCCAGATCGCGAGAAGGATGAGGCAGAGCTACAGGGAAGACACGCGCCAGGAAGAGAAAACAAGCGCCCAGGTCTTCCGCAGGGAACGAGCGTGGCCTGGCTGCAGGGTCTCAGGGAGCCTTGTGTGGCTGGAGTCCCGGAGGTAAAGCAGGCTGTGGGGGCAGGTGAGGTTGGGGGGGGGGATGTAGGGATCACACCTGGGGAATTAAGAAACAGGTTAAGGATGCTTTCACTGGTAAGAAAAAAAAAATCAAGATGGTCTTAATCTTGCAGAACAAAACACAGAGAACCAACTTCCGGTTGACCTCTGTCCTGTACCTTCCAGGAGTCCCTTGGCCCACCACCTGAGAACAAAGGGTCGCGGTTATCTCGGCAGCATCCCAACTGTGTGTGCCCAGGTAAGCTAGGGATTATGTGGGACGTGGGATGGAGAAGAAATAAGAGAGATGGCTGGCGTTGTTCCTCAAAGTCTGGCTGAGCCGAGGCACAAAGCCCCTGTGATAAGAAACGGGAAATCCTAGAAGGAAGAGAATTAAAGTTATACAGAAAGGGAGACTGAAGGGAAGTAGAGTCAACAAAGCATTGACTGACAGCATAGTCCAAGAGCAGACAGGAGAAGCGTTCCCTCAGGTGTGGGGGCGCTAGGTTCCCAGAGCGCCGTCGGGGGTGTCGGAAGCTGCTGTCTTAGGCTGAAAGGCAAATGGCCCCGAGTCTCCGAGATCACGGTTATTTGGCTAAGCTTCTGCGTTCCTGTCGCTGTAACCCCACGTGACCGAGCCAATGAAGAGAAGGAAGGCGCTCACCAGAAAGGCAAAGATACAGATTTGCAAAACCATTGTCGATCCAGAAAGGCGATTTCTTGGGCAAAGGGTCGGTAAACAAGAATAGCAAGAACCTGAGCAGATCCCAACAAAGGCGGAGATAATCCGCTTTTGGAGCAAACAGGCGGCTCCTGGACCTGCGTGGCTTGCTCAGCGAACATTTCGGAAACCCCTGCGTCTGTGGCATCTGTGAATCAATCAGCCCAGGGATTTTCTCGCAGCGGCATCTTAGCAAGTCTGCAGCCAGAGGCACAACCATTTCTGGGAGAAAACAAGGGCAGGACAGTGTTACCGAACATCGCTGATTGCTCTTTGTGGGAGGACTGCTCGGAGGTTAGGAGAAAATTCCACGTCTCTGCTCTGTGGTGTCACTGCGCCCGATAATGTCTCCATTAAGCACTCAGACAAGGAAAGGCTAGGAAATGTCAGTGGAAAAGAGTGGAGAGTGGTCCTTTCTGGCAATTCACTGGTGAGCTAATCTGAGCTTTGGGGAAGGGTTGGGAAGGTGAATCAAGGATTGACTACTACTGTGTTTGTGTGTGAGAATACGGTCTTTCCTGCTCCCTCGACCAATGTCTCTCCCAAATCCATCCTCTTTAAGGTAGTAGATGGGTAGACGGCAGCAAAGAATCAACAAGTTGGAAATCTGGAAAATGTGCCAGGTTTTTCCACTTTGGGAAGTTGCTTAAAAGCTGGTTATTTAGGAAGCAAACAGGGGATAGAGACTTACTTCCCCAGGGTGCCGACTCGCCTGCAACAGGGATCTCACTAAGGAAAAGAGAGGGTAGACTTGGGTCCCTGCTTTCTCTTCCCAAGACTCTGAGAAAGAGAACTACTGATGGTTATTGCTCTTCATCAACCAGGATAGCCAGAAGGAATAGTTCCATTCTGGTCTGCTGCGCACAGAACCACAGAGCGACTCGATGACTCCAACCCCTTCATGCGTAGGTTAAGGAACTGAAGTCCAGAAATAGACAGATCATCCCTGAAGGACAGAGCCCATCTCTGATCTAGCTCAGGACACCATTCCCGGCCTGCTGGCTGGGACACCACCCTTTCTTTCCTACTCAGGGGAATATGTGAGGGGAATGATGGTGGCACAAAGAATAGCAGTAACTTGTTTTAAGGTAGCATTCACATACACTATTCTTAAGTTCTCTGCTGTCACACGAACCAGTTCTCCAGGATGTGCTTCATTCTGTTTAGAGCATTCGTCCTCATCGGAATTGTGTCTTTCCCAAATTCATATGTGGAAGCCTGAGCCGCCGGTACTACAGAAATGCGACTGTCATTGTAACAGGAAATAGAGCCCCTTAAGGGGTGGGCCACACTGAAGCCATTTCCCAGGGCCATAATGCAACCTTAGGGGTGTACAAGTAAGAGGAGGAAATTTGCATACACAGAGGAGGAAATTTGCATACACAGAGGAGGAAATTTGCATACACAGAAAGACACCAGGGGTGTACACACAGAGGAAAAGGACACATGATGACACAGAGAGAAGGTGGCCATCTGTAAGCTGAGAGAGAGGTCTCAAAACAAACCCAACCTACCAACACCTTAACCTTGGACTTCTAGCCTCTGGAACTGTAAGGGAAAAAAAAAAAAGGAATTTCTGTGATTTGTGTTCTTTTGGTATGGCAACCCTACCGAAAGAACACATGTCTTTAAGAGGTATTTACTGAGCAATGACTTCATGCCAGATCTGTCCATGACATGGGCACTGCAATGAAGAAGAAGGCCTGTCTTGTCACCACCGTCATGGGAATTACGGTCAGGCAAGGGGGGAAAGACCGCCCATCAGTTATGTTACTAATAGTTACTTCATTAGAGCTGCACCAAGTCTTCTAAACACAAATCACCCTGGCTCCACAGCCCACTCTTCTGGGAGGGGAGAGGGGAGCCAACATGTGAACAAGTGGGTCTAGCACAACGCAGACTCAGGCCCCCACACACCGCTTCTGTGTTCTAGCAGCCCACCACGTTCCTTGCACATTGCACAGCGGTGGGGCAAAAGTAAGTTTACAGTTGTGAGTATACACAAAACACATAGTGAGTGTATTCTTGGATTATTCCTTACGAACCCTCCAATTATTTGCCACACAAACAACTGTAAGCCTACTTCTGGCCCCCACCCCCCATGAATGATTAGAATGTACGTGGGCCGGAACTTCCACCGTGCTATCTATTGCATGGTCCAGTCTTAAGTGGTCACACACAGGAACCTGCCTTTTACTTCTGAATCCATTACTGCCCTAGCATGGAGTGCCAGCACCCCTGGGTGCAAATTCCAAAAAAAAAAACAACGAGCACATCATCACACACATAGTGGGATACAAAAGAGGAGGCCAACTGGAGCCGGGAGTCTAGAAGGAAGGGTTGACAAACGACAGCAGCCATGACCACTGAGGCCAAGCTGGCCTCCCGTCTGTCCTGGGGGCTATGAATCACTTAGTGCCCCCTGCTGGACGGTGTGGGAAAGAGCCTCATGGGCCACAGGCAGCCCCCCCACCCTGCCCCGGCATTTTCAGGAGGTCTCATGAATGGAGGATTGATTCATTTTGTCTTATTTTTTTGCTCGGGTCCTAAAGGAATAGAAAGAACCCTCGCAGAGCGAGGACGGTTTCTTGGGGTCTCTAGGAAATGCTTCTGGGGTCCTTCTGCAGGCGCGGTGCTACGCAGAGGGAGCCTGTGCTCCCTGAATTCCTGCAGCCGGGACTGCCCAGCTCTCAATCACGAGGCGCCTCCCTGATCAGACGACTGCCTCCTGCTCACGTGTGTGGGAGCCCAGCATGATGGTGGACCCCCAGAGGGCCGCATGCCCCCAGGACTGGACCCCCACCAGAAGCTCATTAAATCCTGGCTGAGCTGAAATGAAGGAGAAGATTGCCTGCAATGGGGCAATTTCCCAGCTGGGTTCTCTCTTCCTGGGAGTTACCAGCATGGACCTTCCGAAAACAGCAGCCAAACAGTTAAGCCTCTGCCAGAAGCCGACGTGGGACTCCCGGGCTGGGGAGGCGGCTTTTCTGAGCAGGCTCCGCTCCCCGTAGCCTCTGGCGCTCCGTGACAGGCTTGTTCTGATCAGAGGAGAGATGCTCCCCCCCCTCCCAGGGCAACTTGTTGGTGAGCAGCCCGCCTAGGTAGGCACCGCAGCAACTTGGCAGGGACTCAGCTAGGCAACCGGAGCACAACCACTTCTGACGCGACCATGTAAAACGCTTCTGAGGTACGGGCTCTCGCAACTGGCTTAAGCACCCAGACGTTCGCTAATGAACTTAAAAATGGGACACGATAGGGTGTGACAGCCATTGTCTTTCTGGAGGACCCAGTGATCTGACTCTTCATCCCAGGTGTGCTGGGGGCTGCTGCTATGGCCTGGGGCGGATCGCATACACTCGCTCAGATGCAGGTGCTTCTCCACAGCCTGGCCCCACCGGGGCTTCAGCGGCCGGCCGAGGTCACCAGGCCGGGAAGGTGGGCTTCCTCACTGGGATTCCGTGCGGGGCGGTCTCAGCGGCTGGGCTGCCTCCCGCTTCCCTGGGAGACTCTTTCAGCCTCCAGGCCTTCAGATACCAACAAGACTCCTCAGGTCCCCTCCCGGCTGGCCTCCCTGGAAGCCTCCATTCCAGGGATCCCTTCCTCTCTCCCAGCTCGCCCCTGCCCCTCCAGGCATTCATTCCCCGCCCTGCTTCTGCAACATTCTATCCAGGTGACCGGCTGGGCCCTGCTCCTGCAACATTCTATCCAGGTGACAACCTGGGCCCTGCTCCTGCAACATTCTATCCAGGTGACCGGCTGGGCCCTGCTTCTGCAACATTCTATCCAGGTGACAACCTGGGCCCTGCTCCTGCAACATTCTATCCAGGTGACCGGCTGGGCCCTGCTTCTGCAACATTCTATCCAGGTGACAACCTAGGCCCTGCTTCTGCAACATTCTATCCAGGTGACCGGCTGCGTTCCAACACTTCTTAGAGCAGGGTTCTTAAGGCTTCCTAACGGCTTTACATCTTCTCTGAGCAGACAGCCTCTTGGAGACTTTAATTACCTACCTTCATTCAAAGAAAGGAGTGAAATAGGCTACGTAAAACGGGTTATTTTTGAGTATGTGGCATCGTCGGCCCCTATAGAATCAAGGGCTACAGGCACATGGCTCTTCTCTGTTCAAATGCCTTCTGGTTAGAAGTAGACATGGGTATTGCTAAGTTCCGTTGCTAACATTCATCAAGTCCGTAAAACCATTATTTTTTCCTCTCCTTCCTCATAAGTTTATAAGCACCCTGAGTGCAGTCCAGACCTTACCCCCCCCCCCCACACCCAGGTCATGAGATAGTCAGTGAACAGCGTAGGAATGACAGGGACTGCCCATGGAACCCGGATGAGTTCTCATATCCAGCCTAACCCTTCTTTAAAAGAATCGAAGTATTTCCAGTTAGGAAAAGTTTTGCTTACGAAATTGTATGTATTTAGTATCAATTTTCTAACCCAAAGAAACTTGATGTTGTAGTTAGCCTGCACCAGGAAGAGTATCACGTCCATCTGGCTTTTTTGAAATGAAGACATGATCTTAGGTATCCCTACGTGCTTTTGTGCATCTGCAAATTGGAGACTCCAACATGGGGATCAGTGGTGACGACTTGTTATCGTAAATATTGAAGCAGTTTGGACCACAGTTTTCAAACACCTCAGACGTGGCTGCTGGACACACCACAGTATGCTAACAATGGAACCTCAGAGCAATCGTTTGCTTGTTCTTCTTTCCCACCTAGACATATGCATCTCTACAGGACTCCAGAAATGGCCAGGTGTGCAAATGGATGTGCCCGCTTAATTTGTCTCCACCGCACTAAACACCCTGATGTCGGGGTAGTTGGAGATGCTGTTGAACTGGCATTTTGGATTTTCACTGAGAAAACCAGTGCCACTTAGATGAGAACGAAGGAAACCTAGTGCCACTTAGGTGGGAGTCAGTCAGTTTCCCACCGGTTTTGAAGGATAAAACTTGGGTGTGTGCAGGCGCAGAGAAAGGGAGGTGGAGGGAAGAGAGGGAGGGAGAGAGGGAGGGAGAGAGGGAAGAGAGGGAGAGAGGGAAGAGAGGGAGAGGGGGAAGAGAGGGAGGAAGGAAGGGAAGGAGGGAGGGAGAGAGGGAGGGAGGGAGGAACAGAATTGATTTTTGCAATCACCTATGCTGTGTGGATCCGCTCTGCCCTACAAAAGAGGGCAGTAGGTCAAGTTCAGTGTTTAATTGGCCCCTTATTCTTCAGGGTGCAGTACAGATTATGCTAATCATCCCACTTAAATAATTCAGACCGCATTACTGAAAGCTGCAGAGTCATTCGAATAACACACTGAACAACCACGACAGTCCTATGATTGGTATCTATTTGGCACTAGAAGGATAAAACAGGATAGAGCATTTTTGCCTTGAACCAGCCTGATTTTTATTAGCTATAATTATTGATATTTATTTAAAATATGCAATCTTTTTGCTTGCATTTTAGATTTTAACTCCTGATGGCTCGCGTTCCTTACCAAAAACGGATACTTCTCATTCCATTTTATAAAAGGATCTTCAGGATTGGACATGGGTCTCTCCTATGAGTCATCACAAGTCAGCTCCAAATCTCGGAGATGATAAGATGGATGCGGTGACAGGGAAAATGAGAAGCCCAAAAAAGCAGGAATATTGTTCATGTCCCGTTCGGAAAGGCTTGCTTCTGTTTCTTTGTTGGGCGTTGTAATTTGTTTTCCCACAAAGTCTTCCTAAGTTATAGAAAATCCCCAAAGCTCATGAGAACATCGTGGGAACACACTCCCTGCAGGATAATACACATCACGTGGAGGGCAGTCTAAACGTTGTCACAAATCAGACAGATCTGGGGTCAAGTGCTCACTCCACTCCTCACTGTGTCTGAGATGTGACCTTGGGCAGGTCTCTACCTCGAGGAACCCTGGCGTCCTCACATATAAAATGCAAAGATGATTCCGCCCCCGCAGGTTGTGTGGGCTCATGTTTATGGAGTCGCTCGCAGGCGCAAAGTCAACACGCGGTAGCCGCTTCCATTATAAGACGCCGGGATGCTTCTTGATCGGCTGGGCTGCAAAGTCTGAGAAATTAACTTGGTGAAAACTTGGGTAGTTTTCTGGTCTTCAGCAGAGACCTTAGGCCCTTTTGTTTAAAAGACATCCCTGTGCTTGCATTAGCAGCTACATGTGTGAACATTCATCAACTGGACCATCAGCCTATTAAAAACTAGACTTCACAAGTCGGATGGGCGTCCTGGCTCTGTCTAGCCTTTCCTCTGTTTGTGTGATTTCAGGAAGGGCTCTCAGCTCCTCTGAACTGCAGTTTCTCAGACGTCAACGAGCAGCTCTGGAATAGAGGCAGCACTAGGATGGGACTGACTATTGTGGGCTCCGGGGACCCTACTGTCAGTATCCCTTCCTAATTCCACATTCGGTAGCCCATTGGCATTTTGAAACTGACCAGAGAGAGCATGTTTACAGAATGGAGATCAAACTGTCAAATGCTACCTGCCAGTCCCTCCTCAGGCCCCCAGAACCTGCTGTAAACCGTTTGCCGGCACAGCAGGGACCGGACGTTCTTTCGGAACCAACCGCATGAGTCCCTTGATCTGAAACTGCATTTGCATAGCTTACGGTTTTATAGTGGTGCCCGGTGATGAGAAAAACGGCAAACTGAGGGGCCGCACCAGTTAGTGCCTTCTGATTGCAATCCATGGAAAACTCAACTTATTGATCTTGAATAGCAAAGGAAAACTACCGGAAAGGCTAGAAAAAGGGCTGGCTTCAGGGATGGCCTAAGTCAAAGGTTCAGAGTTCTGCTGACATTTCTTTTTTCTCATTCACTCATTCATTCATTCATTCATAGGCAGAGAGAGAGAGAAAGAGAAACAGGAACATGTGTCCTGACTGGGGATTGAACCAGCGACCTCTGTGCTTTGGGAAGACGCTCCAACCGACCGAGCTCCCCAGCCAGGGCTAACTCTGCTTACACTTGAGATGCTTGGAGCTCCGCCCCTCATTGAGGCCCTATTTTATCTCTAGGCTGGCCTCTCTTTGGCAGCTCAAACTGTCAATTTTGACTTCACATCTCTCTACCCCATTGACTCACACTCTGAGTTCTAATTCCGAATCCTGAGGGGTCTTTCTGGTTGGTCCAGCTTAGGTCACATGACCATGTGGCTAGAAGGACAGAATCAATGGATAGGCTTAGGCTAAACCTTGGTTTCCCCTCTTGTCTCCCCAAGCAGAAACCGGGCACACTTGGTTAAGGCAGCGCAGAGATGGGACTGTGGCTGAGAGTGAGGGGCTACCCAACAGACGTCCACCATTGCTCAAGAGTTTGCTTTTCTCTCCGACACCGGCAAGCTGATTTGAGGAAATAGATGGAGGAGAAACTGAGGTTAAAGAAAATGGAGAAAATTATTTTGACCTTTCCACTCCAGAAAAATATTGCCTGATGGGAAAAGAAGAATCCATTGTCAAATAAAAAAAACCAACAACAAATAAACAAAAAAACCCTGCAACTAATGGAGAGTTTTCAGTAGGGACCAAGCACCCCTTAGGCCGCACCTTAATGAAGAAGAAAAACATGACACTGTTAATGGGTTTAGCTATTTGCAGACTTACACATCCAAAGGGGAAGGAGGATGCCTCTTCATTTCCAAGGCGCAGCATGTCAGGATCGGTGTGCCCGGCCGGGCACATCTACAGCCTGTTTGTAAGTCGGAAAGATCAGTTCACGGCTTCCCCATTCAATGATGGAATAACTGTTTCTTGGAAACTCGAACCACGCCATCCGTCTCTGTCAGAGAGCCGTCCGTGCACAATAAAGTGAAGTGTCACTATATGTCACTAATGAGAAATTTTCCCGTCCTCCCCGCAGTTCCAGCCAGGACACAAGAGGGGAGGGAGAAGAGGCTCTGACCAACAGACTCTAAAAGCTCAAATAAAATTCAAAAAAAAAAAAAAAAAAAAGCAAACTGTCAACCATTTGGCAGCAAGAAAAAAATTCTTATCATCTCTTAAATTTTCTTGAAAACAATAATGGATTCAGTCCCCTCCTCCCTCCCCCGATTGATCTTAAATCTCATCACATTGACTAAACAGGGCCCTAAGTGTAAACTTTACACTTTCCAAACCCTCAGATGCACTTAACTTTTACATAATGGGCATTACATTCGCAAGGGACACATTTCTCCCTGGACAGCTTAAAAAAAAAAAATCTCAAAAGAAATCTAATTAAAATACGCACAAACTCAGTAATGGCCTAGTGGTTTTTATGTATCCTGTCTCTGGCAGCCCTCCTAGGTGGCGGCAACGGCCACTGGACGGAAAACTGGATCTGAAAACCCTTCACCCGCGTGGAACTCAACTGTTCCGCACTTTTGTCCACAGAGAGGTCAGTTTCAGAGCAGAAAGCTGGTTTCCCAAGCCCCCTCATAGAGTCAAGAGAAATGTCACAAAATCCGAAAACTTTCGGGGCTTTTTCTTTCTCGTTTGTACACTGGTGAACCTTTGATGTGCACATTGTTTTATCATTTCCCAAACCTGAACAAATAGGACGGAGCCGATTAGAAAAGAGAAGGGGAAGTCCAGGTATGCGCCATTGGAAGTGGAAAGTGATGATCATTTATTCATTTAACAAATATTTAATGATCACCTACTAGTTGCCAGGCATTGGGACAAGAGAACAGCATGAAAGCAACAAATGACAAAATAACATTATATGTATATAAAAAAGACACGAAAACTCATCAAACGCAGTTGGGTCTGGGACCATTTATGAGACAAGCAAATCACTTGAAATATCTCAAAAACGCTCTGAGTAATAAATGCTTTAGCAACCACCTGGAGTCCATGAAGAGAAATGCAATTATATCAAACACATTCTAGGAAGGCAAAAATCAAAATAGTATATTTTCAAATGATCAAACAGGTTAAATAAAAAAGGCGTGTGTTTGTTATGAAAGAAAATTCAGCAACCAACAGTCTGACTCTCTTCCTGAAGGTTCGGGAAGGCTGAGATTTTACGCTGGTTTTGACCTCGTTCAACCAGTAAGAAGGTCAGAGTGAGATAAAGATCACAGAATAACCTGCTTTAGTTATCAAAAAGCTGGATAAATGATCATGCACTTTATAAGAGATGTTCTCAGGCACAGACTAGAAAAATCTCTCTCAGCGGGTGCTGGTGAATTTCAGCTTCATGGAAGGCATAAAACTCTAATAGAGGCGAGCATCGCCCATCTTGCAAAAACCCCTATTGGTACAGCTAAAAATTGAACTCTTCCTTTCAGAACTGGTGGAAAGAAAATAATTGTCTAGACTAGAGGGTAAAAAACTCAGTTTGGTCAACTGGAAGAGGGTTTTTCTTTTTTTTTTCTGGTGTGTTGATATCAAACATGAAAGATTATTTGCACCTTCCAGTGACGAAACAGCGGCACATGGCCCTCGGGCACTGGAACTAGGGACGTGGCTGTCCAAAGCGTCTTTGCGCGTTCGTACAGAAATCAGAGCGCAAGTGAATGGCTCCCAGACCACGCACTCCAACAGCGCATGGAGTGTCTCGTAAGTAAGCCGAGCATTTTGCTGTGAGACGTGTCACGCCGAAACTGTTAGGAATCAAAGTCTACCGGTATGCCGATTCTTCTACAGCTCATGTTGCATAAATTGAGTAGAGAAGAGGACAGAGGTAACAGCCAGTGTGGCTGATTCCTTTGGGGTGGGGAGTGATATGAATGAGTTCAGAGTGTTAAGAACGAGTTCATTTCGCTCATTTTTCAGTTCCAGAGATAATAATAATAATAAGAAGAAAGTCAGCTTTGGTTCACAAGTGATTGGATTAATGAAATCAATACTCTTAGTATTAGTCATAGATGTCGATGGAACAGATCCAATGGAACATCTTCCATTGTGAGCAGAGACCGTTTGAATAGAGCAAACTCTCTGACAGTTTAGTTCCAGGGCGCCGGGGCGCGAGCGGAAGTGGAGAGCTGTATTATAACACAGAACAAAGGGACGCTTGATTATCTAGTCATCATAGAAGAGCCCGAGGAGTTATACACGATCCACCACCTACAACGATCACTTTCAAATGTTGGATGCCACTCGGAGCAGGTGTTTACAGGGAGACCGCAGTGTGGGGCTCTGTTCCGGCTTTCAGAGCCAGTGACTCACAAACCCTACGCGGCCAGAAATGAGCTTAGAGATCTAGAGTATTACTCATACCTTTGTCTTCACAGCCCGAGTCAGGACTCTCCCAACATCCTCAGTTGACCTCAATTCTGTAAATTGCATAAGTGACCAAAAAGTCCCTTCCCTACAACTAGGTGGAAACCACAAGGTATTTTCATAAATGGGTTTCTGCACTTTGCTCCGATGAGAACACTGGCCCGGCAGGCCCCAGAATCACCAGCAGTTCGAGTTCAAGGCTGTTGGGGAGGTGATGGATTTTAAGGTGGTTTCATGGTAACTGTGATTTCCAATGGTAGGGAAGCTAAGGAATGACCGATAATAAGAACGCTCAATGTCTTCCAAATGGAACGCAACGCTTCTTGCTTCAAGAGCACAGAGATGTCTTCGTAATCTCAAAATCATTTTCCAACCAAAAAAAGGAGATGCTATCTCAAAAAGAAAGAAACAGGGTATCTCCAAATATTTCAACTAGTCCCCCCAGTATGGGGGTAGACATACTCTGTGGCCATTTATTGCCAGCCCGAAAATGACCTTCACAGAGGAGAAATATTTGAGTACAACTTCCTATACACTGCTAAATTTCCGTTTCTACTACTAAACAAAACCTAGTTTTGACAGACTGAGGAAAAAAAAAAATCTGACAGATTAAAAAACAGGGCAGAAACAAAATAACTCCTAAACCTTGCTACTGGCCGTGTCATGACCACTTTACTAAGTGTTTTCTGAACTACACGAGAAAATTGATTGTTTAAACAATATTATTTAACAATCTCCCATTAATTGACATTTCCCAGTTGTTGGGTTCACCCAATTACATTAGCCTTTAAACAGCCAGCACACTTCCATAATTTTTAATAAAAACAGCCATTCTGCAAGGTTTAACTTGCAAAATAAGGGTATTAATTTCAATAAAGCAATTAGCACATTTACATAATTTGATATTGTTATTTTAATAGAACACAAGAGCCTTAAAGAGCAGTTTCTAATAAAAGAAGGAGAACAGTGGTCTATTCACATGCAAAAACTAAACTTTAGCTCCCTGATAAAAAGTTAATAATAATAACCCCGTATTTTAGAAAGCAGCGGAATGAGGGAGGCATGGAGTTCCGGCAGGCAGCACGCTTCAGCACTAACACCTGGACCAGGGACCAAGGTGGGAGAAGAAGGGAGAGAAGGAGGTCCCTCTCAGACATCCCAAGAGGACCCGCAGAGGCAGAAATTGGTGCCCAGGTTTGCCTCATGATGCTTTTGTGTTGGACAGTGTGGTGAGTGCAGGTGGGAAGGTAACAACAACAACAACAAAAGGAGAACAGTGTGGTTATCAATGAAAAGATGCTGCCAGATTTAGGTCTTTGCTGAAGTGCCTTGCTCAGGAGCACGCCCCCATTGGACCGTGATGAGTGTCTGTTCCGGACACGTGCCTGGGCAGTCTCGTATGCTGTAAAGCCAGTAGCCAGGGCTGCCACTATAAAAGCAGCCCGGCCCATGCAGGTTCGCATTGGATTCGGACAGTCGGTAAAGAAACAACGGAGCCAAAAACTGGTGGGCCATCATTTTTAATCCTAGCTTGCACCCGGCGGGCAAGTAAAAACACACACTGGGCTCCAAAACCCACTCACATTCAGTGCTCACAAAGCTACTGATTTATCTAAGTTTCCTAGAATCAAAGGTTTCTAGCTCACCAGACTTAAGTCACCTCTGTTCCCCATCTCCTTCCTTCTCCCTGCACAAACTCTGCACTAACTGGCTTCTCACTCAACACTCCGCCATCTTGGCTGCTTCTCCTGGCCTTCTCCACGTGGCCTTTCTCTGCTCTTCTCTCTGCTCTTTCCTGTCTAATGCTAATCTCAGGAACCAAGAGAGCAAGCTCCCGTTCTGTCCCTATTTTATAGTGTAGAAATCCAAACCTTTAATCCAATATACAAAATAAGGAAGTCTCTAATACAAAGTCACTTTCTGAGGCATGATGGGATTGTACCACCCCACATCAAAAAGGGTGGGAAAGGCTTAGTCCTAAAACCAAGCCCCAGGCTACAAGGATTCTGCCTGCCCACAGCCCACAGAGACACACATTAATATCACCTGGGCAACGGCCTCCATGTGGGCAGCGCCATCTTTAACAAAGTGAGCATAATACATTTTATCTGCCCAACATATGCCCAGCCCGGCCCTGGCTGAGTGGATTTCGTCTGGCTCTCTTCCTTCGTGTCGGGGGATGGACCTCCCCGGGAGCCCTGGCGGTCACCATCTGCACTGCCCCAGGGGCTGCGCTGGGTGGCAGGCAGGCCGGGAGTGTGCCGGCATTCTGGGCTGTAGACGAAACATGGAATGAAGCATGCACTCCCTGAGCTACTCTGTGTAAAATGAGGACGACTCATCTCATGCCTGTGTGCCGGCAGGCCTGCGAACCCGTGAGTACGTAACGGGGAGAGGGACGAAGCTCAGCGTCATCTTCCCAGGTCCCCATGAGATGGATCTCACCGTAAACAAGGGGTAGGGGATGAAGTGAGCTGGAGGAAAAGGATTTCAGCAGCGGGAATAGCACGTGGGAGGGTCTCCATCACGGCACTGACTTTAGCTCCTACGAGTCAACTCGGCCTCCTTGGCAAGGTAGCTAGGTTCGGAACTGTCGCCGGCATGCTCCCTGGAGGCAGAACCTCAGAGTCAAGCCCAAATAAGCTCCGCAACATGGACATGCCCCAGGTCTCACTGCAGGTTCCTAAAGAAAAAGGAATATTCAGCACCGTTCTTAGCACAAAATGTGGTCACGAGATGTAAGCTGACTCTAAATTTAAACCTCGTCCGGCAGAGTTGAAAATCTGCGAACTGCGGCGGGTAGAAACAAGCGCATATCGACACTGCAAAAGCTGTGACCTCTACACTTCTCCACCCCTGACAACGAATCTGAGACCGATGAGGCCGTCCGACTTAGGTGGGACTCAGCAGACGCCCGCGGGAACCTCAAGAAGATCCGTGAAAAGTCACATCAGGAAATGGTTGTGCAAGCTTGGCTCTGGGTAGAGTTGGAGGCTTTGTTCTGGTAACCATTTGAAATTTAAAACATACACGTTTTGCATTTGCATTGCTGAAATTTTTTTTTTTCAATACAACATATTAATTAACCGATCACGAAGACTTATTCTTTCAATTAATTACTAACAAGAGAAATTCAAAGCAATCAATCCAACAGGAGAAAAATGCAAGCCTGGGGAGCTTAGGCTCAGTAGAGGCAGCCGTAGTCATTAGCACGCCCACAGAATGAAAGGCTGTGTGGGCACAGAACTCCAGAGGTTGGAATGGTTCTGTTGAAAAGGGAATGAAAAGGGGAAAAAAAGAATGAAAGGAAAAAAAGGAGGGATAAAGTTCCTCTGTTATTATTTATGATTCCCAAGATGATCAGACCAGATCTTTTTTTTTTTTTTTTTTTTTTGATTGTAGATCATGAAACTACACTTCAGGTTGTAAGGAGTTTACGACGTCGTCAGAGGCATGTGATTTGAAGGAAGGCAGACTTAAAATTCAAGGCACACTTTCTGAGTCCTTGCGCAATGCCATGCAGGGTACCAGGCGTTGGGGACCTATATAGGAACCTCATGGTCATCATCCCTGTCCCCATCAGCTCTGTGCCAATGGAGGGTGATGACCTGGCACAGACAGAAACGGCCAGGCCCCCTGAGAAGGCACAGGACCAGGCATGGCGATGGGACAGACATAGAACGCAGCCCCTGGGGGATGACAGAAGCTGGAACTTTCAAGGATGAGCTCCACGGGGTCCGACAGGAGCCGCGAGGGCGAAGTCGGGTAGAGGACAGGCATTTCTGGAGAAAGCAAGGACACGAGGGAGAGCAAGCAAGGGTTCTCCGGGCCAAGGGGAGGGTTTCGGGGTGATGGCTGGAAATGACGAGAGATGAACTGAGAAAGGGAGTAAGGAGCCCACAGGAAAGGAGCCCCGAGGCCACTCCGGGCACTGGGGGGGGGGGCCTGCGGAGACTTGAAGGTTGGCTTCTGAGAAGACCTCACGGAGAAAGTTCCTGCAGAAACACAGGAAGGGAGGCGGGGCGGTGTTCAGATAGACGGTGTCCATGGGGAGAACAGCCGTTCGCAGACAGCAGAGCTCTCAGCCGGCACAGCCCACAGAACGGGGTGCCCAATGGGAAAGCCTCTGACGTGAGCCTCGTGCACAGCCACCGGCACCCAGGAGGGGTGCGTCGGGAGAACAGAGATGCCAGGTTGATGCAAACAGACTTATGGTTTCAAGATTCCCAAAGAAGACCTGCTGATGCTCTTTCTAGTCAATAGGCTTTCAGGAAAGACAAGGTATTTTAGGACTTTTCTCAATGCATGTTTTTCTAGGAGACCAAACCACGACATCGCTCTGAAAAATAGCACGGCTCATTTTATACTGTACCACAGGAGCAGAACGTGCATTCATTCAAGGGAAAACACTTAACCACGTTTGGGATTTAAAAAAAAAAATAACTAGCACATTCTAGTAAGGATCAATTTTCTGTGCCTTTAATTAACGCCGTGATTGATAATAAATGCAAGTTAGCATGAATACAATAAACTACCTGAATATACTCTGGTTCACACAGTGCTTCTACTCGGAAGAATTATATTTGAAAGAGAAAAATGTCAGTGCAGCGGACAATCGCTAGGTGCCGGGAGCAGCGATGGGAAGAGGATTCGTCCGGCTGCTTTTCCCCGGGAGCACCTGACACGACCGGCCGCGACTTACAGCCTCCGAGCTCACTCAGCACCACGCTCGCTGCTGCTTCCGCCTCAACAGTCTTCCTTCTGTTCCCTGAACCATCAATCCCGGCCATCGCGGGGGCTTTGAACTTGCCGTTACCCCTGCCTGGAGCGTGACTCCCTAGTGCCTTTGTGTGTTTGATTCTTCTCAGCGTGTAGATTGCAGCACAAAGAGAAGTCTTCTCTGACCGCTCCACCTTCATGGGTGCCCCTTTTCCTTCCACACGTGCCTCCTCTCTCTCTATTCCGTCCACCCTGAGTTTCTGTCACTGGAAACTGTCCTATGAGATTTACCCCCTTCCTACTTAATGTTACCCCCTCACGGACTGAAATCCACGCACAGACAGGCATCTTGTCTTGTACATCGCTCCTCCTTTAGCACCTAGATAAACCCAGACCATAGTAAGTGTTCAAGAAAACACTAAATGAATGAGAACCTAACAAAGTAGGGTGTTTTTTTTTCAATCTTGCTTTATACAGAAGGAGATTCAGAGAGGTTAAGTAACTTGCCAAAAGTCACACAGCAGATAAATGGGAAAACGACTGTTCTTTCCCCCACAGGGAGTCTTTTCCAAAGCCAAGGACAAAGCGGCTGGTGGACAGGAAGGCCAGTCACGCTGAAGGCTAATAAGGACGCTACATGGACAACTGGGGATCTGTACTGGTATCTACTGATGTAGGGCGTGGCGGGGTGTGTGAAGCAAGGATGGACAAAGCTAAAGGAATCAGTCTCTGGTCTCCCCACGGTTGTCTTGGGTAAATCATAAAGAGCTCAGGAAACTCCCTTCTGATCAAGGCAGTCCCGCCAGTGGCACAGCGTCAGAAGGGCAGTGCAGGTTCATATTTATACACCTCGGTGAGTGTGAACGCTACAGTTCACATGTTTGTATACCTCAGTGAGTGTGAATGCTGCAGTTCACATGTTTACACACCTCAGTGAGTGTGAATGCTACAGTCCACATGTTTATACACCTTGATGAGTGTGAATGCTACAGTCCACATGTTTATACACCTTGGTGAGTGTGAATGATACAGTTCACATGTTTACACACCTCAGTGAGTATGAATGTTACAGGTCACATGTTTACACACCTCAATGAGTGTGAGTGCTACAGTCCACATGTTTATACACCTTGGTGAGTGTGAATGATACAGTTCACATGTTTACACACCTCGGTGAGTATGAATGTTACAGGTCACATGTTTACACACCTCAATGAGTGTGAATGCTATAGTTCACATGTTTATACACCTTGGTGAGTGTGAATGCTACAGTTCACATGTTTACACACCTCGGTGAGTGTGAATGCTACAGTTCACATGTTTGTACACCTCGGTGAGTGTAAATGCTACAGTTCACATGTTTGTACACCTCGGTGAGTGTGAATGCTGCAGTCCACATGTTTACACACCTTGGTGAGTGTCAATGCTATAGGTCACATGTTTACACACCTCAGTGAGTGTGAACACTGCAGTTCACGTTTATACACCTTGGTGAGTGTGAACGCTGCACTTCACAGCCTGCCTGGACACCGCCTTCTACTCTGCAGTCCAGTTCCTGCCTCGTGGGCGGTACAGCCAAGTCTGCTCAGTGAGGCTGGCTTTCCTTTAGAGTTGCTCGTTCATCAGACGTGTACGGAGCCCCAGTTATGTGGCGGTGCTGCCGGAAGTGCTAGGGACGCCGCAAGGGAGCATTCAGTCATGGTCCCTGCTCCCAGGAGCCAATATGTTATTACACACACACGCGCACACACACACACACACACACACACACACACACACTACTTGCTGTGAAGGAAATAAACAGGGTGAGGGCTGGCAGAATACAGGGAGTACTATAAACAGAGCTGTCAGCACAGGGCACCATCAACAGGTAATGTTTGCTTTGTTCATTCATGCTTTCAGGAGGTATTTATTGAGCGCCTACTGAATGCGTGTCCCAGACCTGGAAGTCCAGTAGTGATGAAGGCGGGCAGGGGGTGGGGGTGGGGGGGGGTGTCGAGGGGAGCCAGCCTTGCATGCCTCTAAGGGAAGACCTTTAAGACAGGAGACAGCAGAGAGAGCGGTCCAGAAGTGGAGGATGCCCAATGTATTTGAGGGGCGTGGAGAAAGTTTAGAGTGACGGAGGGAGAAGGAACTGAGGCCAGATTGTGCAGGGCCTGGGAGCTCACTGTAAGGGCCCTGGCTGGTCTCCTCACCGGGATGGGGGGCCCACTGGAAGGCTGTGAGAGAGCCACGCCGATTAGACTGTAAACAGGCGCCCTCTGGTGGCTGTGCTGAGAATACATCTATGAACAAAGGAGCAGAGAAGGAAGAGAACCATAGAAACAGGCAGTAGTCAGCCAGCTCGAAATCTACAGACAGGAGAGCTCGGCACTTCTTAGAAACAGAAAGAAGCCCACGTGATCATAAAACAGCGATCAAAGGAAAACGGCACAAGACACGGACGCAGGGGCCACATCAGGGATGGTGCCTGGATTTCATTTGGAATATAAGGAAAGCCACAGATGCAAGAATTTTACTTACTTTTAAACAAAACAAGCTACCTGCCTTAGGCAAAGGCTCACCTTCAAATGCTTTTCTTAGTTTAATTGGCCTTAGCCAGGAGTGGGACAGGAAAACGAATCTCTAAGCATGACCAAAAAAAAAAAAAAAAAGCCTTAATTTTTAAAAAGCGTGCCAATAGAGTTATAATTACTGAACACACAACCTCATGTGTATTGAATAACAGATGCAGCCATCAGTGTCCCCGTCCTCTGAGGAAAAAGAAACCTAGCACACTCTCATCCCACTCTCACGGCTAGTAAACTGCCTCATTTTTCCACAACTACTCATCTTGAAAACATACATTTTCTGACATTTTGGAGAAAGAGCTATAAGGTCAACATAGAATATTTTATAAAACTTTAGAGAAAAAGTGGAGTACTTTTCAACACTTCCAGAGAGACCCTTTCTCCTGTTTTTTCAATCGACAACAAGGACTGGGGAAGGAACAAGGTCCCCCTTGCCACAGGTTTCATGGGTAAAATTAAATGAGCAACGCTTGATTCTGACCACGGCACCCTTCACATCGGAAAGCCCGGCCTGAAGCGCTCAAAGAGCCGTTCATCTGACGGGGACACTGACGGAGTTCACATGATTCCTTTTACCAAATATTAACAGCTAATCGCGCAGCCAGCCAGAGCTGCATGCTTGCTGACACCAGTCACCGGCTGCCTGCCTGTAGGAATCCGAGCCGGAGGGGACGCAGGAGGGACACAGCTGAGCTTCCCGGAGTGAGCCGCGCAGGCCACGGGGGGACGCGTGGCCGTGCGCAGCTGAAGGCGGCGGCGGAGACACTGCACCGACTTGCACACTCACGGCTAGTGCTGCCACAAGTGCTGCTCAGCGTCTCTGGGGGGTTTACTTCCACGGGTAGAGGGGGAAGCATGGAGCTGGACATTTCACATCTGGGTTAATTTATCTTTAAAGCCGAAGAAGTCATGGCTCATGAATTTTTTTTTAAAACACTTTGAAATAATGCTTTTCTGATTTGGGGGGGGGGGGGAATCATCTCTCCAATCGCAGTGGAAATGAGAAAAGAAGGCGTGGGAGGCAGAATGACAGACTCCCAAAGATGCCCATGCCTTAATCCCTGGAATCTGTGCATATGTTACCTTCCATGGCGAAAGGCATTTTGCAGATGGCATTCAGACTGAGGACCCTGAGGTGGGGAGATGAGCCTGGACTATCTATGGGGGCTCCATCTAATCCATGAGTCGCTACACTCAGAGAAACTTTCCTGGCTGCAGTCAGAGCAAAACGTGACAAGCAGGGTCAGAGAGACGCTGCCTGGCGGAGCTTCAGAGACGGAGGAAGGGGCCGCGTATCAAGGAGTGCGGGCAGCCTCTAGAAGCTGGAAATCAAGGACCAGACTCTGCCCTAGCCTAGAGCCTCTGGAGGGAACGCAGCCCTGACACACTCAGAGTTTTAGCGCAGTGACACTCGGCTTGGGCTCCTGACATACAGAGAACTCTAAGGGAATAATTTTGTGTTGTTTTTATGGCATTGTCTGAGGTAACCCCTTAGGGTGGCAAAGGCAAAATTATACATAAGGCTTTTCAGTTGCAGCTAATACAAAATTAAACCACTCAAAAAATTTTTTTTCATCGTTTTTTGTAAGCGATGTATTCTAATTTTCAAAACCCGCTAAATAATGATAGCTGATTATATTATTCACTGACTTCCCTGGGAATGGAAGTGGGGACTTGGTAGAACATCAAGCTAATGAATGATTGAAGGACAAAAGGTCCGGAGGCTTTTAATCCCTTAATCCAATAGTAAGTAGGATCAAAAAAGAGATGAGATAATAAGTTTTCTCCTAGAAAATTAAGTAATTGGGCTACAAGAACGCAGGGATTTATTATGCTAAGTACACATGCCTGTTTCCTAATAATTGCCATTTGTCATAGATTGCTGGCGTGTTCCAGCCCCGTGCATGGCCAGCTTCCCCTTCCACGCAGAACACATCCCAGACCCCCCCCCACAAGTCACTAAGGGAACTTAAAGCTTCAGGGTAACGTGTAAACCATGACCAACTGTCTCCTTCCTTCCCCAGGCTTCCACTTTCACTCAGAAGCTCCGTTGTCAGCCCAGCACCTCTCTCTCAACAACGGCCCCACGTGGCAGCAGGGAGCATCCACTATTCTCTCTCTCTGCTGAACGCATCTCCCAAGAAGAACTGAAATAAATAAATGCAGTATTTCAGAGGGAAACAAACAAAAAAAAACGCACGGGGGAGAGAATCCTCTCCCACACAAAGCGATCAGAGGCGGGCGTTCGCAGTCAGGGCTCGCTTATGCACCGGGCTGGGCAGACGCACTTACGGGGCACAGTAAACTCAGTTCCACAGGCGTGTTCAGGCCCTGGCCGGTTGGCTCAGTGGTAGAGCATCAGCCTGGCGTGTGGGAGTCCCGGGTTCAATTCCCGGCCAGGGCACACAGGAGAAGCGCCCATCTGCTTCTCCAGCCCTCCCCCCCTCCTTCTTCTCTGTCTCTCTCTTCCCCTCCCGCAGCCGAGGCTCCATTGGAGCAAAGTTGGCCCAGGTACTGAGGATGGCTCTGTGGCCTCTGTCTCAGGCGCTAGAATGGCCCTGGTTGCAACAGAGCAATGCCCCAGATGGGCAGAACATCGCCCCCTGGTGGGCGTGCCAGGTGGATCCCGGTCGGGTGCATGCGGGAGTCTGTCTGACTGCCTCCCCGTTTCCAACTTCAGAAAAATACAAAAAACAAACAAACAAAAAAACCCAGGCGTGTCCAGTGTATACCAGGGAAGAGGCTGCCTCAGCACCCTGGCACACGGAGGAGACCTCACGCTTGTCGTTCCTGGTAGACACCGTGCCGTCTCCCACCGAGGAGCAATTGATGTGAAATCCTGGATTCCCGTGTCCCCACACCATGGGTTGTGGAACATCGCTAACTCACAAAGAGGTTTCTTGGAAAACTGACTTTGGCAGCACTCTTCGTTTTTAGATTCAATGCTCGAACACATTCTGTCAGAAAGAAGCCTGTTTATATTTGTGAGTCACAGAACTCCCCAAATTTACTGGGACACAGACCCTCCCTCCCCCAAGTGCATTCCGGAGGTGTCACTGTTGTGTGGCAAGCTAGTGGAATGACGGCGGTTTGGAAAACCCTGTTCTGGAGCGGGGCTTCTCCACCTGGGCGCTCCTGCCGTCCTGGGCCAGGTGCTTCTTGGCTGGGGGCAGCGGCTGTCCGATGCATCGTGGGAACATTCAGCAGCATCTCTGGAGTCTATCCATTAGATGCCAGCAGCCCCGTCCCAGCTGTACGCAACAAAAATGTCTGCAGACATTGTCGGAGTCCCTAGGGGACGAACTCACTCCTGGCTGAGAATAACTTCTTGAGGGTCTGTGAGGTCACTGGAGAGACCGTCTTTCGTGCACTTTATTTCAAACATTGCGAACAGGTTGGCTTCCTTTTGGCCCAGACATCATCCACAGCTTAGGCTATTTATGATCTGTCATTTTGCACTTACCCTCAGTTCATCAAACATTCATTTTAACTTTCACCTGCTCAGAAACCCACTCTTCCCCATGGAATCCCAATTCAAGCTGTTCAAGGCAGCCCTCTGCTCCCAGGAAGCCTCTGAGCTCAAGCCCTTAGGACTCTCTCTTACACTGGTACTGCCCTAAAATCCCAATACTTGTCACCAAAGAGCTGTCTTCTCCAGCTAATCCTGCGTGACAAGTCACTGAGACCAAGGGTGCTGACCCAAAGAGAGAACTTGGTCCAGGGGGATATCTCACAAGCACGGAGGCCAATCCATTTTCGGAAGTGTTTCCGCTCTAAAGTTTACCTTGAAAGGCGATGCGTGCTTTATTACAAATGGCACCTCCTATTTGACATGTCATTTCTTCTGTCTCTTCTGTTTTAACTATATTCCCAACCTGTCCTTGCTTTCTGGGCCAGAATTCTTTTCATCTTTGCTTTATTTTTATATCCTTGAATACCTAAAGAAGCATTTATCACAACACATCAGTGGAGTTCAACGTCTGGTTTAAGTTGTATACTCGACTAATATAAAAGCTAGAGACAACAAACCAATGATTCTCTGGGGCGTGTGTGTCTCTAGCATTGAGCTCGGTGTGTTACAAAGTGTATTTCTAAGTCGCAGACACAAAAAAAGGCAAAAAGCTGGTATTGGTATCCCCATTAGTAGCACCAGATGAGGAGACTGAAGCTTGTGCTTGAACATTATTTTTTCTCTCATTTGCATGAATCCTGATCTATATGACATGACCTCACAACTGATTTTCTTCCCACCGTAAAATGAATGCAGTAATTCAGGTATCAAACCTCACTCAGCCTGTCCCCTTCAGTGTCAGAGGGGGACATAGGCTGTGTGCTCACCCAGAATTCATTCACCCCAGCAGATTCCTCAAAATCCTTTAATATAATTGTGTCGGGAACAGGCAAGGCGGCCAGGGGTGATGATCCTGTGTGAGAGACACAGACACTGAGCCACGGAGCAGCTAGGACTTGTCCTGGTCACTGCTCTTCTGTGAGTGGCCCAGGAGCAGGACCCAGTCTGGCAGACAATAAGCCCAGCAAGGTTCTGTCCACACCACAGACCTTCAAGTAAGGTCCTCGGAGCGGGGCTGGTTCCACAGCAGTCACGACGACACACGAATACACCTGCATTGAACCCAACCAGGTGACGGCTTCCCCGGGCTGGACTCTGCACAGAGGGCTGAAGCTCCCCAAGTTAGATCAAAGGAAGCTGTGTCCCTTTGATTCAGGAAATAACTACTTTTTAATGGAATTTACTGGGGTGACTGATTAAAAAGTTATACAGGTGTCAGGTGTATAATTCTATAACACATTATTCGCATATTGGATCGTGTGTTCACCACCCCCAGTCAAGTCTCCTTCCATCACCGCTGACCCCACCCTTTGCCCTTTTCTAACTCTACCTAAACCCTTTTCCCTCTGTAATCATCATACTGTTGTGCATCTAAAATCTAATTCATATATGGATGATAGATATTCAGAACTGCAGAACATTGCCTGACCAGGCGGTGGCGCAGTGGGTAGAGTATTGGACTGGGATGCGGAGGACCCAGGTTCAAGACCCCGAGGTCGCCAGCTTGAGCGCAGGCTCATCTGGGTTGAGCAAAAGCTCACCAGCTTGGACTCAAGGTCGCTGGCTCGAGCAAGGGGTTACTCGGTCTGCTGTAGCCCCCCGGTCAAGGCACATATGAGAAAGCAATCAGTGAACAACTAAGGTGTCAAAACAAAAAACTAATGATTGATGCTTCTCATCTCTCTCTGATCCTGTCTGTCTGTCCCTATCTATCCCTCTCTCTGACTCTCTCTCTGTCCCTGTATTAAAAAAAAAAAAAAAGAATTGCAGAACATCACAACCTTTAGAAATTACCTATGTAAAATGAAAACTTCCTTGCAAACTAGCAGGGCTAAAATCTCAGAAGGGGTGACGTCAGGGTCTGTGACCAACTCTTCATGTAGAACAACTCACAGTAACTCCAACTCAGAGGATGCTGGTCTTTTAAAGCAAAGTTCTGCTTTGCCCAAAAGTCTCCTTTGGGGAAGTACCTAGGAGCGTACAGATATAGTATCCGCCCCAGCTATGGTCGTTGTTTATTTTAATTCCCATTTTACAGATTTAGAAACTGAGGTACGGAGAGGTGAACCCAAGGTCACCCATCTGTCAATGATATAGTTTTGCTTATAACTGAGAGCTGATTTCAGAGGCCTTGTCCTTTGCTCTAAGTCTTCTCAACCAGAAAAGAAAATTTACTGCTTCCTTGAAGAGCTGGAAAAAAAGAACCTTTACATTTTAAGCATTAATAAGACCTCAAAAGAGATGGCTGGTATAAAAACTGCAGCATTCTAGTGGAAATGAATAAGCATTCAGAGAGGCAGCAGTTCAGAGTAGGAAGTGTGGGCCAATGAAACCACTCGGATACAACTCTTGGGTGCCTTTAGGGTATCCGAGAATATGTCCAACCTTCTCTAAGCCCTGCCGCTTTGAGACTTTAAAACTGAGGGGCTCAGAAGGGTCAGTTTATAGATAAGGATGAAACACGCCTTCAAAAGACCGAGTTGAAGTTGAAGGTCAAGTTAAAGAAAGCTGGTTGGTGTGATCATGGTAGTGCTACAAAGTATACAAAAGCTAAATAAAGAGGACACCTACCTGAAAATAAAGACAACAACAAAGGACTTACAACTGATTTCTTTTCACCTCCAGCTTTCCCTGTTATAGACACCGTAAGGGCTTGCCTCAGAAAGTCGAGTTTACCCAGCTCCAAATACTACTGTTTAGTTTCCATTTGGAAATCTAAGACATGCATAAAGCAAGGCTCATATTTTATTTTGGAAGTTTTACTGGAAGTCATTCAAGTCATTTCATTTATTAAAAACATAAATAAAATATGCCTTTTTTTTTTTAGAAGCAGCAGCAACTTCTGAGCTCCTAGACCTTGGCTCATTCTGCATCCCATTGGCCTCTCTACCCGATGGCCAGGATCTGGAAGTGATGTAAATATGGACTCTGAAAGCCAGTGAGTGAAACTGCTCTGAATTCCCACTGATGCAAATCCAGGACCGACGGACGCTCGGATGCCGTAAAGAGGTCCCAGGTGAAAGGCACAGGAGCCATGCACGTTTCTCAGATGCGACAACGGTGGAACCGGACGGGACTGGGCAGACGAAAGCTGAGGTTGACACGCTAGCAGATTTCTGGAGGAGGCAGGAATACGAAAGACACGTCTTGGGAGCCTTCACAATACACTCTCCCCATCATCATCACCTCTTGGGTGATCTGTTCCCGAGCCTCCCTGATAGGAGTCACTGTTTCTACAATGGGAGACCTCTCCGTGCCCCTGTGCTCTGGGCTGATGTGGGATGAAGAGGGGACTGGGCTCCTCGGTGGCCTTGCAGCGCTGTGGGCCCCCGGCGCACGCTGGCGGCGGCCCCAGGTGGGCATGTGCGAGGCCGGGAAGACGAGACCTTCCCTTGGAGGGGCACCTCCTTGGGCCTCATGGCAGCAAGCAGAGTGCAACAGCTAGACTTCCTGTCCCGCTGCCGAGAAGTCCCGTTGGAAACAGTTGCTTTAGAGCAGTGGTTTTCAACCTGTGGGTCGCGACCCCGCCAGGGTCACGACCCACAGGTTGAGAACCGCTGCTTTAGAGGGAATCAGATACTTTTAAACTCCTCCAAGAATGGAAGTATCCCCCAAACAGCTGACTCCCCAGGCGAACGTGGATCTCTCCCGTGTCCTAAGCACTGAACGGTGGCAGGTATATTTGGTGCTCAGAGCTCTGCATGACCTTTATACACTGCGGACCCCCGGGAGGGAAGTTCGGAACTCGCCCCCGTTTTTCCTTTGCTGCTTGGAATTCTTTCGCTCTGTCATGTTCATTCCGAAGAAGAGCTGACCCTCACTTTGTGCTCTGGACAAATGGGTTTTACCAGGGAAAGTCTATGAAATTGATTGAGAAATTAAACTGGCTTAATCTTACTATTTCTAGAAAATATTTTCACAATAAAGATTCATCGATCTTGGTAAAAATCTGTTGAATATATCTGTGTTCAAAACCATATTAATATCCCCGGGGGCCAGAACACTACAACGACACTTTAACTCGACGGTTTTAAAGCCTACAACGGCTTGTTTTGGATGAAATGGGTCATCATGGCTCCTCTATTCCTCCATCTGGGCTTCGATATGCCACCCACCCCCAGATGGATGGCCTCCAAAGAAACAGGTGGTTATAGATATTTTTGTTTATTTGTTTTCTCCTGTGCTTGGACCCTTCATCCCAGCTAAATCAAGCTGACTAACCGCCTTCTTTCTCTTAAGATGTCGTTTAACCTTCTGAGTAGTCCAAACGTTCATGTATACGTCCTCTTGCCTCCTGACCATCCAGAGTACGATGGATTTATTTTAAAAATTTGTAAGGCAACATTTAAAAAAGGCAAGTGTATGTCCTTCTTGTTTCCATAAATTGGTTATCAAACAAACATGATTTTAAGTTGGTCATTTTTCTTGAAAAAAACAAAACAAAACAAAACACAACAACTCACGCCCAGGGGGTCAGCAAGCATGAAAAGCACTCACTATCCAAAGGGTTAAAATGCGTCCCCTCGGGCCCTTCCTGCCAAGCCAGCATCCTCCCTGGTGTCCTTTCTCTAGCCCCACCTCCAGCTGCCCCTCTGTGTTCTACAGATTCGCCGTAATACCAACCATGAGACCTCTGCGGTCAAGGGCTGTGTGTCCTGCTCTCCCTGGCATCCTCAAGGCCGATCACCGAAATGAGTATGAAGTGGACATTCAAAGTTCTATTGACAGCAAAGAGTGAGCATGCTGTTTACAGATCACGAATCAGGGTAGAAAGCTTTAAGCGGTGACATTAGTAAATCCATCACCACTGAACGCCTCTTAGAGCGAATATCTGGAAGCCTCGCCTACGCTGTGTTTCCAGGTCCCAGTGACCCTGGGGGGAAATGAACGGGGTGGGGCTGAGCGTGAGCCCCAGTGCCATGAATTTGGGGACGGTGTCTGGGTTGAGGGCAGTAGACAGAAGATTGGGAAAATGCCCCACGCACCTCATGGGATTTGAGCTAGTAGGAGGCCTTCCCCTCGTGTGGCCAGTAAGTTCTTACTAGTTTATTCACTCTGTCTGATTTTGTCACAAAAGCCAGTTCCTCCCACTTGTCTATTGTTCAGAGGTCTCCACCACAGGAGTTTGTTAGGCTATATGTGAACAGGTCACAGAGTCCTGAGCTCAGTCATGGGGAGCCCACCTCTCCCCAAAACAACAGACATAGGCTTTAATGGACTCGGAGAATTCAACCAAGAGACATGATACAGCCCTCCTTCTTTGTTTACAGCTGTTTCCACAGAAACGCAGCAGAGATCAGACCCAGCAGTGCCCTTTTCCCACATGAAAAACAACAACAGAAGAACAGAGAGAGGACGAGACCTGCGGAGTGACGATGCCACTCCCCGATCTGTGCCACTCCTGGCCTTGGCAGAAGAAACAGCCTCAAAAATCTCTTTCTTGCATCTCATATAAAGAACACTGGAGCATCGGGGACATGCGGGACCAAGACAACCGAGATCCTCACAGAGAAGTAACAGGAGAGGTGAGAACTCACAGGGGAGTCTCTGCTCACGAGCGGGGGTGGGGGGGTGGGGGGGAGGGGCTCGGCGCCACGCCCCTCACTGATTACAAGCAGACAGCGCCAGCGGGAAGGCAGGGCCAAGGTGACCCTCATGGCTTTAGGGTTAAACTTCAGTGATTTGGTGTTTCTTCTCCTCAGGCAGGTTAGGAAAAGTGCCACACCTGGTGCATAGGGCTGTTCGATGGTCTTTGTGCAAAGATAAATCCAGGGCTTGTCAGCAGAAATATCATCTTCTCCACAGTGATGAACCGTACAATAACCTCAAGAGTCTCAATAGTGGGAATATTCGGGGGGAGGGGGGTGAAAGATGGGGCAAAGAGAAAAGTTGAGGTAGACAAGATAAGAGGAAAAGAGCATCAGACCTGTGAGTGCACGTGTGTATGCATGTGTGTGCACATGCACAGGTGGGTGTATGTGTCCGTGTGCACGCATATGCCTTTGCATGCATATTCACATGTGGGTATGCTGCAGGTGTGCATGCCTGTGTTTGCGTGCGTGTCTGTGTTTGTGTGCGTGCCTGTGTTTGCATGTGTGCCTGTTCGTGTGCGTGTATGCCTGTGTTTGTGTGCATGCCTGTTTGTGTGCGTGCATGCCTGTGTTTGCATGTGTGCCTGTTTGTGTGCGTGCGTGCCTGTGTTTGTGTGCATGCCTGTTTGTGTGCGTGCGTGCCTGTGTTTGTATGCGTGCCTATGTTTGTGTGCGTGCGTGCCTGTTTGCGTGTGTGCCTGTGTTTGTGTGCGTGCGTGCCTGTGTTTGTGTGCGTGCGTGCCTGTTTGTGTGCATGCCTGTGTGTACATGCGTGCCTGTGTGTGCGTGCCTGTGTGTGCGTGCCTGTGTGTGCGTGCATGCCTGTGCGTGCGTGCCTGTGTTTGCATGTGTGCCTGTTTGTGTGCGTGTATGCCTGTGTTTGTGTGCATGCCTGTTTGTGTGCGTGCGTGCCTGTGTTTGTGTGCATGCCTGTTTGTGTGCGTGCGTGCCTGTTTGTGTGCGTGCCTGTGTGTACATGTGTGCTTGTGTGTGCGTGCGTGCCTGTGTGTGCATGCATGCCTGTGCGTGCATGCCTGTGTTTGCATGTGTGCCTGTTTGTGTGCGTGCATGCCTGTGTTTGTGTGCATGCCTGTTTGTGTGCGTGCATGCCTGTGTTTGCATGTGTGCCTGTTTGTGTGCGTGCATGCCTGTGTTTGTGTGCATGCCTGTGTTTGAGTGCGTGCCTGTTTGTGTGCGTGTGTGCCTGTGTTTGCATGTGTGCTTGTTTGTGTGCGTGCATGCCTGTGTTTGCGTGCGTGCCTGTTTGTGTGCGTGCGTGCCTGTGTTTGCGTGCGTGCCTGTGTGCGTGCCTGTGTTTGCATGTGTGCCTGTTTGTGTGCGTGCATGCCTGTGTTTGCGTGTGTGCCTCTGTTTTGGTACAGAGATCATGATTACCCTGTGCCATTGCCCAGACTAGTAAGAGGAGTCACCAGGGAGACAGCACAAACCCAAGGAAACCAGAACCGGCTGCAGTTCTCTCCACTAGTTTGGCACGGACGCCCGGAGAGAGCGCAGTATGGTGGGGAGTAAAGAGTAGTTTCCTGACTTCTAGGCTGTGGATTCGGCACCTCGCACCAGTGTTACATTCCAGAAGAGGCAAAACAGAATCTTCTCAGGAGGACAGAAAACCTGGCAGAGGCTCGGCGAACTCAGTACATCTAATGAATAGACCAGGAACAGGCACCGTCAGGGAAAAACACAAACACTACTGTGTTCTTTTCAAACTGCTGTTACAACCTACACACGCGTTCACCTGTATCCAAGTGCATGCGACCAAACAACACAGACTGTACCAACAAGGCAGGCAAAGACTTTCATCCACACTGTCTCTGGCTTCATTTCTGCCATGGGAGGCTTCTGGCAGAAATGCTGATGCTCAAACCCCGAGCTGGAGTGATTCCTATCATTTCATGAGGGAAACACGCCCCTGCAGACACATAGGGGTGTTTGCTGGGGGAGATCTTCTGTCGTGTTAGATGAAGGCAATTGTTTTCTCCACTAAGCTCCTACTGGGCAGAACACTGAAAAATGCATTTGAATTTGCTCATGTGTAGATTCATGTTTTATTCCACATTAAAAAAAAAAGCGCCTCTTCATTACGGGCTTTGCCTTCCTGGTGGGGTTCCATCTTTACTGAAGCTATGTTTACATTCCTGAATAAGACCATTCAGCAACAGCATGGGAAAACCAGCTCCCAGCCTGAGAGAGAAACGGGTATCGTAGGTCTCAGGTACCTCTTCCCAATAAAACAACAGACAGAAATAAAGCAAAACTTGCGCAGTGGCCCGAGTCGGAATTTTACAAATCGACCAAGTCAGACTTCAGAACAAGTAGTAGATCAAAAGAAACCTTGTTCTGGGAAACGGCTTCTTGTGCCGTCTTCTTTGTTTCCTCCACATTTTCAAATTCATCCGTCTGAATTTGGGGTTACATTGGCATGCATGCATTCATTCTTTTTCTGAAAACTTTTTATTGAGAAAATCTCTTACAATTGGTGGCATCTTAAACCTTGTTAACCTAATATTATATATATAGAAGATCGAGTTTTTGAGATAGTCAAGAGTTTTGTCTTTCCTCGTCAAACGTGGTTTTTCTTTTTTTCTTTTTTATCCAGTAATTCACTGATGGAGGCTCAGAAATGAAAGTGAAGTACCATTTGGGGGCTAATTAAAATTTAGTAGGCTGGACTTTCGCCTGCTTGCTCTTGACCTGCGGTGAGAAGCAGTGAACCCCTCAACCCTCTCATGGTTTATGGGGGTTGCTGACAGCCCTGCTAACAAAGACCGGGCCATTTTTTATAGAGAGGATGAGAACTGTTAGAAGTGCGTGCAACTGAACTTGCACTCACGCACAAACTTTAAACAATGCATTAAAAATACTTTGCAAGCAATGGAGAGATGAAGTTTCCATTGGTGGCAAGGGAAGAAACAGCCTCTGTCTTTGAAATCAGAGTGGGGAGAGGATAAGGACAGTCAGGCACGCGGACTGGGGCAAGTTAAGTGAAGAGACCTCAACTTGCATGATCTTGACATTCAAAGTCAGTGGTGAGGTCACCCTGCAAAGAACAGGAGGCTGGCGGGGGTCTGCAGAGACGGACTCGGTGCAGGAGGGGACGGAGAGCTTGGCGGGAGGAGAGGGAAAGGTCAGGGGGGTGTGAAAGCACCCAGCCCAGCTGATCATCACAGGTCTCCCTGCCTGGCTTTCCGGGAGTGGGCACAGAGTCCGCGGACAGTTGGTTTGACCCAAGGAAGGAAACTGGCAAGGTGGGTATGGTGAAAGGTAGGGGACCGTGGTTCTAAGGAACCATAAAGCAGGTAGCTGGAAATATTGGCCAAGGTACCCAGGCCACCAGGGAGGGATGCAAAGACTGACTAGCTATGGAATGTGGAGGGACCAAGGAGAGGGGGGGGGAGGGAGAGGGAGAGAGAGACAGAGAGATCAGTAAGTGACTGGTTTCCAGGTAATGTATTTGATTAGGAATGTATAACAAAGACCCTTTTCAAGTATGGATAAAACTGTCCGTCTGCATCCACTACCCTGGACATTATCCTTGCTGCATTCATTTCTCTTTTCCCCTGAACCTAGTCAATCACTTAACTTGGATAATTCCACCTCCTGTAGTCTTAAGCAGACAACCCTGACTACGTGGGCCCCACCGTCAAGGGGTATTTCTTGTCCACTGCAGGACAACGCAGGTCGGCACAGAAAGGAGGATGCCCTTGGCGGGGGTTAAATCCACACTCATTCAGGGACTCAGACCCCCCCCCCCTTGAGGCTGCATGTTCTCCTAGGTTCTCTGTCCCCTCCCTTCCTCCGCCAGGGCACGGGGAGACGGACTGGGACGGTTGTGTGTGGAGAGATTTATTTTCCACGTCTGGAAACGATGAATGCCATTTCCACACACATTCCCTTGTTCAGAACTCCAGAGCGTGGACACACACAGCTTCACCAGAGGCTGAGCTTCCAGGCCAGCTGTCTGCCCAGGAGGAAGGGCTGGTGAAGAACTACCTACCCAGTGTCGGTCACCTCTATTCTACAGATTTGCCCTTACGGCGAACTCTCAAAACTAAAAGTGCATATACTATGACTTGGATAATATAGGATGTCTATATATAATAAGTATGTCCATCCATACAATACCATGCACCTGCCCCCCTTCTCTATCATTTTCTCCTTGTGGCAGAAAGAGCTCCTTATTTGTGGCAACTTTTTAAGTGAACCCATATATCACGACGTCATATCTTCTCATATCAACACTTTTAGGCAGCAACCACCAATCAACGGGAACCAGAATTTGAGATAAAATCTATTTGTCTTTCCAGCCCTAGACTGTATTTCAACATCAATGCATTAAAATATACCAAGACAGAGCCCAGGCTGGTTGGCTCAGCGGTAGAGCATCGGCCTGGCATGTGGAGGTCTCAGGTTCGATTCCTGGCCAGGGCACACAGGAGAAGCGCCCATCTGCTTCTCCACCCCTCCCCCTCTCCTTCCTCTCTGTCTCTCTCTTCCCCTCCTGCAGCCAAGGCTCCATTCGAGCAAAGTTGGCCCGGGTGCTGAGGATGGCTCCATGGCCTCTGCCTCAGGAGCTAGAATGGCTCTGGTTGCAATGGAGCAGTGCCCCAGATGGACAGAGCATCACCCCCTAGTGGGCATGCTGGATGGATCCCGGTCAGGTGCATGCGGGAGTCTGTCTGACTGCCTCCCCGTTTCCAACTTCAGAAAAATACACACACACACACACACACACACACTATATATATATATAATAAAATATATCAAGACAGTAAGAAAGATCTGATCGTATTCAATGAGCACAGACAGGGCTGGACCGGAAAACTCTGAGCATTGGCCATTCCTCTTCACTCTGGTCCCTTGTAGCTAATATGTTGACTTTCCTAATCAGAGCTACGTAAAGACCTTTGTGAAGGCCTGGAGTCCTCAGAAGAAACGTGTATGTGTTTCTCATATTTACGCACATCTGCTGGGTGGTTTAAACATTCACGCCCAAGCCTCACGGAGTAACAGCAATGAGACTGCCTAGGACTCCGGGCAGGGTTCAGGCATCGTGTTCCAGGATTGCTAGAAGTTTATCACATCCAAGTCATGCTTTACGTGTTGTGGTATTTTCAACCACACCTCTTTGGGTCACACGTCTACGTCACTGCTAAGCGTAGAGCGGAGGACATACTTGGGGAACGACCTTGCATGGGATGAATGAAATCTCACTGAGGGTTAGGAAAATCCACACTTCCCCCGCCCACCACCGTCAGCAAGTACAAGGCTCTGCTGTCCGTGCCCTTTCTGCTGCAAGTTCAGGAGCAAATTCCAGAAGGAGACAAGCAGCAGGGAGGGTGGCCACGACGAGCCAACGGTAACGGCACGTACAGACCACACAGCCAGAACAGCCGACGGGGGAAAGGAAAGGAAAGAGGAACACCCGCCTTTTCAACAGGCTGTCTACATTTTTTACCATTACACCTGTAAGAAGTCAGTTATTAATTATTCTGTTTTTATATATAATAATTATTAATATTCTATTTCATTTAAATATTTGTCTATTAGCTTTATATTGACATGAAATGCTCACCCCATAGGAGCTCGCAGAAACACCCTACCTGCTAAGAGAATTAATATGGAGGCAAAGTTTTCCCTTTAAATACTTATTATAAAGAAATTAAGGTCAAAGCTTGTATTGATTTTCACATTCAAAATGCAGAAAAACACAGGGGCACTCTGCACAGCGAGGGGTGGTCTTCTTCAGGCGTCTCCGCCAATTCAAAGCGGCACAGGGTTTCTGATCAGTGACTTCTACAAACTCAAACTGCTGCCGCTCCACCGTCAATAATGCAGGCCACAGAGTCGCCTCAGAATAAAGACTCAGTACGCCCCGGGTCCATCTGCCTCCGTTGACCTCTACCAGATCGGACACATGCCCTGTCTTCCACCTGAGCTGCCACTTCTTGGGAAAAGCCTAGAAGACATATTTTTCAACATTGAGAAACAGCCGGAGATAAGGCACAGAAATTTAAACTACTCAAGTAAAAAGGGCCAATTCTTTTAAGTCTAGAAGCAAACCAGTTAGTTCACCCAAAGTTACTGCAATTCAAAGTCACCTGACACACTTCTTATGCAAAGCCTTCTTTTTCTTGGTTTTCCGGGCCTTCCCTGCCCTCTCCTCGGCATCGCTGTTTCTGTACTCACTCAGATGTCACATCATATTGGGCCCTAACTCTTCCCTTTGAATAGACTTCATCCTTCTGACTGCGGTGAGGCGTGGGACATTCCTTTATCAGAAGCATTTTCTTCTCCTTCGTGCTGTCCCCTCCCCCTCTAGGGACGACCTCACCTTCTATACTGATTTCTGCATTGTGGGTCTTGTATTAAATTAATTAGTAGGAATGGCTCCTACTGGGTGAGTTGTGCTTAGGTTACAGCTCTCAGAAAAACAGAATGGTTCCTGTTAAAACACAAATTGGGGCTGGATTGTACCCAGAGAAATGATCGGTAGTGACAAATATTATATGTCAAGAAAGAAGCTCAGCGTATGGAACAGACTGAGAGAATGACCCCCTGAAGGCAAGCGGGGAAGGGACAGCCCCCCTCCCCTAGCAGGCTCCTGACAGGCCACACCGTGGCCGTCCTCAACGGAGGGAATAAGAGCTTCAAACAAAGTGACCAGGACGGGCCAGCTACGCGGCTGTTTCCCACCACAAAGTTCGCCGAGGGGACCAAGTTCAGCATTGCCTTGAAATAATTTAGCCACAAGAAATTCCTTCTCCCGCTCTGTCAAACAGCTCATCCCTTTCTCATCCCCCTCTTCCATTGGGCTGTGGCTCTGGCTCGGGGACGGGGCTAGGAGCGAGAATAAAACATAACCAAGGAAACAAAAGCCAAAACACAAGCTTGTCACGGGGAGGGACCGACCCCCAGCTCCTTCCACTCTCTCATACTAGCCTAGGGGACGACTACTGGCGACATCACACACAAGGACCTGGGCTGTTTACCCAGCTTTCCTAAAATGAATACATCAGTGACACTGTAGACTTCTTCAGACCTGGTCCCAACTCCGTGCACTACTTGTTGGGGTTCTACCATGTTTCTGGGGGGGGGGGGATGAAAACTGCTTTCTCCTAAAAGACAGAAAGTAACCCGACGGTGACTCCTCTGTGTTGAACAGATAAGAATCACACCCAGTTCATTTGTTGCTTAAATCCAGATTTAATGTGTCCCTTGTGGTGCTGTGTCACCCTCATTGCAGGAGCCACCCAGCACATATTATATACACAGCTGTAGATGGGAAGTTTCTGGGCTAACTGTAGCCAAGGCAATTCTGGGGCACGAGGTGACACTGAGAAGAGAGGCTAAAAGGTTTGTGTGGATGCAGACATATGTTTGCACAGGCATGCAACAGAGCAAACAAGAACAGGACAGAGAGACAGAGAGAGAGAGAGAGAGCCAGAGCCAGAGAGAAAGAGAGCGAGAGGTGACATGGGAGGCAGGACTTTGCCAAGGAAAGACAGGGTACTGAAACCTACATGGTGCTATCCACTGACGTGGGGCTACCCTTCATTACCTTGGGCAAGGGATTTGGTCACCCATGCATTCAGTTCAGATGTTATTTGTTTAATCTGTGCAACTGAATGGATGGGTGGACAGAGCTAGCAGGCTTTGCTCATGAAATAGTTAAATCGGCATGTCATATCAGTTATTTGTGCATTAAACCTCTCTTTGTCATTTCAGGGTGATTCTCCTTACACCTGAAAAGATGTCAACGCCACCCCCACCCCCACCTCTTCAAAGACAGGGAACACCTTTGTGGTTTTCTGTAACTGTTGCAATATTCAAGATGGCGTGAAGATTCCTTAAACTGAATAAGCCTGGTGGCTTGATTAAAGCAGGACATACCTCTAACTTGCCAAAGCAAATACTCTCTAAAAGGAACTGATCAACAGTAACATTTAAAGAAACAAATTTACTTTTAGTACAGCTCAAGTGTATGACAGCGTACACACTAATAATAGTTAAGAGGTCAAAGGGAAAGTTAGCAACCATTATTAAAATCAGAAAACATACTATGAAGAAGGCAGACTCTTTCCCAGGGCAAAGCAGAGAATAATATAACACAATAATGATAAAAGCTACAATCCAGTGCCCTGCTGACCGGGAACGCGGCTCTTTGCCAAACTCTTGACAAATGCATTGATTCAGTGACTCAGTGAGCCCTAGTAACAATCAGTGAAGTGGAGACTGTTCGTTCCTCTTTCCCAAGACAGACATAGAACCAGAGCTGAGGTGACTTGCCCAAGATCTCACGGGCAGTTTGCGAGGACCCACGCCCAAGATGGCCTGACTCCAAAGCCAATACTGTCGAACACTCCATGCCAGGGAGCCATGTTATTTGTCCTACCTCTCCCGGGAACTTTAGAAGCTACACAGAGATAGAGTGATGGCTGCTGTCTGCTGATTTCAGGCAGAGTTAACGTGAAACGGATAAAGAAAACCGTCACGAAAAGGCTGACATTTCATTGTTCTACCTTTCAAACCAGTTTGGGATATATACATCATCTCACGTGTAGACTGCCTTCGCCAATTCAAAATGGTGCCTGCTTTAACCCTGAATTCGCAGCTTATGCAAAAAAAAACCCCACATCCTACAAAGGTGTGTGTGTGGAGAATATGTATAAGGATTGGAGAAAAAAGCATAATGGTTGGAATACAAAAATCATATTACCCACAGAGCGGCCTCATTTTTTGTGTGTGCATTTTTCTAGCAGCTGCTGTTTAGAAAGTGCTACTGGTCACGCTGATAAAATGTGGCAGTTCCAGCATATTAACATAAATATTTTTACCTGAATAATTGCTACTGTTTATTTGAAACTGAAATTAATTCACATACGGTTTTCCCTGGAGTTTCCCCCACCCCAAATTTACTAGTTTTTCTTTTTTCTTTTCTTTTTTTTTAAGGTAGAGAACAAGTGTGTGGACTGGTGCTGAACCAAGTATTATTCCTAAGCAGCGATTTTATTTTTCCAGTGCATGCTAGCCTAAGAAGCGGGATAATGGAGCTGAATGTAGAATCAATACATATTCAAATGGAATCTGTTTATTTTGCTTTTAAAACATATTCCCTCAAGATGGGGCTGAATTGTGATATCTGCAATCGGCTGCTAATAGCATCACATCCTTCACGGCTGGCTTTGCGCTTCCCAGGAAGACTGATTTCCTATAATCTGGGCACGCGTGGCCCTGCTGATTTGATCAGCCTGCTCCTCGACCCTGAGTGGGGACGCTCGCGGGGAACTGGTCACTGAGAGCAGCGAGGAGCAGAGGCTCTGAAGCAGGGTGCCCTGGGTGCAAATCCCAGCTCAGCCCCTTTCTCCCTACGGGAAGCCTGAACTAACCCATAAGCCTTAGCAGCCTTAGGCCTTGGCCTCCTCTGGGCCGTGTGGGATGGTATGAACCACTGCGCAGGCAGGGCACACCGTCCTACACCCAAAGCCACCGCGTGTCACAGTCTGTATGAACCACTGCGCAGGCAGGGCACACCGTCCTACACCCAAAGCCACCGCGTGTCACAGTCTGTATGAATGGCGCCCTTTGGGACAGTGCAGCGCACGACCTGAACATTCACAGCCTGTCACAGGGCTGTGGGGATTCAAGCCACAAGATGCTGAGCCCAGCCCCTAGCGTGCACTAAGTCCCCGGGGAGTGCCGCTCTTTGTAGCCTGACGCGTATCATCTGTGTCGTCTGGTTCCACTTTCCAATTTTTGGAAGACTTAATTTGGGTAAACCATCTGATTTTTCTGACAAGGGAGCAACAATACTTTGTCAGATTCCTGGATCAAGTATATCTCTTCAGAGAAACCTTCATTGCATATTTCATCCCGCTCCTATGATATATCCTGTCTGTGAGGAGGCCTGGAGAACTCAAGATGTCCTCAAAGGTGCTACATAACAAGACTCCCCCAGTTCCAATAGACAGGAATGCATTTATTTACGGAAGTGAGTCTGGAGCCAGGCTGGGCCCAGCTCTAGCCGGCTCCATTTTTAGCTGCGTGATTTTTCCCAAGTGCGTTCATCTTTCGAGCCTCCGTGTCCTCATTTGCATTTTGGGGATGCTGGTTTCTGCCACATGGCATTGTTGGGGCGGGTGCCTTAGAAACAGCACAGCCCTGTGTTTAGCAGAAGCCCAGCTCATAGCTGATAATGAACAGGTCACTGCTACGGTAGCACTGGCCGCTAGTATGCATGCACCTCTCAGCGACCCGCGGAGGGATGTTACAGCCAGAGGCCGCTTAAACTGCAAGTCACGCCGCAGAAGTGTTGCCCCACGCACTCAGCAGGGTTCAGGATTCTTAGAAAGATGGATCATCAGCGGGGCACTGTTCTAGCTCTATCTTTGCTACTGCAGAGGCTGGCTCAGCATACAGATTCTGCAGACCTTCGCTGCTTCGTCCGTAAATGAAGGCGTTTTGGTTCGGGGTTGTCTAAAGAGGTCCCTCCAAACGCAGGCTTCTCGGATTTAAACACGAGGTAAAACAGGCAGAATTTTTGCTTGGATTTCCCTCTGGCTGGGTAGTTACCTCTTTGATGTTCATAGCCCATCTTGCTGACAGATCAAATGCTTCTTTTTATTGAGCTTGCAGTGGGACCTCAGAATCCTACTCAACACGGTATTCAAGTGTGTTGAGTCTCTATCAATCCTTTTTTTTTTTTTTCTGAAGCTAGAAACAGGGAGAGACAGTCAGACAGACTCCCGTATGCGCCCGACCAGGATCCACCTGGCACGCCCACCAGGGGCGATGCTCTGCCCACCAGGGGGCATGCTCTACCCCTCCGGGACGTCACTGTGCCGCAACCAGAGCCACTCTAGCGCCTGGGGCAGAGGCCAAGGAGCCATCCCCAGCGCCCGGGCCATCTTTGCTCCAATGGAGCCTTGGCTGCGGGAGGGGAAGAGAGAGACTGAGAGGAAGGAGAGGGGGAGGGGTGGAGAAGCAAATGGGCACTTCTTCTGTGTGCCCTGGCCGGGAATCGAACCCGGGACTTCTACACGCCAGGCCGACGCTCTACCACTGAGCCAACCGGCCAGGGCCTATCAATCCTTCTAAGTTGTGATTTGAAGGGCATGGTCTATTTGCCACCTCTGCTTCTAAACATCTCCTTTAACATGCGGGACTGTTCCCTGTAATAGCCATGCAAGCTTCTTCTCACTACTTCTCACCGAAGAGGGGCTGTTACAACTAGCTGAGGGCAGAACTGATTTTCCATTTCAGGGAGTTCACATTTCAGAGGTACTTCGTTTCTTTAAGATATACTTACGAAAGGCCTTCTCTGTTCCTCCCACTCTGCACTGCCAAGCAACGGGGTGGTCGTGGGGGAGGGGTGGACAAAGACTGCCGTATCATTTATTAAGTGCAATAGTGTCAAGGAGATCAGGGGCCCGGGTAGGCGGATAGAGGGGACATCAATCAATCTTTGAAATAGAGGGATTATTTCTAGGACAAGGCGCTGGGTGAGGACGCTGTAAGACGGGGAATAGGGTGGCCAAAGCCTGATGGAGAGATACAAACAACCCTGTCTGGTTGGAAAACGCCAGCAACTCAGAATGGGGAGGTGCAGTGCGTGGTGGGTGGGGCTCGTGGGAGACAATGATGACCAGGTGACCCGGAGCTGCCTGCTCAGGGGAAGGAACGCAATACTTTGACCTGAGAGGTGACTCTAAAGGTAAACAAAACAAGACAAACAGAAAACCACCAGCGCCCTCCCCCAAAACCTGCGAAAGGATGATGGTAAACAGAATATTAAGAAGAAAGGGGCCTTTCTGTGCAGCTGACATCACTGCTCACAGAGGCTGCCTGTCCCAGTTAATCAGACCTGGACATAAGATCAGCTCATGTAATGAGAAAAAAGGGAGGAGGAGGAATTTCCCCTCCATGACATTTAGAGTTAGGTTTATTTTCTTGTCGACACTAAAGGCAAATACCAGAGCACTTGTTTGTATCCTAACTAGGACAGCGATTTAATCACTCAGAGAGATCATTTGCCGGCTATTGTGTTCAGAGCTTCTGGGGATTTACGTCTCCTGCGTTAAGTACCCCAGACCTCGGCAGCTAGAGAGCGCTGATGCAAACACAGTTCAAGGCACATCGGGCTGTGGGATGAAAATCTGACTCTGCTCATCAAAATCTAGTCACCGAGGCCCTGGCTGGTTGGCTCAGTGGTAGAGCGTTGGCCCAGCCTGTAAGTCCCAGGTTCGATTTCCTATTAGGGCCCACGAAAGAAGCATCCACCTGCTTCTCCACTCCTCCCCTTCTCACTTCTCTCTCTCTCTCTCTCTCTTCTCCTCTCTTCCCGCAGCCATGGTTCTATTGGAGTGAGTTGGCTTTGGGACACTGAGGACGGCTCCATGGCCTCTGCCTTAGCTGCTAAAAAATGGCTCCAGTTGCAACAGAGCAAGGGTCCCCGATGGGCAGAGCATCACCCCCTGGTGGGCTTGCCGGGTGGATCCCGGTCTGGGCACATGCGGAAGTCTGTCTTTGCCTCCCCTCCTCTTACTAAAAAATAAATAAATAAATAAACAAACAAACAAACAAATAAATAAATATTCGTTGATATTCTACTACGTGCCAGGCACCATAATACAGGCTGGAAAGGAGAACATTAACAAATCGGCATGACTTCCAGGAGCCTCTAGTCTCGTGAGCGCACAGTTCAAGTGATGAATGGATAAATGCGTGGTTACCAATCAAGACAGCGCGTGGAAGGAAAGGTGAACTGCCGACTGGAGGATTCAAACCAGAGGAACCGCGTTTACAAGTGGCGTGGCAGAGGCTGCAGAAGGGAATGCCCGCTGAGCTCTGAAAGGTGGAATGGAGAAATAAGGGGAGAGCGTCTCTCAGAGGGTGAAACCCGGGTCGCAGCATCTGCAGGCACTGCTGTTCGCTGTGACTGCGGGGAAGGGGTGCTCTGGGCAGCTAGGGAGGCAGCTAAACACCCCACCAGGCAGAGGCCAGCCTCCCAGCACTAAGATTCACCTGGTCCCAACATCAATGGTGACGAGGTTGAGAAACTGAGCCAGAGGGAACGGCCCCTCTACCTCCATCCCCTCGGCAGGAAGCACGGGCAGGGGTGAGACTCTGAAGGTCAGAGCCTGGGCGGAAGGAGCGTGGGTGAGGCCCCAGAAAGGCGGGGACCAAATCACTCACGCGGGGTCAGCTTGGCTGGCTGCCTCGGAGTTGGCTGGTTGTTTTCCCCTGTGTGGGGGAGAACCTCCCAAGATTTTCCAGCAGGACGGTCCCCGGCTGGGTGACCGGTACCTCTCATTTCACATGCCCTTCCTGGGCTTCAGTGCGCTTCACAGACGTTGGGTTTTTACCAATAGAAGGTTTCCTGCATGAACAAGGAGATTACAACTCCAGACTACTTAGTGGAACAACAAGTAAATGCTTCTTTCTCTCTCTTTCTGTCTCTCTCTCCCTCCCTTCCTCTGTTTCTCTAAAATCCATCCACCAATCATAACAAAATGATTACAACTCAAAATGCTTGCTTTATTGCAGTGATCTGGAACCAAACCGAACCTGCAATGTCTCTGAGGTGTGCTTGTATTCGTGAGTCATCTTAAGTTTGAACTATGTATGTGTTGCATCTCTTGGCTGGTTCTGATGTGAATAGGTGGAAGCGGGTTTGGGTATTTAATGGGAGGAGGATCTTTTTATTTTTAAATATTACGAGCTGTATGGAGCAACAAGCTCCCTCCTACCCCCACTAGACACACAGGTATTCCTCCCAAGAAGAACTCAGTCATAGATGATCAAACCTAGATGTCAATTTCCCAAACACGTATCACCTGGGCCCTTAATATTTTTTGTAAATCAACTCATTTTTGGTCATTGTTCTAAGCAGAAGTTCCATTCAACTACAATAAAACAGAAGGTAGTTCTAAAAATAAAACTTAAGCGAATCAACAACACAGCGTGGTTAAACTCTAGCTAGCTACTGCTGTCTGACAGAGAGACGAGCTTGAAGCCTGAAACTCCGGTAACAAGTGAGACTCCGAGCATTTTAGAAAAGCATTTCCATCTATCATGACACAGAGACCTCCCTCACAGCAGGAGTCGGCAAACTGGCCAGGGAATTATTTCCCTACAAATGGCAAACTAAAAGAATACTTTTTACATTTTTAAATGGCTGCAAGAAAATGAGAGGAAAAGTCACACTGCATGACACAGAAACATTATCTGAAACTGTAACCTCCCTGTTCACACAAAAAGGTTAATTCGGAGCCACACCTATTACGCATGCGTTGTCGGCAGCTGGTTTCTCGCTGAAACGGCTGAGTTGAGCAGTAGCAACAGAGACTGGAGGGCCTGCACAGCCTACTGATAGTTATTGTCTTTTTTATTTTTAATAGAAAAAGTTTGTCCACCTCTCCCGGGTGATCCAAAGTTATTTGACGTCACATCCGGTGCTGTACTTAAAACCACCTGTGGTCTATGTGACTCCCACACTGGAAAAGTCTGCTCTGGGAATGAGTGTAGTCGAACACTAGGGTTTGGGCTCTGCAAGAAGGCAACGGACCTTCCGAGAAGCGGGTATCCCCTTGGGATGCGACAATTTCAAGAGCAAGAGTAGATGAATATCGTCCAGTCATATATAGGATATATCCAAATGGCTGGCTCTCAGATGTAGCCTGGCTGGCTAATTAACAGAAGTAAGGCTGGTGGCTGTTTGTTTGCTCCTCCGTCTGTAAGGGGTGGAGGGGTATTTCTCTCCAAGGATGATGGCTTCCCCCCCTCCTTGTAAACATTAAAATCCATTCTGATGAACAATGTGATTACATGGTCCAGTGTCAGTGAGCTTCTCTATTTAGTTTTACTTAACTCACTTACCACAAATAATGACAGCCACTCATGCACACCCCGAGACTGAGAAGGGACCCAATTCTCAAAAGTATGGGGAAGAAAAGAAATAATTAGCAAGCTCCGTCGGCACCAACACGACTTGAACCACGAAGCTCATTTAAAGCACAGCATACTAAGAAAGCAAAGCCAGGACAGGCCGAGCAGGTGCATCATAAAAGGCATCTCCCATGAATCGAGACTGTGTTTTAGGTGAAAGCAGTTAAAAGTCATGATCTGCCACCAATACAAAAAATATTTATAGTATAGCTCAGTACCTCTCGTCCTGTGGAAGGGACACCCCCTCTCTCCAGCACTGGTTCCACACTGGGCTGGGCATGAAGTCACCTGGGGACCTTTCTGCAAGCACGATTCTAAGGTCACGCCCCCAGACAATTAACCAGTCAGAGCGTGTTGTAAGGACGCCCAGCTGATTCCAATAGGCAGCCAGAGCTGAGAGCCGGTGCTCTCCACGTGTCCTACCGTGGGCCCCCAGCTGCCCGAAAGACGTTAAGTAGGCTCACTGGGGACGAGAGGTTGAGCTGGGCAAGAGCAGAGGAGCCGGAGTGAATCGGGAATTGTCCAGTTAGAGAGCTGATGATTTTTTAAGATCTCTGATAATACTGAAATGTCAACCTGGAGTTTCTGTTGCCAAAGTATCTTACATAAATTTGACCAATTAGTCTGTTTGTTCTGCTCTCATGAGGGAAGTTATTACATATATATATTTTTTTAATTTTTATTTGTTGATTTTAGAGTAAGAGGAAGGGAGAGAGAGACAGAAACATCGATCTGTTTCTGTATGTGCCCCGACCAGAGATCGAACCTGCAACCTTTGTGTATTAGGACGGTGCTCTAAACAGCTGAGCTCTCCAGCCAGGGCTAAGCTATCTTTTAAAAGTTAAAAGGAATGATTGGGCTGGGTTCCTTGAGTCCCCTTCTTAAGCTAAATCTTTGAGGACCTGAAACGCCCTTTAAGGGATAGTCCCCTAGTCACTAGACTTCCTCCATGACAGATGACAGCACCAGTGCGGCCATCTGAGACGTAATACTCAGTATCCTTTGGGATGGAGACGGACCTCAGCATTCAAGTCTACCCGCATGTTGGTTTTGCTCCTGGGTGCAAAATATCTGAGCAATATTTCTTCCAGCACTGACCCTCAGCTCCCTTCACCCCCTCTTGTGCTGCAGAACCCCTGCAGTAGGCACCAATTTTTGTTTTCCTAGACCTTTCTTAAAGTGTAGATGACAGGAAGGGGGGAGGGGCATCCGTTTCTGGCATATGACAGCTGCCCCCATACCAGTAGTGTCGCCATAGGTGTTTAATTTTTGCATTCTTTGAATGAAGCCAAACTTTTTATATTCCCCTGGGGGCCCGATATATCCTTCAGGAAAATTATGTAACTATTTAAAAATTCATTTACTAAAATCTTAACTTCATGAAAGCAAATGTCACATAAAATTTGCAAGAGGACTTTTTTTTTTTTTAAACAAAGTTCTATTCTTCTCACTTTTCCCACACCCAACCAGCCACCTTTGGCTGGGTCCTCTCCTGACCAGCAGGGACAAAAGGTTTGTTGGACTTTGAAGATTTGGGAGGGCGATTTCTGGCAATGAAATGGTATGTGTTCAGCTTTCCAGAGGTCATGATATTTTCATTTATGTGCTGGTCTATATGCAGGTGCCAGACCCGTTGTACTGATGGCTCGTCACACACCCAAGAGTGAGACAGTATTGTCCCTAATTACAGATGAAAGGGCCGAGGCTCACAGAGGCTCTGCGAGATGCCCTGTGTCACAGATTAATCAGTGGCCATTCTATAATTCAGACTCAGGGCTGTCCGACTCTAAAGCTTCCCACTTCATTCTGCCAACTGGATTTCTGCAAACCAACCAGGCAGCCAGCCCTTCAGGGGACCAGCGCAAGAACTCACAGCGGCCTCATTCCCAGCGCCGGAGTCCATCTGCCACAACGCTGCAGTGTATCGATGCTATTCTGCAAGAAAGCCCCAAGGCCATGTGGGCAACCTCTCAGCAGTTCACCCTTTTATTTGTGAACCTCATCAATTTGTCTTTTTCTTAGGGAGGAGGCACCTGGCTGGACAGCTGGTGTCGCTACCTAATTGCAAACAGGGAATGACTGAATACACCTGTTTTCTGCTGGGAGCACGTACACAAGCAGGATAAACCTTTGAGGTATATATTTCACAACTCATGAATATAGAATGAATTCATTGCTTGCACTGTACAAAACGTGGTCGAGGTGATGCCGACAATGAACTTTCGTCTTCGGTAACGTCCCCCCCCCCCCCCCGGAGTAATTCCCACGTTCTCAGTGTCAGTCATGTGAGTTGCTAATTAAAAATACAGACTCCTAAGCTTACACCCAAGCCACACTGAATCAGACTATCCAGGGGTGATGATCTGAAAACTGTGTTTATAACAAAGCCCCAGGGGACAGCCAGAATTAGGAACTAATTCACTGAAGTCAGAGTGAATAGGGGCAATCGCCTCGGACACGTTCATTCAATTCTTCGATAAATATTTATTGACCTAATACTGTGTGCCAAGCACTGTATTAGACCCTGAGAACAAGCTGTGAATAGGGCCGGTAGGTCTGTCACACGGAGTTTACAGTCTCACGCGGGGAGAGCAGCAATCCCACGCGGACACAGGTACAGGTGAGACAGGTTCAGGTCGCGCTTTACCGTGATGAAGCGGGAAATAAGGTGGGGAGCCCTACTTGGCGCTGAATTTGGGAGGCAGATGGTGGGGCGGAAGCTTAAAAAAAATAGCTGAGACATTAGCCAGCCAGTTTCAGATTTCAGATCCAGTCGTTAGAAGGTAGAGCAGGTAAGTCATTGCTTATGACACACCTGCTATAAAAACAGTCTCAGGGACAACTGCTTGGGTGCCAGGGCTGGGATGCTCATGGTCTCATGGTCTCTCTTTCCCTGACTTTCCTCTGCCTGTGAAGCTCCCACTCCCCCCCCCCCCGCAACTCCAAGTTATCCAACCCACCAGGAGCCTCTGCGTCTCTGCCCTGATGTGGGAATGGGTGGGGGTGGGGGAGTGTGGGGGGAGGTGTGAACCCAGTTCTATTTAGTTGCAATGCCCACACTTTCTACAATACTCCAGGATAAAATGCAACAAAGGATTAATTTTGGGTGGGGGTGGTTGGGGACTGGAGCAGCGCCGCAGGACTGGCGATAAGGGATAGCACAGGAGACTCTTGGTCCATATACTCAACTCCCTGGTCCTTCACATACTATTTATTCACTTTAACCCGATCTTCAGCGGGCACAAGCCCTGCTGGAGGAAGACACGAGGGGCTCCCCTTAGGCCTTCACTTACTGAGCTATTCTTCTCTCTCTGTCTCTTGCATTCTCCCAGAAGAACAAGAAGGAACCGTTCTCATTTATTTCAGCTCTTAGTGTTTTCTGCAGGTGAGCCCAGATGCAGAGAGAGTATTTACATAGTCAGAGGACTCGCCGTTCTTATAAATTTTGCAGTTGCAAAGAGGAGGGGGCAAGGAGGCCAGGGGCACGTGAAGGCAGGCAGAATGGAAATCACAGGTGCGTGAGACCCAGTGGGTATTACAGTCATTCACTGTTCAGCGTATGATCTCCGTGGACAGAACTGAATCAAAGCGGGACCCACCTCTCCAACGAGGCAACCCTCTGCTGGAGACCAGCGGAGACACTGAGGAAGGAGAGAGCATTTAAAATACTGCATCTGCTTTGTTCTAGAAAAGGCACACGGAGATGAATCAATGCAGTGGTCATCTCATCTCTCTCGATGCCACTGCCCGTGTGCTAACCATGGAAATGAACCCCTCAGCTCTCCTGCAGTGGCGACAGCGGAACAGAGGTGAGGGGAGACCCCCGCGGCTGTCTCCGGGGGGGCCACCGCTGGACCTGTGCGGAGGGCAGCTTACCGCGGCTGAACCCGGAGGCTGAACCAATCGGCGCCCGTTTCTATGGGAGCTTTGGCTCCCACCCGCGGTGCTGGCTGACATTTTTAAAAAATGTGCTGCAGTCTGTGACTCTTATTCCCCGTCCTTCCTCCCTTCCCACTCTCCTGTCACCCTGGTGTCATGCACACACTGTCATCTGCAGACTCTCCCCACCTCCTGCTCCTGTTTCTTTTGTTCACAGGTGTGTCCCCGCCCAAATCTCTTGCATATTTAATCCTGTCTTGGTACCTGCTTCTCAGAGGACCCAACATAACACGGCGTTGTTCTATAAGTTCAACGACTACCAGACAGCTAGCTGCGCACAAGGTTGAAAGTGAGTCACCAAGCCGGGGACCGGACAAGTCCCATCGGTTCCTAATAAGAAAGGGAAGAAATGTTCCGTGAGCGCTTTGTGTAAACTTAGGAACACATTCAATCACCCAGAATGTACCTGCGCTGACGACCAGATGTGTCATTAACCATTTCTGAGAAAAGCGAAAAAAAAAAAAAATCACGCGGCATGAGAACGTGACAGCACGCGTCAAACACCAACAGATGGTGTTTATTTTGTCACCTCTCGCATTAAAAAATTAACACCTCGTCCCATCACATTCCTTCCTTTAAGGTGGAAGCTCTACGTAAAAACTGCTACAGGAAAAAATGCAACATTTTATCAGCTATTGTTGAGTTCCTGAAAATGTGAGCACTTATTTTCATGGTTTCCAGTTTTCTAGGACATGGAGCAAATACACCAGAGGTGGGTTTGTATCAATCTGACACAGTGGAGTACTTTTGCCGGCAGCTCTGTCTTGCAACATGCAGTTTGTTTTGCTTCGTGAACAAAGTTGGTACCTGCGTCCGTTTCCAGGACCAAGCCGGAAATTCCTCACTTCAACAACCTTCTGCAATGGGATACAGTCTACACCCTCCCCCCAACAACAGGGAATCATCGAAATACACAGTCACATGTGCTTTCGATGGGGACCCAAGGAGAATTGTGTAAAATGACACCACCAAAGAATACACAGCAACCCTGGGGAAAGTTCACAAGACATTAAGTAAAAGTAAGTGAAACACGAGGCCGTTTTTCTTTCAAAACACCCACACACGCCAATACGCTGTCTAGCAGAGAGCTTAGGAGCTTGTAGTCTTGAGTCACATTGTCTGGAGGCAGATCCTGGCTCTGAGGGTTGTGCTCACAACCTTTCAAACCTTGCTGACGTCACTCGACCTGTCTTTACCCCAGCTCCCCCATACGTCACGGGTGAGGGTGATACTAGTCACACATCCCATTCAGGGGGCTCTTGGAAGGGTTAAATATCAAGCATTTTAACAAGTGCCTGATGCACAGTAAGTGTTATATAAATATTATTATGACTGTTAAAATTTTTTATTACATATAATTGTAGACAACTCCGTATTTCTCACAGTGTTGACAGTGATTTATTTATTTATTTTTTACAGAGACAGAGAGAGTCAGAGAGAGGGATAGACAGGGACAGACAGACAGGAACGGAGAGAGATGAGAAGCATCAATCATTACTTTTTTGTTGCGACACCTTAGTTGTTCATTGATTGCTTTCTCATATGTGCCTTGACCATGGACCTTCAGCAGACTGAGTGACCCCTTGCTCAAGCCAGTGACCTTGTGTCCAAGCTGGGGAGCTTTGCTCAAACCAGATGAGCCCGCGCTCAAGCTGGTGACCTCGGGGTCTCGAACCTGAGTCCTCCGCATCCCAGTCCGACGCTCTATGCACTGTGCCACCGCCTGGTCAACAGTGATTCTTGCTAAATGGTAAGATTGCAAAAGATTTTCAAGTTTCCTTTTTTTTTTCTCAGCTTATTTTTTATCCTAACGCTTTCTCACGTGTGTCAAAAGTATCATTTGGAAAGAAGAAGGGGAGAGAAAGGAAAAGAAAGAAGGAAAATGGATTTGCATACCAAATTATGTGACTATAAATAGTGTATAATTGAATGGATCAAGTGGTTCTTTTTTTTTTTTTTTTGCCTTAAACTCAAAGAACCTTGATCATCTAGAGTTTTTCTTAAAATACCTTAGCCAGAACCTCTGTGAACTCTCGACCTCAGTGCTAGCGGGTAAGTGAACAAAATCGCACATCCATCAACATGATGATGGAACAGAGGGAAGCCACTTGGTCAACGGAGGGCGTTTCCCAGGATAGAGAAGTTGGGGAATAAACAGGCTCCCTTGACGATGCTTCCCTTTCACCCTCTCCTGCTTTAGGATGAAAATCAAGCCATTCTTTTCCCTTTTAGAAAACAGTGTTCTCTTTAACCTTCTAGCATACGCATAATTTTTTTTAATGCACTGATAATTATATTGGGTGAAAATACAAGTCGTCGATGTATAAATGCTCTGAGTCTGTAAGTCAAATGTTACGCGAGTGCCACTTTCTCCAGACTCTGTTTCTTGTCACCCAGTGGGACAGAGAGCCTGAGTCCGCTTTCCTCTGCTGCGCCACCACAGACCAGGCTGATCAGTGGCCTGGTCACTCGCGTAACATTTGACTTACAGACTCAGAGCATTTATACATCGACGACTTGTATTTTCACCCAATATAATTATCAGTGCATTAAAAAAAATTATGCGTATGCTAGAAGGTTAAAGAGAACACTGTTTTCTAAAAGGGAAAAGAATGGCTTGATTTTCATCCTAAAGCAGGAGAGGGTTAAAGGGAAGCATCGTCAAGGGAGCCTGTTTATTCCCCAACTTCTCTATCCTGGGAAATTTATCTAGAAATATTTAGATAAATTTCTTATAAATTTACAGTGTGAGAGATCACGTTATTTTCTTTCATCAATTCCAATGTTAAATGAAACTTTAATATTAGCAGATCTATCACTAACTATTCATTGTAAATTCTGTATAGGTGACGAGAGAACACACTGTGACATCGCAGAGGCCACATGCCCAGTGATAAAATAAACGTGGAGATATAACCTCCCCATGCTCTGGATCTCCTTTTCTTGTTAACTGTATGTGTCTGGAAATGGTTTTAAGAAATTTGACAACAGCTCTGGCTGGTTGGCTCAGCAGTAGAGTGTCACAAGGCATGTGGAAGTCCTGGATTTGATTCCCGGTCAGGGCACACAGGAGAAAGCAACCATCTACTTCTCCATCCTTCCCCTCACCCTTCTATCCCCCCCCCCATCTTCCTCTCCCACAGTCATGGCTTGATTGGTTCAAGCAAGTTGGTCCCGGTGCTGAGGATGCCACCATGGCCTCCCTCAGGCACTGAAATAGCTCAGTTGCCGAGGGACGGCAGTGGCCCCAGATGGGCAAAGCATGCCCAGTAGGGGGCTTGCCAGGTGGATCCTGGTCAGGGTGCATGCAAGAGGCTGGCTCCCTGCCTCTCTGCCTCCCACTTAATAAAACAAACAAACAAACAAACAAAATTGACAACAGATGTTTCAAGGAGTAGTAATCAGGGAAGAGACTGGATATGTTCTGACCTATGACTTTGTCTCTCCCGGCCCCAGGATTTCAACAAGAACTTGGCAAATGAGAAGTGGGGCTCTTGAGTTGAAGAATCTCCCATGTACCAAGAAGTCGTATCGTATGCTTCACTTCCTGAGCTCCTCTATTCTTCACTATCGGAGGCATCAGTGACTTTAATGGCACTAGTATCCCAGCAAAACCACAGTGATACAGGGGCACATGCGTCCTGCTTTGTTTCGTTTTTCCTTAATCCCCACAGTTAGGCTGGCCATCAAAAACATTCCAGAACACACCTCTGAACATCATCTCTTTCTCTGAGAGGGGCCCTTATGAGATGGAATGAGGTTGCCATAGAAACTCATCAGGCCCCACTTAGGCTGAGACCTACCTGCTTTTCCACTCTGTAAACATGGTTCCATTTTTAAAGCCCTCGCTCAATCACAGTGACGCTGGGCAGCCGCTACCTGCAGAAAACAGGCCCTCCGCCTGATCCACCGCAACCTCTGGGCTGCGGAAGACGTGGACCAGACGCCCGAGAGGAAATAAATCTTCGGTGTGTCACAGCTCCTCTTAACACTTAAATCATAAAGACACGCATCGTTATTCATCCGGGATAGCAGACATTTTTCCCCATCTCTAATCGAAAACCTTCAGGATAGGAAAAGTCATAGACGCTTCATAAAACTGTCTTTTTGGTCAATAAAGCATGAATCTGCCTCACTTAAGCATTCAAAAAGAGTCGGCCTACCCATCTCACAAGCAGGTGCTCAGCGTGTCCTGACGAAGACGTCCTTCGCCCCAGGATGAGTGAGGGAGCTCAGCAAAGAGGAGGAAGCGGTCAGTGCATCTCAGCCCTGCCTGTGTCAGGCCCTGTTCTGAGCGCTCTCAGGCCTGGTTTCATTTCATCTTCGCACGAATCGCACGCAAGACATGCATTCACGATTCCCATTTTCCAGGTGAGGAAACTGAGGCTGAGAGACGGTAAGTGACTTGCTCAAGGTGGCAGCTCCTCCTGGCGGCCATGCTAGATGCGAACTCAAGTTACTGCACTCTGCAAACTGATAACGTGCTTCTACACGTGGGTAACCCACCGTTGCACTCTACTGACAAATCTGTCAAAGGGCTCTTCTCCAGCCTCTGTATTCCATGAGCTCTATAGCTTTTAAACATATCTGGTTAATATAACTCTAACTCTAACTATAACTATAACTATAACTATATAACTATAACTATAACTATAACTAATGCAGGATAAATATATCCTGTGGTTAATAATAAGGATGAGCTGATTTTAAAAGTCACCTATCACAGAGTGCTGTGTATCATTATGGCTATTTAGCATGATTTGCCTCAACTACAAAGTTCTCTTGATGATGCTGATGAGTTAAAACATTACGAAGATTTTGACTCAAAAATGCTTTCACATGTTTTCCCAGTCCTTTTGCAAACTCTTGGACCAGGTAGCAGCTGATTCAGTCTGAGGAAGATGTGAAAATTCCCTGAGAAAGAATGACTGATAGAGCCAGGAACCGGCAGACCAACCACCGAGAAGGTATCGAAAATGCATTTCCTCCCAACAGAACTGAAAAGATCAGCTCAGGGATTCCCCAGGAAAAAGTACATTAAAGAGAGAGGGGAAAGGAGCTGGAGGGAGGGGGAGAGACTATTGCTTGATTGCTTGCTTGATTGATTCAAGATGGAATATAAAAACCCCAAATTACATGTATTAGGAGTATGAAAACAGGAAGACAGCGTCTATGTGGGCATGGCAGATATGGGGTGTGTGAACATAAACAGAAGAGATCATGTGATCATTTCTAATCTTCACAGATGGTTTCATTCCCCCTCCCCATAATACTAAATTTGAGTCACTTTTCGAAAATATAAGGCGTAACTATTGACTCACAATTCTACATGAGGTTCTCAGAGTCTGTTCCTAAAGTGGGAACTTAGGATGGGAACCAATAAGGATACCAACTGAGAGCCGATGACCTAGATTTTCTAAGATCTCATCTGGTTTCCAGTTTGGCCCCTCCACTTAAAATCCATGTTATCCTCAGGCTAATGGCTTTAGGGCTACAAGTCACAGTTCTTGTCCTCTGTCATATGGCAAAAGTAACAGAACTTCTATATTCATTAGCAGAACTTTCACGAATTAACTGAGATAACGTACAAGAGGGCGGTTCAGTATAGCCACTGCTCAATAAAAATGGGTATTCTAGTTATGACTGTTACAGCTTTTACCACTCCTATTATTGATGGCGAAAGGATTTCTGGTTATGGAGGAAAATAATTCAATGTCCTTACAATAATGCAGAAGAATGATTTTCAACTGGTGTGCCGCAAGAATTTTTAAAACATGCAATGACCTCTTTTCCTTTAGATTGTTGAATTAGAAAAATGACGACAACCCACACTACAATAGTCATCTAGTGTGAATGCCCTGTCTTGGACCATAAATACATAGGTTATATAATAGAGTTGCATCTCATTGGTCAAGTCAGATAATAAGGTTGCATCTGGTTGGTTAATTCTTGGTACCAGAAATCCTTATCTATAAGTATAGGCATCTGAGTTTTTTAAAAAGTTACTTTGGAGTCTAGAGGGTAGGTAATTACTATTATTTTTTGTGTGTAAGTCAATCAAAATTAAACCTTTTATATTGTCCAATCAGCAAAAAATAATATATCTTCAGTGGTGCCGCCGAATTTTAGTAATTATTTATGTGCACCATGAGATGAGGGAGGTTGAGAATCGCTGGAATGGAACGTGCTTTAGTCTCACAACAAAATGTTTTACTCAATTCTTTCATTGCCTTTCGCCTGCAAGTGCAGAACAATGGACAAGGCGCCGAGCAATCTTTCCTTAAATGTTTCCCAAGCTCTCTCTGAGCCTGGTGCAGTCTCACAGGATGTGTCCGTGTGTGACCTCATTCACCATCACGCAGAGACAGAGTGGCACATTTTTGATGCTGAAGGCAAAGCCAATGAACTAGGAGCTTCCAGAAGGCAAAAGCCTCCTGCCCGGTGCCGATGCCCAGAGAAGGCGATTCTGGTGCTCGCCCGCAAGAGACCCAAGAGCCAGGCAGCATCATTTGGAAAGACCGTCCATCAGTTGGGACAGGTAGCCAAGACTGAGGCCATCTGTCTCCCGGAGCAGAATCCAGTGGGCGTTAAAGACCTCAGCAGAGGGGCTTGGGCGTGCACTTGATGCTTTTCCTCATGAAAATAAACCTGAGTGTTGGTCGGGATCCCGTTACTGAATTATGGCTGCTGCTGATGAGCTGGCACAGGTGGCCGCCTGGCCAGCTTCAGGAGCAGACCCTCTGGTTTGTGCCTCTGCCACAGTCACACACACAGTATGCTATTTGTCCTTTGCAAGAGCTCGGAAAGCCACAGGCAGGCACAGTGGCCAGTGGGTCACCCAAGAGGCATTTCTCTTATTCAAGTACTACATGCATGTTTAATTTAAAAATACTTCCAATTATACTAGACTCATCACAGATAAGAGTGCGGTGTGGCCGAGAGTGAGGCTGGCAGGCCGTTCAGATGGACGGTGATGAAAGGTAGCATTACTAGGAGGCCATCAATTATTTCTATACTTCCAAACGTTTTGTTTTCTTCCAAACCTCTTCACATGCTTTTGTGAGTTTCATGATAATGTCAGGTGTCCCTTTCATAGGAACATATCTTTCATGTCTGACACATACGATCCTCTTTTTTTCTCAGGAAACCATTCCATTCAGGTCATGGAGAAAATGACGACGTTATTTCTAACACTACCTGTGTTTATTCTCTCACATGAACCCAATTATCAGCAGCTTTTGGGAGCCCTTATTACAGTCAACCAGATGTTTCTATAACAACACCAGCACACTCTAGTTTTTAAGGATAAACACAATGGACGTTATTCTAGTTCACATAAACAGTGATCCTCTCCTAAGAGGTTAATGATATTTGTGTAACCAGGAAGTTAGATGACATCATAGGACCACCTTTTTCTTTTTTTTCTGGGCACCTAGAACTAATTAACATAAAAATGGCAGCTGAGGCCATTTCTAATTCCTAGACATTCCTATCTCTGATGTTCAGTGAGTAAGACAGACATAGTCCTGCCTGTCACAAAGCCACTGCAGGAGACAGGTGATAAATATTGAGCCAAACAAGTAGACACAATTAATACAGATTATGACAACTTCCCGTGAAAAAATATGTGTAGTTGCTGTTTTTATTATTCATTAGTACAGGAAACTATGCTAACAAGCATCCAAAACATTAAAACGATGTCATGTGTTTCAATAGCAGTAGAGTCTTGATAGATAGACCAGAACAGGTTTTCAAAATTGCTTATAGTTGTTAACCTCAGAGAAGTGAAAGACAAAAATGCACCCATAACAAGTTTCTATGAAAAAGCATTCTCTGTGTGTGTGCTCTTTGTCTCTCAACACAAACAACACATACACACACACAAATACAAACACGCAGCCCTAAGTGAAGGCCTGAATCTAGAATGGCAGAAAGGATACAGCTAAAGAGTGAATAAGTGATTTGGAATGAATGTCTAGGATAGTGGTCGGCAAACTCATTAGTCAACAGAGCCAAATATCAACAGTACAACGACTGAGATTTCTTTTCAGAGCCATTTTTTTAAAACTTAAACTATATAGGTAGGTACATTGTTATTAACTTAATTAGGATACTCCTAAGCTGACCTTTGCTAAACACTCAAGGGGCCAAAGAGCCACATGCGGCTCGCGAGCCGCGGTTTGCCGACCAAGGGTCTAGGAAATCAATCACCTAAATAATAGGAAAAAAACTGAGAGTTAAAAATGTTTCTCCTTCGGCCCTGGCCGGTTGGCTCAGTGGTAGAGTGTCGGCCTGGCGTGTAGAAGTCCCGGGTTCGATTCCCGGCCAGGGCACACAGGAGAAGCACCCATCTGCTTCTCCACCCCTCCCCCTCTCCTTCCTCTCTGTCTCTCTCTTCTCCTCCCACAGCCGAGGCTCCATTGGAGCAAAGATGGCCCGGGCGCTAGGGATGGCTCCTTGGCCTCTGCCCCAGGCGCTGGAGTGGTTCTGGTCAACACAGAGCGATGCCCCTGGTGGGCGTGCCGGTGGATCCCGGTCGGGCGCATGCGGGAGTCTGTCTGACTGTCTCTCCCCATTTCCAGCTTCAGAAAAATACAAAAAAAAAAAAATGTTTCTCTTTCATCCTGGTCAATTTGGATAGGATATGGATAACTGGGCTCTCCTATACTATGGTGGTAGAATAAATTGGTACAAGCTGTTTAGAGGACAAGTTGACTGTATATGTATGTATTTTATGTGTATGTTTATATGTATTATAGGTGCATGTATGTATAAACATATATATTAGTATATATAATATACACACATATATAATTGAGTATGACTATAGGTATATAATAGATATATAGTTAGACTATAAATATGATATGTATGTAGCCTTGATCTAGTAAGTCCAATCTTAGGCATTTGTCCTCTAGAAATTAAGTGCATGGACAAAGATGTTCCTTTCAGTATTTTTTATAACAATGAGTCAGACAGATAAAACTTCAAAGTTCTTCAGAATGATCATATTATTGTGCTTTCATCTCTGGATAAAGCTTCAGCTGTTGAAAGAAATGAGCTAGGATGTATTTCCGAAATGGAATGCTATCCATAACATACTATTAGGAAAAAGAAGGTTGTAGAACTACAGTGTGTCTGTAAAGTCGTGGTGAATGATCAGTTTTTATTTAAAAAGAAGGAAAACAAGCTCTCCCTCTCTCTGTGTAAATGCTGGAAGAGTTCTAAAATAATTCAAACAATACAATTGGATTATGGGTTTACAGAGCTTACTCAACATTTTGTAAGTATATCTAGTTATAGAGTAAAATCTCTTGTTTGGAAGTTTAACTTCATTACCATTAACAAAATGTAAAAACAGAAATAAATTTGAGAAAATCATTGCCAAGCTAGCAACTTAAATCACAACTTCTTTTGTTCAGTTTAATGAAACTTTTCTAGAGGCACAAATATAATAACAGCATCATTTAAAGACAGTTTATAGCATATAATCAAGTAAGGTATATTTCTTTTCTTTTTTTATTTTATTTTACAGAGACAGTCAGAGAGAGGGATAGATAGGGACAGAGAGACAGGAACAGAGAGAGATGAGAAGCATCAATCATCAGTTTTCCGTTGCGACACCTTAGTTGTTCATTGATTGCTTTCTCATATGTGCCTTGACTGTGGGCCTTCAGCAGACCGAGTAACCCCTTGCTCGAGCCAGCGACCTTGGGTCCAAGCTGGTGAGCCTTGCTCAAACCAGATGAGCTCATGCTCAAGTTGGCAACCTTGGGGTCACAAACCTGGATCCTCCGCATCCCAGTCTGACGCTCTATCTACTGTGCCACCGCCTGGTCAGGCTGAGGTTTATTTCTTAGCATGTGCTAAGCACCTAAAACATCTCAAAAGGTGAGTTAGGGTCTACATTTAGTTTTTTAAAAACATGCTTGTAAACGACTCTTAGTTTTAGGGGGGATCAAGCAAAATAAATCATTGCAATTCAGAGTGACAAAGGTGTATGTGAGATACACGCTTCGATCCCCGTATCTTGCCGTTTCTGCCTCCTGAGCATGTTTGGCACCTGTCCCATGCTTTGTCCCCACACTCTCATGCAGGTCTAGGCCACCATCCTCATGGTGACACAGGCACCTGCAGCTTCTGAACCACGTCCTACCTGTCTGGCCTCTGACCTCCCACACCTTGGGCTTTCTAAACCGTGGGTCTCTCCATGTCATTATGCAGACATAGATGCTAATAGCTTTCTCTGTCCTTAACATTATATCCTAACTGGACTCAGGGAGCTTTCTGATTTCTGTCCCCCCTCGGTCCCCCCCACTTCAAGTCTATGCTTCTCCCTCTGGTTCATGATGTTTGGTTCTTCAAACCAATACTTCCCCACTTGCCCCAAATCTGACTATAACTCATCTTTACCTGAAAAACTCTGCCCTGCCTCTTGTGCTGAATTCCCACTTATCCTTCAGATTTCCCCTGATTACTGTTTCCTCAGGGAGTTTCACTCTCACCCATCAGGATCCCCCATATATATATATTTTTTTCTTACAACCTTTACTTGTGCATGTTTTCTCTATAAATCTGTAAGCAGTACAAAGGCAGGGATCATTTCTTCCTTTATCACTGTCCCCAGTGCCAAGCGCTGTACCCAGCATAAAATAGGTTCAACATTGTTTGAGAGGAATGGAGTGATTAATTAAATAATTAGGCTGCGAAACCCGTGGGGAGCACGGAGAGGAAAGTCCGCCACAGCCCGGGGACACTTCCTCCAAAGCCTGTATCTTGAAGGATGACAAGGAAAAGACAAAGGCAATGCAGAGACAGACTCTGATATTTAACCAGGTGGTTATAAAATCTGTGTTCACATAGAAATAAAAGAATATCTTAGCCAATGGAGAGAGCGGGCTTAAAAAAGGAGCTGTTACATGATAAAGCCTAAGCCATAACTGCTATTCATTCTAGAAAGGATGCCACCCCATCCCAGGTGGCCACTGCTAGAAGGTTTGGCTTTCTTCTTCTTCTTTTTTATTATGTGGAGACAAAGACTGCACTTTAGAATCTTCATTAGTATGAGCAAACTTTCTATAGAATACTGATCCAGAACTCTAAACTGTCTATATTGTTTATTATTTATTTTATTCAGTTGAGAGCAGGGGAGGCAGAGACAGACTCCCTGTATGCGCCTTGACCGGGATCCACCCGATAAGCCCAATATGAGGTGATGCTCTGCCCATTTGGGGCATTGCTCCGCTGCTCAGCAACCAAGCTCTTCTTAGTGCCTGAGGTAAAGGCCATAGAGACATCCTCTGTGCCTAGGGCCAACTCACTCCAATTGAGCCATGTCTGCAGGAGGAGAAGAGAGAGAGAGGGAGGGAGAGGAAAATGAGAGGAGAGGGAGAGGGATGGAGAACTTCTCCTGTGAGCCCTGACCAGGAATCGAATCCAGGACATCAACATGCTGGGACAAAGCTCTACCACTGAGCCAACCAGCCAGGCCCTCTTAAACTGCCTAAAATGTCAGAAAAGAGCAATTCCTAATAACACATTCCAGAAGAACAGCCTAAAAAATAGTTTTTAAGATTTTCCTGTTGAAAAATTCTTTCTTAAAAAAAAAAAAGCATTTGGCACCAGTTAAGTGTTGAATTATGAATATAATATATTGAAATTCATTATGATCACATACACCCTTAACTTTAAAGAAGTCTAATTACTCCTAATCTAAATCAAATAAAAGAAGTCCATCTATAGTACTTGCTGAGAGCATATGAATTTATGCCAGGATTCCTAAATTGAGGAAATGCTTTAATTTGAGCAGCCAGAGCTTTCAAATTTAATGAATTGCCTATTTTTTTTATCTCTTGAATTTCACTAGGTGAATATGGAAAAATAAGTATCATATAGCAATAGAGTTGAACATACTATTAATACTATTCTCCCCTCTCCCACCCCCCCGCCCAGGTAGATCTCAAAGGCTGTATAAGGAGATGATAACAGAGTAAATCCCATTTGGAAGTTAGAGAGAAATCAGAAAGACTATAGGAAACAGTCCTGCGACAGCCGATATGAAATTATAGGTGCTTCATCAAAACCCAGCCCACCACAGCTACCTCATCACTCATGCTTAGCGCTTCATAATGTGATTAGGTTTTCAAGAGGGTGCATTTGCGTTTTGCTTTTCTTTTAATCACTTTACGTTCGGCTCGACTTCCAACTGACTACTGATTGACGACAGTCATCACGGTGGGAATAAAGGGTTCGTCGAGAGGATGCCAAAGAGAAGTTATTAAATTTTAGTTTTCCTAAAGGGAAACATTCTCTGTGACGGTAATTGAAAAAAAAAAGAAAAAAGAAAGAAACTAAAATCTTTATTGACATTCTTTGAGGGGAAATACAATATTCAACATGTAGGCTGAAGCTAGCCAGGTAAAGGCAATCCAGATCTGAGGCAATTATACAGACGCCATGAGCCGAGAAAATCGGCTGTAAGACAGGGGTCTTGGTCCCTCTTCTTCTGGTCTGATTGGCAGCAAGTCTACTTCTTCCTTAACTTTTACTCGGCCACTCCCACGCCCCCTCAATCTGCAAACATTTACTAAATGCTTAAAAATATCATGTGCTTTTTCCCTCAAGTGAGATCCAGGTTAATGGAAGCCAGGCTGATAAACACATCCGTGGACTTCAAGGTGGTGAATGCTGTAACAAGGACAGACCCCCCCCGTAGAAACAGGCAGGGCAGAAAGGGAACCACTCTGTGCGTGGCATCTGCCTATTTGCTATTTTTCCCAGCTTCTGGACACTATTACCAGGGTCATGGAACTGAAAAAGGTCCTGTATTAGGTATAGAGAGACCACTTCTTTATGGTTTATTTTGAAAGACAGGGCTTATCTACTACATGTGATAAGTGTAAATGTTTAATTATCCAGCTTTTAAAAATAAATACTTTCCCCTGATTAGAAATATAGCCTATGGTCACTGTACAGAATTTAGAAAATACAGGGAAAATTACAAAAATGAAAGAAAGGGAAGAGTCATAGTCACATCACTGTTTGAAGATAGACATGAGTTTATTTCAGCGATTTCTAATCCTTTGTATGTGGGGGCATTAACATCTATTCTTGTACGTAGAAAGAACAGTGTAAGATAGACTGCTTAGTAACCTGTCATTTTAAATTTTATAATATACTATAAGTACAATACCATATTTAAAAATATTGTTCTTATCATGATATTAATAGTCATTTATTGTTGTGTTATATTAAGACAGCAATTTATCTAAAAAATTAATTATTAAGCCTGACCTGTGGTGGCGCAGTGGATAAAGCGTCGACCTGGAAATGCTGAGGTCGCCGGTTTGAAACCCTGGGCTTGCCTGGTCAAGGCACATATGGGAGTTGATGCTTCCAGCTCTTCCCCCCTTCTCTCTCTCTCTCTCTCTCTCTGTCTCTCTCTCTCCTCTCTCTCCCTCCCTCTCTCCTCTCTAAAAATGAATAAATAAAATAAAATAAAAATTAATTATTGGTGAATGTATAGACTGTTCACAATTCTTTTATATCATAAACAATGTACTAGTTTTGATCTTTTAATTTGGGTAAAGAAAGACTAATAATTTATTAGTCTTGAATATTCTATTCAAATTTTTCTTAAAATCTCTATCTCTGATATCAGTAAATAGGTGTGTGTGTATCTGTGTGTATGTGTGCATGTGTATATACATATGTATGTATATATGTATACACACACACACATTTAATTCAGTGAGAGGCAGGGAGGCAGAGATAGACTCCCGCATGTGTCCTGACCAGGATCCACCTGGCAAGCCTACTAGGGGGTGTGCTCTGCCCATTTGGGGTGTTGCTCTGTTGCTTAGCATCTAAGCTTTTTCTTAGAGCCTGAGGTAAAGACATGGAGCCATTCTCAGCACCTAACGTTAACTTGCTCCTATCGAGCCATGGCTGCTGGAGGGGAAGAGAGAGAGAGAGAGAGAGAGAAGTGAGAGGAAAAGAGAGAAGTGAGAGGGGGAGGAGTAGAGAAGCAGATGGGCACTTCTCCTGTGTGCCCGGACTTGTAATCGAACCCAGGACATCTACATGGCAGGCTGATACTGTACCACTGAGCCAACTGGCCAGGGTCACATTACTATATTTTAAACCACATTTGTAACTACATAATAAAACCACAACAAGACATTTGAACCTTCCTATGGAGCTTCATGTTAAAAAGCAAGATTTAAAAAATAATGATGTTTTTGGGTGGTGAATAAGAGTTGGAAAAGCGTGAAGAAAACAGAGATAAGGTTAGTACACAAAATACATAAGTTAAATATCTATAGATTTTGGTAGAGGGGAATAAATGTGTAGCTCTGCTTTGCCTATCAACCAATGGAGACAGAAAAATACTATCAACCATACAAGTAATGTCTGAAAACAAAAGAACAGTTGCTCTTTAATTCTCTAGCCTCGTCCTAAGTTATGAGACGTGTTTTCTTGTACATCTCTATAAAGATCTGTGTGGTATAATCCGTAATATTCTCAAATAACATGCTCAAAGTAAATATAACGCTGTGTTCTATGTCATTTTACTTCATCGTTAAGAACAGTTAAATACACAGTGTTTAATTAAGGAATCATTTCAGGTTATATCATACTCTTGAGATAACTGGAAACACCCTGGAATATACTGTTAAAACAAGTGTTGCGCATTCTCAAACTAGGCGCTGAGTAAGAGATTTCCTGACATTCCTTTATCCTCCACACGTTGAGAGGCAGGAGGGGGAGCGTGAGTAGGGCACAGAGGAAAAGGCCACTGGCCTCCGAGTGCCCTGATTGTACAACATGCATATATTTCGTTGAGAGAATTAACCACAGACATCAGCTGACTCTAAGAGGTCACTTTCAGGTGTGCTGTCCTTACACAGTTTAATTAGTTTGACTTTTACTTCATAACAAAAAGCATTTGATTCACAAAAAAAAGGCTGTGTATCATCTCAACTTTTCCAAGGGCGTTTCAGGCACGAAGAAAATATATGTTTAATTCCATAAAGCACTGTTCCGGCAAAAGACACAGTGGATTATTGAAAACATATTATTTATGGGATATAAGTGCTGGATAAAGCTGTAGGTCATAGTCAGTTTGCATAAAATTAGTCATCTCAAGCTCACTTTTTAGCTTCGGAAACGGAATCATTTGCCAGTTGTTCTAAGAAGCCTTCCCTGAATGATACCCTGAGACCATAATCACTCTCTTCCCGGGCAAACATGAATATACATATCCTATATGTGACAGAATAGTTTTATACTTGCCATATTGCATTGTACACATTCTTAAACTCACTTATTAATTTGTCAAAATAATCTTGAGTACCAGGCATTAGAAATAAGTATAAAGATGGTATACTGAGTTTAATTAATTCTTTTTTTACCTAACTGTATATTCTTAAATAAACCAGGCTCCATGTTTGCTATTTTTCTTTTTTCTTTAAGAATAAATAAAGAAGGGCATTAGTAAGATTTGGATGTTTAATTTCAAAGGAAAAAATATGGATTTTTTAAAAAAACGGCTGAAGTTTGAACTGAATACAGCAGAGGTCGAAAAAATGTAATCAAAGATTTATATCGTGGGCCTGTCACTAAAATGATGATACTTGTGACATCCACATTCTGGAAAAACTGACCATGGGTAGAATGAAAGTGCCGTGTAAATAGATACAGTGAGACAGGGCTTACTTAGATGATAGGTGGTGGTGGTTGTTGTTTTTAAACTGGCTCCTTGAATGTGCTTGAGTCTTCTTCACATTGCCTAATCTAGACAGTTGTCAAATATCATGGCATCAGTAAATACTCCAAAGGTTTTGAAAGTTAGACTGATCCCTGACATTCCTGTCCTATCCAGAGTACCTGAGACGTGTGTAACAGCTGAGAGGGAGGGGAAACAGAGAGGGAAGAGACGTTTTCAGTTCGAGGATTATCAGGCTGTAACAGTATTTGTCCTGCACTCTCTCTATGAGAAGGTGATTCTCTGGCTCCCAGCAATTTCTGCCGCTTATTGAATATTGAACATGTGCCAGATCTCATTTGTTCCCTTCGAGCTAGGTACAATGATATTTTCCCCACTATATTTCTAGAAATACAGTCTCAGAAACAAGATCACCAAATTCTAAGTAGTAGAGCTGGGATTCTTATCCCCTTAACAAGGGGATATAGGAGGCTGGAATGTCTCTCACCTTAAGTCCTTCAACTGTGTGGTCAAGAGAACAGCTTAAGATTCTGTAAACATGAAGCCATCTTCAAATGACCCCAGAGATGGCATGATTCACGTCGGCCGGTGCTAGTGACACTTAGATGTAGCGATGGCATGTCATTGAACATTTAGGCTTGACCTTCCAAGGTGCAGCTCAACCACCCGTTACAAAGATGTGCCGGGGACTACATATGATTTTAGAAAGGCAAATACTGTTCATGGAAAGACAGGACCACTGCTGTCTGAACATAGCTTCCTTTCTCTCTCACCGTGAGTCTCACCTGGCAACTCACTGTCGAATGCCACATCCTCAGGTTTATTTCATCATCAGCAGGTATGCAAAAGGCTTTGCGTGTCATGCCAAACAACTGGAAACAAGATACGCGAGCTCCCCAATTCAAAAGAAGCACAGGCCATTAACAAACCATGCCAATCGCGTCAGACAACAACATCACTTTAAAATGAATCTCATTCAATCATATGGGCATTGGGCTTACTGGACATTTTCAGAGTGCTCACGTGCTACTAGGGGTGAGGTGTTTCTCCCCCCAACCCCCACCCCCACCCCGCCAGTTCTCTAGACGGCATGTCAGTTTGACAGAACGGGTGTTCTAAGTCGCAGATGTGCTTTTTTTGCATTTGTGTTGTGAGACAGAAGACTGTAGATGTGGGCAATGCAAATTCGGGGCTGTCAGGGGCCAGAGCTTAAACGGAGCCCCACGACAGAGAGACGGAGGTGTTGTGATAGACGTTAACAAAAGCTGCAGGGCTGATGATGTGGCAGGCCAGTACAGAGACAACCTAAAGTCTGGGTTTGGGAAGGGGATGTTTCCTGAGTGACGGGCCAGTACAGAGACAACCTAAAGTCTGGGTTTGAGAAGGGGATGTTTCCTGAGTGACGGGCCAGTACAGAGACAACCTAAAGTCTGGGTTTAGGAAGGGGATGTTTCCTGAGTGATGGGCCAGTACAGAGACAACCTAAAGTCTGGGTTTAGGAAGGGGATGTTTCCTGAGTGACGGGCCAGTACAAAGACAATCTAAAGTCTGGGTTTAGGAAGGGGATGTTTCCTGAGGTGACTCTCCTCCGACGAAAGCCCATCTATAGCTACTCCCACGCCTGCATCCACCGATGTTTCCGCCATTCCTGGGCAGTTACTGAGTGTTTTATATGTTTACCTCACTGGTCCACTCTGAGAGCGAGAGCAAGGCTGTATTATTGCCCCCTGCCCGCTTTAGGGCACAGAGGAAACAGAGACCAGCAGAGGTAACATAACCTGCACTTGGTCACACAGCTAATAAGCTGCAGAGCCTTGGTTTTGAACTTTGAATGTCTCTTCTTTTCTTATTAATTTCTCCCTACGACAATTAACTATGCCTTTCAAATACCTGCTTGAGGCTGTCTGGTTTGGGCGTCTGCCCCCCGGGGAAGATTCTGAGTTTTGGCCATCAGCTATGGGTCTCCACATCTGAGTTGCATATACTTTTTTTGCAGGAATAAATGTTTTGAGACACCCAATCAAAGGTGAGGGAGAACTGACCGAAATAAAAGGTTCCATGAGGCCAAACTAGAACAAAGGTGACCCCCACGACTGAATAATCAGTGTTTGACCCCAGGTGGCCTGACCTGCAACAATTCTGGAGACACATGTGTTTCCAGCCCAAGGGCAGCTGAGTCAACTAAACTGGACGTGGGGAGGTCAACGGCGGAATGGCTGGAGGCACGGCCATTCAGTGTGAATACCCACACATGGCCACACGCCCTGGAGTTTATTCCTCTCATAGAGGGAATGTAATAGAGAAATTCTAGCCAGCAATAAGTTAGCCTTCTCAGGAGTCTAACGACATCATTACAGAACATTCTAACTTTGCTCTGTGGACACAATGTCATTAGTGCCCCTGGGGTTCAGACCACGTTATCTCAGTTACTCTCCACGGCCTCTCCCCGGGTTCTATTCTCTCCCATATGCCGGGGAAAATGAGAGCTTTTATAGACACAAAAGGGCTTGCAATAGCCCCAAGAGCACACAATATTATTTTATTCATCAGTTGTCAAGCGCCTGCAGGGTTCAAAGAGATAGGTCAGTGGAAGGGTGTATAGAATATGAATTGTTCTACACTCAAAATAAATAAATAAGTAAAAACACGGTGTTTGCAGGAATGTGCCTCTAGGCTTCGAAGTTAATAGAAGCTACAGGTTCAGTCGGGGTCTCTCGGCCTTACCCCTTTCCTGAGACCACCAACCTGGAAGTCAGTCTTTGAACTATGATTTCATTTTTCTTTTCAATGATTAAATAATATATTCTAATACCCCCCCACAAACATCTTTATGCTAAACACCGAAGCTGGACCATCACATTCTTCTGTTGTTGTTGTTGTTGTTGTTGCATTTTTCTGAAGTTGGAAACGGGGAGGCAGTCAGACAGACTCCCGCATGCGCCCGACTGGGATCCACCCGGCACGCCCACCAGGGGGTGATGCTCTGCCCATCCGGGGCATCGCTCTGCCACAATCAGAGCTATTCCAGCACCTGAGGCAGAGGCCACAGAGCCATCCTCAGCGCCCAGGCCAACTTTTGCTCCAATGGAGCCTTGGCTGCGGGAGGGGAAGAGAGAGACAAGAGAGGAAGGAGAGGGGGAAGGGTGGAGAAGCAGATAAGTGCTTCTTCTGTATGCCCTGGCTGGGAATCGAACCCGGGACTCCTGCACGCCAGGCCGATGCTCTACCACTGAGCCAACAGGCTAGGGCTGGCCCATCACATTCTTGCCAAAAAATCTCAAGTACTTGAAATTCAGTGTACATAGTGGGTGGTTCATTCACCTTAGGGGAAGGGCCAGGGTCGGGGCTGGGTAGAGGCAATCTATGCTTCCGGAAACTTCCCCAATGGGCAACCATGAGAGCATGGCTCTCAGTCAGTAGTGAGCAAACTTGTTTTGGCGGGGGGGGGGCAAATAAAAGTGTTAATGGGAACCATATTTTATTCTAAAATTAGAATGACTTCATTTATTTTCTCATTGTCACTGAGAACAGGGTGTGTTCTCAGTAGACACACTGCAAAAATTGAAACAACACTGGAAAATTAAAAAATAAGACATTTCCCATCACCCAAAGTATATAAGATATTAATCTATAAAATATAATTGAAATTATTTTATTGAGGCTTCCCCAGTGGGTACAGGTATAGAAATGGTCAGGTGACAAGTGGTATTGGCACATTGACAGCACTGCTCTAAGTTCTAACAGGCATGATCATGAAATGATAGTGACTGGTTCCTCCCCAGTTTCATGACTGTGTTCAATACAGATGACGGGCTCTCGAATGCTTTCCCAATTATTTCAAAACGAGTATGAAATAATAAAACAGTCTCAGTATAAATTTCATTTTAGTTCCCATTATCTTTTACAGAACCAATGTCTTATCCGTCTCCTGATACAGAGTTGTAGGGCGGGATAGATGTGTGTGAGACCAAATCATGTCACTGATGTCTTGTGTCTATATATACTTTTTACACTTTGATAACTATGAGGCCAAAAGCTGAATGCAAAATGTATATATAAAAGAACCGATACAATCAATATTCCACATTTATTGTTGAATTTTGGATGACTGTGGACAGACACATGAATGAGTCAGTTCCCTTAATTTGATGACAGAGGACTTCATAAAACTACATGCTGACGACAGTGCTAGGTTGCACAGTCTCTCCCATCCAAACGGAGACTAAGCGTCTGAGTGAATGAAGTGGTTCGGGCACCCCAAATGCTGAGTGATGAACAGCAAAGAAAACCTGGCCGGTGAAGGATGGCAGAACGGACCACCCAAGGGCTTCTCTGGACCTTGGCCGAGTCGCCCGCCCCGCAGGCTGTTAGGAAATACTGCACGTGCACCCTAGAGGGGACCGACACAGGAGAATGGGAAAGCAGGTATATTCTGAGGAAGGAACGGAAGGGCGGGGATGGACACCGGAAGGCAGCACCTCGGAGGTGGAAATAAAGAATGTCAGTATTGGCCCTGGCCGGTTGGCTCAGCGGTAGAGTGTCGGCCTGGCGTGCAGGGGACCCGGGTTCGATTCCCGACCAGGGCACATAGGAGAAGCGCCCATCTGCTTCTCCATGCCCCAACCCCTCCTTCCTCTCTGTCTCTCTCTTCCCCTCCCACAGCCGAGGCTCCATTGGAGCAAAGATGGCCCAGGCGCTGGGGATGGCTCCTTGGCCTCTGCCCCAGGCGCTAGAGTGGCTCTGGTCGTAGCAAAGCGATGCCCCAGAGGGGCAGAGCATCGCCCCCTGGTGGGCAGAGCGTCGCCCCTGGTGGGCGTGCCGGGTGGATCCCGGTCGGGCGCATGCGGGAGTCTGTCTGACTGTCTCTCCCCGTTTCCAGTTTCAGAAATAAAAAAAATAAAAAAATAAAAAAATAAAAAAAAGAATGTCAGTATTGACTGTGTTGTCTTGTCTGAAGAAGGAGCCTGTGTAGTAGCATCAGCCACCATAATTTGATCAGTCTATCAATGAGTTTTTTCTGGGTGTCATTCGTGTCTTTTAAAATACAGAAAAAACTAGGGTTTGAAGAAGGAGAGAAAGAGAGGGTGAGGGAGAGGAAGAGGAAGAGGAGGATGAGGGGGGGAGGGGGAGAGAGAGAGAGAGAGAGAGAGGGAGAATGAATGAGTACAGAGCATATCTGGCCGAAGGGAATGACCCTGAAATGAGACACAGGGGCAAGGCTGTGGAGGCGCCATCGCTGACATTGGCCTGCGCTGCCCTTTATGATGTGTGTATGTTTAGTAAAACGGCACCGTTCCCTTTGTCCTTATCGCCGGCCACCTTGGGAGTTTTGATCCTTAAAATTACAAAGAGGACAGAGAAGGATCACAAAGCACTCCCTCTTGGACGCACCGCCATCCATCTTTTTGATGTGAAACATCTAAAACCAGATTCTCAAAAATAATTTTCCACTGAGCATTTATTCAGAGCGCTGTTTCTCTGGTGATTCTTCACAAAGGTTTTGTTGCTGGTGCCCAGAGGAAAGACTAATTTAAATGTAGAAAGAGACACTTAAAAAAATAATGTCATCTGTTGGCAAAAATCTCTGAGGGTATTACCTTCCTTCCACACAGGCGGGGAGCTAACCCTGATTGCATTTAGGGTTATCTCGAGCAGCTCTACGCAGAATCAAAACATTCTCCTGAGGACTATTGTTCTAACTAATCTACTTATAAAGCTTTTATTCAGTTTTAATAGTCTTTTATTAAAAAAAAAAAAAAAACTCCGAGGGGGGCAGCGATGGATTTTGCAATTATTACCAACGAAAGCACAGCCTATGACCTACAACCACTGGTTTGTTTAAGAATGTTCCTCTTTTGAAAACTATATTTTAAATCATTATGCTTAATTACAGGCACTTGCTCCTCCCATCAGTCCCCCCACCCTCCCAACCCCGTCCTCTGTCCTCAAAAAGTACAACCGCAGGTGTGAAGCTGACTTCCCTCCAATTTGGAGCTGGGGTGAAAAAACTCAGCAGGTGTGATGTGTGACTACAGTTTCAAAAAGTGACAGGCAGCAGCTGAGGGTGGCATATTGGAACAAAACAACACACCACAGAATATTTGTGAGTAGGATGCGCAGAGTTTTGTCTACAGCGATTCGTTGTGCCAGCTAATCTGACTCTGTGCCTTTCATTTCCTGTAGGCTTCCGCCACCTTCCTGTCTTCAGGGCATGGAAGAAATCAGTCCGATGTGCCTCTCCTTCGTCTGTTCTTCTTCCTGGGCAAGAGATGTTCCCAACTTTCTTTGAGAGCTGCAGCCACCAAACCAAGGAAACAAAGATTTTCTAATTTCCTACTTCTTACAAACTTTCCCCACAACCCGACAAACAATGCCATTTTAAACTAGAGAACGCGTTTTCCGATATCTAAACAAACTACTCACTATGCATCTGAGCAGAGAGAGAAACCACAAAGAGCTATAGAAATACACAAAGAGAAATGCACCGTCATATTCATGAAAATGTTGAGAAGCATGGCAGGTAGAATCTCACCCAAATCATCCTGGTTTCCTTGGAAATACTCCCCCTATTTCTTAATTAATTAATTAATTATTTTTTTAAAAATTCAGTTTGGCAGTTCCAGTTGGAAGGGACAGCCTGTGGCTATGTTAAATGCATGCTCCTTGAAAATGCAGGACCACGTGACTGCTAATTTATTCTTTAACTCCTGATCAAACATTTCAATCCATTGGGCCTTTGTTATCAGAAGCCACTGTTTTCCAGATCATTCTCACTCAAGGTCTCTCAGAAAGGTTTTAAGAATCACCTAAAAAGAAAAAGGAAAAATTAATCCCCATTCTGCATGGGCATCTTTTGCTTTTGAAGAAGCCAGGGAATGCTCAAGGGACCTACCTCCCTATCAGAGCACAGAGACAATGCTGAAGTCGAATGAATGCAAATGGGAAATGACCTGGCAGGTCACAGGTGCGGAACATTTCTAAAATGTATCAAACAGCGTAATCATTAGTTAATGAAGCCTTATAACACCCTCAGAAGAGACATAAGGGGTATAGAAAAGGACAACAAACCTTGGTAGCACAAGGCAAGTCTCCCATAAACAAGGGTCTGACCCTTTACACAAGAGCTGGAATTCTGTGTTTTTTCACCAGGGGGCCTTTGTGAAGCGGAGGAAGTTTTGTTTCCATGGCCTTGAACTCTCATCCGTAAATAAACAAAGCAGCTGGGAAGGAGGGTGGAGCGCAAACATTCAGCTCACACAGAGGGAGTGACTCCCGGAGTCGGGGGTCGAGGAAGAGGTTCAAAGGTGAGGCAACCCAGATCATCATTTCTTTGCTGGGGACTCAGTTATGAGAACTAGGGCACTGAGGTTCCAATGCACGGCTTTCTCCTGAGATGAAAGATCAATATCTAATTTGCTTTGAAGGCAAGACAGGGATGTCAGAATGGGGAGTTGCTCACTGTGTTTTCCTTAGACTTCTCTTCCCCTTTAGACGGCCGCTGGCCATCCTTTAAGTGACGGACAGAGAAACCGGGGTGTAGAAATTTCACATGCATTCCCCGGGCCTTATGGTCACACCAACCAAGAGTTGGTGGCGCACCTGTCATATGTCCGTTATACTCAGGGACCTGGGGCACCAACAGCAAGAAACACTCATGTAAATGGGATAAATGTCTGACTGAAGAACAAAAGTGGACAGCAGAGAGAGAGACTGCCCTTCTTCCCTGCCTGGCAGATAATGTGGTGGGCCCCCTCGACAGCCATCAGTTATTTTTACAGTATCCCTCCCTCTTTCTTTCTTTTTATATTTCTCTCTCTCTCCCTCTCTCTCTCTCACTTTGGTATTTTTCAGAAGTTAGAAACAGGGAGGCAAAGAGACAGACTCCCGCATGTGCCCAATCAGGATCCACCCAGCAAGCCCACTGGGGGGCGATGCTTTGCCCATCTGGAGCATTGCTCTGTTGCAACAGGAGCCATTCTAGTGCCTGAGGCAGAGGCCATGGAGCCATCCTCAGCGCAGGGGCCAACTTTGCTCCAATGGAGCCTTGGCTGCAGGAGGGGAAGAGAGAGATAAAGTAGAGGGGGAAGGGTGGAGAAGCAGATGGGCGCTTCTCCTGTGCGCCCTGGCCGGGAAGCAAACCCAGGGCTTCCACATACCGGGTTGATGCTCTACCGCTGAGCCAATCGGCCAGTGCCCATTATCCCTCCTTTTTTCTAACTAAATCCATTTTTGTTCGTGCTAGAAGGTCGGCCCCTCCCTAACCCCAAAGGATAGACCTACGTTTTGTCTGCTTGCTTAGTGATTCCTTGCACTCGCTTGATTGACTGATGGCTGCACAGATGTATGCAAAAAAACATAAGGGAAACAGGCTGGGGGAGAGTCTGGAAATGATTTTACGCCCGGATTCAAAAGGGGGCACTTGAGGTAAGCCCTTCCCCGTGTGTGCCCTGCCTGGTTTGGATGCAGTTGCGTAAGAGGAAGATGCTTTAAAGTGGTCCCAGGGGACACTGGCCAACAGCAACACCAACGTCCCTCAGTCGGCGAACACACTGTGGAAGCCCCCCACCAGCCCAGGACCACCTGCCTCGGGACCGGAGGGCCTTTGACCTCCACCCAGCTGTAGTGCGGTGCGGAGTTATGGATGAGGCTGAGGGCCGTTGTCAGGATGGCTCTCTCCTCCCTCTGCCCTTCCCTCAGCACTGTCTCCACTGAAAACTTTCAAAATTTATACCAGACCCACGTGCGGCTGGGGAGTGCATCAGACCTGAGTGCCTTAGAGTGTTGATTAGAGGCTGTAAGATAGAAGGTGACTACCTCATCCAGTTGGCCGGGAACTGTCTGGGGTTTTGCACTGAAAATGCAACATACCAGAAACTCCTTTGGTCTCAGGCACACCTGGGTGGCTGGTTACCCTAAATGTACCAAAGACAATCCAACGTATAGCATTTATTCTGTCCCTGTATGGAGAAATTACAAAAAAAAAAAAAATTTTTTTTTAATGCTTCTTTTTTTCTCTTAAATATCTGGGTATATCAAGCACAAATAAAATGTGGACTGAATTGAAAGTAATGTCTTCAACTGTCCACTTTGCTTTCCAGATATAAGTTGAGGAACGGAGATCTCAGACCATTCATAAAAATACCTAGTGTAGGTTAACAGTGGGGTTAATACTATGACTATTATAAGACTATTATAAATATATATATATATGAATATATATATATCACTTTAAGTACTATGCTTGAACTAGCTCATTTAACTTAAAAATAATTCTAAAATCCTTTTCATATTTATTCCTATTTTACAGATCAGGCAATTGAGGCTCAGAGAGCTTAAGTAAACCTGCCAAGGGCCCGTCGTGTGTTAGGTATGTGAAGAACAAATCCTGATTTTTTTTTTTTCTTTTTTGTCAGCAAACCTAAGTGGATTTAGTTTGGAGTTGGCAGTGTCACAAAACACAGTCAGCACTTAAGTGAACGGAGCTGGAACATCCTAAACGCTCACTACCGGTCCTTAGGAGTTCCACTTTCACTCCTTCCAACCTAGAGACTGCGGCACAAGCCCCCGGGGCAAATGGAAACAGGTGCTTGGGCAGGTCCCCAGTGACACAGGCTCCAGTTAGTACATGTCACCCTCAGGGATCTACTGAGTCATAGTCCCCAAACTCACTAGGAGGGAAGCCCCACTAAAGGCAGAGGCCACCTCTTGCATGTTTGCTGCTGGGAGCCACCTGTTTTACAGGCATCCCTCTGACTCTGGGCCAATAGGAAATCACGCGGAGCATTTTAAGTGATGGAATCGGAGGTTACTGAAGCGGAAGTTATCAGCTCGGTCCTGCTCTGTATCATCTGCGCGCAGGAGAGGAATAAGGATGATGTTGGCGATTTTTGATCTGATTGCACTTAGAAGATAATGTCGATGAAAATTGAATGTTGTTACTAGTGCAAAGTAAATGTCGGGGGGGGGCAGATGGAGACATTTAAGAGAACGGAGAGGCCATTTTCAGGGAAAACCATTCAATTTTACAAACATCAGAGCTATTCCATGCCACTGTTGTTTGTTTTTTGTTGTTGTTATTGTTTTTTGGCGAAAATAAAATACTTGAGTCAGTTTATATAAGGGTGGAATCCAGGCTAGAACCCCAATAAGCAAACCTTATTTACTTGGCCTCTTTATATCTCTCTTCTTCAAAATGCGAGACTCCCACAACGGCACATCCAAAGATATTTTAGTGGCTGTTATCTGAATGGTGGGTGTTTTATTTGGTCACACTTGTGCCATTAAAACCTAAATAGTTAGAACGTATAATGTATTTCCCCGTGTATAAGATGCACCTTAATTTTGGGGCTTGAAATTTGAAAACAAAAAAGTATTACATAAAGTTATTAAACTCAAGTTTTGGTCCTCATAAAATTCGTACAACTCCTCATCACCGTCAAAACTCCCATCCATTAGCTTGTCCTCATCTGTGTCTGATGATGAATCACTGTCTTCATAGATTGCCTCGTCCTCGGTTCCATCTATGTCATTTGAAATGCCACAACCACTGTATAAGATGCATCCAGTTTTTAGACCCTAAGTTTAAAAAAAAAAAAAAAAAAAAAAAAAAGGTGCGTCTTATACATGGGGAAATGGTAAGTGTTAACTTCATCCTTCTCCTATCCTATTCTATCCCTGGCCAGATGTTTCAAAAATGACGGGATGGGGTATGTGCACTTTTGTGGTGATGTCTGTAACCATGAAGACGACAGTCACCCACTAACAACAATAAGAACATCAATCATGGTACCACAAAAAAAAAAAATTGACTATGTCCTACAAGCCTTGTGCTATGTGATCTTATCAATTTCTCACAGTAACCCTACATATGATAACCCTAAAATCATTGTCCATTTCCAGGAGAGAAGACAGAGGTTTGGAGGAGCGAAAGACTGTCCCCAAGGTCGCACAGCGAGGATACAAGGTGTGTTTGAACGTGGCCCGTTTCATTCCAGAGTCCAGGCTTTCCAATACTACTATATGTTTTCCACTTGCGGCGTGTACTTAAAAAATAAGATTTATGATACTTACAATTACATTTTAAAAGGACCTTAGGGTTATTTAGCCCATGTCCTGACTAGTATCAGCTCAGTTTCATATAAAGCCATGCCTTAAGGTTGTACAAAGCAGAAATATAATGAGAGTTCAAGAAGGGTTTAGAGAGATTCTCGGATGATAGATCTTTCCCAGTTAGGGATGCCCCCTTTGAGGACAATATCACGAAGGGCAACTATCATCATGTCACACCATTGTCCCTTGGTGCTACTATAAAAGACAAAACACTGAATAGTACGGACTGTAAGTCTTTCCCACATGACTTTTTTATGTTCTTATGATTCTTAAAATATATCTAAGTAACCTATTTCTACAATTCATCAAACTTAACCATGAGAAATAACCGAATCTTGCTGTTAGTTGTCCAACTGGAGGCAAAGGTGAAGCCATTCTTATTAGAAGAAAGCATTACTATTTTTGTCACTTGTTTTGTTAGAAAGGAAATAATTGGGCTATGAGAAGATCTGGGTCCTTTTCTCATCTCTGCCTCCCAGGTGCCGTGTGACCCTGAGCAAGTCAAACACTGAGCCTCACTTTACTCATTAACAGCTTGAACGACTTGAAGCTGGGGCATGTCCCCTCAGGGAGATGGTGGAATTAAAACATAAAAAAAATCACCAGTCAGCAAAGAGACAGCCAAGGGAATTTGTTTATCTAATGCTGAATTCTAGACAGAAAAAAAAAAAGTCCCTTCTTAAAAATTCATCACCATAGGCCAGCTCTCGGGCAAATTTGGGAATCAGATTTACATAACCAGCATATATCAGGAAAGTACAAGACAAGAAATCAAAGTGGCCTTGACTTGGTTATATTTTATAGAACCTGGCAGAAGCCAGCACACATTTCTCTACCAGGATGGACTGCAACCTCAATGCAGGCCTCACAAAATATTCACAGATTCACCCCACATAACACAAGTTCATTCTCCAAAGTCGCAAAATGAACAAGGAAGCAAGTTTCCGTGAGCAAAAACTACAAGAGAAAGCTTTTTGGTACTGAAATGATGAGATTGTGATTATAACATAACTCTGTCTAAATATTTTTTAAAAGGATTGAAATAATGAGCAAGGAGCAAGATGCTGTTGGAGAAAGAACATTCAGACTTATAAAAAGAACTTATAGAAATGAATTATTCTAAATAGAAATTCAAGAAGTGAAGAAATAAAATCTTTGAAATAAAAATGCAGTGGACATGTTCTATATAGCATATTAAAACTAGAAGGTAGAATTTATCCAGAATGCTGAAGGGACAGAAAATATGATTGAAATCTGAGAGAATAAGAGACACAGAGAAAGATAAAATAAAAATGCCTTGTGTAAGTCTAACATACTCTCCAGGGGAAGAAAAAACCTCAGAATGAACAGAATGTAGGAAAATAATACAGTTAAGAAGTTTTCAAAGATGATCAAGAAACTGAATCTTCTGATTAAGAATACAACCAATCCTAAATATGATAATAAGTAAGAAATATATACCAAGCCACAATGGAATAAAACTTCCCATATCAAAGACAATGAAAAGGGATCTTAATAACAACCAGCAATTTAAAAACTCAGATTATCTACAAAGAAAAAAAGTTTGTTCTCAACAGATTTACCCACCAGAACAATTAAAGATAAAAAAGACTAAATATCTTTTAAATCTTTAAATGACTAAGGGAAAAATAAATGTCAACCAGAATTTTATAACCAGCTAAACTATTGTTCAATAATAAAATTCTTTAAAACAAATAAAAACATGAGTTTGTCACCAATTGATCATAATTAAAGGAACTCCTAGAACAGTGGCCCCTGCCCACAGATTCTATTTGAGTTGGTCTGAGGAAAGACCCTGGCATTTATATATCTCCATCTCTAAATACGTGTATATATAGATCTATATCTACATATAGATATATAAATTTATATTAAAACCATATATTTTTAGTGGGCCCCAGATTCTGCCTTTCTAACAAGCTGTAGGGGTTGTGCTGATAATATTGGCCCATGGACTACACTTTAAGTAGCAAGGTTCCGAAGGAAAACTTCAGGAATGTGAAAAATTATCTCAGGAGAATAACTGAGATTCAAGAAGCAAAGATGAAAATACAGAATTTGTTAAATGTGGATAAATACACAAATATCAATTGTATAAAGTGATAATAATAAAGTTTCATTTTGTATGAAAAAAAGTAAAAATATGAGAGAATGATCAGTTACACTGTTCTAAGATCTTCATATAATTCAGACGAAACAGAAATTTATCAAAATGAATGCCTTAGTTTAGACAGTTGCTTTTGAAGTACAGTAATAGATCTTGGAGATTTCCCAAGATCTAGCAACCCTACGCTTTATCAAGCAACCCAGGATACTTTTGAGAGTAAAAAGGATGCTTTTAATAATTACCCTGGACAACACATAATAATTACCCTGGACAAGCCAGGATCATGCCAGAAAAATTAGGACAGATCGTCAGTTTCCCTCAAGAGCGGAGAGGTGGCTGATTGAGCTGATTTCTTCTCCTCCCACCATGCCTAGGCCCGTGGAGTGAGAGACTCCCTCTGTTTGTTTACTTAATGCCTCACATTTCTATGCCAATGTGCACTTGAAAAAAAAAAATACAACGGGCACCTGTTTCTTTGCCTGCCTTGAATCAATTCCCCCTTCTTTTGGTAGCTGTGCCTTTTATCTCCTTTCGGGAAAACCACACCTCCCACATGCCCTACCGTTCACTCTCAGTGTATGCCAGCTCCAGAAATGGACACATCACCCAGTCCTGGCCAGTAAGGCCATTCTATTCTATTCTCTTGAGCACTATGATTGGCTGCAGCATTAAGTATATGAGTTAGGATAGCTGATAAGAATCAAGCTAGAGAATCATGAAGAAATAGATCATTCTTCTGGTTGGATTTTTCCAGTTGTAAGCATGCAGGAGCTGGGAACCAGAAGGTGGAGGGGTGTGAGTGAGATCCATGCCAAACCACCTACAGGGTCTGAATGACATGGTCTGTACCATTGGATCTAGTCTAAAGCAAAGTATACTCATGAAGTGAGACAATATCTCTTAAAACATTTTTTGGTATTCAGTTATTCATTTTATTAATGTTATACTCTTACTTACATAAGCCAGTTTGAACCAGGTTTCTATACTAACAGAAACAATTAATAAAATGTATAGTTTCTGAAAACCAATTGACCAAATTAGCTTGGCAGACCCTTTCAGCTTCAGTGACATCACGGAAGTGGCACCCGCTACACAACAATGAGAATCGGAATGATTGTTTTTCTCCACCACCTCCCATGCTATTATTCAAATCCATGGCTCAAAGCTTCTGTGAACTGTTAAAATGCTTAGTATTTCTAAAAACAGACTGTCTAAACCAATTCACCTTTGAATTGGAAAAATGGGCCAGGTGTGTGCCCATACTAAATCCACACTGAAAGACAGGCAGCTTATAAAATTTTGTTCATGATCTGATTTTCAAAGCATTTGACGGGACTGGTTTAGATCATAGGTATCCAACCAAAGCAAGTGGCTAGAATTAATTTCTTAGCTTCTGTTTGAAAAACTCGTAACTAGGAGTTATTTAAATACATCATTGTCAGTATTCCAGGGAAAGTTCCGACAATAAATAAGGTTCCTGCTCAATTCAAGGTGCCCAATTGACAAGTAATAAAAAAGATCCATTATTTTGTATTTTTCTAAACACTCTGGAATCTGGAATGGTCTTTGATGTATTTAAATACTTTGACTTTCAAATATGTATAACTTGTTACTTACATTAGCAAATAAGTTACCACATATGTTGAAAACAAAATTAAAATATATAATTGAATATATCCCCAGCACACAACACTCTCTGGCACAGAGAAAACCCTCAAATATTTGCTGAATGACGGACAAAATGAATACATATGCATAAAATATATATTAAAAACATGGATTAGAAGATATAAAAGTATAATAAATTAGGAAGATGTACTTACTGCTACTTACTAATTACTACCTTAGAGTGGGGTTATGGAAAACCAGGAGTTAGCTTTAAATTTTAAAAAATCCCTTTGAGCAAAAAGTTTAAAAAAACTAAGTTTTGGCCCTGGCTGGTTGGTTCAGTGGTAGAGTGTCAGCCTGGCGTGCGATGGTCCCGGGTTCGATTCCCGGCCAGGGCACACAGGAGAGGCGCCCATCTGCTTCTCCACCCCTCCCCTTCTCCTTCCTCTCTGTCTCTCTCTTCTCTTCCCGCAGCCAGGGCTCCATTGGAGCAAAGATGGCCCGGGCACTGGGGATGGCTCCTTAGCCTCTGCCCCAGACGCTGGAGTGGCTCTGGTCACGACAGAGCGACGCCCCAGAGGGGCAGAGCATCGCCCCCTGGTGGGCGTGCCGGGTGGATCCCGGTTGGGCGCATGCGGGAGTCTGTCTGACTGCCTCCCTGTTTCCAGCTTCAGAAAAATACAAGAAAAAACAACAACAACAACAAAAACACTAAGTTTTATGCATAGCTCTTCTGCAGGACTTCTCAGAGCATTTAATATGCCAGCATGTCTCTAAGTATCCAAGGAGGAAGGCGAGCAAAGGAGCAGCCCTCAGACATGATTATTCTAATGTGAAAACCAAATTTAATTTTTGTGGAATATCTAAACAATTTTTTACCTATTGATTTTAAAAAGAGAGGAAGGGAGAGAGAGAAATAAAAACCCAAACACAGATCTGTTCCTGTCTGTGCCCTGACTGGGAATCGAACTGGCAACCTCTTTGCTTCGGAACAATGCTCTAACCAATCGAGGTATCCAACCAGGGCTATTTTTTTAAAAAATATTCTTAAGAGTGGTCTTCAGACCCCAGTTTTGAAGACTGCTCCCAGATTCTCAATGCCAACTTCCGGAAAAGGGCTGGACTAATTCCGTTTCCTTTGAAAAACACACCGTGAGGCATAGGAAATTCAGAGGAAGTTTTATGAGTTCAGATACATGACATAATTAACTGTTGTTATTGAATTATTGATTTTTAATCTCATTTCAGGCGTGCAGCAGTGAGTGTGATGCTCAAAACAATGGTTTCAATAATGAGAGCGCAGAGGTGCCACTTAGTAACTTTGAAGAGAGAGGAGGCGTTTTCTCATTTTTCTGGGTTGCACTACCGCAGACACATCACACGGGGAGGGCGGTGTATTTCTTTTGTAGATAGAGGACTCCAGCACCCACTGACTGGGATGTACACCTGAATGCTACTGAAAGATTTTCCCCTGGCTCCCAACAAAATAGAAAGCTTAGAGGAGCAGAAAGAATTACCCCGGATGTAGAACTGATCTGCATAAATTCATCGAAGGATCACACTGTGGATGCACAGATTATTTGAAAGAAGAAATGTGAATATCAAGTGATGCTTTTAAAAAAAAAAGCCTAAAATAAAAAATTAAAAAAAAAGATAGTGGTTCAAAACTCAAACGCAGCTCTACATTGCTGATGTCTCAATCAAATGTGGATAAATGTGTCAAAGAGAGTGCTGAGTATTTCATTTGCTCCTTGAATTCTATACCACATTTTGGGTTATTCCTTATTGATTTATGATTTTATTAAAGCCTTAGGGATATGTTTTCCTGCAGATTTCTCGTTGATGATTGAATGTGTATTTGATGTTTTCTAAAGAACACGTGGAATGCTTCCTGGCAAAGCTTCACCCTCTTTTAAAGAGATACTTATAATAGGAGTTCAATACAACCACAACAAATAAGCATCATTTGTTTCCCTCTTTATCTTATCTTTGTGCCACAGGAATTTAAATGCAAATGTGAAAGAGAACGAACACCAACAAATGCATCAACTGCTCCCGCAGTATAATCATTGCAATCTATAAAGCATAACAGGCTCTCTTGTGCTGTCTGCTTACTGTCACAGTATTTTGTGGTTGGAAATACATTCTGTGGGTGTTATTTTGCGACCAAATTTGAAAAGGAACACTCTGAGGAATCATCCCAGTGTTTATGTGAAAAGAGGATAATGTTTGCCCGAGCATGTAGGGAAGAGCTTTCTTCTTTATTTATCTTATTTTCAGAAAACAATTAAGAGAAATGTATTTTTAGCATCCATAATTAAAACCGGGGAACTCAAAGGCAGGGCTGATGGCAGCCTGATCTAAGCCGAGCTTTCTTTCTTGCTACCAGCATCCATTCCAACGTTCTGGCTAGTTCTTCTACCCCACCTCTTCCCCGTCACTGCACAGACCATCCCCAAACCCTTCTACTTGGAGAAACCAACCCATGCGCTATCTCAGGCCAATCAGTTACATTTTTCAGAACTTTAGAAAATGGTCCGAGGTGAACCGACCGAGTTTCTAGACCACTGGCTTTTACCTCAATCACAGACAGAACTCTAGGATGCCAGTTCCAGAGATTTCTGTTCAGTGTTTCTGGAGGCAGGCGCGAGAATCTGCACTTTTAATATGTGTCCCATGTGATGCATGAGGTCCCAAGTTCCACTGGGTCGGGGGTCGGCGAACTAAGGCCGACGGGCCATGCCTGGCTGGCTGCTTGCTCTTCTGCATAAAGATTTGTTGAAACACAGTGACACTAATTTATGAATTGTCTTATGGCTACTTTTGTGCTATAATAGAGAGGTGAGTAGTTGTGACAGAGACCATATCGTCAGTCTACAAAACTTTCTTCTTCTTCTTCTTTTTTTTTTTTTTTTTAACTCCCTGGCTGTTCACAGAAATGTTAGCCCACCTCTGTTCTAAATGGTATTGTGTTAAGTTTTTATGCTTCAGACTTACATTAATGTAGCAAAATTATTTTTTGCTGGATGTCAACTTCAGTATCTCCCTCAACAACTTAAAGTCCTCCAGTGGTTCCCTAAGACTTACACTTCCTTATCCTGGTTTACAAGGCCTTACTTGCCCTGTTCCTGGTTCCCTGCTCCCTCATTTCTTCCTTCTTCCCCCTACACCTTTGCTCGCTGGGTGCCCGGCAAACCGGCCTTCTTTCTGATGCTCAAATAGGCCACAGTTGTTGACACTTCAGGGTCTTTGCATTTGGGGCCACTTTGAACATATCCACTCTCCTGCTTTTTGGGGGTTTTGAATGGAACGTGTCCCTATGGTACGTTTGCTATGTGCTTAGGAGCCACGGTGAGGGTTTGGCAAACACCGGCTAGTCTGAGAAATTTGGTTCTTCCCCTTGAGACATGGACAGTCTAACACGAGCGAGAGACATCAAATAACTAAATACACAAAATCTAGAATAAAAATTATTATAAAAAATGTTATCATGTTAAACAGAAGATGCTCTCAGGCAGAAGAACAAGAGATTTGGTTTGGAAAGACAAGCAGGTCTCTCTCAGCAAGTGACATTTATACCAACATCTGAATATAAGTGGGAGTTATTCAGAAATTTTATTTTATTTTTGTTCAGTTTTTGAAATGGCAATCTATTGAAGGATCTTAAGCAAATGAATAACATGTTTTAATATCTGGCTTTGACAGAGCAATAGTCTATTATGAGATATAGAATTCTGTTTTACCCATATTCTAACTCAACCTTCAATGAATGACATTTTTTTTTTGAGCTTAGCAAAGCTTCTACAGGTTTTGTGTCACAAATGGATGAATAAATTAAGAACAAAGCTTATTTTATAAAAACAAGAAAGCCAATTCCTCCAAGGAGTTAATTAATATTCACCCTTGAAGATCAACCAATCTTATATATATTTTCTTTCTCTCTCTCTTTCTTTTTTTTTTTGGGGGGGGGTGAGAGGAGGGGATATAGTGAGGCAGACCTGACCTGGATCAATCCAGCAATCCAATTGAGGGCCAATGTTTGAGTACTGAGCTATTTTTAGTGCCTAAGGCTGATGCACTCTAACAGAGCTATCCTCAGTGCCTGGGGCCATGCTCAAACCAATTGAGCCACTGGCTGCAGGAGAGGGAGGGGAAGAGAGGGAGAGAGAAGTATAATAGATAGATGGTCACTTCTCCTGTGTGCCCTGACCCAGAATCAAACCTCAGATGTGATAAGCCAGGCCGACGCTCTATCCACTGAGCTACTTGCCAGGGCCTCAAATATATTTTCTGTTGCAGAAAAATGATCTGTCTGGGATAAGTCATCATGTCTGAGTTATGCCACAAAGACTACGGGGCAAGCAGTGAATTCTGGTGGTGGGAATGCTGTGGTGCTACTCTGTCCTTTTTGCCCATCACTATCTTTGCTGCCCTTTCTAGGAAGAAAGCGCAGCAGAGAAGGACTGCACAACTTCGAGGATGGCATTCTTTATAGAGAGTAAAAGCTGCAGTACCTTGCGGCTGAGGTGGCCCCACCTGTAAACTATTCTGGCTTCCTTTGTCCGACTTTTCTCAGGATCGGCTAAATACTATGCAAGGTTCGGTCCAAAATAAAAACGGGCATTTTGTTGAAGGTATTAACCACATCAGGAAAGGGTGGTGGTATGTTAAACTAAGGGTGAGGTCCCTCTAAGCACAGGGCAACCGCAGAGGTCACAAACTATGACGCCGGCCCTGGCTCCTCTCCTTCCAGCGGGGTCTTTAAGAGGGGCCAAGGCGAGCTCTCTGGGGGACAGCTGTGAATCACTGCAAAGGCCTGAAGCAGGCAGTGCGACTCTAGGCCATGGAGCCTCGCCTTATGTTCTTTTTGCCCTGCCTCTGTAGCCCTCTGACGGGGAAGGGTAGACCCTGCATTTGCCTTACGTTGAGTCTAAGAGTAAGATCAGATTTAAAATCGCAGAAAAGTAGAAAAACAAGACTTTGAGCATGCATTAGTTCCAGGCTACACGGCCCTAATCAACACAGAGAAAAGCGTCATCTATATGCCCCGGCCCACGTCATTGGAAGTCTACGTTAGTAACTGGGGCCAATGCCCAGATTAATAATAAAATGTTCCTGTGCCTAGCTTACCTAGACTGTGCACATGTTTTTCAAGGGTCTTCTGAGGGGGGGGGGGTACTCTAGGACAGAATTTTGGGTTTAAAACGTGTGTCTTAGACATTCTCACTCCCCACATCTACTGGTGAAACGATGTCAACACCCCTCGCGGATAATCTGATTCCTAATAGATGGCACCGTATGCTCTGAGTAGCCAAAGAGTCGAACTAAAACACAGCGACATCAAATCTCTTCCTTTTTCTCCCAAAGTCACCCACATGCCAACAGACTCAGATTGGTGCCTCCAAATTGTGAGGGGATGTGATGTGACCGCGACAGCAAAGCATCATTATAAAGTGCCTTTGCTTACATTCAATTCAAACTGGCAACTGGCCCAGAATCCGTGTCAAGTGGGGCGGGGAAGGCTTTCCGATTCTGACAGCACCGAAGTCACGGACATCTGTTGTTTGTGTGTCGTGCCGGTAGAACGTTACAAGAGAATGCCTTGTTTTCTCTTGGCCGAAGGGTAGGCATATATGATCACAACCAGCAAATGAGCCTACAGTCCTAGGAATTCCGTCTGAGTAGAATGCAACTTGGTGGAATCATGCGAGGGGAAATGGTTGGTACAGGTTCATTTCAGGTGTGCCTTTCGGAGACGGCTGAGACGTGTTCTCATTACCCAGACTTTGGAGCTCTCTCGTTTCCAGCCCGTTCCAGTGTTTTTCTTTTGAATCCATTTGTTTGTTGCAACCTTCCTTCCTACAACATCTTGCTTGGATGTCAGTGTCTTACAGGTTGCTTACAACCAATGGACCAACACCATCATAGACACCAAGTGGCTACGGATCTCCCCCAATTTGAAATAACCCACACAATTTTATACGAAATGAAGAGGCAGTGTTTATAGCCCGTGGTGCTTACTGTGTAGGCTTCCCTGACTGAATTGTTTATATAATTTATTCATTTAACATAGTTATTAATAATAGGTGCCAGCTTCGAAGCCACATTACCGCTGAGGATTCTAGCGCAGAAGTAGCCCACGTGAGCCGAAAGGATGGCTCGCCGGACTGACCTGGATAATGAGCTGTATCTTTCTGGCTCTCCACAGAATGCATTGCTTAGCAGGGGTAGTATGTTGGCTCTTTGCCGAGAATTGTGAGTTCGAGGATTTTAGAGTCATGTCATTAGCAAACTCTCCCGATAAACACTGTATATTGATAGATGACTTTAAGACGAAGAGGTAAAAGTAAAAGAGAAAGTGAATGAGTATAATGTTGAAGAAAACGCAGTGCTAGATCAGTGCCACCCCTATGGAAAGTGTGAAATTCCCTTGTGCATACCAAAAATTTACTGAGTAGCTACTTGGCTAGCAGAGGCAGAGGTGAGTGAGGTGCATAGAGAGAAATATTTAAGGAGGCCCTAAGTCTTCAGGTCATGTGAATACAGAGTTGGCACCTGAGAACCAGTGCTTCCTTAAATGGGGCATCTTAGGCACCCACCTCACTCGTGCCCCTTTGCCCAGGTCTATTTGCCAGGCCAATCGAAAGCTCTAAATAGGAATATTTTTGGGTTCTATTCTGGTAGGGGACAAGGCAAGTCCATAAGAAACTCTACAGTAAGGCCGAAGAACGTATGCATTATAACACACACTATGGTTGGTGGGAGAAAGAGACTGAATTGGTAACATCAATAAAGGTTTAGTGAAAACAGTAACATTTTGAAATTAGTTGACTATTTGTTTGCTCTTTTAGAAAACCAGATTCCAACAGACTTAACAAGAATGAAAATTATTGGTTTATATGTCTAAAAACTCCAAGGGTGCAGAGTCACTTGATTTGCAGATCTCATGTGAGCTTACCAAGAATTGGTTTCTTCTTTCAAGTCTCCAAGAAAAAAGGTGACTGTGGTAACTCCAGATTTTCCTTCCTCGTCAGGTCAAATTCCACAGGAAGAAATCAAGACTGCTTTTTTTTCTTTCCTTCAAAAGCCCTCAGGCTAATTGGTCTAACTTAAGTCACATGGCATTCCAGAACTGAGCCCTTGGAACCTGAAATGTAGAGTGCTCACTGGCTTATTAGCTCTAGGTCTCATGACCTGCAAGGATGGGAATGAGAACTTCCCTGTTCCTCAATTTTCTATCCTAATCTTTGTTTCTATTATTCTAGGTGCGTGTGTGTGAATGAGAACTTTCTCAGACGTTGTGCTGAAAGTTTCACACGTGTATTTTCCATGTTGTGTCCCTGAGATTTTGTGTATTACTGGCCCTCAATGAGAACTTGTTGAAACAATACATGAAGAAATGAATTGAATAATGAATGAAAAATAGAAATGAGCCTAGACAGGTAGTCAGGGTTGTATTGCACAGGACTTGGAAAGTCAGGCTAAAAAGTTTAGACTTTGTTATGTAGCTGATACATGTTTGGGGGCGTGGACATTAAATGATTGAGCTAGGCTCCAGGAAATAAATTAATCAATCTCACAATGAAAGAGAAAGAAACGAGGGAGAAGCTGGATGACCACTGGGCGGTCATTTCACTATTTCAGGCCCTGAGGACCTGATTTAAGTGAAAATAATGGCAATAAGACAGGGAAAGTACAAATCAAGGTATAAATAGAAACTTTGGTAAGAATTTAAAAGGAGAAAGGAATAAGGAGGAGTCAAAAAGAATGAGATTGTGAATCTGGTTGCCTATAACAACAGAGATGACGTTACAGAAAAATAGAAGCCACGGTGCTTGGCGAAACTTCACTTGCAGAAACTTTTGTATTTTGTTTGTTTGTTTTTAACATGATCCTTTCCCATCGGTCCACTTCCTTCCTTAATCATTAAACTCTTGGGACATTAGATTCTGGTCAGCTTCATACTGTTTTAGGAATAAAGCCCCACGTCTGTTGACCACAGAAACAGAGTTCTGGTCAAGCTAAAGATAACATCTTGACTTCAGTTGTGTTTTAACTCAGGCCCATGAAAGAGGAATGACCCTATAGACCACATCCTCATGCAACCAGACAGAACCACGCCACGGCTGACAGCTGGACTTGACAACAATGTTCAACTACTTCCTACCCTGGCCCCAACCAATCAGTATAGCCCACAGCCCCAACTCCCTTAGCCGCCATGATTAACAACTTTCCCCGATATAACCCATGCTCCAGAAGCCATTGGAGAGCCAGGTCTTTGAGCACTTGCTTACCCGTGACTCCGGGTTTAGTAAAATTTTCTTAACTAATAAACCCTTACTTTCTGGCTGCAAAATCCTGTTCATGTTTGACTGGGCTGTCATGCATGTTGGCAAAGACCCCTTTAGTCTAGAGTAACAGTAGTCTAGAGAAGGATATGATAAATGACAACTTGGACATGCTGACTAGAATTCAAGGGACACACATTCCATTAATAGTTAGAAATGCAAGTGTGAACTGAGTGCAAATTTGGGGCTAGAGCCCTGGCCGGTTGGCTCAGCGGAAGAGCGTCGGCCTAGCGTGCGGAGGACCCGGGTTCGATTCCCGGCCAGGGCACACAGGAGAAGCGCCCATTTGCTTCTCCACCCCTCTGCCGCGCTTTCCTCTCTGTCTCTCTCTTCCCCTCCCGCAGCCAAGGCTCCATTGGAGCAAAGATGGCCCGGGTGCTGGGGATGGCTCTGTGGCCTCTGCCTCAGGCGCTAGAGTGGCTCTGGTCGCAATATGGTGACGCCCAGGATGGGCAGAGCATCGCCCCCTGGTGGGCAGAGCGTCGCCCCTGGTGGGCGTGCCGGGTGGATCCCGGTCGGGCGCATGCGGGAGTCTGTCTGACTGTCTCTCCCTGTTTCCAGCTTCAGAAAAATGGAAAAAAAAAAAAAAATTTGGGGCTAGAGACCTCTTCTGATGGAGGAAGACGAGGAGGAGGAAGCTGATACTTGTGAAAAGAGGATACAATTGGTGAGGAGGAAGAAAATGAAAGTAAAGAAGCCTAGTCAAAACACTGCTGTATAGATGCTGAACCATTTAAATTTTATTTTAAACACAGTACAGTGAGAAACCATGGCTAGTTTTTTAACAAAGAAATGATATAGTTTTATTTAAATTTTCAAAAATATGCACTATAGTGAAAATTAAGGTTAAGTTAACTGCCAGTCCCAGAGATAAGAGCCATAATCCCTGACTTCTCACTCTAAACCTAGGCGAATTGATCAAAGTCCTCCTTCTAGACCTTTAAAGAAAACAAGACAGAACCAAACTCTCCCATTAAGAACGGACAGGGGCCGGAGACAGCAGGGGGAGAGAAAGGGATTGGTGAAACAGGAGCTGTCTGCAGAGCAGAGGCTGAGATAATGAGCAGCTGGGGAGAAGGGCAATGACGACACCCAAATGCAATGCCCATGTCTCTGCTCTTAACTAACCACCAGGCTATACTTGCTCAGAGTGGACTCAGGCTAATTTTTCCAGATAGCACTGACCAGAACTTTTTTTGGATAATGCATGTAGTAGTGGATAAACATGTGAAAGCAAGCTGCCTTCAGAGCAGCAAGACCTCTCTTTGACCTATATTGGAAGGATGAGCTCAGATAACTTGTCCGAGATCCCATACACAAGTCCAGGTGGACACAGTAAACAGAACTTCTGAGTCCCACGAGGTAGACTGATTTTCCCGTTCTGCCATGTGGCCCCTTTCTATGCTAATACTGAACTGGATTAGCATTGAGAGGTCCAGGTTGGAGCTGTAAATCTGGAGCAATTTGTGTAGCAGAAGGTCCTGGCTTCAGGAGCTACCGTGACCTAGAAGGTAACTTAATGATGGAGAGCGGAACAAGCCAGGAGTTAGAAAAATATTTTATTTTTTCTTCTGAGGCTGAGTATCATTTTCTTACTCGCCATCCTCTATCCAGCCTTACACTTTGTTTGTGCAATTCCTGCCTGGCTCTGACATATATGTGAATGTGCTAACTCAAATGCAAAGGGACTTAGTGCGACAGGTAGTTCTTATTCAAAGCCTGCTGACGCAGGCTTTTTTTTTTTTTTTTTAAAGCCAAATGGCAAGCAGGATTAATGACATTGGTGTCCCATGAAGTGAGGCTACCCTTTTGTCACTCACTGTACAATGTCAACATCCCTTGTTCTCATATGCTCTTTTGTACCCATGATAATAGTTAACATGACCCTTACTATATAGAAAAAAAAAGTTACACCAGGATTTAGTCTTTACTTCCAAGTCTAATGAATAGACCATTTAGATCAGGGGTCCCCAAACTACAGCCCGCGGGCCACATGCGGCCCCCTGAGGTCATTTATCCGGCCCCCCGCTGCACTTCCGGAAGGGGCACCTCTTTCATTGGTGGTCAGTGAGAGGAGCATAGTTCCCATTGAAATACTGATCAGTTTGTTGATTTGAATTTACTTGTTCTTTATTTTAAATATTGTATTTGTTCCCTTTTTGTTTTTTTACTTTAAAATAAGATATGTGCAGTGTGCATAGGGATTTGTTCATAGTTTTTTTTTATAGTCTGGCCCTCTAATGGTCTGAGAGACAGTGAACTGGCCCCCTGTCTAAAAAGTTTGGGGACCCCTGATTTAGATGGTTGTGCTTATCCTTGTTTGACTTTGTGGATGAGAGGGTGGTTGAACCATAAGCCTGTCTATTTGTCTACCTACGGAGCTGTTAAGAGTTGGTAGGTATCCAGACATGCGTGGGGGGTGGGGGGAGTGGGGGGGGAGACCGAGAGGGAAAGAGAATAACCAACCGTAGCCATAACCATCAGCTAAGAACCAGATGGCCGACCATGGTTCTCAAGCCTCTGACGTGACCCCTGGCGGCTATACACGTGGGGAGCATGAGCTATGGGACGGACGAACAAGACAATGTCCTATACACGACCTTCCACTGGGGACGCCAGACATGGCAGGGCAAAATGATAAAAAATGAGCAGGCGCATGATCCCAAAATACAATACTAACTGCGCAGGCGTAGGAAGACCGCCCACCACTGGCAGAGGTGTGTGCAGGCGAGGGGCAGGAACACACCGGTGGGGGGAGCAGGAAGAGCCAGGAGGCGGGGCATCAAAACCTGACTATGGAACCAGGTGGGGGCTTGAGTCACCCGCCTAGCAATCTTCCAAGTGTACTTTTTTCTCTTTGCTAAATGAAACTGCTACCTGCTTCGCTGTTATTCACGTCTCCAGTCGAAATTCGTTCTTTCGAGATGACAAGAGCCGAGGAACCCAGAATGGTGCTGTGGAACCGGTGTCAGAACCATGGTGGTGGCCCTGGCCGGTTGGCTCAGTGGTAGAGCGTCGGCCTGGCGTGCGGAAGTCCCGGGTTCGATTCCCAGCCAGGGCACACAGGAGAAGCGCCCATCTGCTTCTCCACCCCTCCCCCTCTCCTTCCTCTCTGTCTCTCTCTTCCCCTCCCGCAGTCGAGGCTCCATTGGAGCAAAAGATGGCCCGGGTGCTGGGGATGGCTCCTTGGCCTCTGCCCCAGGTGCTAGAGTGGCTCTGGTCGCAACAGAGCGATGCCCCGGATGGGCAGAGCATCGCCCCCTGGTGGGTGTGCCGGGTGGATCCCGGTCGGACGCATGCAGGAGTCTGACTGCCTCCCCGTTTCTAGCTTCAGAAAAATACAAAAAAAAATATAAATAAATAAAGAGAGAACCATGGTGGCCAGTCACAGGGAGCCCAGGTGACAGACCCCTACAGCCTGAACCTGGCGCAGTTCTACTTACACCCGCACAGTACGAACATTCGCCATTAATATTCTGCGTCACCTGTGCTTCTTAAGTGTTGATTCACTGTCATGTTGCCTCCCAGCCCCGTCTGGTTTTACTTTCTGCAGTTGTTGTCGCTGTGGGTTTTCTAGGCATCCCTCAGGTTACAAAAGAAATGACTTCATTTTGTTGGAGCAACCAGTACACATAAAACGAGCTGTCTTGTAATAAGTCTCAAAGCCTTAGTTAGCACGCTCCTAACAACCTTTCAGAGATAGATCGGCATGAAAGATGTATTAACGAGACCCCATGAAAGTTAAATAGATTTCCTAGATCCTTCACTGAATTAGGGGCAAAGCCAGAAAAAAAAAAAGAATTATTACCTCAACTTTAGCCTTTAGGCCATGTTATAAGAACAGACACCCCATCAAACAACTTCATAAATGTAGAGAACCTAATTAGAAAATTAATTTCCAATTATGCATATAGAATGAAGTCTGCTAAATGAGGAAGGGGAAAGTCAAAGCTACATGGAAATTCTTTCAGCTGGGAAATGTGCTTCCTACAGAAGGGTCTAGATCAGTGGTCGTCAACCTGGTCCCTACCGCCCACTAGGGGGCATTCCAGCTTTCATGGTGGGCAGTAGCGGAGCAAAAAGTATAAATAAAAAGATAGATTTAACTATAGTAAGTTGTTTTATAAAGATTTATTCCGGGCCCTGGCCGGTTGGCTCAGCGGTAGGGCGTTGGCCTGGCGTGCGGGGGACCTGGGTTCGGTTCCCGGCCAGGGCACACAGGAGAAGCGCCCATTTGCTTCTCCACCCCCCCTCCTTCCTCTCTGTCTCTCTCTTCCCCTCCCGCAGCCAAGGCTTGGCCCGGCCGCTGGGGATGGCTCCTTGGCCTCTGCCCCAGGCTCTAGAGTGGCTCTGGTCGCGCAGAGCGATGCCCCGGAGGGGCAGAGCATCGCCCCCTGGCGGGCAGAGCATTGCCCCTGGTGGGTGTGCTGGGTGGATCCCGGTGGGGCGCATGCGGGAGTCTGTCTGACTGTCTCTCCCCGTTTCCAGCTTCAGAAAAATACAAAAAAAAAAAAAAAAGATTTATTCCGCCAAACTTAGCGAAAATCCAACATAAAGTACTTGGTAAGTAATTATTATTATATACTTTAACTTGCTGTAAGTCTGCTTTATAAATTTTATAATGTAAAGTTACTTCCCTACTTTATAAATCCCCATTACTGTGGAACCGGTGGGCGGTTAGAAAATTTTACTACTAACAGAGATACAAAAGTGGGCGGTAGGTAGAAAAAGGTTGATTAACCCTGGTCTAGATGTTGAGAACAACGGAACACTATTTCCCAGAGCGACACCTTGTATTCACTTCTGGAGTCTTGGCCCTTGAGGCCTTCTTCCTTCCTTCCCTCCCTCCCTGTCTCTCTCCCTCTTATTTATTTATTTATTTATTTATAACTTACAGAAGGTCAGAAAGTCCTAAGAAACTTGAAAGGATATGCTATCTCCAACGGTGGGGGTGAAAAATAAAGAAAAAGACCAAACACACAAACAAAAAACCCTTGTTGACCAGTCTTTTCAATGAGCTCTTCCAGAGCCTCAAGGTATGCATGCTTTACCTATAGGGCCTCATTTCCATTTGAAAACCCAGCCAATGCCCAATCAGGGGAGTGCATATTTTCTCTTTGAGATACTAACAGGACTCTGCTGCCTGGGATACTTTGATAAGAATCTGCTACTTCTATATGGACAAGGGATTCACAGACAAGAGGATCAAATGTATCACATTTGCTTAGAAACTTAATACAGTGTTAGCGCCCTACAGGTACCAGGATGACGGCCTGAGGAACTAATGGGCTCCCTGGCACCATGTCCCCAGCTCCTGTCTGCCTTTTCCAAGGGAAGAGTCACATGATACCACCTCTTTAAATGGGCTTCACAGGCAGTTAAAATGAAAAGGCCATAACAGCCCACAACAGAAGAACAAATCACACTCTAGAAAGGTTTCCTCTTTTTTTTGTTGTTGTTGTCTTTTCCCTGAGCACTGAAAATGACCTCTTGGTCAGTCCTGTGGTATGGTCACAATGCAAGGGCCTCAGACCAGGGAAACAGGGAAACATGTTCCTGAGAAGGACTGGGTGACTAGGCCAGGTGCCACGAGCTGTCGTCCTGTTTGGAAGAGAGAGGAGAGCTGAGTTCTCCTGCCCCGCCTGCCCAGCAAACTCCCGAGCATTTCTCAGCCTTTTGGGTCACCTTCCAGGAGGTTAACTCGCACCCACCGAGCAAAGGGCAGAACATTGGACTCCAAAGCCATTAATTTAATAGATTGTGTAACAGGAGAGACTCAGGGTAGTGTAACCGGGAGTCACACACAAAAGAGGGATGGGAGTTACGAATGAAGACCCATGGAGGGTTCAGCAAGTCGTTGGCCGTCTGCCGTATGAAAGATACCAAACAATCTGATCTGAAAAGCCATCACTGATTATTGATGAAACAAAGGCTTTGAAGGAGGAGAAGCGTGTTAAATCGGGATGTTGCCGCGGTAAGGCAAGAGGATCCAAATCGGGGCGCTGCGAGGGCGGAGCCGTAGACTAAGCCCTTCTCCTGTGCCCGAGACGCCCTGGAAAACTGCCCTGAAGTTCCTCAGATCAAAGTACAGGCAGGTGGAGAACAGAGCCTTCAAACTTTCTCCCGTCCCTCAAACCAATTTTGCCTAATAATTAACAGATTCCCAACATCAAAAGGTGAGATATTCCAAGAGGAGTCAAGGCAGATCAAAGCCTGTGGTGAGGGGTCCCCCAGCACCCTCTCCACCCCCCCACCCCCTTCCCAGACAGGCATCCATCAGATCGTAGCAGTGAACAGTCACATTGCTGCTCACCAGAGACCCACATCAAACAGACTGCCAAATAACTTGCTGGAGTTTGCAAGCTCTGATAGAAGAAAATGAGGAAGGTGCAGATACGTGGCCATATGGTTCAGCTTTGCTAGGATGGTCTAGGCTTCTAGTATTCAGTTCTGTTGTCCCCCTAACTGGGACAAATCCTCCAAACGAGGGTCACCAGGGTAAAGAAACACTGGGCAGAGCCTGGCACACAGTCTATGACAAGCAGATGCTAATTCCTTTATTTGCGTATCACCAGATAGAATGTCTAGTGATTGTGTTTGTATACATGTGTGTGTACTTTTATAGCATAAAAGGAAAGAGCATGGCTGGCTTTCAATAATCTGCCTAAGCCAGGTGCTGGGGATAAACCCGGGCACAAGTCTCCTTGCAGAAGTGGTCATTCTTCCTAATGCGCTAAGGTTTTTATATGCCACCCTGAAACGGACTTGACTGGTCAGTCCCCTTGCTTCCATTCACACCACCGGTGAGTCTCTGTGGTTTTTCACAAAGGTGTACATATACATCCAGATGCACCCAGGCCACCCCTGGGGAATTAATTGCCTTTTGGACAGAGAAAATCTGGAGCCAAACCCTTGACAGAATTCCTTGAATCAAAACATCAGGGTGACTCGTCAAAATGTAGCCAAGGGTTGAATACAGAAGAGAAAACCGAGAGAGAAAGTTAGGACAGGGCTCAAGTTTCCCAAGTGGGAAGGATTCTGCCAGGATCATCAGATCAAAATCTAAAACTGAGCCTCCAAGTACCTTCTATAGGAGGGGCTCAGATCACCGGCGCATCTGCAGGGCAGATGTTCACTTCTCATTTCCCTGGCCCTGGTCTTGGGAATGTCTGCCCGTGTAAAGTCATTTGTTATATGCTGAATGAACTCTGCATCTTCCCTTGGAAACACGAGCCTTTTCTTATAGTCCAATGTCGTCAGCGGGGCTGACATCTTTCTTGAGAGTCTCTGTCAACACTATACGTTCTTGGGTCTTTACGCCCATCCCAAACCCATCAACTCCTCAAACGTCCCATCTGCCTGGCTGTTTCCGATGCTACTATGCTAATTTCAGTCTTTATGACTTTTCTGTCAATTGCAATGCCTCAGGAGCGCTTTCCTTATTTGAAAGCATCAGACATACCTGACCTGTGGTGGCGCAGTGGTTAAAGCGTCGACCTGGAAATGCTGAGGTCGCCAGTTCGAAACCCTGGGCTTGCCTGGTCAAGGCACATATGGGAGTTGATGCTTCCAGCTCCTCCCCACCTTCTCTCTCTGTCCCTCTCTCCTCTGTCTCTCTCTGTCCCTTTCTCTCTCCTCTCTAAAATGAATAAATAAAATTAAAAAAAACAAAACAAAACAAACAAAAAAAAGATTTAAAAAAAAAAAAAAAAAAAAAAGAAAGCATCAGACATAATAGCCCTGACAGATTAATTTGCACACGTCGGATTTTTATATCATCAACCCCAACCCTTGGAAATCTTCTGACAGTTCCACACAGCTTGCAAGAGATAAAGAAATTGTCCGGTAGCCCTAAATCTTCTCCAGGTATTAAAAAGGGCTTCCCAATTGCCACCTTCTCTCCCGCCAAGCTGCGTGAGACCTGTATCTTCGTCCAGATTTTGATCGAGCTTTTTAAAAAAGATGGAAGGAGCTACTGGCTTGAGTTGAATAATAGCCATGTCCTTTTCATGAGCCACCTGGCCTGCCACAGTCTTTCTGCTCCCAATTATGTGTCTGACACGGGGGTTGAATGTCTGTTTAGCTTTGCACTTGGGCTATTATTCTTCATATCCTAGGGCCATGATGGTGAACCTATGACATGTGTGTCAGCACTGACACGCGTAGCCATTTTCAATGACACGTGGCCGCATGCAGCTGCATACCAGAGAAGTATGGGCTGCATGCCGAGAAGGACGTTTCATCCTCGGCTCCTGCACGGCCAGGTGCAGTAGCCGAGGATAAAACATTTGCTGTAGTGTAGACACTCTGTGCCGGAGGTCCGTAGGCCAAAACAACAGAACTCCGGCACAGAAGGTCTAGTTCTGGGACTTCCGGTTAGGCTGTTAGGGGATCTTTGACCTCACTTCCAGCCGGTGGAGCAGGGAGCAGCGAATTGCCCCAGGGGACGCATCTCTGGGGGCCCTGTGATCGCCACTACCAGCAACCATATAACCACAGCAACCATCATCCAATCCACTGTTCTGGGGTGTCGTGGATTTCTAATTGACCATCATTACTGAGATAAGTGAAGGGGAGGCTGGGAGAGGTGAGGGCCTGTGCTATGGGTACCGTTTCCCGCCATTAGAAATAGCGGCAGCCATCTTAATTTACATAAGATGCAACTGGCAGAATTTCAGGACAGCATCTGGGCTCAGGTGTTTGTCGACTTGAGGTCAAAGCTTGAGAATCTGGAAAGGTGCCGCTTGGAGAATCAAGAGGAGTGTCACTACGAACAGGAAATTTGGAGTGCCTGGAACCAATTACCAGACACTTTTAGCACCCTGAAAAATATAGCAATGGCTTTACTCACAATTTTTTCCTCTACGTACTTTTGGGAGACTTTATTCTCAACATTAAATAATATCAAAACCAACAAAAGAAACGGATTGACAGATGAAGTTAGTAGTGCTTGCTTGGGCTTGAAGTGTACAAAATACCAACCTTCAACTGAAGATTTATCCAATGAAATTCAGCAACAAAAAAGTCACTAATAGGCAGGTTAAAGAATTCCCCTCCCCCTCACTTATCTTGGTTCACGGCACCCCACACAAGTTAAATAATATCAAGACCAACAAAAGAAACCGACTAACAGATGAACAAAGAAGTCACTAAGCAGGTAAGTTAAATAATTACTTTTTGGTTTATTAAATACAGTTATATATTACAATTATACATTTTTGTTATTTAAACTATAAATATCATGAAATTATGGTTTTTTTCTCGAAGTGACATACCACCCAAGTTATGCTTGGTTTTTTGGCAAATTTTGACACACCAAGCTCAAAAGATTACCTATCACTGTCCTAGGGTGAAGGGTGTGTGTGTGAATGTTCTGACTACTTCTGTGTCTCTATGACCACGCAGCCTGGTTCACGTATTTATACCACCGGCTTAGCTCAGGCCACACCTGAGTGTGTGTCCCCTGCCCTGCAGACTTTGTGAAGCGGAAAAGCCTACCTCGGCTGAAGCGGAGAACCTCGTCCAAAAAGAAGTTAGACACAAGTCAAAAGTTTTAGCAGCAAATTGTCTCATTTTTCCCTGGTTCGGCTTGGCTTCCTCACAACTACCGTGCCTCCTTGTATTTTCACATTTCTCCTTTCTTCTGCCATTTTAATGGAAATAACCATACCTCCACGACATTTAATAACACCTCCCAGATATAAGCCAGCTCCTCGATAACGACCCGCTAGCTGATAGCATCGGAAAATAATACCCAGGGATAATAGCAGAAACTTCCTGCAGAACAGAGTAACTACGAGGTGAAACCATTACTGGGAATGAATACAGGAAGAGATTTTTGCTGTTGTTGTAACATATACTTTTTGTTTTGTTTTGTTTTGTTTTCTTTTTACATATAGCCCCGTCAGGAATAAACTTTGTGAAAAGATAAAGGTATCCAAGTTTAACTTTTTGACCCCTCTTCCTCTAAACTGACATGGATAACACACTGTGAAACTCCCAGTTACTGGACAGCCGCCACTGACTGGGTTTTGAAAGCAGTCTTCAAAAGTTCCATTGTCTGTTTCCTTGTCATCTTTCACGTTTGCATTAAAAACACAGACATACAGACACACAACTTGGCTTTCTCCATTACTTGCCCTTGACAAAAGGGAAAGAACACACGAGTGTTTCTTGTGAGCAGGATCACAGAAACCTCAGCGATGGAGGGGGCACCTGCTTGATGGTCAAGGTGTCATTGATGGGTGCCTGTTAGGACCCCCGTGGCGCCTGCAACAGTCGGTCCTGCGTGTTGGCGTTCATCTCTGTCATCCCTGTCCCCTCACACGCCCCCCATGGTTACACACTGCTTTTTCCTCATGGCTGGTGTCTCTTTCCATCCCCCAAAAACAATTTACACTGATTCTTCCCTCCTCCCAGCCCTGAGTCGGTCGTTTGAAGAAACTAGAGAAGTGAAAAATAGATTCTGCTCAAGAAAAGGCACCAGGGGCAGAATGAACCTCTCACCCTGTAGATTAATAAAGGGAGACCTCAGAGGTCACCGGGCTGGTTAATGCAGCCTGGCAGCCAGCAGGGGTGGGCGGGGGCAGGTCACCCGTCCGCTATTTGGAGACACAGTTTGGCATAATTGTCAAGAACGTGGGCTTTAAGATCAGATAGAGTTTAGAGCAGGGGTCCCCAAACTTTTTACACAGGGGGCCAGTTCACTGTCCCTCAGACCGTTGGAGGGCCGGACTATAAGAAAAAACTATGAACAAATCCCTATGCACACTGCACATATCTTATTTTAAAGTAAAAAAAAACAAAACGGGAACAAATACAATATTTAAAGTAAAGAACAAGTAAATTTAAATCAACAAACTGACCAGTATTTCAATGGCAACTATGGGCCTGCTTTTGGCTAATGAGATGGTCAATGTGCTCCTCTCACTGACCACCAATGAAAGAGGTGCCCCTTCCGGGAGTGCGGCGGGGGCCGGATAAATGGCCTCAGGGGGCCGCATGTGGCCCGTGGGCAGTAGTTTGGGGACCCCTGGTGTAGAGTCAAGTTCTGGTTCTGACACGTAACTAGATTAGTGATTTTGGAGAAGTTACTTGATGTCTTTTCTGCCTCGGTTTCTCCATTAGCCCGACGAAATAGTAATAAAAGCTCCATCACAAGGCATTTATCTCGTGGAACCCTTCCAAATAGCTACGACACCGTGCCTGACACGTAACTGTGGCGCCCATCGGTTGAGTGCATCATCCTACCCTTTCTAGTCTGATCATCACCAACCGGCCTGCTGACCCGTTTCACAATCCTCTGGACTTGCTGGAGCCTTGGAATCCACGCTCTATTTGGAAGAACCACTTGTACCCCAAGGAAATGAAAGACAGTTGTTTGCCCTGCTCAGAGGATTAACCAGAAAAACAGAGAGAGGCAAATGTTATGCGCAAAAAATCATCAGCTTGAACCTCGGGTTGCAAAGGACATTTACGCTGCTCCAGGAATTTCGTGTGAAACACCCATTACCAAGCTGGTTTAATTTGTTTAGTTCATAAACTTTATATGACCCGTTTTTATTTAGCATGTGCACTGGAAGCTCTTTCATATAATTTCTGACTCCACGGTGGTATGCTTTCCCTGAACATTTATGGTGTTCCACAACTCAACTTCCAAAGAAAGCCATTATGAAATTAAATGGATCCAGGTGGGTAATTTGAGAGGGTAACTATATTGCATTGCGGTAGAGACAATATGTAAATATTGCTGCAATCTCTCTGACACAATATTAGAATGTGAAAGAAAATGAAATCAACAAAACTATGAGATACTGAATTAATTTACTTTCAAATATTAAAAGTAATGAATCTTCTACTTATTTGCAGACTCCTATGACTCATCTTAATACTATGATCATTCTTAACTCCATTACATTACTTAACACGTATTTGCATGAGGGCGCTCTCCCGACGAGTGCCCCGTTTTCTCAGGCACAGTTTGCCAGACACTGCTGTTGTTTTCACCACTCCGGGGTGAATAGTCTACTGCAAAATTATTTTTTAAATATGCACCAGGACAGCCAACACTTGACATGGTGCTTTCTTTACAAGATGAACAAATAAGAAAGTATAATTAGCTATGTTACCCGAGATACAGAGTATAAAACTATTCTGAAATGGACCTATCCTGTTCTTCATTGGAAATGTGGGGTTTTTTTTATACATATGATTACATAAATATAGGCTCTTAAAATTTTTTTAACAGAAGTAGTTGGGATATTATTCAGCAATAAAAAGGAATTGAGTGAGATAGGCTGCATCGTGGATGAACCTCAGAAAGATTGTGCCAAGTCAAACAAGTCAGACACAAGAGACCAGGTGTTGTATGAGTCTACTGATAGGAAGGGTCTGGAAAAGACATATTTATAGAGACAGAGAGTAGATTCACAGTCACTTGGGTGTGAGGATGGCAATAACTGTAAATGAGCATTAGGAACCTTATTTGGGGGACAAAAATGTTCTAAAAGTTACTTATGGTGATGGTATCGCAATAAACTCACTAAAAATCATTGAATTATATACTCTTATGGGACAATTTTATGATACGTAAAACATACATTAATAAAGCTACTAGAGACACCAACCCGGAAGCTATTATGAGTGCAAATCTGAGTTAAAACTAATTGCAGGGCAGGCTGGTTGAGAGAGAGGAGCTTTGCGCCTTGGAGTCATCCGAATGCCACATCCTACTTTGCAGAGACACATGGGGCTACCAGATGTTGGAACCCTGACGGCTTCAGCTTATCCCCTGAGAGCTGGGGCATGGCTGAGGCGTGGATGAAGCCACGTGACTTACTTCTAGGGCAGTTTCTAAGCCTCTCCATAGAAGACATTGCCCCTCCCACTGTACCACTTTCTCACGTGCTATATCCCAACTACGCATCTTGAGGTGGGCTGAGTATCTACAAACTTTATGTGCAAATGCAAATGACATCAAGCTTCATCACTGATCTTGTCTTTGAGATCAGTGGGTTTGGCTGACCACTGCCTCTCCTCCATTCAACAATGTGGTATGTCCAACCCTTTCATGATTCTAGCATCCTTTTTTTTTTCTTTGTGTTTTAAACCTTTTGATTTTAAGCTTTACTGGGATGCTCATGCTGTATAATTGACGGCAATGGTAAAAAACAGTATCTTTCAATCACATAGGTAATACAAGCTGACAACAGGCACCACTTGGTGCATGATTAGAGAGAGTGTGTGTGTGTATAGAAACACATGTAAAAGCTTGTGGGTAGAAAAACATGATGGGTTTGAGTAAAAGACTCTACTTGCATGTCTAATACATCTTCGGGATAGCTGTTTGAGTCTTTCTGGAAACTGCGTGCACGCATCTCAACCAAAAGAGCTCCATTTATAGGCATCATCTATGCTCCAAGTTGCTATATTTTGAGATCATGTCTCTCTTCTTACATCCACTGTCTCATTTCCTCCATAGGCACCTGAGATTTTGGAAACCAAGGTGCAGCCAAAGAGGGAAAAGCATAGATCCTGAAAAATACTTAAGTGTGGCTTTTTACCGAAGGGACCAGGGCCAGGGGCAGCCACCAGGGAATGAGAGCCATCCCGACGTCAGCCCAGATGCTGGGGGTCCTTGTTTTGCGTTCTCTGGTCCTTGCAACAGCCTTGTGAAGAAGGTTGCATCATGCCCCTTTCACTGACGGGGATTTCAGAGAAAGTTCACTAACTAGCCCAGGTGAACCAAGCTCGTAAGTGAGGCAGACAGATTTGACTCTGAAACCTATTTGTTTCGTGATGAAAACTAACACTGATGTCCAGTACTGTACTATTTAGAAAACCGTTCCAGCAGTGTGTTCTGCTCCCTCGTCAATGTTAAAAGGATTGGCTGAGAATGGAGACAGCAGGAATTCTAAGAGGAAAAGAGAGTGACCATCTTCCAAGAGAACCAAATGTTTGCTGGCGCGCTTGGTGTCTGAACCATCCTGACAAGTCCCTTACTTCTTCTATGACCTGCCTAATTGGAAGCAGTGTCTTGGAAATTATAATGACCCCCTTCTGCCATCCATCAGCCGTGCTGTGTATGGGACAAATGATCAGTCTCCCATGTCTTTATGGGTAACTACTGTCCAGGGTCTACATTGTTTGCGAGCCCACTGTTATAGAAATAAGCAAGTGACACTGTTGAATGCAAATTTCACTTTTAAGTTTTACCGCGAATGTCTAGGGACATAGGTACTAACACAGTAAGGCCACCTCTTTCCGAGAGTTATCCATGTGCTTTCTTAATTAAATCATTTAAAGTGAAAGTTCTCAAACTTGAGTGTGCATCAGAATTCCCTGGAGGGCTTGATACCAGATTGTTTATTCTGCAGAAGGTCTGAGGCCTACCAAAAGTTTTGCCTTTGAGTACATTTCCCAATGATGCTGCTATGCTGATTTATGAACCCAGTTAGGACGACTAACTTGGACCTACATAATCTGTATAACATATATAGAATAGATATATGTGTATGTACATGTATTTCCTCTATAGGTAGGAAGGAATTTTTACCATTTCTATGAAATTTCATTATCTGAACCCGCTTAAAAGTAGACATGCCAAGAATTCGATTTCGCTTTAAACTACCGTTACTAAGCGGCATCTATATCTTCATTAATACCATTTCAAACTACGTGTTTCCTGCTTACCAAGGAATCTTGCTAATTTTTTTGTGACTGGAACAGTTAGGCACAGCTAATGTAGCACTGCTCCCCTGTCACAGATGAGCGAGCCAACGCCCGGGGCAGCTCAGCGACTAGTCTCCAGAGCTGGAACAGATTGAAACGGGTATGATTCTGATTCAAAGTCTCAAATCTTTCCATGTTACCAGGGTACACATCATGTGTGTCAATATAAGTGTCAACAGGCACAGTTGCATAGGTGAAAATGAAGGCAAGTAGCATAAATAATAACATTGAGCCAGACATTAGAAAACTTGGGACCTAACTGCCCCCGTCTGCCCTGAGGGGCTCTCTCCTTTGGTGACGAACAGTGGGTGCCAAGGGACTTCAGTTCAGCCAGATAAAACGAGGCACAGGCCAGATAGCTGCTGCCCCTTCGTGCTCCAGCAAATCCATTCACCTAACTGTTCGCTGGCAAAGTATTCATTGCGAATTTACTAGGCACCAGGCACTGTTTTAGGTCCTAAAGTTCAAGGAGATGAGGAAGACGCCTAGCGTGACATTCTTACACATCATGAAGCTCACACTCGGGAGCATAAAAGATAGAAGGTGAAGTGAATAAACTGGTTCGTTTAAAATAATGGTGATATTTAAGCAGAAAATTGTGGCAGGTAAGAGAAGATGACTGGCTAATGCATGACTGTGGCTGAGTCAAGGTTCGCCCTGGGGAAGGGAGAGCTTCCTGGTCCCTTCGATGACAAAGGGAAGCAGTCACAGACATCAGGGGGGAACCATGTTCCAGGCAGGCTGTTCTAAACACAAAGATCCTGAGATGGGAACCGGCTTCACTTTTGTGAGGAATTGGAAGAAAGTCAGGATTCTGGAGCAGTGTGGGTAAGCAAATGGCAAGACACAGTTTCGAAAGGTAGGCAGAGCCAGAGCGCCTAGAGCAGGGGTCCCCAAACTACGGCCCGCGGGCCGCATGCGGCCCCCTGAGGCCATTCATCCGGCCCCCGCTGCACTTCTGGAAGGGGCACCTCTTTCATTGGTGGTCAGTGAGAGGAGCATATTGACCATCTCATTAGCGAAAAGCAGGCCCATAGTTCCCATTGAAATACTGGTCAGTTTGTTGATTTAAATTTACTTGTTCTTTATTTTAAATATTGTATTTGTTACCGTTTTGTTTTTTTACTTTAAAATAAGATATGTGCAGTGTGCATAGGGATTTTTTTTATAGTTTTTCTTATAGTCCGGCCTTCTAACGGTCTGAGGGACAGTGAACTGGCCCCCTGTGTAAAAAATTTGGGGACCCCTGGCCTAGAGTCTTAAAAGACGCGTGAAGAACTTGGCGGTCTTCAAGCAGAAGAAGGTTCGCCCTGATGCAGGCTAAGACAACTCACTGGTTCATGGGAACTGAATAAGTATCTGGAACGGAGCACATACATATGTAAAAATCAACTTCAAAAATTTTGACTGTTAAATAAATGTTTTCCCCTCGTTTATTTAGCATATGAATGAGAACACACAAATTAATTCACCAGCCCAAATCGTGCCTTTGCCATTGATACTTTAAGGATAGAACTAAGTATTATAAACATGGGCAACTCAAATAATAATTAGGGGGAAATCATATGGAAATTGCTAACAAACTCATTAGAGTGTGCTTAATTATTGCAGTGAAGGGTTAGCAAGAGGATTGGAGCTTATGGAATAAATCTGTTTGCACGTGGATTGATAGGCTTGTATCATAATTACTCACAGCTGTTGGACTTTCCAAGTTTATTAGAAACTTAATTCCAAAACTTTCATGCTGAAGAGATGCTTTAAGAGGGAAGTGTTAGCCCAGTGCCAGTAATGTAAGCAGGGGGAATTTTTTAGTATTTCTTTCCGGCGATTACTTAACAGAGTTAACTACAGATCTCCTCATTATACATAATGAAGTGGACCTGCTCATTTTTTATTTTCACACACTTTGCAAGAAAGAGCAAAGCCTCCTTATGGAAACTGCTTGGGCCCCATGATGAGGAAGTTGCATGCAATATGTATTCCAATTACAGAACGATCTCAGAAAACAGGCTTGATGCCTGATGTATTCATTTGAAAGCAATTCTTGGCTAAATTGATCTTTAAATAATCTATCTATACGCTTGTTAATTTAATAGATCAACTGACATCAGGAGAAGACAGGAGTGCTTTATCCTTCACACTCTGTCTTCCGGCTGACAACTAATCCTTCTTCCTTGGTGATTCATTTATTACATTTTATATGAGAAGAAATGTACGGGGTCCCCGGAATGCCGCTGATGCTATGCCCTGTAGCTTCTTCTTCCTCATCATCAATCAGAAAATTAATACTGTGCCAGGGCTAGCCAGTTTTATCTCGGTCTAATTTTTGGTCTATTTTACTGATGGCTGCATCCTGACTTATATAGTACTATCGAGGGTAAATGAGGTGATCATTTGTACCTAAGTGATTTCCTTTGTTTCTGAGGCTCTTTTTCAGATCAGCTTTGGATAAGTGCTAAGATTATCTAATGAGGACAATTTAAAAAGAAAACAATAACTTGAGAACCAGGTATGATCACAGAAAATTATTTTTCCAATGTACACAGACACACAGACACACACACACTCACACAGAACCTATATATACACCAAATCACAGCATTAAAGATCTTTTAGGATCTGTCCCTTTTTATTCCTGTTTCCATTGTCTTGCATTTCAGAATCCTAAATTACTAATTTTTTTAAAGCTTATATTGAACTATCGTATGCCCACCCATGCCTACATCCATTTCATTCCTTCTTCTGGGAATTCCCTTCCTTACCTGAACTGAAATCTCACCAACCTTCAAGGACCAAGTCAACATGTTTTCCAATGAAAAGACTTGCCTCGCTCTGGCCCTGGCAAATTTGATAGGTAAATAAACTCTGTTTTTAATACTAAGATGCTATTTAAATTAGAAAGAAAATAGCAACAGCAACAATCGGAGTAATAGCAAACACTAATACGGTTTGTAAATCCTTTGTTCTAAGTTCACTATTTAAAGTTCTTGATATCTTATCATCTCGTTGAATCCTTACAATATAGCCTTTGACATGGGTGCCTTCATTTTTCTCCTTCTGCCCACGAGCAACAGAGGCAATGAGAAAGCAAATCATTCCTTCCAGAGCACTCAGCTGTTAAGTGGGGCGAACCAGATTTTGGTCTCAGTCAATGTGGCTTCTGAATCCCGTCTCTTGACTCACACACTGTGCCACAATACCCACCTTCCAGGGCAGTTAAAAGCGTTAGAAGAAATCTAAAGTGTCCGGCATAGTTTCTCAACCCTAATTAAAGAATTGGTGGTTATCTTATAGTTATATGAAATAAAATAATAATGAAAATAAATGATATGGTTGAATACATCTGATATGTTTATTATTCTTTTCTTCTGTCAAATGTCAGCCTATCGATTTAAGTTGATACTTTTTAAATCAGCAAGCACAACATTTAGGCACTACCCAACACACATTCATGGCTGTGGCAGAGCAAGACATGCAGTCTACACTGAGGAAAAGAATGAATGAATGAAATTATGAACAAACTAATCTCGGAAGCTTCTGGAAGGGCTTTACCCTCTCTTCCATGTTTCCTTGAGGTATGGTGCTAAATCCCCCCCAAATCAGACAAATATTAAGCCACTGAAGCGTGGTTTCAATCAACTTTTCCCTTCCATTTCAATGAGTTATTATTTAAAATAAAAATCACAAAGCAGTATTTTTAAAAGTCTACATCCTAAAGTAAAACATGGAAATTATCTGATTAATGCAGATAGCCACTCACAAATTTATAGTCTTGAACTCAAGAGAATCATTTAGCTAATTGTATAGGTGATTATTATGCTTTTCACAGAAGTGTGTATCATGCATTCAGAATTGTTAAATTGCATCTCAAAGAGAATCCTCTCAAATCTAATATTGTATATTTGGAATTTTCCGTAATCAGCTAAAAGATTTATTTATTTATTTAAAGAAAAAAATTTAAATATGTGGAAATCCTCTTGTGAGAAGATGAATTAAACATTTAAAAATAATTAAGTAAGCTTTTTTTGAAGTAGGCTGAAACATATATTGAAATAACTGCTTAAAAAAACACATATATTTCTTGCCAAGTATTTAAAGTTGAGTGTGTGATTACAAAAAAAAAAAGATTGTATCAATTACTCAATAATAGAACACTTATACTTAGAAAATTTCTCTAATGTTTCAGAAAATATTTTGAGATAAATTCCTGATAGAACTGTTGAGTTTGGAGAATGGCTGAAATTCTTTCAACTTCCATGTACTGGTGATTGGTTCAGTTTCCAAAGTGCTGCTTCTTTAAATTTGGTCTACTACAAATACAGATCAGCATTTAAAGAACAGTCTCAGAAAAATATATGGATGGATGGAAGGAAGGAAGGAAGGAAGGAAGGAAGGAAGGAAGGAAGGAAGGAAGAGTGAGTAAGAAACTCAGTGTGGTTGCCCGTTGTTCCCAGTGTCCTTGGATAGAAACAAAGAAAGAATCAGTTTTCAGAACTCTTGTCAGAGGTCTGAATCTATTCTAACTCATGTGTTCCTATCAGCTTTTTAAAAAGGCACAAACCCAAAGTACATGAGACTTAAATGTACATAATATTAACAAGCCTGTGATAAAGTAAATGAGAAGCAGTTCAATGAATCACTTCTACAGCACATTTGAGGAACACTGTTCTAGACTATGGAAATATTTGACTATGGAAATATTAATACTTTAAAATATAAGATTTTCCAGTCCTGGCTGGTTAGCTAAGTCAGTTAACATCATCCTGAAATGCCAAGGTTATGGGTTCGATCCTCCATCAGGGTACATATGGGAAGCAACTAATGAGTATACAACTAAGTGGAACAACAAAGTCATTCTCTCTCTCCCTCTCTCTCCCTTTCTTTCTCTGTCTCTCTGAAATTAATCAATCAATTAAAAAAATGGGATTTTCCAATTGGGACTTCAACATATCAGTATCCCATAACATTCTGATTTGGCAAAACGGATCCATTAGGTAAAATCAATGCCTAAATCTATTAATTTATTTCATTAAAAATTTTTTTTGGTGCTTATCACTTTGACTGTAGTAGAAAAAAAATTTTTTTTCAAGGACAAAGGAATGCTTTGGGGAGGCTTTCAATACATTGAAGCTTTGTTCAATCGTTCCTCCCTGACTAAGTTGGAGAACTTAGGGGATTCAGGTGGGATTGCTTAAAGTTAAGTACATGGTAAAAGAATTTTATTTACAGAGCCATCAATTTCCTTTATGAAGCTGGGACTATAGAGAGAACATTGGACTATGAATCAAAGGAGGTGGCTGCTAGCAGAAGAGGGTGATTCTGCAACTAAATAGTTGGATGACCTTGATGAAGTCATTTCTGAACTTTTCTGTGTCTCCCTTAAAAAAACAACAACAAATTCATCCAAACTCCCCTATCTTTATAGAGCCCCTTCTATGTGGTCGGTATAGTAAGAAATAATCACATGAACCCTCGTACTTTTAAGCACCTGTAAGACTCCAAAAAGAGAATTTCTACTTTTCTAGACATTTTCTCTAACTTTGTGGGATTTTAAAATTTAAGTTATTTGCAAAGTCTGTGCCATAGCAGTATAATGCTTGTAGCACTAATCTGGGTATGCTTCTGTGGGCTACATGGGAATGTAATCGTTGGCCAAATATTCATTACAAACTGTCAGTGTCTTACAAACAGAAGCAAAAGCTTGGGTTTTCAAAATTCTTAGATCATTGGACTCACTTGTTGAGCTCTTTTGAACTCCATGTCACAGCCTTGGTATTTGTGATTCAGTACATCTGAGCCACAAACTTGTCTCCAAAATCCCAGTGTTCCAGCAACCAGCTCAGAGAGGAAGCCCGAGCAGTTTCAACAACCATGGTATACACCATCCAGAAACCAACCAGTGGCTCAGGAAAAGCCCAACCATTCCTTATATAACAGGAGGAAATTTCTCCCTTGCGATTGAATCAATGAACCAAAGCAAAATGGCCGCTGGTAATAAAAAAAAACAACAACAACATTGCCTTTCACATCAGGATTACAAAATGATCTATTATGTATTTCCAGGGATGGAGTCCCACTGATGAATCAAAGCTCCCTTTTGAAGGATTGAGTACCTAAACCATACAAGGTTACTAATGAATATTTGTGTAAAGAAGGAAGAAAAGAGAGGAAAGAGGGAAGAACGGATGGAATGGTATAGCTAATCTGCTAAAATTAAATTTCCAGGAGCCAAGCTAAATCACACTAATGGTTCGGTTAATTGGCACCACAAATTCATTGCTGCTTTAGGAAGATCCTTTAAGCTAATACTTGAAGAGCTTCAAATGAAACTCTGCCTGATATTATGGAGAAAATTTGCTTGGATTAAATCCAGCATTTGTCATGTGTTTTCAAGAATATTTTTTTGACTGATTTGTTCCAATTATTCCTGAATGTCTTCTAAGAATTTTCCTCTCCAAATTCCACTCACTTTTCAAATCTTAACTTTTTCTTTTTCTTTCTTCTTCTTCTTCTTCTTCTTTTTAATGAAAGCTTTTGCCAACAATTCTAGCTCTAAATAGTTCTCCTCAAAAGTTTTTGAACATGTAAGAGTTGAGAAGTATGTCTTGTCAACCTGATAGGAATGTCAACGCTTTGAGCAGAGAGGCCTCGTCTGATGAATCTCTACCCCTCCACCCCCTGATTCCTTAGAGAGCCTATTCAGGTTCTGAATCATCACCTTTTCTATTTCTATTTCTGAGTATTTACTCAATGCTGCTGGATCCCAAATATGTAGCTCCAGCTTCAGTTTCTAACTTGAGCTACCGTGCTTCCGACACCCTCGCACGTGGGTCATTAATGCCTCGAACTCCAAACACCCCAAGTTACACTCTGTTTCCTCCCAGACTGGCTCTTTCCATGATGGTCTTTGTCAGACAACCTAGACACCGGGGGAGTCTCCTCCACTTCTCCGTCCCCTGGCTCCCTGCTTGCAGTGTTTAAACTCTGCCAGATGTGCCTCAGATAACGATACAGAGTAATGGCTGAGACATCACACTTCAAAGCAGTAAGGTGTTTGTCAAGCCTTAGCAACTTGTTTTTTATTTACTTATTATTTTTTTGTCAATGTGATCAAGAGTAGGGCATTTCTCTTCAGGGAGTTTTTTTTGTTGTTGTTGTTTTTAATTATGTTGAATAGAAATAGCTAGATTTCTGTAGTGCCTACTTTGTGCTGGGTACTATGCTGGATACTCTACCTCACACACAAACCTGCGTGTTCCTCTGTGTGTGCACGCACCCATATATACCAGTCACTTCTACCGGGTCCAAACAAAATAAAGGGGGAAAAGTTTAATCATTTCAGGACCTATAATTGATTTATTTCTCTCAACTGGGGGGATTTAAATATAGCTCTGGTGGGAGGCTGCCTGACAAATATGCATTAAAAAACTGATTCAATGTATAGTGCTGAGTAGATGTATTGATTCCCTCCTCCCTGTCACTCTGGCATTTTGTTACATTTATACCTATTTGCCTATTCTGTAACAGGCCAATTTATTAGCTCAGAGTGTGGAACGATTTTCCCCAAGAGTCTCCTCCTCCTTGTGGGGGGGGGCTTGTCTGTTCCGGTCCGGGGTGCCCGGCCTCGCAGAGGCCGTCAGGACTGGCAGCACTAGTGCTGCGTGCAGGAAGGGCTCCGCATTTCCCTTTCCCTGTCCTGGGCGGGAGTGGCTAGAGCTCTTCCAAGAAGGCAGGAAGGCTGGGTAAGGCGACACCCACAGGCACTGTTAAGAATCCTCACTTTGCCATTGCAGACGAGACAGGGCAGAACAGGGCCTGTTTGCGGTCATTTCTCTGCCAGTGAACACACGGCCGGGCTCAGTACTCAGTAAGTGTTTGCTGGACACGTGCTATGAAGCAGGCATCGGGGTAGGTGCTGAGGGACCAGTGTGAGCCAAACTGAACCATTTCCTGTCCTCACAGTGCCCGTGATCAAGATAAAAAAAAAAAAGCAGATACCTAACTAGATAAATACATATGTAACAGTAATACAAAATCTGGTTTATGAAAAAGGAGGCTAAAGTATGTGTGAGGGTGTGACGGACATCCCGACCTAGTCTGGGGGGTGGAGAATGGAGCGGGCAGGGAGGGCTTTTCTGAAGCAGAGATGGAAGCAAAGTCTAAAGGAGGAGTCGACGTGAATGGGCAAAGGCTCAGGGGCGGGAGGTAGGGAGAGAATTCTCAGGAAGGTGACAGGAGCCTAAACTGGGAAGAAGCAATGCCAACCAGAAGACAAGGAAGAAGGTCCCTGGGAAGGCTCTCAGAGACTAAGGTAAGTGTTACAGGACGTCAGTGGCCAGGCCTTCTAGACTGTGCTAAGCGATTTGGTCTCTATTCTAACGACAATGGGAAACCCCTCTGGAGTGATTTAGAAAGGTACGGCACAGGTACCATGACCTGATTTCTACTTCCGAATGCTTGCCTGGCTGCATGGGAGGGAAGAGATTGGCAGGGTCTGTGCAGGTGAGAGCTGATGGCGCCTTGGATGGGGCAGCAGCTGTGAACAGGGCGAGCGGAGGAGATAGGCAGGTATTCAGAGAATAAATTCATCAGAACTTGGTGGTGGGTGGGACACAGGGATGGGAGCAAAGAAGATAAATGTCATGCCCGGAAGCCATGTCACTTTGTAGAATTAAAAAATAAAAATAAAAAGTTCTCCTTGTCTTTATTTTAAACTAAGCCACGAGTAATTTATCTCTTTGCTCAGAACACAGGCTTTTTCTGTTCTACAACGTGAATACTCACACAAGTTTGTAGACTAGTTGGTATCCGCTTCTTTAGGATGACTAGATATAGCCTTGACTTCAGCAATTAGTTAGGTCTGTGTAGTGGAAAAACCAGGGGTCAGGAGTTAGACAGACTTGGGTTCAATTGCTAGGTCTTAATTATTTGCCAAGGGCAATCATTTCACGTGTTTGGATTGTACTTGTCCCATCTGTAAAATGGGCATTGTAGTATACTGCTCACAAAAATTAGGGGATATTTCAAAATGAACATAAAGCAATAAAATACCCCATTTTTTGTGAGCAGTGTATATATATATATATATATATATATATATATATATATATTTCACTGGTTAGTTGTGAGGGTTAAATAAATGGTATAAAGTATTTGGAAAAGTAGCAGGAACAGGAAAATGCTCAATACTATAAATATTTAGCTCATTCCCACCGTCAAAGATTCCCCATTGGAGGGGAAGTGATAAATCTGTCACGCTCCATGCCAGGGCCTGGAAGACCATATATAATGTGGCTGCAACCTACATCCTTATTATTCCCCACTCTTCCCTCTCTATACTTTAGCCACATCCAACTTCTTTGATCTCTGGACACACCCGACTGGGTCCTATCTTAGGTCCTTGATTATAGCTATTTCCTCTGCCTAGAACGCTTTTGACGTTTCTGCAGATGACACCTTCTGATTGTTCAAGCCTCAGCTCAGCTGTCACAGTCACGGCGAAGCCTGTGCTCAGCACCCAGCGACCCCCTTTTCTCATCACCCTCCATTCCATTATTTCACTGCCTTCTCTTCACAGCCCAAGTCACTAGCTGAAGTGACTGTGTTGATTTCCCTCCAAACTCACTGCGTTTTGCAATGGTAATGCAGGCGGCAAGCAGGTAGGGGTCTCATGGACTTTATATCCTCAACAGCTATAATAGTTTATAGCACATAGCAGGCACTCAGTGAGAACCGGTTGGATGGACAAATGGATGAACCACCAGCTCAAGGAAAACTATGAAAGAGGAACCCTCTCTGCCAGTGATCCCAAACCCTTCTGGGGTTATAGGAGGACACCAGGGAGCACATTCCTAGGTAGGTTAACGTAAAATCCATCTCTTTATCATTTTACCTAAGGGGACGGTTTCCCACTGTGGGGTTTTCCCAGTAGGGAGCAGCTACTCATGGACAGAGTCCATGCATTTCTGCCTTGCGAATTCCCCTCGGAGCAGTGATGCTCTTAGTACGTTCCTAGAATACTGTTCCAGCCGGTCTTTACATATACCAGAAATGGTGATTATATGTTAAATAATGAATGTTTTGGGAAGTGTGAGGGTGTAATAGGAAGTTTTTCTTGTTTTTGCGTTTGTTTGTTTTTTTTTTGAGACCAATGGTCACTGAAATCACCATATATTGCCTGGAACCTCTAAGTCTCTCAAAGAAGTGAACTTGAATTTCCCATATTATCGTCCCATTTCTTCTTCTTTTATCTTTACCTAGAGACTAAATCGCAACAAGATAGAACAAGCAGTGCATTTCCGGATGATAATAACACACCCCGGGTGGTTATCATAAGGCACCAGAAGTGCAATAATTCCCCCAAATCCCGGAGGGTTTTATTGCCTTAATGGACTTGACTCTCGCTATAGTAATGAGAAAACCGGACGTGGGTATTTACTGGACATGGCAAAGGTGAGCCCAGAATGCTATTATCGCCCCATCAGTAGGCCTCACAGTGTTCGGAGTCTGGAAAACACCACCCTGGCTTATGTTCTAGTGAGAAGACAATTCATACACCTGTTCAGTCCTGGATTTTCTATGACTTATCTCATCTGTTTTGGTCCAGAGAGACTATGGTGTAATACCAACTAATTGAAAAATGAGCATAAGATTTAAATGCATAGAATTGTATGGGCAAGATGATTAAATATTAATAGTTAACATTTCTAGAGCTTTTAGTACTTATTTGCCAGGTACTTTAACATGGGTTATCTCATTAATTTCTCACAAGAACGCTACAAGGTAAATATTATTAATATCCTCATTTTACAGATGAAGAGACTGAGGTTTAAAATAAGAAGGAAGTTCACCCAAGGGTATCCATCCATAAAGTGATCAACCAAGATACATATACCTAGGTGTCTCTATCCTTAATTTTTTCATTCTTCTAGAAGTGAAATTTTTAACACCAAACCACTTACCCTAATTCAACTGCTTGGTTTACGATTTTTATACTATATGACCTTGGATCTCTAAGACCAACTTCTCTAATGTAGAAAGCAGTGATGATAATACCATTTACTTCCTAGATCAGGGGTCCCCAAACTTTTTACACAGGGGGCCAGTTCACTGTCCCTCAGACCATTGGAGGGCCGGACTATAAAAAAAACTATGAACAAATCCCTATGCACACTGCACATATCTTATTTTAAAGTAAAAAACAAAACGGGAACAAATACAATATTTAAAATAAAGGACAAGTAAATTTAAATCAACAAAATGACCAGTATTTCAATGAGAACTATGCTCCTCTCACTGACCACCAATGAAAGAGGTGCCTCTTCCGGAAGTGCGGCGGGGGCCGGATAAATGGTCTCAGGGGGCCACATGTGGCCTGCGGGCCGTAGTTTGGGGACCCCTGTCCTAGATTGTTCTAAGGGTTAACATAGCAGAGTACCTGACGTATAGTAAATGCTTAATAAATTATGATAACCATCTATCATTAGTACTTTATGGAAAACTCTATGCCAGATTCAACTGTAAAAGTTCAATGGCACAAGCTCCTTTTACGTGGCTGCCAATATATCAGAAACACAACACAAGCAATTCACAGCTAAAAAGTCAATGAGTCATGCCGGGGAGCAGGCATAGATCGTCAACTGCAAAATATTAGCAACAATAATACTGTTCTAAAGGATTTCTCTCTTCTTACTTAACTACCATGTTCCTAAAAGGTAGGTGTTATTACCTTTTGTTTACAAATGAAACTCAGGCCAGAGAGATTATTTGCTTATGGTCATGTAATTAGAAAGTGGTAGAGGCAGAATTTAAGTCTAGGCCCCCTCGCTCTAAGCCTCCATTATCTGTATCACCTTACACTATGCCAGACTGCGTGCCCCTGCCTTTAAACATTAACAGGTGGAGCGGAAACCATGTATCTGAGAAGAAGAAGGATGCTGACTGGGACCTAGCATGTCTTTGCAGGAGGAAAACACCCTCGTAGCAGAAGAAATTCCAGGCCATGAGCAAAGGAGAGAATGTACAAAGCATAACACCATGAGGGAAGATAATAGAATCCAATGGCAGAGCTACAAGGAAAATGAGGCCAGGGATGACCTTACGCAGGGGTCCCTAAACTTTTTACAAAGGGGGCCAGTTCACTGTCCCTCAGACCATTGGAGGGCCGGACTATAAGAAAAAACTACGAACAAATCCCTATGCACACTGCACATATCTTATTTTAAAGTAAAAAAACAAAACGGGAACAAATACAATATTTAAAATAAAGAACAAGTAAATTTAAATCAACAAACTGACCAGTATTTCAATGGGAACTATGCTCCTCTCGCTGACCACTAATGAAAGAGGTGCCCCTTCCGGAAGTGCGGCGGGGGCCGGATAAATGGATAAATGGCCTCAGGGGGCCGCATGCAGCCTGCGGGCTGTAGTTTGGGGACCCCTGACCTTACGTGTTCAACTGCCACTTTTGGATCACCCCAATGACTAATAGTAACAACTGAGATTTTTGAGTAGGGCAGTAAGATGACAGCGATGTCTTTGGAAACAGACCACATAGCAGGAGCATACAAGACGGAGAAGGAGGAATCACTTAGGAGCTTTCTGAAGGAAAAAAAGAAGTGAGGGCCAAAGACCCAAATACAGTGGTAGAAGGTAGAATTGAAAGATAAATGCAGATGAGCTACTAAAAATCAGGTTCCAAATTGTATAGGGCAGCGTATACAATTGTGTATTAAACTTTTTTTTCTTGGTGGCTAGACACAGAAATCTGAAATGTAGAGAGTGATCTCTATAACACAGGCTTTTCAACTACAAAGTTGTTTAGAAACACAAGGATTCTTGCGATCATCCTTATGTTGTGTAACATGCATAGGCACTTTCTCATTAGAGGCATATTCAAAATAAGGTGGCTCTCTCAACATAACTGGGGTAACTAACTAAAGGTAATAGCTAAGGGGGAGGGGGTAAAGCCAGGATAAGCTTCCTGTCTTAAAGAATTAAAGTCTTCTACTTAAAAAGATTTACTGGGGTAAGTCAAATACACATCCTTGGGAAGCTTGAGGGCGCTGGGAAAAAGGTTGTGAGAATTACCCTTTTTCTACTGCATAATATCGACAGGTGGACACCAGCATTTTGGTCTCTACATTAATAACGGGACCCCACAATCTCTCTTTCAAAGGAAACTTATATACTAAATTATCAGAGCCCAGATGAAATGCAGTTAATAGCTGAAGTTGCTGTTTTCTTGAATGGGTTGCCTAATCTCTTTTTAACAAGCCTTACTTACTAGGGTAATTGCACCGACCTCAATCCATTATCTGTGGATTAATTCATTAGAGTGGTTAAAACTTGGGGGAAAATGGATGGGGTCTTAACCATCTCCCCTCCATCTCACACACCAACACAAGACCGCACCATTTTTATGGAGGCTTCAATGCAGGAAATAAAAATCAACGAAGACATTTCCTTCCCAAGCCCTCTTGTCACTGTTACGCCTCCTCGCTTGCACGGGAAGCCTGTGGGTAAAAGGAGGACAACTCTGATCAGAAAGAGACTCATAGTCTTCGGGAAGCGTGAACAATGAATGCATTTCTGGGCCAGTGCCCTCATGACTCTGCTGGCCCCTCCCGTGACTGCCGGGGGATGCAGCTACAGAACCAGTTGTCATTGTCAGTCAGGGCCTGGTCTGGGGGAAGTCCCTGGAAACCCAGACTGAGAAATTCTGGAAATCAAAATGAGGTTGATTACCATGAGTGCTGATGATGTCCCTGTTTCTTTGCAAGTGATTTGAGTTGGTGAATGGATTTTGTTAAGTATGGCCATGGTTCCCAAACACTGTTCTAATACCAGAATTGCCTAGAGCTTTAAAAACTCTTAATTCTCAGGGCTCTATTCCCTAGAACTTGTAATTTAGTAGATCTGGGCTACTGGCCAGGAATTCTTATTTTTAAAAAGCTTCAGGTGGTCCTATGAATAACCTATGGTTTATAAACCGCTGGCTGACTCATGTTTCTGTTTTCTATTAAAACACGGCCACTTAGCCAAATAAGTAGGGAAGACTGAAATTGTTTTATATACGGCACCGATAAGTAGTTTTAATTTTAGAAAACAAATTGGCCAATCTGGGAAGCCATGACAGAAATACACAGCATGAAAAACCACAGGGTACTGTCCACCCTGAGCTGTCCATTCTGTGTACCTGGATGCACGCTGACTCCCACAGTGGCCTGCTTGATCACATTTGGAGATGGGTGAAGAAAAGTTATGACTGTCTATCCTGACTGGTGGCAGATATGGGTATTCTAGACGTCTAAAACTATAAGAATGCGATATGGTCATTCTAAAATATTTACAAATTCTTTGATGCTTCTGCCTTCCAAAGGCAGAACCTAATCCCTCTTCATTTGAATGTGGGCTAAACTCAATGACTCCCTTTCAATGAACAGTATGTGATAAAAATCACGGTGGGTACCAAGGTTGAGTCACGAGAGAGATTCCCCTTTCCTCTGTTTTGAATCTCCTGCTCTGGGGGAAGCAAGCTGCCATGAGGACACCCAGGTAACCTCTGCAGGAACCCCATCGGGTGGAACTTGAGCCTACCGCCAACAGCGAGCACCATCGTGCCAGCATGCGAGTCAGCTACCTAGGAGACAGATCCTCTGGCCCTGGTCAAGCCTCCAGACGCTGGCTAGAGGCACACATCTTGACTGCAATCTCATGGCAGGTCTTGAGCCAGAAGTGCCTAATCAATTCGCCCCCCAATTTCAGACCCACAAAAACTGTGAGCGTTATCAAATGTTTGTTATTGCTGTAAGCTACTGAAAATTAGGGCAATGTATTATATAGCAGTCGATAACTGATACACCTGAGAAGAGTTTCCTTATCTAATTTACATTGTTTTTACCTGTACCTTTATATATATGGTTTATCTGAGTTACACAGAGACACAAAAATTATCACCCACCCGCACATAGGTAAATGTTTCATAATTCATAAACTGTTGAAGTGTAGTTCCTAAAAACACTAGATCAGTAATGGTTAAATCATGAAATTTTGGATGGCTTCAGTGAGGTGGTAAATGATAATAGAACAACTAAGATAAACACATACTCAAAGATAAATCTACAAAGTGTGGGAGACGTTAATCAGGAGACAGTTCTTCTATGTTATGAAGCCACATCCCAGCCTGACCAGGCGGTGGCGCAGTGGATAAAGCGTCAGACTGGGATGCGGAGGACTCAGGTTCCAAACTCAAGGTCACTGGCTTGAGCGTGGGTTCATCTGGTTTGAGCAAGGCTCACCAGCTTGAGCACAAGGTCGCTGGCTTGAGCAAGGGTAGCTCTATCTGCTGTGCCTTCTCCCCCGTCAAGTCACATATGGGAAAGCAATCAGTAAATAACTAAGGTGCCGCAACAAAGAATTGATCCTTCTCATCTCTCTCCCTTCCTGTCAGTCTGTCCCTGTCTGTCTCTCTCTGTCTCTGTCCCAAAAAAATAAACAACAACAACAAAAAAAACCAAAGCCACATCCCAGCATAGAAAATTAGATTTATTGGTTATAACATCTGCAAAGATTTGCAAAGAGCAAAGTAGGATGAGCGGTGGCTAGGACCAGAAAACAAGTGGAGAAGATGAGGGCTGTGCATCTGAACCTGCACCCTAAAAACGGTAATGTGAGAGAACTCCGTTTTTGGAAAACCAGCCACGATTCAGGGAGTGACCTGCGCAGTGATGCCCGGGAATGAAACTCTAAAAACCAGCAAACAGTGAAGAGGGCGAGCTGTGCCTGTGGAACAGGACGGTGCCAGCAGGAAGCACCTGTGTCGAGCTCTCTGATCCTGTGCTGCGTATCTGCAAGTAAACACTGCAGCGAAGTGCTTGGGGACGAGATTACAAAATAGATTTTGTCATTCCCAACGTATTTCCTTGTTATTGAGTCCTAAGTTTAACAAAATGCCGTCGTCTGCTGTTAAAGAGGAGCGTTTGAACTCTCGCGTCTGAAATGTGAGGCTCCGAAGAGTCCTTTTACTTGGATGAGTCACTTGTTACAGCAGAAGCAGTCGAGGAGTTATTTGGTAAATATTGGCAAATACAATATGAAAATGACCTAAAAGTTTAAATGATTATAGAAATTTCTCAGAGGAGATAGACTTTATCTGGCTGTAATTGGGAAAGAAAAAAAAAAAAAAAAGACAGAAACAAAACCAAATCAACCAGCTGTGTCCCTAACACTCCAACTCAACAACAAGGAAAACCACACACACACACACACACACACACACACAACTAACACAGAACCAAAGCATGCACAACTGACTTATAACTCACCTACCTAACATACACACACACACACACACACAACCAACACACACACTATCAACATACTGACACAACCAACACACAAACATACTCCCCAAAACTTAGCAGCTGCACAAGCAGAAAAAAAAGCTGGGGGAATTTTGCCAAAGGCGAACAGCAGGGTTGGTGGGCCAAGATACCTTCCGAGGCCGGTGCATGAAGCAGCCAGGAGTGAGGATTTAGTGGCTAGTGGGGAGCGTACTCATCTAAAGGCATTCAAATTCAATTTTAAAAAAAATCACTGTGCTGGCCAAACAAAGTCCTACTGGCCATGATGCAGCCTGCAGACTGGTTGACTGCGATACTAACGTCAGCTTGGGAGGCAAACAGCGTTAAGGAGGAGATTAAAGTTGCACTGGCTACATTGACGCGGGGTGCTGCCGGAGAGAAGCTGAAGGAGGGTAGAAAGTTCTCAGGTGCTTTCTGAAATGACAAAGAGACAGCGGACGTGCTAGGAAAAGGGGATTCCATCACGCCCGGTAATTTTCTGTAGAAATCATGTCATTGAAGAAAAACAGGACAACGAAGAACATAACAGGTAGAACTCGGTATCAACAAGTGAAACAAATACAGTCCCCTTTGATCCGGGGAGGGTTTGGGGACTTGATTGAATGATTTCTGTTCAGAGCAGCTGGCTCTGGGACAGGCAACAGCAGCCCTGTGTCTTGGGCTGGGAGCACCAAAGCGAACCTCTCCCTCCGCACATCTATGTAGCATCTTACAGCGTCACTTTATTGATAATCATTTTTTTTTTTACTGGACAAGACTTTAAGAGAATTTTGTTTGGAAAAGGCCGGCCTGTGCTTGGTTCCGCTGCTGCGAGGACAGACAAGTCTACATCCATTCTGTTAGGAGACAGAGGTCTGCAGGAGGGAGGGGGCCATACCGTAGGCAGCTCCGACAAGACAGGGACCGGGCGGGAAGTCCTAAAAGAGCAAACATAACCAAACCCCGAAAGACGAAACGAAGGAACTTCAACCTCCTCTTGGATGTCCGGATTGAGAGGCCTGCAGGATTGCTGGCCACATCCCACCTCCCACTGAGCGACTGTCGTCTTCATCCTCGGAAACACTACTTGAAGAGACTGCCACGTCCACAGGGTTTGAGGGGTTGTCACAAAAACCCGCTGTACTGGGAGCAGGGACAGTGCTCTTGCCTGAACTGTGCGGCATGGCTTCATCTGAACGCTCACTCCTTCTCTCCTGTGTCTTTCTAACAATGGGCAAGGGGAGAGAGAGTAAAAGAACCCAAGCCTTCACCAATGTTCGGATGGGCCTTGCCGAACATTGTTTGTTCTGAACCTCCACTCCCTGTTCTATCCAATTCTTTTTCCGTTGCGTCTTAATTCATTAAGGCAATCTGTGCGAACACGTGGCTGTCTCTCCCTGCCTTTCTGAAGGTTGTTCAGTCCTGAGCCCGTGGACCATAAAGCTCTGCCGGCATGGGCCGCCAAAGAGGTCGTTCTTTGTCACAAGTCTTCTCCAGCCTTGCCCTGGCTTACTAATTTTTTTTTTTTTTTTTCCATTTTTCTGAAGCTGGAAACAGGGAGAGACAGTCAGACAGACTCCCGCATGCGCCTGACCGGGATCCACCCGGCACGCCCACCAGGGGTGACGCTCTGCCCACCAGGGGGCGATGCTCTGCCCATCCTGGGCGTCGCCATGTTGCGACCAGAGCCACTCTAGCGCCTGAGGCAGAGGCCACAGAGCCATCCCCAGCGCCCGGGCTATCTTTGCTCCAATGGAGCCTTGGCTGCGGGAGGGGAAGAGAGAGACAGAGAGGAAAGCGCGGCGGAGGGGTGGAGAAGCAAATGGGCGCTTCTCCTGTGTGCCCTGGCCGGGAATCGAACCCGGGTCCTCCGCACGCTAGGCCCTAATTTTGATAATAAAATCAAGTAAGTGGAATAAGACAAAAGTAGGAATCGACTGGATTTCTTGGTGATCCTATGTCATCTTGTTGAAATTCACTATCGAAAACCATGTACACACGTGCAGCTGTCAGCTGGAATCTCTCATGAATATACAACGTGGTAGCCTAAATATTTTTGCCTTTGAGATTTTTATAATATAGTAGGAACTTCCTGGGAGAAATGAAAAGCAGGTCAGTTCTCAAATTTCCCATGCATAAGAATTGCTCCAGGAACTTGTTGAAAATGCAGAAGGAAGGTTCCCCTCCCAGAAAGTCAGAATTCATTAGCCTGAAGGGAGGTCTTGGAATCCTCGTTGTAAAGGAGTCTCCCCCAGATGACGCTGATGCAGGTGGGACGCGGCCACACTTTGACAACGCCCCAGCCCTATTTATCAAAGGCAGAGCCTCCGCCCCATGAGTTCATGGTGTAGTGGTGCCGATGGCATTGAATCTGCCTGTGTTTATCTGAGCTTCCTCCCGTTCTACACCCAGTCAGCAGAAAGAGCACCGGGGAAGTAGTTCTTCGCTCCCACATACGCAGCAGTGAAGCAATGGTTCTGGACTGACATCCTCACCACAGCAGAGAGAGCACCGGGGAAGTAGTTCTTCCCTCCCACATACGCAGCAGTGAAGCAATGGTTCTGGACTGACATCCTCACCGTGGCGTAGGAGGTCCGCCACGACCTTCCCCCTGCTCACCTTGGCACCTGCACCTGGCATCCCTTCCCCAGACTTCACTGCCGCTTCCTTTGTCATTTAGGTCTCAGCTCCAGGGTCACCGCCCCTGTACAACCTTCTTTGCCAACCCAATCTAAAGCATTGTCCTGTTTCTTATTTTCTTCGCAGCCAGTATCACTCTCCGACGTGATGTTAGTCATTCATTTTTGTAATTATTGCCTGGTCCTCCCAATAAAATGCATTGGGACCTTATCCCCCCCCCCCACATTGTAGACCTTGCTCTCAATATAACATCCGGTACACATAGTTACTTGTTAAATATTTGTCGGTGGGATGAGCAAATGAAAGAATAAACGAATGTTCTAGTCTTTTCCATCCTGTCTCTCTTCTTACTTTTTAGTGTCGATAGGAGAATCCGAGAAAAATAAAAGTTGACAGCAGTCAAAAATGCAAAACATTCTCACACCATTGTTGTTATCAATTATTCAGAGCCAGTTTTGAAATGAGACATTATCTTTTTTTTATGGGGAGAAGCCAAGGTATTCTTTTCTATTATCTTAAGGGTCGGGGAAGTGGAGGGGTGGAGAAAGCAAACAAAACAACCTGAGACGCTGAGGTGGACCAGAGCTCTCAATGGCTTTCGAAATGAAAGAGGAATAAAAACATGTCTTCTCTCAAGACTGTTTAAGAAACGAAGGGAGAGGACTGGAGCCTAGAGGTCTAGCTCTTTCGTTGACAAATCCCAGAATTTCCAATGAGGCGACACTGAACTGATAAATGTCCTCAAAAGACAGAGCTTTGCAATAGCACATTTTAAGCTCAGTGCTTGCAGGAAAAAAAAAAAGCCAAAACACAAAGTTTGTGTCAAACATGGTTTAAGACAGAGATTTAAATCCATAGTAGGGTTATTAATATGAACCTTATGTATCCCGACCTATTAACAATAAGTTAAAAAAAAAAAGACAGGCAAAAATCCTTGGCCCAAGAGTCATGCACTTCTTCTGAAAATGTTTTTCTCAGTAAATTATGAGAAAGAAGGAACTGCTAGCTCCCACAGCCATACTGCAAAAGGATAGCTTACGGCTTACTTCTCAGGAGCTGAGGAATCGTTCCGACTTCTCTCCCCAAGTGCTCCCCACAGCTCTGCCCTGTCCTCTAGGTCTCAATCGATGGTTGCTATTACAGAGACGCTTCCCTAATCGCACACACTGTCATCAGACCTAAGAGCAGGTCTGAGTGAGGCTGCGGCCGCCAGGGCTGCCCTGCATAACCAGCAACCCAGCCGCCTGTTGACCTCTGAGAAGGTTAACAGCCATTTATTGACTCCTCACATTTAACACAACCCTCCTCCTACAATACATACATATATTCATTATTAATCACATTTTGGCTGCTAATCATCCCAAAGAGATTGCCTCTGGTTCTTAATGCAGAGCCACCAGGACGGTCCATGTTAGAGGGGGCAGGAATGGGTTACATGACTTGGATTTCGGTTCATCTCCTGGAAGCTGTCAGTTCTACTAATTTTTGAAAAATCACTACAATAGGGGGAAACCTTGAAACGTCAAGGGAAGATGTCGCAAAGGAAAACCAAGCAGGTTGGCCCAATGCTAGAGCCTAACCAGAGAATGAGACCAAGTCCTGGCAATGGTTTCCCTGATTTTAGTCTATTAAAGACATGAGACTCGTTAGGTATATCTTTTTATTCTTACCAGGGCCAGTGTTTTACTGTTTAGCACAGGATACACATAATTTAATATTTAGGATAACTGTGCAAATCAATATCATATGTATCCATTATTCAGATGAGAAAACGTAGGCTCTGAATGCCGAACAACTCCATTGAAGTCAGGGAGCTGGTAAGTCACAACGAGAGGGTCCCACCTGTACCAGCCTTTGCTCCGAGACCACGCCTTCCTCCCCTCTACAATTCTCTCATGCCTTCTCTAGGTTCAATTTCACAGGTGAGGAAACAGGGCCCACCAAATTCTGTACCTGCTCTAAAGACAGAATGCCCATTTCTGGCAAAGATTAGAACTCAGTGCCCTGGGTAGTTAGTGAGGAAAGGCAACTTTATTTATTTCAAAATACCAAAAGGTAGATACACAAGACATCCAGGTGCTTTGAGCTCTATATAAGTTCTCTGGTGATGTTGCTGGTGACACAACATTGACCTGGGCATTGTTGGGGGGGGGGGGGAGTGGACCTAGCTGCAGTTGATACTGCAAAAAAAAAACCAAATTACATGAAAGATCAGATTTCTGGAGTCTCCTGAAAATCTGGAAGGTCCAGAGCAGTGGGCAGGATTTCTGCACGGCGACCTTGTGAGATTACAGGAGGGAGTGTCCCTAGAGACGGGGCACATACTCCCCAGTTACCCCAGTCTTTTAAACAGGGAACTTTCACTACTCAAAGCCTTGTCTTCTTAATTCATTCACTTGATCTGTCTGACTCCTTTGAACAGGTACATTTTTAGGACCCCTGTTATCAAACCAATTTTTTTTTGGCCAATAGGCAACTTTATAAAGGTAAAATGCTATTAAAATGAACATCAGTAGCAGATGGTGGGGGGGTGGGTGGAGGTGCAAAGTCTCTACTTGAGAATATGAAAAGCAGGTTGCTAACAAATGTTGGGGAATTCATTGCAAAGAAGGTGGACTCGCAGCCTCATTTCTCCAAAGGCAGCTGGTGGGGACAATGCCTTTGCTTTGCTATGGTTCTGCCCAGACGGAATGGACTTATAAGTACAATAAGTAGCTTCTATTCTTCATGGGCAGTGGGAGAGTTCTGAAGGGCAGCTAAGATGCCCCCCATGGCACCATGGGAAGAACCCCATTGGAAGTTCAACAAAATGCCCACCCAGATAAATGAAATTAGTGTATCTGGGATTGGGAGTGACTCTGGAAGAAGTCCTCCGGTGATTCTAACGGCTCTCCGAGATTGATAAACACTCACCAGTTAAGGGCACAAGTATGGAAGGAAGACCGTAGAAGGTCTTTGGAAGTCAGGCTTTCTAGGTTCAAGTCCCAGCTCTGCTGCTCACGAGCCAATTATGGGTAACCCTGGACATGTTATTTGTCTGAACTCTAAGCTGGTAATGGCGTAAAATTAAAGTGAGAGTATATGTGCAAGGTGCTTAGAATTTTAATCACTCGATAAATGATGACATTATCGCCATCATATGTTGCTGATGGCATTGATTCCCATTTGAGGGACAGGTAATTAGTGATAAATTTTGTCACAGTCTTCCTAAATTAGGTATCACTTCAAGACCTCCAATCCCAAACACAGCACCTCACCGAAGCAATGACAATTAATGAGTGATCTCACATTCCGAGTCCACCACAAAGGACTCAGAAGAACAGATGGCTCAGCAGGAGCGCGACTCCTCTCCTGCTAAGACAGAAAATTCACATGTGAGCACACTTACTGAAAAAACCGGTTCCTTCCTCCAGAACATAAGCAGAGTATGGACTGGGTGGCCAGCATTGTGCCAGCATACCAGTTCTCTATCCCAGGAACCATCCTATTTTATCCTATAGTCTCATTGGAATATCTAACAATCAAACGCCCCGGAAACGTAATGTCCAGAGCACAGCGTCAGGCTCTGGGGCTAAAAGGACCACGCAGATACGAACCCTTTGCTAAAGGTGCCAGCGCGGAAGGAGTAGGAAATGTACGCAATGTGCTCAGAGGGAGAGGGAGAGAATGCTGAATGTTCAAAAGGCTGCTGATAACTGGGGATTGGTTACTGAAGTTCATTTAACACAGATCAAGTAGGGATCCATATTTGTTAGTAGCAGCCGAGGAGTCAATGGACTGAAATTATACATTGTTTCTAAGACATTTTAATTTGAAATCATTTAAGACCCACGGAGATGCAAATATAGTGCAGAGGGTTCTTATACAGCCTCCACCCAGGTTTCTCCCATGATATCTTACGTCACCTGCGTCTGTTACCTGACACAGGTACAACATTATTAAGCACACCACAGAACTTATCCCAATTTCACTACTTTTTACATGCGTTGGTGTGTGTGTGTGTGTGTGTGTGTGTGTGTGTGTGACTATGCCGCTGTATTATGAGTATTCTGGAATTTTAAAATACAGAGACAATAGGTAAAAAAAATAGCACCTCAGGGTCACACAGGTTAGAGGGTAGGGAATCCAACACGAAATTAAAACCAGGGCACATACTGGAAAAACAAAACAGACCGCTATCGTTTCCAACACAGCAGCTCTGCTCCAGCTGAAACTCAAAGCCATCCTTGCGTGATAATTGTGGCGGGTTACATAACCAAGTTTTCAAGCTGAAAGTCGCGTTTGTACCAGTACACAGGGAGAGGCAGATATGCAAACTAGGAAGCCTAACAATCGTCCTGGACGGCCTCCCACAGAACAAACATTCAGTCTAAGTGAGAGGGATGAGAAACCTACGTTCTAAATACTGCAGGAGTGAAAGTAAACTAAAAAATAAAAAAATACCTGGAGAAACGGTCAGCCCATCTGAGCATACAGTGTCCCTTTGACGTGTGAGTGAACCCAAACCAGAAGAAAACAAACTGTTTTTTTTTCTTCCGTCCTATCCTTATTCATTCAGGAATAATTTTGAAAAAAAAATTGAAGATCTGGTTTTCCTCATACTCGCATAGCCTCTCAAACGGATGCATACATGCTCATAATTACAACGAAGGCTTTTGCTACTGTGCATCAGTGGAATTTAAATTAAAAACCAAAAGGGGGTTTTCAGGAATACAGCAGAATTGCCTTTTTTAAAAAAATAATAGATTTGGCTCCTCTAATCCATTCTTAATCTAATTAAGACAATGAAACGCATAGGGCTGCCATCTCAGAAAATGGCAAGAACGCTATAAACAAAGCGTATGTAATAAAGTGATCAGTTCACACCCCATCAAGTTGACTCGCAGCCTGAATAAGCGTTCTTATTTTCTGTTTCATTTTTACAAGTTAACAAATGTTTTCATTCGATTTCCATGGCTCCATCTTTAGACCAAGCCCAGGCTGTGGGACTTCTAGTTCCGGAAAGCGTGTCTTAGCTGGTGAAGCGACACCCAGTGTGTAGATTAGGGGACCCTGCTTCCGACACACACATCTCCAACAAGCAAATACAATAATTAAGTAGTAAACCTTTGGCAGTGAGAACAGTAACGGTGTTATTAATACCCAAACGGGCACCAAAACAAACAGCACTGATGTCATTTAATTAAACGATTTTATGATTGCATATTCTTTGCAAGCTCAGCTGATTACACCAGTTACCTTTAACTGAGCATTTAAAACTAGAAGCTAAGATTCTAGATAATGGTCTTTTGTTCAAATACTTCCTAGAAAGAGAATAAAAAGGAGCTGTTTTTTTAAAAAAAATCACAGTAGCATGGAATAATGAAGAAAATAATAAATGAACTGGTTTTAGTCCCTATGCTTATCACCAGCCTAGAAATACACCTGCAGGTTCTGTCTCGTTGGGGTGTTTTGCTTGCCTTTCTTTTTGTTCTTAAGTGATGAGCAGCTCCAGGAGAAAAGGGGCTGTTTGCTATTTTCCTTAATTATAATTAAGACTGTCTGACTGTTTACTCAACAATGATATACATGAAAGGTTCAAAAAAATCTGCCGTGTCACAAGTCTGAGTGCCCCCTCCCACCCCTGCCGGGATCCATGGACTGCCAACTGGAAACTCTATTCTATTCTGAAAGGCTAACCCAACTAAAGAGCTATCCCTTACTGTCGGTTCTGGCAGAGACTAAATTACAAACGAAAAATGACTGACAGGAAAGACCTGGTGCATCAAGGGGTCTCAGTCTTCAGAGCAAGGACCTACAACTTGCTAATTACTTCGTTAAAAACAAAACAGAACAAAAACAACCCACCAAGAATAACACCTGCAGGCCAAAAGACACCAGCCATCAACTTCCCAATCAATGAGAACCTGACGAGGGAATGATGCTACTTACTGTCCACTAATCCTTAAAAAAGAATCATAGAGCTAAACAAGGCATTTCTAAACATACAGGACAAAAAAAAAAAAAAAAAAATATCGCCCCGCCTCATATCATTCACAGTAACAAGGCAGTCCAGAATAGAAATATTGTTATAATAAAAATTCTTATTAGGAGACCAAATGTATGTTTTGTTCCGAAACAAGATAAAGTAGTTTAGGAGGTTTATGAGTATTGTCAGACGCACCATGCATCTCTCATAAATTATCATTTCACCCCTAGATTCCTCATTTGCATGAAATAACGAACAGGAAGGATGCCGAACCCCCGCAGCGTGAAACAGGCCCCGTTTGTTTCCAGTGGGAGCCATCAGTGGCGATAAACTGCACAGATAAACGAGAGGGACCACCCTCCCACATACTTTATGAGGTCTTGGTGCTTTTTTCCCCGGGAAAAGGAGAGAAGGGGAGTGAGGGGCAGATAAGCTTTCGGAGGCTGAGCCCTGTGGGATCTGGCTTGCTTGAACCTGGAGGTGACTTGCTCCATTCACCCACCCAGCTTTCCCAGGGCTCCTTGTCTAGTCACACAGACCTCTTCCCTGGGGGGAAGGGAGGGCACTGCATATCCTTGTTGGCTTCCATGTGTTTCTTCCTCGAGCAATCAGGAAACTGTAGATCGGAATTTTTATTTTTCAATTCAATAACTTAAATTTAAAATTGTATTTTCCACAATCCTTAAGTCCAGTTGAATGGATCCAACCTGAAAGTGTTTTCCATTTTCCAAATATAAACGCTAAATAACATTTTTTTTTCCTGTCACTTGTTATAAGGCAAAAGTAAAGCTGTGTCTTATAGCAAGTGATGGCATGTTGCAGAGAAACTCACCAAGGCATAGAACCGGGGGGGGGGGGGGGGGGGCTGTCCTATGTCACTACCAGCTGGCTGTGATGTCTTGAGGAACTCAGAAGGCGACCTTGGCCTTCTCTCCGGTGAAGGTTTGCACTAACACAAAACGTAGGGATTGGATTAAATCTAAAGTCACACAACGGCCCACGATGGGTCAAAACCTGGCCTGCAGACAGGTGTTCTTCATTTCATAACAGCGTTGCACAGTTTTTTGAATTAACGATACTCACGAAACTATCAACTTTCTCAGAAAAGCCAGGAATTATGTTCTTGGTGATGGTGTCTGTTTAGTGTCTAAAGCTGGCCTAACCTCAGCCGCACCAGCTGGGCCTGAGCAGCAGTGTATGCGCCTCCAGCCACTCTGCTCACGTCTCAAGGTCAAGTGCATTCAGATGAACCGGGACTCTGAAAACTCTGAACTGCGTAATCTCTAAGGATTCTTAAAATCTTAACAATCTAATTTATTATTGATTGATTTTCAATTTTTTTTTTTTTTTTTTTTTTTACTACTACTTTAGAGAAAGGCAGAGGAGAGAGGCAGGAACATTGAGCTGTTCCTATCTGTGCCCTGCCTGGGGATCGAACCAGCAACCTCTGTGCTTCGGGACAACGTTCCAACCAACCAAGCTATCCGGCCAGGGCTTAATTATTTTTTATTGACTGATTGTTGAGAGAGACAAAGAGAGGCGGGAAGACAGAGGAAGTCAGAGAGAGGGAAGGGGAAGGGAAGCATCCATTTGCTGATCTCCTCAGCTGTGCATCCCCTGGTTGTTTCCTGGGTGTGCCCTGACTGGGGACCAGACAGGCAGCCCTGCCATTCCGGGACAGCGCCCTAACCCACGGAGCTAACCTGCCAGGGCCAATTTTCAACTCCTTTGATGCTGATGCAAAGATAGGGGAAAAGAAAACAAACAATAAAAGTTCACCATTTTCTTTACTCAGAGTAATAATTTCTAGATAAAATTTCTTCCACAGGTGTGTTTTTAAAATTCAGTTAGGTTACTAACTTATTGACATTTTCTTTAAAGCTGTGTTAAAAATATGACACTAACAGTCGTATAAACACACAAAACTTGGCTTATTTTCTTAGGAGAGAAAAGGGAGCAAAAATGAGAATGTATATTTTAAAGAACCAGCTGCCCAGCCCGGGCAAGGCATAAACCTGTCAGAGGGCTGGCTCCTGGTGTCACTGCATCTAATAATGGCTGATGTAGGCGGGACCTTCAAGTTCAATTACCACCTCTTACAGATGAACAAATTGACCTAAGAGGTGTCGTCCATTACCTGACCCCTGTCTTTGCCCCTTTCTAGTCAGACAACTCTGGACAAAGTAAGTATCATTGCAAGTCTCCATTCTTGCATGTGTAAATCAGCAATATTAGGAACACAGCCTCTATAAGGTGGTTGGAGAATTGAATGAATAAGTAAAAAACATCTTGTGGTGTCCTGCTATATAATAAAAACAGCTAACCTTCGTGGCACGCACATTATCCTCAAAGTAACTCTTATGAGATAATGTCATTATTCTGATTTTACAACTTACAATTATTATTATTATTATTGAGAGGTGGAAAGGCAGAGAGACAGACTCTCCTTTATGCCCCAACCAGGATCCACCAGCAAGCCCCCTACGGGGGGCAGAGGGGAGGGTGCTATGCCCATCTGGGGCCACTACTCCATTGCAACCTAGCTATTCTAGTGCCTGAGTGGAGGCCAAGGAGCCATCCTCAGTGCCTGGGCCAACATGCCTGACCTTTCAAGCCATGCTGCAGGGGAGTGAGGGGGGGGAAGAGGGAAAAAGACGGGAAGGTGTGGAGAAGCAGATGGTCACTTCTCCCCCGTATGCCCTGACCAGGAATTGAACCCGGGACATCCACATGCCGGGACAACACTCTAATGCTGCGCCAACTGGCCAGGGCCACAACTTACAAAATTTGAAGTACCTAGATGTCAAGAGGCTTTCCCAGAGTCACAGAGTAAGAGGTGGAGCCAGGGTTTGAACTAGCGCAGCCTGACACCAGAGCCTGGGGTTTAAGCATTACGCCCTCAGGATCATGCTCTTCGCATAGCACTTCATAGTTGGGAGTTGCTGTTAATTTTAGCAATGAAATTATTTTCATTACCAGGAGCCAACTCATCCATGCACGCCTCTACCTTCTCAGATCCGTCAAAAGGAAATTTCTCATCGTGACCCCTTTGCCTTAACTGTAGTCCAAATTTTGCAATTTTTGCATCGAACACACTTGTATCTATTTTTCTTGTTGGAAACTCTCCAGTAGATATTTCCATGTCCGAATAAGCCTCTTGAAGATATTTCAAATGCCACCATTTGGGAAACCTTAAAGTTGAACGCTGCCACACTTGTCATTTGATGGTCTCATGCCATCTCGGAGGCCAAAGAGAAGTCATATATTAAAGTTCCCCTCAAAACATCCTGCACGCCAGGGATGCGCTGCATCCATGGAGCACGCTGGTAGTCATTGTGCGATAACACTTTGTCAAATGCAATTCACTGAGTCCAATTGAAATTAATGAAGGGTGTAAAAATGACAGCTATCTGACATATTTCAAATCTCAATTTGACATTTACAACCTTTTAAGTTATTTTTAAAAGTGGCAGTGTTGGAAATGTATTGGATATATCATATGCCACCGATGGATGATGGGGTGTGTCGACACGGAAATTAACACGGGGCTACAGTCGCTCACTTAAAACAAAACAAAATAAAACATGCTGTATGTCTGGACGTAAAGGAACAAGGCAAGGTGTCTCAGGAAAATGAAACATGCCACCTTGTCCCTACCCGTTTTCGGAGGTCAAATGCATATAAAATTATTTGAGAGTATCTGGAACATGGTACAGAATGCAAATAGTTTTCATTCAATCTACATGTTAAATATCCTCAACATAACTCTTCATCAAGACTTTCCTTTTTTTTTACAGAGACAGAGAGAGAGTCAGAGAGAGGGACAGACAGGAACGGAGAGAGATGAGAAGCATCAATCATCAGTTTTTTTGTTGTGACACCTTAGTTGTTCATTGATTGCTTTCTCATAGGTGCCTTGACCGTGGGCCTTCAGCAGACCAAGTGACCCCTTGATCGAGCCAGCAATCTTGGGTCCAAGCTGGTGAGCTTTTTGCTCAAACCAGATGAGCCTAGGCTCAAGCTGGCAACCTCGCGGTCTCGAACCTGGGTCCTCCGCATCCCAGTCCAACACTCCATCCACTGCACCACTTGGTCAGGCTCATCAAGACTTTCTTAACACAATTCTCCCTTCCTCCCAGCACGGGCTGCACAAAGCAACAGTGCCACCGACGTAGGCACACATAAGAAGAGAGGGGGCGGGTCTCTGAGGTGGAGGCAGCCTTGTTCATGGGCACTACCTGGTTACCACCTGAGACCACGGCTTTCCCCACCTTCTCCTGGTAGGATTGTGTGCCCTAGGGAGGCATCCTGGGGCCACAGCAAGTAGAGATGCCACACCTCTATTTCAACCATGAATGCTCTTCTTTCATCAGTCTTATCTATTCCAGTGTGAAAGGAAATCTGCTACAAAACAAATAAAAATGACAAATATTGATATTGATATGTTCAATGCCTTTATGATCTATACTGCTCACAAAAATTAGGGGATATTTCAAAATGAATATGAAGTGATAAAACAAAGAAGCATTTGATTTTTTTTTTATTAAACAAGAACATCAGAAAAGCAAACAACAAGTCAAAGGAAGTTGTTCAATTATACAAATGAGACGCAAAACCAACTTTTATTTCATTGGTGAAAATGCACTCTACAAAAGGCTGTAAGTACTGGAGTATCTGCACGTTGCCCGGTCCCCTAATTTTTGTGAGCAATGTAGAAAGAAAGAGCTACAGGACAAATAGCAGTCACTGAGAACAAGAGAGAATGAATGGGACTCTGTAATGCAAAGCCCCCGGGGAAGCATCAGAAGGCTCCTGGCAAGGTGGGTGTCGGGGGAAGGCCTACAGTTACTGCTGGGCATGTCCAAAGCAGATGACCATTACTTTTTCCTGATAAAATACTCCACATTAAACCTGTGGGAGGCACACATTTCCAACCTGGCATTTTTAGGGCTTCGTGCAGGGCTAGGCACATAGTGAGTATACACTGAAATTTGATGAACGAATGAATGTATGAGAGATTGTCTTCCTATGAATCACAGAGGGTTTAATATAGTGAGATTTACTGGTTCAGGGATCTGAGTAGGTTGCAATCAAGAGCTAATTACAGATCACCTATTTTCCTATGAAAAGAACACTAAAAATAACTAAAATATCCAACAGGAATAAGCCAACACAGGATCCAGAAACATTAATCTAAAACTTTTGGAAAAGAATAAGAAAGGAATCAAACTCTTATCACGTGCTTCTCTATTTAAATCAGCTCATCTCAAGCCGGTCGCTCCAGCCTGTTACATCACTTACAGGAGCGGATTCAACAAGAAATCAAAGGGGCGGTCGCAGTGACCTGCGATATGTGGAAGAGCAGAGCACAGCCAGGTGCTCAGAGTCAACGCCGTGATCCCAGGTGCCTGTCGTGCCGGAAGTTCACTCTCCCAAACCGTTCAGAGTCCTCGGCTCAACCGTATAAAGTACAGTCAGATAAAAGTTTTCAACCCGATTTATTTTTTTCTGTATTTTTGTTTCCCTAATTTTCTAAACTTTTCTCTAATTTTTTTTTTCATCCATCGACAAAGAAGAAAGGGAGAAATCAAATTCAAACTGACTAGCGAAAGAAGACTGGGGACAAGAGAAGAATGGCGAGGAAACAAAGTTATGAAGCACCAGCATGTGGCCCACGTGGAGCTGGCTTGACAGACAGCACACACCTTATTGGAACAGCCAAATATTCGGGATGTTATGGGCTTGAGTCAACAGGCACTCAACTGTATAACCCTAGGAAATAAACTTTCTGTTTCTCAGTTTTGTCCTCTCTGAAATGGGAGGAAGGAGGACGCGCCCAGCCTGCCACACAGGGCTGTTCCGGCTGGGCTGTGAAACAAAGTGTACGAGTGACACGGGAGGCTTTACGCAGAGCAGGGCACCTCTGAAGGACAAGGTGACAGAGACAGATTCGTATGCGGCCGCCTTCAAATGATTCCTGTATGCACCCCTATGTTCACTGCAGCGCTATTTATTATATAATAGCCAAGATCTGGAGACAGTCCAAGTGCCTATCAGCAGATGAGTGGATAAAAAGAGCTGTGATATGTAGGTATTTACACAATGGAATACTACTTGGCCATAAAAAAAGAAGTCAATCTTATCTTTTGGGACAGTGTGAATGGACCTGGAGAGCATTATGCTAAGTGAAATAAGCCAGTCAGAGAAAGACAAGTACCATACGATCTCCCCCATACGTGAAGCCTAATGAACAAAAGAAACTAATGAATAAAAGAGAAACAGACTCATAGGAACAGAGAACAGATTGACAGCTGTCAGAAAGGAGGTGGGGTGGGGGACTGGGTGAAAAAAAGGTTAAGGGATTAAGCAAAAACCAAGAAAACAATAACCTCACAGACACAGACAACACACAGACACAGACAACAGATTGGTGATCAATCACCAGAGAAAAAGGAGGGTGGGGGAAGGTAGGAGAGGGTCAAGGGGGGATCAATGGTGTTGGAAGGAGACCTGACTTGGGGTGGTGGACAGACGATACAATATACAGATGAAGTTTTATAGAACCATATACCTGGAGCATGTACAATTTTATTACCCAATGCCACCCAAATAAATTCAATTTAAAAAAAGCCAAAAAAAAAAAAAAAAAAAAAAGGAAACAATAAAAGCACGGGTAGGATGTTCCCTCATGAGTAACAAAAAATTGTTCCATTCACTCAGTTATTATCTCTTTTTTTTTACAAATTAAAGTCTATAGATATAGATGAGTCAACGGAAAAACTTGCTATTGCCTCTTTGACCACAAAGGACAGCAGTCACTAACCAGCTAAGTTGCTAAAAAAAAATCACCTGAATTTGTCCCTACTTCCGTGAGAAGACAGTCGGTGGCCCGTCTGACAGCCTTTCAATGCTCCTCTTTACGAAAGCACAAAAGCGTTCTCAACCAACGCTGGACAACCCTCTGAAAACATACATACACATATATATATATATGTTTTGTTTTTTTGCAAATCGGCAGGCTCCTGCGAGACACCAAGCAACAAGCGCCAGTCCATTAGTATGACAGGTAGCGCTCTTACTAACAACTGCTTTTTACTCCCTCTGACAAATGTGCTTGGTGCCACGGCTGACGTTTGTGTGGTAATCAGGAGTGATGGAGAGGGGACGTCGGCGCTGCCGAAAGTGCCCCCGGATTTAATGTGAACGATTTGTCAAATGTGCTGTGATAGCAGGGCTGTCAGACCCGGGCAGGGAAGCACTCTGTCATCTTTGCGCCAACCAAGGTCACTTTGGCAGGGAGAGGAGGACGCTCGCCAGGGAGGGTGCTCATGTTTATCGGTGACGCACGCGGCCTACTTTCACAACTTGTTTTCCTTCCTATTGACAGATAACCATCTCCGGGTTTGGGAGACACACCCCTGGAGAGAAGCCTGTTATGAGACACAGTCCCCGGGGCAAGCCACTTGGCATCGCCGAGCGCCAAACACACAGGTTACGGACAGAAAAGCCAGGAGCTCACGTGGACCAAATTCATCTGGGCGTCTTTGTTCCTTGCTGAACACAGCCACCACATTTTCAATTCCAATAAAATGTTGGCGGTGTTGGGGGTTACTTATTAGCACTGCATTGTGTGGGGTGGTGCCCACTTTTGTACCGTGACCTTCTGGGCATCAGAGAGACTCCTTAGCGGTGAGAAAACCAGGTGAGATGTGGTCTTCACTCAATGCCTTGCCCAAACTTAAAAAACAACAACCGTATTTTATTAAATATTTTAACACACCATTTGGTTCAGAATATATATTTTTTTCTTATTTTCCTCCTTAAAACCCTAGGTGTGTCTCTTATGGTCAGGTGCATCTTACGGAGTGAAAAATACGGTACATTAGGGGGAAAATGTAGGTAAAAGAAAAGGGGGGGCATTTTTCTTTTATTAGTAAGTCAAAGCAACAGACTCTCTAGCGGAGGTTGGGTTACATGGCTTCGCTTCCTTCCTGTCACATTCTTTCTGGCCTCCGTCACTGCACTGGGCATGTCTCCTAGTCTAGACTAGAAGCAACACGGGGCAGGGCCAATGGCTTATTGAATTTTGTATCATTATCATCTAGCACAGTATCTGCTCAGTAAATATTGATAGCACGGATGACTGTAACCCATAGAGACAAATGCCAGAAGCGCGGAGTGAAAGGGAGCAAGGACCCGCGCCAGGGGCTGCCTACCGGGTGCCCGCGCGGGCACACACTCTGTGTGCGGGTGAGCACCAAGCAGTGGTGTCGGGCGTGGAGGAGACGGGGTACGAGGACCACAGGGACAGTCGTCCTCCGGCAGTGTGCAGGCCAAACGGGGTATCCGGGCAAAATTCAGACCACAGATATGTTCTGTGTGTCCCAGGCACTGTGAGCCTGTGAAGTGCTCAGTCCCTGTGTGCGTGCTCCAATGGGCTACTAACATTCGAATACGGGGAGCTTTTACCCAAAAGCATGCATTCTGCATTCTCAGCGGGATAAGCTGGCAACTCTGGACTGCGGACAAACAGCTGCCCCGTCTAGCTGGTGTTCGCTCTCTAGCTCCGCCGGTCCTGAGGGTCCAAGGCCACCTCCTGTCTGTCACCATGCTGGCCTTATTACTTTTCTAATAGGAGGAAGGCAGCTCTCCCTACGATGTTTCCCTCAGAGGTGTCTCAGAGCACCGGATGACTTTTCTCAAGGCTGCTCGCTCCCCCTCCCTTCATTTACATGGCATGTCCTGGCCCAGAGGGTACAGGAACTAGTGCAGGAACATGTGACAGCAGAGCTATCCCTTCCTGGCTTATTCAGAGGACTGGCAGTTCCAATCCAGGGCCACCAGAGACCCTGGCTGTTAAAAGGTCTGGTCTCCCCTTTACATACCAGTTTTATCTAGAGCAGCTCATCCAAAAAAGAGAGTGAACTAAGACTGCAAGTTATATTTCCACAATATTTTAGAGATAACCAGTCCTTTGATATCTAGAATCTCAGGTAATCCTCAGCATAGCTAGTAATACCATTCCCATTTTTCAGATGAGAACACCAAGGACTTTGAGTCAAGTTGTATCGCTAGCAGGTCTGACAAATTAAATCTGACTCTCATGGGCTAACAAGTTCCTTAAAGGTCCCTAAATGATTTTCATGGGCAGCCAGCGTGAGAAGCAGTCTCTTAGTCTTAGAGACTGAATGTCTGTGCTGTTCAAAATTCGTATGTTGAAGCCCTCACTCAAAAGGAGGTGGGGCTTTCGGGAGGTAAACAGGTGTAGATGAGGTCACGAAAGTAGGGTCCTCATGATGGTACTGGTGCCTCAAAACAAGAGAGCAGACAGAGAGCTTCCTCTTCCTCCCTCTCTCCTCACCACCCTCACCCTCTCCCTCTTCTTCTCACACCCTCTGGCCATCTCCCTTCTCTCCTACTCCCATCTCATTGCCATGTGAAGACATAGCAAGAAGGTAGCAGTCTAGAAGCCAAGGAGGAAGGCCTCACTAAGAACCCAACCACGCCGGCACCCTGATCTCAGACGTCCAGCCTCTAGGACTGTGAGCAATAACTGTCTGTTGTTTAAACCACCCAGTGTATGGTGCTCTGTTATAGCCACATTAGCTGGATGATACATATGCTTTGATTGCAAATTCTTCCTGCCACCATCTCTCAGATGTCTTGGCTTAAGGTCCAGAGCAGGTTGAATGGACACAGGACAAGGTGTCACAGTAGGAACTGCCCTAGGGGATTGGACTTCCGGTCCTGGATCTAGCAACCTACGCCTTGGCTCTGTTATAAGGGATATCTGATTAGAATGAGTGGTTTTCCAAGTGGGTGAATGTATGAAAATCCCCTGGAGGAGCTTTTAACACTACAAATGTCCCTTGGTTTTACACCTAATCTGGGATTATGGATTCTGATCTCTTGGGTGGCACTCAAATATGCATATATTTTTATTTTATTTTTATTTTTTTGTATTTTTCTGAAGCTGGAAACGGGGACAGACAGTCAGACAGACTCCTGCATGCGCCCGACTGGGATCCACCCAGTACGGCCACCAGGGGGTGATGCTCTGCCCCTCCGGGGCGTCGCTTTTTTGCGACCAGAGCCACTCCAGCGCCTGGGACAGAGGCCAAGGAGCCATCCCCAGCACCCGGGCCATCCCTGCTCCAATGGAGCCTTGGCTGCGGGAGGGGAAGAGAGAGACAGAGAGGAAGGAGAGGGGGAGGGGTGGAGAAACAGATGGGCGCCTCTCCTGTGTGCCCTGGCCGGGAATCGAACCCGGGACTTCTGCACGCCAGGCCGACGCTCTACCACTGAGCCAACCGGCCAGGGCCAATGTATATTTTTAAAAAGCTCCCCCCATGATCCTGATATGCACTCCCAGGTGAGAATCAAGTGCACGAGATGATGAAGACCCGCCAATGCTCACACTCTATTAGAAACAATGAGCAAAGAGTGCCCGATGGACCCCATGCACAAACAGGCACGATTCCGGTCTGAGGGTGTGTGTGGTTCTACCAAACATATATCTACCTCCAGTTCAACATGAGTGCCCATTAGAGAGTTCCACTGGATTTGATATAGAAATTGATCACCATGTGGTATCTTTTATACTCAAAGAAGAAAAGGACTTGCTCAGCACATAATCTTCAAGTGCACGGGGAGGCGGCCTAATTATGCTCAGTGGCAGTAACCCCGGGGGAACCCTTCTCAGTGGGGACATAAGGCTATATTTAAAGGGAGCACGTTGGGATGAATAGTTATTCACTGGCCCTTTTTGGATAATGTGTCTTATTGTAACCATGGTCTCTGAGAGTCACAGGGCGCCCCACACGGAATGCTCATTTGGTGTTCATAGCCTTACATCAGCACATAGACAAAAGCTGATTTATAGGAGGTTCTTAATGTTGAGTGATAAATAAATGGTATAAAAAAGAATTGAAAAACTGACTACTGCTGTTTCTACATTTCAGTGTACCAAAGTGGTCTTTGAAAACTAAAAATGAACATAGAATCACTTACCACATTCTCTTGTTTAAAATTCCCAGTTTCTCCATGACCTATAGCCTCAAGTAGAAAACAGTGTACTTTAAGAGCACATGCATGATGAGGTGGCCTGGACAACATCTGTCATTGCATCTCTCACTGCAGTGACAAGGGGTGGCCTTGTCGCTAACGACAGTTCCAGGAACACACCTCACTGCATTCCTCCAAGTCTTTGAGCAAACCGCTCCCCTCCGCCTGGCATCTCTACTTCCTGGTCCCTCCCCAACACCTTCCGGCTCCCTGACATCTTCCTAAATCTGTACAGGCAGACTGAATTATTCCTTTTCTCTTTGCATCGGCCACAGATTTCATTCATGGAGCCTTCATCACTTTATACCACTTAATAGTTGTGCATCTTTCTTCCCCAAGTATCTGCAAACCACTAGAATCTTGGTCTTAGCTTTGCTATAGCGCTGGCATTGGCCAAAAGACCCAGGTCATTGCAAGCGCCCACCAGACACAGCTTGGTTGAACACACTGATACATTTCTTTCCCATCCTGGTGCCCCAGGTATCAGGAACATACTCAAGAGGACTTGTTCTTCACAGGTAGGGAAGAAAAAGAAGCTATAGAAATCCAAATCTAACATGAGAATTTATTTATAGACATGGAGACCTTCTAAATACTTAGGTCACAAGAAAGCTACTCCAAAAGATTAATAGTGATTAAACCACTTGAAAAAGAATCTTCTGATGACACTCCAAAACAATACTGATTTTCAATATAAATTTGTAACACAAAAGAAGAGATTCGAAAATAAAAAAAACGCCACGCTGACCCATTTTGTAAAACGGTAATTCACTAATTACTAACTATTCAATTTGAGCTTCAAGGCTCAAAGTCAAGGCTTAATTTATTATCTTATTTTACCTGCTGTAGTTTTAATTGCAGAGTGTGGACTCATTCCAGCTTCTACCATTTTTGATAACTACTTCTTGAGCTCCCTGTGAAAAATAAGTTTAGTTGTAAATAGGATGAGCAGGTCCTATGCTCACATTTCACATCTGTCTTTTTCTTTTACTATGATCCTGCTATCTTTAGTCTTTTCAAATTCGGTGCTATAAGAAAATTGCAAGTGAAGCTAGTCTTCTTCTTTGTTTCACCCTGATCAGGACACTGAGTTACGAAAGTGGAGGAATTCATATCTCCAATCTGAAACGCACTTCAAAAACACATGCCATAGGTTACATGAAATTCCAGATCAATTAAAGGAGGTATTTAATGGAAAATAAAGCACTTCCCTATAAATTTAGCTTTCACTTCATACTGTGATGTCCCCAATCCCTCTGCTAGGCTCACCTGCAAGTGCTCTGTCTGAGCAAGACTTCGGGTACTATCCTTCCTGCTACCCTGATATCGCCACTGATGTCAAAGACACAATGCTGTAAGTTCAACTTCCTCATTCCTATTTATCGAACTGATTCTATGGTCTCAAAGAATACTTTTACGTATCCTGCAAGTATTTCCTCATTTTTTTTTTTTTTTTACCACCCAGAGATGAGCTGTGACATCTGAAAACCAACATGAACTTCCTTCTTGAAGTAGATGACATTAAACAATTCAAGGAAACACCGCTGGTCGAAGCTTCACCAGTACACCCTGAAATCACGTTATCACCTCGCAGTAGCTAATGGAATTTAAGATACCATACGGTCTATTAATTTATTACTAATCTATAACATGGGAGAAAAAAATGACATTCTAGGTGGTATAGTTTCTAGTGATACTTAAGTTTCTACACCCATACCTTTAATTATTGATTTGAGAAGGATAGAGAGAAAATGGAAGACAGAAAGAGAAGAACCATCTGCTGTGCCACTTAGTTGTGCCTTCATTGGCTGCTTTCCACATGTACCCTGACTGGGGATCGAACCTGCAATCTTGGCATTTCAGAATGATGCTCTACCAACTGAGATAACTGACGAGGCCTCTACAACCTTTTCTCACACCACATTTCCTCTTCTTCATGTTGTTCTAGCCTATGGATTTTGTTGTGATCTTCTCCATTCGAGAATCTGAACCATCAGAGTCATATCCTTCTCAGGATCCTTGGCCTTGATGTTCCCTGGAAAGCCCTATAACAACCATAGTATTCCCACGGCAGCCTCCTTTGTCACCCAAGTCTCCGTTCCAATGTCCCTGTTTTTTTTTTTTTTTGCATTTTTCCGAAGCTGGAAACGGGGAGGCAGTCAGACAGACTCCTGCATGCGCCTGACCGGGATCCACCCGGCATGCTCACCAGGGGGTGGTGCTCTGCCCATCTGGGGCGTCACTCTGTTGCAACCGGAGCCATTCTAGCGCCTGAGGCAGAGGCCACAGAGCCATCCCCAGCGCCGGGGCCATCTTTGCTCCAATGGAGCCTTGGCTGTGGGAGGGGAAGAGAGAGACAGAGAGGAGGGAGAGGGGGAGGGGTGGAGAAGCAGATGGGCGCTTCTCCTGTGTGCCCTGGCCGGGAATTGAACCCGCAACTCCTGCACGCCAGGCCGACGCTCTACCACTGAACCAACCGGCCAGGGCCCCAATGTCCCTGTTTTAAAGAGGCCTTCCTTCCATGACCGCCGTATTTAAGCGAACCCTCTGCATGCTGACCAGTTACTATCGGATCACTCTTTCTCTATTTACTTTACAGCCTTTATTTCTATGAAGTTTTCTTTTGTTCCTTGCTTATGTGTTTATTTCCTGTCTCCTTCCCGGCCCCGCTGCTGGACAGAATGTAGGTTAGTTACATTTATGGAAGTTTCTTTGTCCTGTTCTCTAGCTCTCTCTTTTTATTATACATCGTCGGGCTCTAGGAGAGTACGCCCTCAATTCCTAACAGCTGAAGGAACACAGGACTCCACATGGGTATCAATGCGCCCACCAGGGGGCCCTTTCCGCTTCCTGAACTTGATCAAAGAGTCTGAAACAGTCTTCCCGCATATACCCTTCCCGCCCCTCCCCCAAGCGTATGCGACCCAAACCATGACCCAGAACACTCCATCTCCAGCAGAAATTGATAGAGAAACACCTTCTCTCTGCTCTGCTCTCATCAATAATGAAAAATACAGATGGGGAGACAGCACGAAGGTGTGAACCTCAAGTGGAGAGGCGGCGGCGCGCACGGCTTGCAGTGGGCCAGCCCCGGGTTTCATATGAGGCCGTGAGTTAAAGGGTCTTGGATGTCAATTGGAAAGGAGAAGGAGCGGAGAATTGGTTGGCTCATTGTCCCTTCTTTAGCGAGAAATAAAATGAGAAACAAACAAGAAGCTGCTGAGGAATGGAGAATCCCCAAACACCTGATTATTCTCGATACCGCCAAAGTGCAGGGACAGGAATTCAGAGAGTAATCAAAATGCTGAGAGAAACAGAGCCGATGGCAACTTTATTTGCTTACAGCTGAACTCATGGCCAAAGGATTCCCCCCATTTCCCGCAAACAAAGGCTTCCTTCTCTGGGTTGTGTGAATCCTGTAAGGGTCCCCTTTTCTTTCTTTTTCTTTTCTTTTTAGAGAGAGAGAGAGAGTCAGAGAGAGGAATAGATAGGGACAGACAGGAACGGAGAGAGATTAGAAGCATCAATCATCAGTTTTTCGTTGCGACACCTTAGTTGTTCATTGGTTGCTTTCTCACATGTGCCTTGACTGCGGGCCTTCAACAGACCGAGTAACCCCTTGCTCAAGCCAGCGACCTTGGGTCCAAGCTTGTGAGCTTTGCTCAAACCAGATGAGCCCGCGCTCAAGCTGGAGACCTCAGGGTCTCGAACCTGGGTCCTCTGCATCCCAGACCGACACTGTCCACTGCGCCACTGCCTGGTGAGAATGGTCCCCTTTTCTTCCTCTTCCTTCTCCCCTTCTTTGCTTTCCCTTCTTCTTCCTCTTTGTATCCTTCTCCAGTACCCCAGCATCCTTTCTCTCTTTCGATTCTAATCCTTAATACATATAAACATTCACACTATGACATGAGCCTGAGAAATTGGTTACAGTGGAATGATATTGAATACATCCCTGGATGAAAATATGGCTTCAATTTTAGCATTAGCTAAAGAAGGAGTTTTATGGTAATAAATCATATTATTCAACCAAATTGATATACAATCTCAGTGATTTCACAGAGCAACAACAAATAAAACGTTGGACTTTTGGAAAACATCTTCACCAGATACGGGACTCAAGACATAAATAAAGATTAATTTGTAATCCACTTAGACACTAAGATCAAAAACGTTAGTTCATCATTTCTTATCAAATATGCAAAAACAGTTATTCTGTGATGGATTCTCTTGGTCTTTAAAAATGTTCCCTCTGGCTCATGGAGTCAATGATAAATTAAATTTATATATACCTTGTCCTGTTTTTATGCAAGTGCCGTTTTCAAGTGTTAAAATAGACACAAGTAATAATACGGTATGTTTTAGACCAGCAGGGAAGCCAGTAGCCACGTGTCCCTTTTTAAGTGGAAATGCATTTAAATTTAAGAAAATTAAAAGTTCAATTCCTCAGTCACCATAACCCCATTTCAAGTTTTCAGGAGTAACATGTGGCTAGTGCCTATACATTGGAAAATGCAGATATAGAATATTATCTATTGTTACGGGACGTCCTATTGACTACTCTTCCATGGCAGACATTTATTAGGGGAGAGGTACAGATCGAGTTACAAGTGCCATGCAAATGGTATCATTGTTTTTGACATTTTTCTGTTAATTACTTACATTGGTATAATCATTTAACAACGTCTCTCTCCCCAAATAGGTTGCCAACTTCACAAGAGCGTTTTCTGCGTTGCTCTCACCGTAACCCCAGAGCCTGGCAAAGGCTAAGCACAAAGCTGGCATGTGATAGATCTTTGTTGAGTGACTGAATGATGGAATGGATGTCAAATGGCGGTGCCAAATGATCACAACACATGTCTATCTACAGACACACATACACAGAAAGAGAGACGAATGACAGTTAGTTACATATAAATGTAAATAAGTGTCTATTTTCCTTATTGTTTTCTCTGCCTATGCAGAATCTGGAAATCGATTCCACCCTTAACATATGGGGCTCTTCTTGCCTAAATGAGCAAATGAACCCTAGCCATATTGGTTGAAGAAACTGTGAAATTAATTGTGTTGACGTCTACTTGGGCAGAAAACGGTTAACCCAGCGTGACAGGGTTATGATAGTGACTGAACACTCCTCTGAGGCCCTTGAGAAAGAGTTGTTTTCATCTCATTATGTCTGCCTTGATAATTATAACCAACTCATCAGCCTTGAGTTGAGCACCACATATAATCACTTTCCTGCATATTTTTGAAGAAGGAAGCATAATAAGATAAAATTTGCAGACTAATTTATGACATTTTGTAGATCTATTTTCAGGAAAAGAAAAACTACTACACAGTGGGGGATATTAAAATTCACTTTAAAATGGTGTAGATTTATTTCAGAACTGTGCTTAAAACTCTAAAAGAGAAAAATGTCCCCTACGTAAAAAACAGTAAACACACACTAGACACTTGTTCTATTAATAATAATAATAATATAAAACCTTTTTAACTTGCTACCCAAATCAATCTTCTTCTTTAATTTGAAGAACGTTATTATCAGAAGAAAGCAAAATTCCAATATCTGGTTAAATGTACAGATTAAAACACCAAATACAGGAACCTACCATTACACAAAACATATAAGGAAGATGTTATTGGCATAGACTGAACATTAACATACTTGTGCATTAAAATAACCCTGGGAGGACTTTTTTTCTGGATTCCAAGTACAGTCCCCCCACCCCATGTGTGAGGGATACATTCCAAGACCCCCAGTGGATACCTGGAACCAGAGATAGTACTGAACTCTATATGCACTATGATTTTTCCTATACGTACAACTTATGATAAAGTTTAATTTATAAATTAGGCACAGTAAGAGATCAATACCAATAACTAAACATATGACAGAAGAATGATAACAATATACTATAAGAAAAGCCATGTGAATGTTCTCTCTCTCTCTCTGCCCCATTGCACGATAAGTCCAACATCAATACTCTGGACAAAGGGAGGTTCACGTCTCAAGCAGAACAGAGCGGGTTAATGCAAAATTCCAGTACACTAATCAGAAGGACACACAATTTGAAACTCATAGGTTGTTTATTTCTGGAACTTTCCATTTCATAGGGCCAGAACCAAGTGGACCGTGGGTAACAGAAACTGTGGAAAGCGAAGGCAGGCATTGGGGGACTACTGTGCCCGTACTTGAGAACTAAACAGTGCAGCACTTCATGCTACTCTCAGTGACGCCCCTGTCCTTAGACTGCAAGTCACCTGTCAGCCATCATAGGGACATTTCACTAATCAAAAGAAGCGAACAATTAAAAAAAAAAAACCCACCAAATCTCTGGGCTAACCACAAAACAAAATCAATCAAACAAACAAATAAAATAAACTCCAACAAAACCATCTGTCTGTTTCTATTTTGGGGCACAACAGCTAAAAACGGCACTAAAGAAGATTAGAAGCGAACATGGTCACTGCTCTTACCTGGAGGGGTGAAAAGCAAGAAAACGGGTTTCCAAATTTGGCCATGGGGGCTACCAAACTATTCTTGATGGCAGAAGGAAGCATGTGAGACTTAAATGATTTACTCTTGTGAAACATTAGGTGTGGGTGGTTTAGTAAAAATCAACCAAACATGTCCATCTGCAAATTGGGAACCTGCATTTATGTCCAGTTCCTAATTAAAGAGCATTGTTCCCACCCGTTCCCTTTCTTTCCCTGGACAACCCGCTGCCCTAATAGGATAGACACTCACAGAGAACGCGCAAGTCGTACCTTCAGCTGCGGCTCACTTCCCAGTCTAACTGTGGAACACAAAGCGGCACGCGTGAAGAGAGGAACAAGGAGTCGCTCCCTTCCAAGAGCCCTGCTTTCTCTCCTACACATCTTTTGCCCTTTAATGTTTGCTTCCTCGTTCACTTATTCCAAGTGTCCGTTTCATAGCTCAAAAGAAATGCCTAAAAAAATTTTCAACTGCCTTCTGAAGCGAAACAAAACCTTTCCATCTTGGAGGCATTTGTAGGAGAGCCCAGGGAAGCAAAGGAAGTTCAAAAGAACTCTGAAAGTAAGAACTTTTCCTGGTGGGGAGAGAGTGTGATTAACCTAGAGACTGAATTATGCTTGTCTAACTTAATTTCCAGTTTAAGAGAATTACTTCTTTTCCCCCTTTTACTTTGATAACTGCCAACATTTACATATATTACACAGCACTTACAACACTAAAACTACTCTGACAATCATACCTTCGCCTTTAAGTTAAACGCTAGCGACTCAGGAAAGAATAGTGTTTGTAGGAAGGCCGTGATTAGACATACTTTAAGATTCACAGCAGGGTTCTGAATTGCCATAAATACCTCATACATAACTTTCACGATGCTTTTCATCTTCTAACATGGGATTACCCACCTAATAAAGTGCAATAATATCCTTCCTCGCTAGACATCATTTGCTACCCGTATTTACCCAAGCTAGAAAAATGTAGAAAGATTATTCCTTCCAGCCTTTTTAATTACCAGAATCCAAGTTGCTTTTAAAATACCATAGCCTCCCTTGAGATTTCAGGAGAGCTGGAGATCACCATGGCAATGAGAAAATAGTGCCAGCATCCTGTTGGCATCTACTCATTACGCATCTCGGGAGACGTTCGCATGGGGAGAAAACCGAACTTGTGTAAAAAGCAGGCTTTCTCCCTCCAATCCTTTATTTTGGGAATTCAAAGGACAAATTTTGTATTACAGAAGGTAAATAAGAGGGATGTTGTAACCATATGCCCTCCTCTAATATACACAAATAGAACGCAATATTAGTGAACTCTCGTGGTACATAAAGTGGAAATGGAAAGTTAACAGACAGGAGCCCACATACGACGTCCGGGTGCTGGTTATAATTCACTCCTCGTGCTGCACTGATCTCTCGTGAAACTGTCTCTCCGACGGCGAGAGGGTCCATACATCTGCACTCATGGACTGTGGGTACTGTCTTGTTGCACCCTGTCATTCAGTGTTTCATTGCCGTCTGCTTGGACTATGTAGGCGATGGACAACCAGGAGTGGGAATGGTGTATACATCCGTGTGTGTCACTATGAAAGGATCCGGTAGGAAAGCTGGGCGAGATGTGTGCAGAATATTATAGAGATACCAAAACATAGTTCCATGTAGAATCTTCAATATGCTACAACAGTAGTTATAATATTAAAGTAAATGTAACCGAGTAAATATAAATTAGAATGTCATCATATATCAGTGCATATGTATTAGCAATAACATGATACTGTTATTTCTCACTATCTCCACTGCTTTCTTACCTATGGGGTGAAGTGCCTATTTTATCTGTTCTGTTTAAGTGAACTAATCCTAGGACATTTTTTTCTTTTTATTAAATTTATTGGGGTGACATTGGCTAATAAGATTATCTAGGTTTCAAGTGCACATTTCTATGATACATGATTGGTATATTGCATCATGTGCCTGCCCACCACCCGAAGTTAAATCATCTTCTGTCACCATATATTTGACCCTCTTCACTCTTTACTGTCCCCTCCCCCCATCTCCCTTTAGTGGGCACCAGTCTTTCGAGTTCAGCCAGAAGACACCCTCCCAACTCCAAAAGGAGAAAGGCTGAGTCCAGGGAATTTCCTCTTCGAAGCTGGATTTGGACAAGAAAGGCTCTGAGCTGGCCTCCCCAGGGGTTCTTAGAGCGCTGGTTCTGGAGCCGCTTTGTGTCCTGTGAAGGTAAGCTGGTTGCTGGCGACAACTTTGGACCCTGTCCTGCAACTCTAACCCAGAAGTCCTGATGGAAGAACAGATGCTTTTCAATGCCTCTGCATGCTTCCCCCCCTCCCCCCAAATTAACGCTGTACTCACTGATGGGACCAGAGAGAGTGGATCAATGAAATCAATGAAATCAATGAAATCAATGGCAATGGACCCAAGAGATTCTTGGAACAGAACATTCGCAGTGGCTTCCCTGAAGATACAGTCCCGTAGTAGACTTGGGAGAACAGGAATGTGGTTAGAACCTGGTCATGAGGCACCATAGCAACTACTCAGGCTTTCAGGGCCTCAGTTTTCCTATCTGTAAAATAGGGATGCTATGTACGTTGGTGGTTTAGGTTTACTTGAGACGATGACAGCAAGCAGTCTGCCACATAATAAACACTAGATCGGTGTTGCTATTCCTCTGTCACCCCCAACAATTGTTGAGTCATCGTGTGTAAAACGTGTCGTTTTTAGAAGAGAACTAGAGGGCACTGGGGATGGTAGCATGGCAGGAACGATGCAAATCAAAGGAGGACAGCTGAACCAGGAGAGGAAGGTTCTGTCTTCCGTTAGCAATAGCCTTTGGTAGATGAACGCCTGCACACTGAAAATACATTTCAGTCATTCTGACTTTCCACTAATCTCCATGTTTCGTGACAGCAATGGAGTTTTTTTTTTTTCCCTTGATTTTTTGGGGGAGAGTGGTGAGAGGAGTGATAGGGCGATGGGTTTACACAAGGCCGTTCTTGCTAAAAATTTTAACAAAGACCTACTTGTGCATTGAGAAGGCTAAGTGCAAACATTCCTACCGACTGTAGCAAGTTCGATGTCCAAACCTGCGGTGAGTTGATGTGTCATGTTTTCATATAAGAGGCCTCCTTCCTCAGACACAAATATGTCTGAAATTGCTGAAGGAATACTAAACAATGAAAGAAATCCAAACAGTTCTCTATTTATTCTCCTTAATGAGAAGAGCAATACAAGGAATATTTCAGCAGCACTTGAGGGCTAGTATTTTCTGAGAAAGTAATTGGTTTGAGAATTAACCTTTTGTCTCAGGATGGGTCCACTTACTGTGCATGTCGGTGATGCTAGCATTCACATCATAAATCTCAACCAGAGACAAAAAGCAGAGTCAGTGCTGACCAAGTCCTTCGTCCTCATCTGCTGCCTTCTCTGAGCCTCAGTTTCCCCAATATTTCAAAATTCAGCTTTGGGCTAGCTATTTATCGGTACCTTAGATCTTTCTGGGATTCTAAGTGATGAATAAAAATGTAATTTTATTGTTTACAGGCATTTGATTCAGTTTCACTAACATCTCTGTTGATCCCTTAGCCTCCTGGTAGCTTGTCTTCCCTTTCCCTTTTTTAATAATTGAGAGTATCTGCCCATGCAAAGGAAGACTGATCTGATAATAAGGTAAGGTGATTATTGTAAATCCTTGAAATTAATGTTCCCCAAATGAAGGACTCAGAAAGAGCTCCTCGATTCTGCACCGATGGGTCCTGGCAGTTTCAAACGAGTCATTTCAGTCTGGGGACTATGGTGAGGTTTGGAAGCAATCTGTTCTTTTATCTGAGCTTGGGTCAGAACAAACATATTATATTTCAAACTGCCACAGCCAATCGCTCTTTCTCTCCCTAATCTGTATCCGTAAGTAAAATTGCAAGGACTTTTGGTGCCTCGAAAATTGTTTGACATAGGCGAACTGGTCCAATTCCCTTCTCAGTCATTTAGGTTTTTACATCCTGAAGACAGTCCCTCCCGGACATTAGTTTCTTTCCCACACGAGAAGAGGCGGGTTATACACAATTCCCTCCCCGTGCCATCTGAACCTTGGACTCTACCATAATGAATAGTAGAAGACGCTACAGATCGACAATGACTTTTTTTTTTTTTTTCATTTTTCTGAAGCTGGAAACGGGGAGGCAGTCAGACAGATTCCCGCATGCGCCCGACTGGGATCCACCCGGCATGCCCACCAGGGGGCGATGTTCTGCCCCTCTGGGGCGTCGCTCTGTTGCATCCAGAGCCATTCTAGCGCCTGAGGCAGAGGCCAAGGAGCCATCCTCAGCGCCTGGGCCATCTTTGCTCCAATGGAGCCTTGGCTGCAGGAGGGGAAGAGAGAGACAGAGAGGAAGGAGAGGGGGAAGGGTGGAGAAGCAGATGGGCGCTTCTCCTGTGTGCCCTAGCCGGGAATCGAACCCGGGACTCCTGCACGCCAGGCCGACGCTCTACCGCTGAGCCAACCGGCCAGGGCCGACAATGACTTTTAAGAGTGCTTGCTCCATTTTGATTCTAGACTTCAGAACAGTCTTTCTAATGAATGAAAACATTATCTTTAATAGTAAACAAAACATGCGGAAATGATGTGTCTGTACAGAAGGAGAGCTGGATGCAAGCACTGTTTCTACACTGCTTGTTATCTTGATAGAACCTGACTGTGAACATCAAGAAGGGAGAGACTCGTCCTGACACATTTCAAGAACCAATGTTCAGTCACTACACTCCATGTGGGTCAGACGAGGCATTACCCTTTCAGAGATCGTATATTTCGAATGTGAGACTAAAATACCATGTGCTTTCGCAAATGTGCATTCCGCATATTGCATCAGAGTGGGAAAGGCAGATGTTATCTATCAATGAGAGATACAACTTGTCTACTGGCTGTCCCAGGAAAGAGGGAAACCGGAAGTTGGCCCCTGGTGTTGTATGATGTGATCTAAAATATTGTCTATTTTTGAATTTTTTCAATTTTATTCAATATTCCTTTCTATCCAGAGGGGAACATGTGACTAAGAATGTACACAAAAGTCTAGATAGGCATGAGAAAAGTCACATTTCAGCACAGAAAGGTACCCCGAGTAATCTCTAAATTTGCACGTGTTTGTCATCCAATGAAATCTGCATGAAAGGATTGTCATGGTTAGCCAACGAAATGGGTATTTTGCTAAGACGAGAGAGAAGAAAGTTGCAAGTTTTGTTGCTATACAAGAAGCCATTCCAGAAATGCTTGTAAAAAGTAATACCAAGATCTACAATGGTGGCTTACTCAGAGCCCTAAAAGAAACAGCTGTGGCTGGGACGTTCTTTCTTTCTCATTTCAGTAGTATTTCTATGAACACAGTGGACAGACCCAAAGGATACAGTGTGCATGTTGTCATCCAAAGGCAAATCCATAAATCTCAGCATGAAGATAAGAAGTGACTACTTATAGCTTCAATGTAATTCTTAATTCCCAACTTCTCTTCTCAGAGAGAGCAGCGGACACTGACCAGGGTTCTGCCATCTTGGGTGAAGTTTGTTGTTAAATGGGCTTTAGCAAAGAGCATAGAACTTATAACCCTAAACACAGTGCAAATACAGTCTCATTTCCTAGGGTTCAAACAGAAAGGCAGAATTTATATCCATCAGAAGATGATTCAGTTAGGGGTACATGAGTAAAAGAATTTCTGCAAAGATGACAGAATGCTTCTAGTTTTAACATGACCGAGAAGGCCAGCTCAAATATTCCTGAGTGATTCAACTAGGACCAAAACTGATCTTTTTAGTCATTGCTCCAAACTGAAAGGAGGTGTAATCTCTAGCAGGCGAGGGTGAATTCCACAGGGATACAGGGACATGTGTCTGTTTTATCTGTCACTGTATCCTTAGAAACAAGGGCAGCACCATGTAAACCGTGAGCACTTGATTAATACTTTGTTAAGGAATAATTACTAAATGAAAGAGACCACACAGCTCACAGGATGAAAAATCATGTAATTATTAAAATAAAGTTTTCAAAGGATAGTAAAGGACCACAATATCTAATTTAAAATTTCTAACCGACAGTGTGATATAAATCTCATTTTATTAAACAATCTATAGTATATGCACAGAAAATATCTGAGCCCATATTTTCTTTATAATATTCAAATGTTACGATAAAGCCAGAAAAAATATTAAAAATTCATGTTTTTCCCATCCATAAATAATATATGTTTTCTTGAAGTAATAGTGAATGTATCTTTAAAAATATAATAAAAGCTGAAACTTGCCAACATGACTTGGAATATCCTAACTCCAAGCTCATGGGACAGATCAAAAGCTTTCAAGTTCAAGTCTGCAGAAGTGACCAGGGTATGATGATAGAAAAAAGAAAATCATAAGACAGGCTTCTAGAAGGAAACCACATCTCTGAGGCACCATTTGTGTGAGTAGGACAACTTCACAATCAATGTAAAATTTTGTGTGTAACTGGTATGAGAGTTAAGTTGGTAGTTTTAAATATATGGAAAAAACAAGATCCAAGAAGGATCTGGGCTGTCTTACCCCGAGTTGTAGCCTATAAATAACCCAGTTTTCATATGGAGAATTACAGTAGTCTAGACTTCAAGTAATAAAGACATTTACCAACATTTCCACATTGTTCTTGCTGAGCGGGGACGTCACTGCCAAGAGGACAGAACGATTGCTCCGGTCACAACAGCAAGATGTTTACCCACTGATGAGGCAGATGTCCACAAGATACAAAGACACTTGCAAGCTTGGGATGCTTTTACAATCACATCCCATCAAAGGGGTTATCAGAGAAGCAGCCAAACGCAGCAAGCACTTGGAGCTAAGAACCTGCATTTGATGCCATTTTGATTCAGTTTCATCAAACTGTGTGACAGTCTTCAGTGGCCAATCTGGGATTTGGCAGGTACAGGTGGTGGGGTGCCACTCCCTGAGGACTGCTGGCTCAGTGCATTTTGGCTCCTTTTCTGCATTTCCCATCCTGCTACTGTGCTTCTCTGAACACGCACCCTCTCCATAGTGGACCTGAAGTTATCTGTAAATTGCAAAGCATTATGAACTAGTTACTCCTTACTGCGCCACGGTTAGGGTGTTTGAGAACAGGGACTATGTCCTCTTCATTTTACTTGTAAATAAATATTAAGTGTAATGCCAACGATAGTTATCTTTGTGGCTACGCTGTATAAACATTGTATTAAGATCTTTATAGGCACCCTTGCTGCTGCTCATAACTTTGTGCAAGATACTACTCTCGTTTTACAGACAAAAATTGACCCTCAAGAAGTTGGGGTTTTTTTTTGCAAAGTATCATAAAGCTGCTATGTATGATGATTGTATAATACTGCCCACTGCAGCCAGACAACTATAAATCATTCAATAATGGTCAGTGACTGAAATCCTTCAGACCTGCCTCACCTCCCCCTCCAGAAAAAGCAAATGTTTAATGATAATTAAATCAAGCAAATCAAAAAAATTATTATTATAAACTTGTCAGAGCATTTAATATGATAATAATTATTAAGAAGTACCAAGAAAAGGCCACTGCATGAATTAATTCTCAGACTCATTGCACCAAGAAACACTTTTTCACAGAGTTTCATGCTGGACTGATTTTCTATGGATTAGACTTAGAAAACTTCTACCCTGGGGAATCTAGAGCCATCAGACTCTTCAGAGCGCTCAGCGCAGTTATTGCTGACACACAAAGGTATAAAGACCAACCACGTCTTTATGTGAAATCAGCATTTTATCTTCTGTAGCTATGTTTCAGAAAATGCAATTTGGCCCTTGGTAGACTAATATAATGAGCACTTTTTAACAGACATACACTATTTCTCAAGAAGAAAAGGAAGTCATGGAGGAATTTCCTGCATTATTCTATATAAATGTATAAGAAGATTTTTACAAAACGGTAGGAAAAAATTTGCCCGATTAAAAGAAATGCGTCCAAACACCAAACTGAGATATTCAAAAGGGAAGAAAGGTTTTATTAGAGAGAGAAAAAAAAGTACCTAATTATATACCCTCAAGTTAAAGAGAAATATATTGTTAAAGATAAAAACATTTTTTCACTTTCTAGAAATACACAGAGTTGAATAATCAAAATGAAACTTTAATAAAATTGAATTTAATATTTATAAATAAATGTTTAAAAATTTAACGAGGCCCTGGCTGGTTGGCTTAGCAGTAGAGCGTCGGCCCAGCATGTGGAAGTCCCAGGTTTGATTTCCGGTCAGGGCATATAGGAGAAGTGCCCATCTGCTTCTCCACCCCTCCCCCTCTCCTTTTTCTCTGTCTCACTCTTCCCCTCCTGCAGCCTAGGCTTCATTAAAGTAAAGTTGGCCAGCGCTGAGGACAGCTCCATGGCCTCTGCCTCAGGCACTAGAATGGCTCCAGTTGCAAAGGCATAACGCCCCAGATGGGTGGAGCATCACTCCCTGGTGGGCATGCCTGGTGGATCCTGCTCAGGTGCATGTGGGACTCTGTCTCTCTGCCTCCCTGCTTCTCACTTCAGAAAAATACAAAAAATAGATAAAAATATAAAATAAAAATTTAATGATTCTCTGATTTATTTGCTTGAAAAAACAAATAAAAATAAGAAAGTACTGAAGAGGAGCAAAACAAGGAGGAGAACATTCCTCTATTATTAAATTTAAAAAACTTAGTATACATTAAATTTATAAACTTAGTATAATAAAATGGCAGAGTTAACAGTAGGAAAATATATATATATATATATATATAGATGCACACAAACATATAGAGCAAAATGCCCTGAAATAGACTCTATTATACAAGAAACTGAATATAAAATAAAGTAAAATTCTAATAATATATAATCTTTTGGGTAACATTGATCTTCATCTGACATACACATTTTTGAATGTATTAAATGCTTTAATGTTATTATAACTGTTTTTTAATTACTAGGAAAATAGCACATATTTATTGACTCTTGTAATAGGGATTCTTTTAAAGCTGAGAACCAAATCGAGATAGCTAAAATATTAGGAGATCTACTATGTAAAGATTTCAAATATCTTCATGTGAAAAAAAAAACAAAATAGAAAAATTACTGGTGTAGAATATTAACCATGCATATGACCAGCATTAGTTCACCATATCCTAAAAATATTAAGGATATTTATGTAAATAAAGGAAAAACTCTTACACTGTTTTAGGTAAAATATACTAAAGCAGAAGATTCAGTGAAAACCGAATAGATCAAGAGATCCAGTGTTTAACCTCATCATAAATATTATATAAATTTAAAAAATAATAACTGCTATTACTTATTACATAGGCAAGATACTAAAAAATGACCCTAAACTATTAGCAGTATTTATCTTTTCATAGTAACATATCAAAATAATTTTACTCTTACTTGTATGGTTTTCCAAATTATTTAAAATAAAGTGTAATTGGATGTATACAATTATAAAATTAATAAAAATTATTTTTTAAAAGTCATATATTTCTTTAAAAGTCAAAATAACATATTTTAAGGAACAGACTTTGGCAGGACATTAATGTGATGTTTTTGCATGCTATTTTAATACATTAGACTAGTTCCAACAGCATAACAATGAATGTAGGAAACAAAGTCCCAATTTTAAAAATATTTGTTTAAAAGGGTTAAACCAACAGATTTGGGTGAAATAATGGGCGTAATTGTTTTCTGGATTTTACAAATTTCCTGTAAGGACCATACTACTTTTATAGTTAGAGAATGTATATTTAGATAAAAATCTGTTGATTTCTATTGCTATTCTAAGTTTCCCAAAGATTGTATTTTCAAGAAAGCAAGGGACACAATATGGTATAAAATGTGGCACTTAGCCTTTCTGTGTCTTCCACACCACAATCCACATTCATTTTTGATGCTGATACTATTTTTCTTAAAAAACCCACCTAGTCTTACAAAGAGTCAAATTTCATTGCTGATTTGCTGATATTCATCAAATGTTAAAGAATGTGTATATTGTGCATTAAGGAAATACTGAGAGATAACAAATGACAAGTTGGTGGCTTTATAATGACATTTAAGACGATACATCATGCTCTCATTGAGAGAAACATTAGTTCATCTGGTTTTTATGTTTCTTGGCAGAACTGAGGGAAAGTTTCAAGAACAAAGAAACAAGACAAATTAAAGGGGACCTAACATAAATGAAAAACGAAAGTCCACATTCTACTTGTTGAATAGCTGGGCACACTAACTTATACAGTGCTTTACAAACAGAAAGAAAGTCTATATGGGTTCTACCGGTTTCCTCCGTAAATTCAGTCAATCTCTGCAAATGATTTCACATATACGTACTTTAACTAAAATCTACCTAGAGTAGAGCTTTTAATTTTTGTTTGTTTGTTTGAGCTTCCCAAGTGATTGTGAGAAAAAAAAATGGTTAGAAAGGTAATCCATAACAATGCTTCTTTATACCAATTTGTTGCAATAAAACTAATTGTACTATAGCTACATAATTATCTTCTAAAATAAATTTTACTCAACACACCCAGTTGATGGAAAGAAATAATACTATCACAGTCTGTCTAGAAATAATGTAAGTGACCGCTCAAATTAAGGAGGAACTCCATGCATGAATATTCCAGGCAAACACACAAACTATTGTATCCCGAGACCCCGTATCTAACCACTAGGACCCTGCTTAGACTAGCAGCTGTAACCAGGCGGGCAATCAAGACAGCACATAAAGACAAGAGGAAATTTCCCTCCGAACACCAGTTTTCAACAATGTCCTCCAGCATACATTTTCATGTTGCAATTATGTTGCAGTTATTCCATTTATGATGAAACATATGGAAACTTAATTCTCTGAGAAGGGGAACAATAAACCTTGGGAATATCACTCACTTTCAACAGACTGAAATGGTCTGATCACCTCCTGCCATCCCTGCCTTTTTCTGAGCGTCCTGCCTCTGTGGGTCTCAGCATGGGATTCTCATTAATGGCAGCAGAGGGGGGTGCCCGAGCGCGAGGTGACCATGCTTGTGCATTAAATCAGACTTTTGCAAGCCACCAGGCTCTCAGGCTAAGGAGGGAAAAGTGGGAATTTCCCAGTCCCAGTAATGCTTTATGACATATAAAAAGGGAAAATAGTTACACCTTTCACTGCATCACTGTGGGAAACTAATTTGTTTTGACATACTGAGAAGTAATCTGATGTTCGTATTTATTCCCAGAAAAAAAAGAAAAAGAAAAAGAAAAAGAAAAAGCTGTATTAGCTAAAAACAAATTTCATGAATAACACCAGAGGTACATAATCAGACATGTACATCTACTGAGCATGTCTGAGATGCAGGGAATTAACTATTGCTCATAAACTTCTCTTTAAAGAAACCTAATTCCTATCACTTGGAAATCCTTCCCTGTGCCTCTCTCTAGCCCGACGAGGATGCAGGACACAGGACACAGCTGCTTCCATGAACACATGGAAACATTATCCCCAGAACACTGGCGGGCATTGATCCGACCCGCTTGTCTCATGCTTCTCCTTCCAAAGGCCTTGATTGAAGAGCCATTTTCAATACTTTTCTTGGCACAACGACAGTCACTGAAAACCTTTCTGAGCTAAAGCCTGTTTCACAACAAGCTGACACACCACCTTATTTGTTTATCTTCGGTTTCTGAAAAGCTCGTCGCTAAAATTCTATCTAAACCCAAGAATCGCCAAATTAACTCCCATCCCCAAACTCTTCGGGTTAGGAAAGGCGTCCAGAAATACACTGAGCCACAAAGAGAACCGAGAGAAGGGGGAGGAAGCCCCACGAAACCATGGTGAGTGATAAGGGACTCGGAGTTACAAGTATTAAAAGAGATGAATTGCATTAACCCCTGCCCTTCCCCATTATATTCACTGCCCACTAGAAACAACAACAGAATCACTAAATCCCACACTCTCTAATGGGATGGTAATAGGATTCAGAGGCCATTAGGGTAAAAGCAATCCATATTTTACACTGTAATAAGCTCATCCTGAAGATGCTACCCCACCCCCCAGAGATCAACAATTACCAATTTCACATTAACAAATCCACAAGCACTGTCAGAACTGCAAAATCAACTTAACTTAGAACTCAAAGGCCTATTTTATAACCGCATATATGTATATTTGAAGAAAAATCATCACACTAAATTGAAATGCTTTTTTTTTTTACTTTTTGATCCCCCCCCCCTCATTCCAGAACATTCTGGAAATGAGAGAATACGGTAATTGTTATTATGTGGTTATCATTTTTCACAAATGGAATCTATTTTATCATGTCAGGTAAATTCCATTTGGTAAAGAATTCCTTTTAAATAAACATATGCTCTTATTCAAGTAGAAATATAAACTATGGCATGAAGAGTCTCCACAAGAGACGGAGGAGAGGATTTCATGGGACACTCTTTGAAGAAGGAAAGGGCAAGGGAGGCAGAAACGAACATCCTGACATCATCCTCATGGAAGCAAAGACTGGGGCAAAGGGCATATGTAGAAAAATTAAAGCAAGGAGAAATTACAGTTGTGTGCCTAAAGCATTTAATAGGCATATTGTCAGGAGGGTCACAAACTGATCGGCCTTTTAATGTTTATTAGTCTAACTTAAAATAATTTTCTCTTATTTCATTAACATTTGTGTTACACTGTGATTTCTTCAAGAACTTCTAGAATGGCTGAAAGGTTGTCTATGTGTTTGTGTAATATAGAAAGAAATGAATTTTAAAAAATATATATACTTTTGAGTGATGGGTTCTTAAACTTTCACCAGAGATGAAAAGAATTTATTAGTCTCCACATACTCATCTTTTCCACTTTCCGGCCACAATATTAAAAAGTAAAATCCCTAATAATACATAGCAAATACACAAGAGTATAAAATAGAACCAGCTCCCACCCCCCTCCGCCCCGGACTCTCCACGCGGGATCAGATACGCCTTAGCTCTTCCTGTAACCTCCGTCATGCTTTCTGAATAATAATATCATTCCGAGGCCGCTTTAATCATATAAATATATGGAGTAATCCCACTTTATACTTTTTATAAAATATTCACTCCCTCCTTTATACCACAACAAATAGAAATGACAGCGAGCGCAGGATTAGATAGTAAATGTAGAAGGTCATGTAAAATAGTAACAAGGGGAAGATACCATAGCTGAACACTCTCCCCACTGTGTCCTCGGACATCTCACCGGACTCTTCATCCACCTGTGGATTAAAGGGTAGGACTATCTGGGATGCAGCTGAGTCAAAAGTCAGTAGAGATTAAAGCTGTCCACTCATTAATTCCACATCCATTCTCCACCATATTTCAGGGTACTCTGAAAATAATTTCCTGCTTTGAAAGTATGGCTTGATTAAAATAGCAAACTAAAGAAATGAAATAAAATAAAATAAAAAGGAAGTGAAATGGGTACTCTGACAAGCACTGCCTGCCCCAGCTGATCACAGAGAAGGAAAGGGTAGGAACCAGAAATCTCATGTTAGGAATGCAAACGTTTAGTCTCAGAAGGTTAGAACAAAGACTGACAAGCAACCAGGGACAGCTCCATCTTGTCAAATCAGAGACCACGAAGAACTTCTTGCAACATTTAAGAAGAAGAGTTGGAAAACACAGCAGGAAAGTATGATTGGGGAGGGGGGAGAGAAGGTCCAAATGTGAAGTGACTTTGGTCCCCTAGACCCAGCTAAAAATGATCTCATATACACGCATTGCTCTGGATCATCCTTCCTGGATCTCGGTTCCCAGCGAAGTGCCTCTTAGTGAGTATCTACTTGATCTACGTTCATGATGGCAGCCCAGGGTCTTGTTCAACAGCCCTCGGAGCCAAGGTACCAGGTCTTGAAAGCAATCACTAGAGTGGAAAGAGGGAGACACCGCTTTCTATCGTCCACTAAAATAACAAGCCTGTAATAAATCACGTGATCAGAGGCTAAGGGGGAAACCACAGCTAAAAAGTGTACAACCCCCTTCAACTAAGAGGATGGTTTCTGTCCTGCTACCTGGATCGACTTCAAAGTAGACAAGAAGAGGCGGAAGACAGGTGATTCCTTGTGGCTACTTTGAACCTCATCTTGAGAAAGATTGGTCCATACAAGATTTTAATCCTTCCCAGTTTCTTGGAGATGTGATATCTGCCTCTTAATTGACCGACGCTGATGTACTTGATTTGCTGATGTGCTATATTTCAACATTCATTCACAAGTTACAAACTGGTTAAACATATTTTATGCTGCCAGATATGTTACTAGGCATCATGATACAGCTAGTAGACAAGCTTGACCATCTGGAGCCTGCCCTCCCTGAGTTTAAAGCCTTATGTGGAAATGGGACAATTAAACTGGCAGTTTAAGAACAATGTTAGGCCTGACCTGTGGTGGCGCAGTGGATAAAGTGTCGACCTGGAAATGCTGAGGTCACCGGTTCAAAACCCTGGGCTTGCCTGGTCAAGGCACATATGGGAGTTGATGCTTCCAGCTCCTCCCCCCCTTCTCTCTCTCTCTCTCTCTCTCTCTCTCTCTCTCTCTCTGTCTCTCCCTCTCCCCTCTAAAATGAATAAATAAAAAAAAAGAAAAGTCAATTATTTAAAAAAAACAATGTTAGAATAAGGTAAATACATTGTTATAGGGTCAACACAGTGGGAGCTTCTAATTTAGACTTAGGGAGGGGTAGTCCAGGAAAACTTCTGGGAGGAAGAGACATTCAAACTGAGACCTAAAAGATAAATAGAAGGTAGCCAAAGGCAAGAGGGAGTTTTTGGAAGAAGACAAGAACACTAAGTGTTTGCAAAGGCACAGTTACAAAAGCTGGAAGAAGTAAAAGCTATTATGTAGGGATGTAGTGCAGAATGAAGAATCTTGCGAGAACAGGTGTGGGGGACACACAGAGGCAGGGGAGATGGGACATGGGGCCTCTGCTCACAAAGCAAACACTTTCTGAGGACAAGAAATATATTGTATCTTCCTCATTTAATTATTTGGCAGCAAAGTAAGTAGATTGTTCATTGGAAGTGCTCCATCAATATTTATTAAATATCTATTGGATATCTCTTAATGATGACTGGAGCCACTTTAAGTCTAAAGGTTTTTTGTGGGTTTTTTTTTAAATACCCCACATGATTACTCTACAAATACTTGGTAGGTGTTCCTTTGCTTGTTTGTTTTTTAGGCAGTGCAGTGTGTGTGTGTGTGTGTGTGTGTGTGTGTGTGTGTAAAATCATAATGCCTTCTTCACTGTCCCATATCACCTCCTAGTGTCTAATCTATGACAACTCCCCTGGGCATTTGTGTTTGCAACCCCTGGATTAGGACATAAGCACAGAGGAAACTGAGTTAAAAATGCAATCCAGTATGGTGTGAATAGGCAAATATGGGAACTGGTTATTGATAGATTAGCTCCAAGAGTGATACTAATGTGTGCAAGACACATTAACTTCTAAGCCATGGCATGTGACCTCAGCTTAAGTGGCGATCATTCCTTCTCAAATTCGGATGGAGCCTGCAGTCCTGCTCTCCCGTTCTCTCTCGCCCAGGACGCTGGGTAAGAGGGGGTGTCAGAGGCACCAGCAATACAGCGATCACATAGTTCATAACTACAAGCCATCATTCTCCACACTTTTCGAACATGGCTTTTCTAGAGAAAAGCTTGATAAACATGCTCAACCGCGAGGCAATTTGCGAAGCTGTCAAAAATTTTAGGTTTATATATAAAATAAATTACAATTTTCTAATACAGTTCCCAACATCAGAGACATTTAGTTCCTAAGAACAAATAGAATTGTAACATATAAATCATGAAATCATTCATTTCTAAGGGTTGAGGAGACTGAATTGATGGCTACAATAGAAATAGTGTTTTGGAAATAACAGTCAAGTGTTTAATAACAATTTACTGTTTTGTTCTAGTAACATTAAAAATACCTTCAGAAAAGGTTCTGAGGTTCCCAGTCTTATAATAAACCATAATAAAGTAATTACAGCTTGGGTTTCTGTCAAGGTTCTTGACATGTAAACGTTCATTGATGTGAAATTTGCTTAAAACAAATAGATTAGATTCATTTCAGGAACAAGAATGACATGAATTTTTTTTTGGTTAATGCTGATTAATGATTTTAGTTCCTAATGCCATTAGTCGACTATCATCATTTTCCCACTTGAAAAAATGGTCTCCAGAATGTGTAGGGCTCATCTAGATGTGAATACCCATTTCTTATATTCTACTGACCTCTAGAGACTATGTGTGCATGTATATAAATCACATACAATATGTGATTATCACCACATAAAACATATACAAATGTCATTGAGAGTGAGAGGAAAAAGGATCTTAACCACAGAAACCTAGTTTATTTTAGAAAAGTATGTACAAATTGTTTACATTTTCAAAGAAGACCTTACGTGCACGTGTTTAATACTAATCATGTCGACAGCACTTTTCCCTGGGTTCTTGCTTGCATAGAACTCAGATCCTACCTCTGACTTGTGATTTGCCACCTGTAAGGGTTGCTAGAGTAACTAGACACCCTGGTTTGGCTTTCCCATAAAGCCTGTTTTATTTTTGGTTGGGACTACATCACTTTATCCAATGATCTTTTCCCCTAAAACTGTACTTGCTCTATTTCTTTTTCAGTCCTCCTCTTGGCCAGTCAAAACGTGTCGAGTGTAGAGGCATCTCGTAAAGGCTCAGATGGCTTTGTACTTTTTGAATTTTTCTCTCTCTCAGTGTTTCCCATTGTAAAATATATCTATGAGTGAAACAGTCAACATTAAAATAATTTCTAATTCAGGACCAGCTCATGACCTTGTTAAGAATTGGGTGTGGTTCACCCTTCTAGCCCCAGTACCTAGCACAATGCATGTCAGGTTGTGGGAAAGTGATGTCAGCTGGAAATGAAACCCACAGTATTTTCCCAGGAATATAGCTGTACTGCACTATATCTTACTAGGAATATACCCAATGTCTTTTATACACCCTCTGGATATAGATATAGACACAGATATCAGTGTAGATACAGACGTATAGGTAGAAATATACACATGTGTATGGAGTAACCACATATGCATGTCTACATGCATATGTCCATATAAACATGCACCTTCATATAACTGGAAAGAGCCATTTTTTACGTATTCAGAACTCGTGGCAAGATTTGTCAATGATTTTTCTAAGAGTTGCCAAGGTTTTCTAGTATCAGTTTTGTGGGCTATATATTATTACTGTTTGTATTTTCATTAAAAAAAATGGATTTAAAACTATTGGTCATTACTACATCCTCAACTACATTTCAACACTTAAATCTTCAAGTAACTATCTTTCTAATAAATTCATTTTTAGTCTAGTGAAAAAAAATATTTTTGGATAATGTTTTTTTGTCCTTTAGTATACTTTTGTCAACTATGCTACACAGTATATATGTTATTACTTATATTACATAATAGATTTAGAAACAGAAACATCTTGTGAAGTCGGATTAGGCACCTCAAAGTGCAACCAGTAATTTATCAATAGATTTGCCACATAAGGATAGTATAAGACAGGGGTCCCCAAACTTTTTACACAGGGGGCCAGTTCACTGTCCCTCAGACCATTGGAGGGCCGGACTATAAAAAAAACTATGAACAAATTCCTATGCACAATGCACATATCTTATTTTAAAATAAAAAAACAAAACAGGAACAAATACAATATTTAAAATAAAGAACAAGTAAATTTAAATCAACAAACTGACCAATATTTCAATGGGAACTATGCTCCTCTCACTGACCACCAATGAAAGAGGTACCCTTCCAGAAGTGCGGCGGGGGCCGGATAAATGGCCTCAGGGGGCCGCATGTGGCCCGCGGGCGTTAGTTTGGGGACCCCTGGTATAAGAGAACACTGCATTTTTTTATAAGACATTGTTACAAAGTAGTTGATGTAACCAAAAGATTTTGAAAATGTCCAAGTTGCAACTGATGTATAAGAAAAGGAGAGGAAATCAAAATCTGATTCTGTTGTGATACCCAGAGGATGGAATTCTGTGCCCTGACCTGTTAGCTCGGAAGGCAGCTAGTAATGTCTGGGTCTATCCTATGATTACAGCCTCTTTGGAAACGCCAGCTACACAGTCCTGCACTTCAACCTTATCACTAGATGAGAACTAAGTTTACTAGAAAGGAATGCACTTGACCTTTCTAAGTGTGAAGAGGGGTTGATGAAACAGTATCATGACCAACAGCTTTCAATCCATACTTTAAGGGAGAATGTAAACAGTAATAGACTATGTAAAATGGAAATATTACATATGAAGTCCTTTTACCATCTCAGCCTCATTCTGGTATCTAAGAGGCTTTCAAGTCCTCTGGGACTTAATTTTTCAAGGTTGGGCTGTAAGTCAGCTTATGATGGAAATGTGATAGTACAAGTGAGGCTTAGGCACCAATAATCCACTTTTGTACTTAATACTAGAGGAATATACCAATCACAACCCTGAGAACCACACAAGGTACAGCGGGGCTTGATCTAAGTGGCTGTGTGACATTTCCAGCCAGGCACACTATCCAACCAATTGATTCAAAATAGTGGTTGGTCTGGGTGTAGGAGAGGTAAATAATGCAATCTAGAACAATACCAATTACCTAGCATTGTTCCCAATGTTGCTTTACTCTTTGCCTCTTAAATAGGTGGGTAAGACTTTGCCATATTAACAGCTCTCATAAACCATCCTTTGACAGTAGGAAGACCCCCTCCAATCAAACTGAAATTCAGTTAGTTAATTTTGAACAGTTTCAAAAACTTAGCCACACAGATGTTTCATATAATTAGCTCTTTTAAAGGATAATACATGGGTCTGGATGTTGCCACTCACATAAGCTCTTTGCTACCATTAGGAGAGGTGCCAAAGATTATGGAAATCATTCATGTCAGGCAGGTAGTTAGAAGACAGGGGAGTCAGAGAAGAACTCTGGATAATCCCTATGCTGGAAATCCAACTCTTAGATAATCAGGACCGTACCACACATGCAATTATACTACTGCCCAGTTAAGAAAAATATGTAATCCGCTCCGTTTCAAGCCTATAAAGTCACATTTCTCGAAAACTTGTATTTCAGCCTCCAATGGCTGAAAAAAGTTTTTCTTTCTAGATTGTCTCCAATTACAGAAATCCTTCCCAAGTACAAGGCTGCCGAAGTATATTAAACCTGTAGGGTACCGTGTAGCCGGCTGTATTACAGCACTTTACAGCCCATGTGACCTCGATGCATGATGTAATACTACTGAAGCAATTCACCACAATCTGATAACACTATTTGTTCAGCTCACAAATGTTGTCTTACATATGGGGGGTAAATTGTCTTTGAACAGAAGGCTCAGAATAGTAAGCAAAGGGAGGTACACATAGATTTATATTAACTTGAAGAATCCTGTCCCCCAATACGAATGCACACAGAGAGAGAGGGAGGGAGGGAGAGAGAGAGAGAGAGAGAGAGAGAGAGAGAGAGAGAGAGAGATTTCATGGGTAATTTCATGGGTAAACAAACACAGGACTGCATGAATTCAGTAGGTTTCTGGTCTACCCAGCGCTAATGGAGTTACTGCAATGACCGTACAGGTGTGAGTCAGGAAAAGGTTTGGCCACAGCTGTCTGACAGTCAGAATAACTGGAGTCAATGGTGAAAAGTCAGCTGCACTGCAAGGCTCAGCATTGATATTACAGCAGAATATGGTTGGTGCCTAGTGGATAACAGAAATAATAGAGTTGTAAATTTCCATTGTATTAATACACATACCTCCAGTGAACATAAGGATGTGTACGTTACGGATTTGTGAGTGCTGATTTTTCCAGGGTTTTCAAAGCCCTCTGCAAACACACAGAAGCAAATCAGTCAAGTAAGGCAGGCTGGAGGAAATGGAAAAAAAAAATATCCACCTACATTCAAGATACGAAACAATAATTTCTATGCCTTTGGGATCTATTTTTTCCCTTGCATTGTAATGCAGTCAAGTGTATGAGTGATGGCTTTTGTGTTTGATAATGTCAAGTGTGAATGTCATGGGCAGCCCCCCATCTCTGATGGTATTAAAATGGTGGAAAGATGAAAAGCTTGGAAAAGGTAAATGGAACAAGTTAGATTAAAGTGGTTGGAAGACAAAGCAAGATATTCATTTACAGCTTGGTTTCCAGGTGCTGTTGGTGAACCTGTCCACCTGAACAGGCTGGTTGGCACTCTACTTACTTAATTGTGCTGCTAATTACTTTTGCTCCTTCTCATTATAAAGTCTAGTGGACACAAGAAAATATTTTATATGTTAACATAACTTCTGTTACATAGTTAGGAAAGTCTTCACGGCTGAGCTCGTCAGTCAAAAACACCAGGCACCTGAGAGTTCAAGGTAAGTTAGTCAAGGTTTTTGAAAGTAACTGACACCACAGGCAATTCAGGGAGGCAACTAATTCTAATAAACAAAGTATACACCTTTCCAGAGACATGAAAACCCTTAGAGAGCATAAAACTCCATCCTATTCAATGTCAGGAAATGGGAGGTGACCATAACACTAAGTGATTACACCCAAATAGTAGAACGAAATACCCTATCTTCTAAACTACAGGTCTCATCTCTGATGAATGGGGAAAGTTTTTTCTTATGAAAACAAATGCATAGACACACAATCCTTGCCTAATGAGGCCATGACATCTACAGTGCACACAAGAAATTGCAATAATTATAGTAGGAAGGTGTTTCTCACGACCCCTCTCCTTCCCCTCCACAGTGTTTCTTGACCTTACCACCCATGTCTAGGCTAATGCAATGGATTATTCACCCTCTTCCAGGCTCTACACTAAGGGTTCTCATTGTTGTTGTTGTTACTGCTGTTGTTGTTTTTTTTTTAACAACATCCCTAAAAGATAAAGCAATATCTCATTAATAACAATAGCTCTTTGAGGTCACAATTCAATAGGAGAGCAGTTGGCCCCTACACAGGCATTTCAGCATCTCTTGGATGGGTCGAGGGCATAATAAAGACCCGCTGTTCCACTCCTTCCCTATTCCCCTACCAAGGGACTCCTCCAGGAGCTGCCGGGTCACATTCTCCCAGTGGCTATTAAATACCTTGACCTGACATTCAATGCCCTCCATCGTCCTGGCATGGTAATGCCGTCCTTCTTTTTGGCATAACTTCCCCATGATCCCTTCGATTTCACTCATCGGGCTTATGCTGTGTTTTCACATTTCACTCCTGATTCATAAGGCTGCCCTCCTTGGGGTCCGCTTGATCTGCAGTGGTCTTCCCTCTTCAGCTCTCCCAAGAAAAGAGTGAGGGCTTGGCACATTTGAACCCAGGAGGCAATTCTCGGGGTATGGTTCGCCTGCTCAGCCTTCCTAAGGTTCTCAGTGAGAGGACAGACGGCTGCTGTTGCTGCTAGAGGACCATTTGTCCTACTGAGTTCAGAGTGCTCTGGGGACAGTGAGGGCTTGGCGGCTCTCATGAAAAAGGAGAACCCCAAAAGTGAGCAACAAACAAACCAGAAAAGAGAAACCAACATTTCCCCCAAATGATAAAACTTTTCTTAAAGACAGAGAGAAAAAATATCTATGTATGGAAATCAAAGCCCAAAACAACAACAACAAAAATTAGGGAACATTCTTATTCCAGGGGGTTTCTCGTGCTAATTACAAAATAGGAGTAGTTGACACTCATGTCTTCTAAATATAAGGATTTCGTTTTTTTTTTCCTTTCAGAAAAGAAAAATGAATGGGTGTTACATCAAAACATCCTACGAAGCACTTCACACCTCAGGAATAAAAACTGACACAGAAGGGCTTCCGTGGAAGAGAAGACAAACGTCGGCAAAGAGCTTGGGCTGTTTACGGTGAGAGGTGCGGAGAGCCCTGCCTTATCATAGGTTGTACCCTCCTCCTAGCTGTAAGCGCTTCTGTCATATCCAAGGGCCCTTTGCTTTGGGGAAAAAAATAGATATAGATGCACTTCTCTTTCACAACTGAAATTGGTGAACTGATCCTTTCCGAAAATAAATATTCCCACAGATAGAGGTCATTGGTTGCCTGAAATTGCATCAGTTTGTGTCTGGGTACCAGAATCCTGGGCTCCTCTGGGATGTCTTTGTCATTTTATCAGAGTGATTACCAGCCGGGTACTTTCAGTGTGGGTCCCCCTCTGCTTCTAGCGCCGAGGCTTGCTCTCTGAATGCCTCTTTTCTCCATCAAGCCTGGTGGCTTTGGCACTTAATATCCAACGTTAATTACATTTCCTAGTCTAAGGAAAATCCTATTGGGCTAATTTTTCAAAAATCATATAATGAAAGAACTTCCCTGACAAACCATGTAGGGTTTTGATTGTTTTCTTTTTTTTTAAATGGATAGATCTATTAAGCACTTAATATTCAGTGGGAAAACAGTCTCAGAGCAATGAAATTCTATTACTTTAGAGGTTGCATGCTTTTAATTTCTTAATATTTCATTACATGTTGGCAACTGGTGCATGTTTTTATAATGCATTTGATCATTACTCTTCTCAGGGTATTCTATTTCAGTTCTTCCTCTGACATCATATTTGCATGTTAAAGGGTTTTAGCATTCAGGGATGAAATGTTCTGAATAGTAATGTGCAGTTAACTTGATTTTTTTTTATAAATGGAAAACAGTAAACAGACGTTATATATAGGGGCTAAAGAGGACAATTGCATAATTTTAAAAATTCTAACTCAAGTTTTAATAGCTTTCTTCTATAGATCATAAAAGGTAATGATTCAATATAATTCATTAATTAGAAAATTATGCAAAATGCTACCAGCAGAGTTTGGGGAGAAGGATCTTTTTCATTGGTTTGTATTAAGTCTACTATATTTCTTTTTATTTTTATTTTTCCTGTAAAAATAATAATCTTTTCTTTGCTCTCCAGCAACATCTACTGGAAAAGTCAGAAAAATGCTATTTATATGAATCAGATAGTTTGAGTAAGGATAGTTTGGGTTACCATCTGCTTAGAAAGTGCACGCTGAACGACCACTAGGCAGAGAATAGGTTCCTGCCTACTTCAGTTCTAGTGAGATCTCTGGGAGGACCTTTCAGTGGTACAAACAGCCAAGCTGCAACTTCCAACTTACCCTCTCCTCCCCTTGAAGAAGTCACTCTCACACACAGAACGCATACATGACACAGACAACACAGTTCTCCTGGCCCATCTTCTCAGCCCTTGTCACTAATTTAAGAAGTCATTATCACTACTGGCGGCAATGTAACTCCATAGCTTGGCACGGCAAGAGTTAGAGTAAAAAGATTTTATGCAAGAGAGCTATGTGAAAAAAAGAAAAGAAAGAAAGAAGAACACCAAAAAACAAAAAGCACAGATTGAATTGGAGAAGTACTACTTCAAGATCCTGCAAAGTTTTGTAAGTTGATAAAGAGAAAACTGTATGTATGTGCTGGGATTTTCAAAACCTCACTATGCTGTCACCAGCCTGGTTACAACAAACAGCCTACAGCAGTCTCCTGTCCCTGTCCACATCTTGCTCTGCTCTTTTAACCATGATGGAAAAATTAAATGTCCCCGTGGAACCTCCACTGGAGGTTTTCTCTCTCAGGGATGTATGACGAGACCCACGTTCCATTCGGTCTCCACTCCCCCCCAAATTCAGCAGCTCCTGATGTTCTTATAAAAATTGGATTCACGGGCGGCACCCACAGCGTGTCGTTAGATGGACGGTCTAGCCAACACGAGACATGCCGGAGGACGGTATGGAGCAGCAAGTCCAGTGTGACAGCTCGGGAGGAGGACAGTCTTATCACCAAACACACACAGCAAACGTCCTCTCATTCATGGTTGCTGAACGCAGCAATGCCACAGTACAGCGTCCTTCCCAGGACCGAACCTTGGGGAGGCATTCAAGTCACCTTTTTCTGTATCTCATTCCGGAGACGCAGTCTTTTCACAGAATTGGGTACGTACTTTTAATATTCAGACATCCACATCCAAAAAAATAATCACCTAAAACATTAATTCAACCATTTCAGTGATATTCCTGAGAAAAATCTGGATATAATTTGGATTTCTGTTGTCCTGAAATAAAAACTCTCTTTTTTTTTTTTTTTTTTTTTTTTTTGCATTCTCAAATCTCTGTTCATTCATGACAGCAGTAAATTTTAGCAGCAGGGGCAATAAACACAAAGTCAGCAAAGACTGAGGCTAAAAACAAATTTATCAAAACTTAAAAAAAAAAGGCACAAAAATCAGGTGCTGGAAGATGATAGTATATTGCATTTTGTGTCTCTTCAACATTAAAATAGATGTGAGCCTTTTAAGCGTTATCCCAACGCTCCCTAAAGGAGAAACGCCATCCAACCTAATCCACAACTCCCATTCATAGAGCACAAAAGGGACAGATTCCTCAAAGCCACCTACAGTGCAAGTCCATAGCACTCGGTATTTAGGGTTCTAATGCAAAGTTCCGACCTGAGACTGATAATCATTCCCCTTCATTACCGAGCCTCTTAAAATCCAAGGAAAGCTCATAAAACAGCACCTCCAGAGTGAACGCCCAGTTCAAATGGTCATCATTTAGCTCTCCTCTTTACCCGATCCTTTCCCGAACCGTGCCCTAACCTGACGTTTTAACTTTATATTTCATTTGGGACAACACTTCATCTCCATTTATGAAACATCAACCTGACACAGGTTGTGATATAAGCAGCGCATCGCCCACAAGCTCCAAACCAAATACAACCCCAGCAGCGAGACTTAAATAAACTCTACCCTTGCTTAAACCTCCGGTGAAAAAATTATTATAACGCATCAGAAGTTGGGTTGGAAGAAACACGTCAAATGGCAGCTCTCTCCCAGGGTTTTAAGTCCCGGAGTTCAAAAACAGGATCAATTGGATTATTTTATTTTCCCGTTAGCTGTTTAGAATTTAACGGTAATGCAAAGTGCTGTTCTGGATCAAAAGCATCTTTCTCATCTCTCCCCTGAAATAAAACGGAGGCGAAATCACTCAGGATAAATGCATTTACTATACAAATCTATTTTCGCAATTGAATTTGCTGCATGCTCTAATTCGTCAAAATTAATACAGGTACTTTCTATGTTAAACAAAAGGAAACCGACTGAAAAATCGGCTTCAGCTGCGGATGCCGTTCTCAATTACAAAACGGTGAAAACAGAGATTTAACTAAGCCACTCGGTCAAACCCTTCGATGGGCGCTCTTACCTGTCTCGGCTGAAGGCTTCCTTCCCTTGTTAGCAGCGTGCAGCATCTCTAGCCGGCCCCAAGCCTCACTCACCACCGGTCTCAAATTACACCACTAAATCCACCCCCGCCCCCTGCCTCTTTTTTTTTTTTTTTTTTTTTTTCCTCCTCCTTTTTTTCCCCCCCTTCCCTTTTCCCCCTCCGGCAAGAAAATGCTTATTGAAAGTGATTAGTTTTTGTTGTCCCTTTTAAGTCCCTCCTGCGGGAAGGAACAGGAGAGCAATGTGACGCCACCTTTTAATCTTTTGTGGGAGTGAAAAGGCAGGGAAGGAGCGCTCGATCAAACTGAGCTGCACACACACGACTCAAACTCGCGGGCGAGGCTGCCGCTGCCTGGCGGTGCTTCCGGCAGGCTGGAGCGCAAGAACAGAGAGGGGAGAGTCAATGGAATGTGACAACGTATGCGCATCAAAAGCGGGAGGAGAGAACAATGAGCGAGGGGAAGACAAGGAGGAGAGAGGGAGAGGAAGAGAGAGGGAGAAAGAGGAGGGAGGGAGGCCGAGAGAGAGAGAGAGAGAGAGAGAGAGAGAGAGAGAGAGAGGAGCGAACACGGGGGAAAAGACAGAGCGGGTTTCAGGCAAAGGATTCTGAGAATAAAGCCACAGAGCAGTGCCTGCCAGCTTCTGTTTTTATCTCGGCGAGCATGATACACACTGCCTCTCTCATTTAGAAACGCATTCGGGTCTTTTCCAGGTTTGAAGACTGAGATAATCGGCCGTGTGGCCCTGGTTTGGTCTGATTGGCATGGAACTGGGCGGTCGGTGTACCTGGGTATTTTTTTTTGGGGGGGGGGAAGGGGGGAGGAATGGAGGGAGGCGGGGAAGATGCGTTTAAGTGCAATTTATTCTGCGTATTTATTTATGTAGGCAAAAATGAAAGCTGCTAATTTCGACAGCAATTTGCAACGTAGTTTTTACTGGCAGATGGAACTCGACTTATCATAACTGCTGACAAACTGCCACGGGTAAACAAAAGAAGAAACAAGTGTTTCGTCTCAAGGGTGGGTCTTTAAAAGAAAAAAAAAAACACAAAACAGCCCACGCCGAAATAGCAGCACTTGCAAAACCCCGTTGTTTCCTGGTGAAAGTTTGAAAGGTGGGTTTTCTCCACTAGTTTTATTAAGAAAAGCAGAAAAAGGAGGGCCAGGTTTGTGCAGGAAAGGCGGTGGGCAAGAGGCTAGTAGCAAAGTGAAAAGCTCGATTCCTTCTGCTTTCCCTCCAAATGTGACAACAGGCTTGCTTTCTTGAGTCCTGGAACAGAGTTTTGGAGTCACTCTTTCTACAGACTTTTACTGCTTCCTTCTGCCTTCCTCTACCATATCTTTTTTTCCTTTTCTTTTTGGTAAGTTCCATTTTTAAAACCAAGTCGAAAAGAAATGATTTCCTAATTCACAGGGTTTCAAGCGGAGCTTCACCAGCTCTGTTCCATTCCTGCTTCTCTCCTGCCACACGGGGGCTAGGATTACACAGTTCAATTCCCTAAGTGACCTCTTTTAGAAGGATGTAAATTGCTGATTCCAAGGTTAAGTATTTGGTAGAAGTTAAGAGACTGGTGAGAACCGCTTGCTTTCCCTGGTAAGCTGAGCTAATACAGCAAGGAGCCAGCAGGAGGAGGAGACACACCCAGGTTTTTCAGTGACCCTATTTCCAAATTTAGGCAATCTTGATAACTAACGGTAAATTGATGTGTCCTACTTATAACAGATATTATTTTGGAAAAAAAAAACCCTAAAAAACAATCCCACTCAGTTATTTCACTTCAAGTACGATCTGTCTCAACTGTATAGCATGGACCCTGGGCATCTGGTATTTTGGAGTTTCTATGTAAGTGGCCAGATATAGAATGAAAAGTGGTCCAGGAATAAGACCTTCCTCCTCCACCCTGGCCACACTGTGGTACCCAAAGAAGGATGCCTTATACTTGTTAAACACGAAGTGTCATAATTTTTGTGGTTTGGCAATTGGAGGCTATGTTTTTAGCTTGGACCCAAATAAAGAAGTAACAAGTCCCCTCCCTCCCCCCAGTGTGATGGAGATAAAATGCTACTTCTCATGAAGGCAGAGCAGAGAACGGAGAACACACAAGAGCGGAACAGAAGGCAGTGGGCAGGGAACAGAGAGTGCTCAGAGGGAGTGGACAAGAGGCTGCAGAGGCCAGCGAGGAGCAAGGGAAAGGGGGCCCCGGAAAATACGGAATTCTTTGCCAACATTTCTTAGGGTCTAAAGCAGCCTCCTTTGAGTGACATTATTGCTAGAAGTTCTATCGTTAAATATAACTTTATACAAGGGAGTAAATAGACTGAGAATTTTCTGTTCCAAGAATACAACTATTTCAGAGCAATGAAAGCAGGGGAGGGGCCTGGAGCTCACTGAAGAGGAGGAATCAGCAAAACATGGTCAGGGCAAGACGGACAGAAATCAAGGCGACAAAAAGAGATTTTTAAGCAGCTACAGATGGCTATCAGTGTTGTCACTTATTTTTATCACTTCTTTAGTGAGGACGTGGGCACCCTGAGTGGGCATGATTTATAGACGAAGATATATGATTTATTTTTAAGATATCTGATTGGGGGGGCTATCCGTTATAATGGGGTGCCCCGTGGTGGCCCAGCTGAAGTTAACATTTCTTACTAGACTATGACGTTTTATAAGACGTTTCTCTGTGGGGGAGCTTCATGTCTGTGTGGCATAAATAGATGTCGACCTAGGACAAGTGCCCAGTTTTGGGAACCAGGCTGCCTGGGATTGCGTCCCAGCTCTACCACCTACTTGCTGTGTGATCTTGGCCAAGTTCTTTTGCCTCTCGGTAGCTGTTCCCTCTTAAAATGGGAGTAATAACATTACCTGTCTCATGGGGGCTGCCATTAGGTTAAAAAAAAATGTAAGTGTTATTGGGAATTCCTTTCTTAGCACACAAGAAGTGCTTTTATTGCTACGAAATCTTTCCCAACAGGTTTTGCTTTAATAGCTCAGGTAGACAGTATTTTAGCCCCCTCAAAGCAAGCCGTTTCTCCCAATGCCCTCGCCTGTGTAAAGTGGGTAAGCCTGGAGTCATTCAGGGTTCCTTTCTTTCCTTTCTCTCTCATCAAATTATCAAGACTGTCAAATACTCCCCCTACCCGCTGCCTTGACTCTTAAAGTTATCGTTTCATTTCTAGACTCCTGACCCCCTCTCAGTTGTCGGGACTATTGCAGTAACCCTTTAATGTAGTACTTCTCCCTGGTTTTCTTTTCTGTCCCCAAACACATGAAGGGTGACAGAATGAGGCACCCACTCCTCTGGGGACATTCCTAGGGTCCTGCCAAAGACTGGACCAGAGTGTGACACCAGCGCCTTCCCACCCTCGAGAAAATACATGGAACTTAGGAGAAGGAGAGTGATGTTATTCCAGGAATGACCTTGAATCTACGCTAATGGAGAAAGCAGCTAATCTTTGGCAAACCAATACTTTACTATTAGTGCCTTGTTAGTTGTGACACCTCTCCCAACTGTCACGCCACAGCTATTGAAAACAGCCATTTTCAGAGGTTTTCTTTTTGTCTCCAATTCATCCTTCACAAGCCAGAATAACCTTCTCAAAATGCCACTCTGAATGACATCTATTCCCAATAGTTATTGATTGGTCAATTGAAAGTCTGTTTTATTTCATTATCTTATGAATCAGCTTTAAAATCGTCAAAGGTTCAAACGTGATAGTAAAAATCATCATCATCTGATGAAACAAAGAGTTCACGGATTGGGGTGGGGGGGAGAATGTAGGAAAAAGGATTAAAAAGGTGTGTCAGGTTGATAATAAAAAGATCGAGTTACTTTTCTGCCAATTAGAATATTTGTGGTTATTGTCAGTCTTTTAAAATCTGTAATTAGTGATTATTTTATTCTAAAGAAGTATTAGTTTTGTAAGTAAACTATCTTCAAAGGCTCAGAATTTTTTAGAAAACAACGTACAGTTTTCTTTGCCTCATATTTAACCACCTCTGTGGTCTGACACCAGCAGATCCATGTAAACAGTCATTCTATCATCTCCTCCCAGGGGCTCACTGGTCCCCAGCCCAATCCATGTTCGCCCCTCCCAATGCCTCCTGCACTTTCCTTGTTCCCTCTAGAACGCCTTCTTCTCCTTCATCACACATATTTAACTCCGATCCCTGTATCTGAGACCAGGACAAATTCATGTCCTCTAAAGCAGTGGTCCCCAAACCCCGGGCCGCGGACCAGTACCGATCCACAGAGAAAGAATAAGTAACTTACATTATTTCTGTTTTATTTATATTTAAGTCTGAACGATGCTTTCTTTTTTAAAAGTGACCAGATTCCCTCTGTTACATCCGTCTCAGACTCACTCTTGACACTTGTCTCGTAAGTTCAATTATATTTAAAAATACCACAGTTTTTACTCCGGTCGCCTAATTTTATTTTGTGCATTTATCCGTCCCACCCTAAAGGCCAGTCCGTGAAAATATTTTCTGACATTAAACCGGTCTGTGGCCCAAGAAAGGTTGGGGACCAATGCTTTAAAGAGACTTTCTTGACTCTCATACATTTACAGCAATGAGAAGTGTTTTAATCCTAGCAGCTGCTCAAGCGTGTAGCTTTAGAATTCTTCTCAGGTCTAAATCCTGACCCTGAAATTTGCTTTCTAATTGTGGGACATTCGTCAAATCCCATTTTTTTTACTCCCTTCATCTGTGAAACATTGTCATAACAATTTAATTAGCTAATAGATGTTAAGTGATTTGCACAAGAGCTAGGCCATACCTCCTACACAATAAAGAGTAGTTAGTACTAAGTGCTTATTAATACGATTTTATCATTGCCTCTCATTTCGAAACCTTACAACAACCCCCTAGATGGCTGTTATTAGAACCATTTTACAGAAGGTAAGACTAAGGGTTAGCGATGTCACAGGAGCAAATGTCAGTGCCATTTTCTTAGATATAAACCCTCACCTTTCTACCTCCTGGTTATTTTTATCCACACCAATCCTTTATAGCTTGGTTATTTGGGCGTTCAGGTTCATGCCCTATTGTTCCAATTACACGGCAGACTAAATGAGAGCAATATTTATGTTTAAACATCTCTGCATCTTCAGTATCTTTCATAAACCCTTAAACAAGGTAGCTTGCCCGCTCAGGAAAAGTTTGTTGATTTCTTGTTCACTTGTGTTCATGGGGATTGACGTTTTTACCCACATTTAAATCCAATGATACTGTTTTTGTTTGTTTGTTTTGTTTTTTAGGAAATGCTTTCATCATCTTCTCTATGAAAACCACCATCATTATGCAAAATAATAAAGACAAACGTTACTTATGAATGAGGCTGCGTGGATAGAAGCGAATGACCTCTGCAAAAAGAAAAAAAAATAGCTGTGCAAAAATGATACCCATTGACTTGCTTTGGCGCCTCCTACTTGGCATTCATATTCTGCTTGATGACGGCCACCCTCAGGCCACCCATTCCACGCATGGAAAAGTGGAGGTTATTTGCGGAACGCCATCCATGTGAGGTTACCAAGAAAGGCAAAAATAACCACTCAAATACCCACGGCACTCAGTCACCTTTCCATCTTTCTTTTAAAACAAACACAATAACTATATTCTCATTTATATTCTTTCTGGCTCCACCTGTCCAATACTAAAACAACGTGGAAGAACTTAAACTATTCAGTCAGCCACTCTGACGATTTTTTTGGTGTATATGGAGATAACGTTGTTTTATTTATATAGGTATATAAATAAAATATCCATCTGCGTGTCAGTGCACAAGTGAAAGCAACACAACTAATAAGGGACATCATGCCCGGTGTGCCCTATGCAGGGCAAGCAATGGTATCAAACACTTAACCAGCCTTTTGATATTTGCATAAACTTCATGATGTCAGGATATACTGCTGTTCACTGCCATATGCCCAGCACGCAGAGCAGTGCCTGCGTACAGTAGGTGTTCAGTATACGTGCTTGATAAATACGTGAGGGAATGGAGTCACTTGCAATTTTGCCTGAACTCATCTGTTTCTAGTGAGTTTTAAAATTCCCACACAATTGGTTTGTATACACCCACAAACATTGTATACTCCGCTACCTCCGCAAGTCATTTCCCATGAAACTTGTTTTGTTAAATGGATGCTAGTCCTTGTTTGATATAAAATTTCCTCATCCTCAAAGATTCCTTTCGGGATTATAGGCGCTAATGGTAAATGGTAAACGCTATTTCTTCAATTTCAAAGTACCCATCACCTGGAACGTTTTATTACATATAATTTTCCAAATTAATTTAGTCCTGCCATACTGTTCATGATCTGTTCTTCTAACATCTCTAGATCACTCTTTATCATGTAGATTTTAAGTTTCCTGAAGTTGGCAGTGTGTTTACTTTTTTTGTTTAGATAGATAGATAGATGATAGATGATAGAGATAGATAGATAGATAGATAGATATAGAGATGGTGTTTAGTCTGAAAGTTCTGACAGGCATACAATTCTGTCATTTACAAATTATGTGAAAGAGTTTATAATACAGTCCTAGGCTTTTAGAAGACTATTAGAATAAGGCCATAGGGGGCATGATAGGCCATTTCTTTATTCAGTGTGTGTATATATATTTGAACACATACATAATCAGTTGTTCAACTCAGTATCAAAATTCACTCATTCCAACAAACAGAGGTTCTCACAGTAGAAAGAATTAACCACCGCCCTCTGGAAGAATGTCATGTCCCCCCAATCATTTACATGTTAGTCTGAAGTCAGCTTATGTTGACATGTGGACAGCTCATCCTCAGAGAGAGGGTGTCCGGCTCCATAGGGTCTTGTCTATGGCATCGGTTTAGGCCCAGTTATACACTCACCTATTCTGGGAGGTTTGTTTTTGCTTAGGGGGACATGGCGGGAGAGAAGAACATCATGGAAGACACCTCACCCTAAGTAAGCTTCACTCCATGGACAGAAGGAGATTTCCTAGGAAAAAGTTTTCTCACTCATAATGGTTCTGTCTGGATTCACGGGAGATTCAAGCTATTGGAATTGTCTGTCAATTGCGGGTTTTCAAAAAGAAAGAAAAATTCTCTAAAATTAAAAATAGACATAACCTCGGAAGTTTCAATAAAACCCTAATGTATCCTTCTCATTCATAAAGATGAGATATTTCAGGTCCATTTTCCTCTCTGTTTCCAAAATTGCAGTGAGCTTATAATACAATTAAAGGTTGGTGACATAAATAGTTTTCTGTAATTAGTTTATTGAATATTTTAATTATATCAGATCTTATTTAGCCAATTAAAACAGATTATTTTGCATATAAAATTACTTACATTCATTACCACATTCTGGCATTTTGGTTTCCGCCGCAGAACAGAAGTTGGTCTGGTCTGGTCTGCTTTGCGTTTCTGTTTTGCATAGTGATTTGAACAACCCCCCTTAAATAAAAACCAAAGTAACAGCCACGTCCTCATAATGTAGAAATGGAAAGCAAATCAAGAAAGAACCTTAAATCTCTTCTTCCCATGGTGGACCAAATAGGGTAGGCTTCAATATATAACTCTTAAGAATTTATGTTTCTTTCCATTGAGTTGAATACAGACTTAGGTGGACTGTTTGGTTCTTGTTACCAATGTTTTTTAATACGGAACTTTAGAGAGCACCCGACCAGAAGTTGCACAGTGATCACAGCCTCGAACGTATTCATCACAAAAACGCAGTCGCTGCCAGAGGTTTTATTTTGACAGCAACCAGCGTGCTGTACTGTTTGCCCGTTTCTTCAATGCTCTTTCCTGTGACAGTCACAAAAGCAATTCACTACCTGGCTTATCAGATAGCTCAGTTTTACAATAATCTGGTTGCTATTTGTAAAATCCAGGAGGAAACAGCGCAGTTTCTGTCGCTGAATACGAGAGGCTCCGGAAGCTGCAGGGAGGAGCCGGGCACTAAGATATGTGAGGCAGCGGAACCACCGCAGACAGACGTTCTGGACCGCGCGCCCTCCAGTGCGTCTCCGGGTCTGTGACATTTAATGGTGCCGCTTTCAAGATTTACACATAAATTCCGAGTTTAAACTGCCTCCTACCACTCACAGTTTCTTAGCTCCAAATTTAACTCTTTCATGGGAAGAAGAAGAAATAAAAAGATAAAGGTAGAAATCTCTCAAAAAGAACGATCAGTCAAAGCACTTGCGATGGAATAGCTGTTTCCAGAACGAAATGAAAGTAGGAATCTCAATTAAATAGTTTATTCTGTCTCCTGTGCCAGCTTCCGAATCTCTAGACGCACTCGGAAAGCAGCAACATCTTTCTGATGAGAATTTAACACAAAATGTGGTGATTTTAACAGCTAACAAATCCCCTGTAATAAGGGACTTAAATGCGCGCGCGCGCGCGCGCGCGCACACACACACACACACACACATACACACACACACACACACACACGCACACGCACATGCACTCACAAACAAACTACTTTCCTGGTGATTAGGCTGTGCAGATAGCAAAGACGAGTGGGTCATAGACTCCCCTAAAGAGCACAGATGCCTGTCAAACCTTTTCTGGAGTTGCTGGGACTGTATATCAGCGTAAGTGAGAAATGGAAATAGCATGCGCCACTGAGAGGCAGTGTAGTGCAGTAGAAAAAGTTACTGTACTTCAATCCCAGATTTGCCACCAACTCAATGCACGGCATTGTCCAAACCACTTCCCACTGCCTTGCCTTCACTTCTCTGCCCACTGAATGGTACTAGCACCTCCAGTTTCTGATGCGAAGAGTAATAAAAGAGCACTAGCGTACTCATAAACGCAGAGGACCATATCCTTGCCCTGTGCAGGCAGAGTCTGCCAAAGCTAACTCTACTCCAGGGGAATAAGGAATTGCATTCTGGAAGCCGAAAGCTTTTCTTGAGGCTGCTGGGGCACCAATTAATAGAGTGAGGCAATAAACCACTCAATAATCCAGCACTGGCTAGAAGAATTAATGCAGCTCAGCTCTGTTGCTGTGAGTGCAATATCATGTACTCAGAGGATGCTCAATAAATATTAGCTGATGATGATATTGACAGGGGGCCGTGTACAGTCACATCACTAAGTGAATTACTGAGTTTTCAATTGTTCAGAAAACTCATTGAATAATTATTGGCAATAAAAGAAACCTATCTCTGATCTCATTTACTTTGTGTGTGTGTGTGTCTGATATCATCTCACGCATAATAAGAACATCACCCATTCCTGGAAACCCAATCGCCTTATCCTGGAGACCTGGAGACTCAGGAGAATAAAAATGAGGCCATCCTTCAAACTATATTCAGGATATAGGCACTTCTGGAAACTTCCAGTCAGCACTCTGGTGCAGTCCACCATCATTTCTTTTCTGGATTATCATAGAGCCTCCTAACTACTCCCCGTGATTTCCACTTTTGGCCCCTGTGGCTGGTCGCTACACTAAGGATTTCTCATGCACCCTACCTTCGCATGGCCTATGTGGTCCTCTCCCACACTGACTCTGGGACCACCCTGTGACTCGCTTCGGTCCGTGGGACATAAGCACACATTATACAAGTAAAGACATGATAAGCACTTGGAAATTGGGGCTGGCCCTGTTGGAAGGGTCCCGCCTCTAGAAAGGGAAGCCTTGTCTGGCCTCCTGGAGGATGGAAGACCGTATGGAGAGAGAGAGGCCCAACCATTTGCCGGTTTCCAATCCCCAGTGATCCCGCAGCCAAATGTAACTGCATAAGAGTGCAGGCAAGCCCAGCACACCTGCCCTGCCAACACACTGAACTCTGAGAAAAATACAGTATTCTTGTTTCAAGCCACTGAGCTTTGGTCCAGCTTGTTATGGAGCAATAGAGTGATTCTTTCTGTAATATAAGCCAGATAATCTCGTTCTTGAGCTCAGAACCCTTCAGGAGCGCCTTCTCTTACCCAGAGCTGAGCCGAATTCCTTCTAATGTCCTAAAGATCAGACACGTGCTGTCCTCTCCCTGCTCTATCGGACTGCAGATCCCACTAATTTCTCCCTCATTCTCTTCCCTTCAGCTGCACACGCCTCTTTAGACAAGTGCTCTTCCTCGTGAACGTGGGTTTCTCTCTTGCTTCATTTGAACGTTTCCTCCAACATCCCTTTCTTTTTCAGCGACACCAACTCTGACCCCCCCCCCGTCTAAACACCGCATCAGCCCCTCACCCTGGACCCTCTCTCTGTGCCTTTTACTGCACCGCCCCCTGAAACATCACGATAGAGGTTGCTCCTTGTGTCATCCTGCGATCCCTAAATTGGCAATGTAAGCTCCGAGAGGGCAGGGGGTTGCCTCTGTGGCTTTCCCAGGGGATTCCCTGCACCGAGAACCACGCCTGGCACACAGGGGACACTTAATAAGAATCCGCTAAGTCACAAAACGAATCCTGGGGTGGGGGGGCGTGAAGGTGACGGAGCCTCAGGTTGGTTCCCACATTCAGTGCTAACACGGAGAACGAGGACACTCTGTAAGGGCACCCCGTTGATGCAGCTTACAAAGAGCTGCGGCAGGACACTTGACAGAGCACAGAAGGAGCCCGCGGTCAAGGAGAAGAGAAGGTCAAGGAGGTTCTTGGGAAAGGATTTCGTCCGGGAGTCTCTGCCGCAGTGGTGAGAAGTGCAGCAGTCAAGGCCAAGACAGGTGACTCCGCATCGAAACAGCCACCCTGGAAAGGCGGAAAGGGGACCCCGGGGAGGAGAGGGACACTCTCCAAGCCTGGGTGGGCTGAAAAGGCAAGTGACATAAGGGGGACCCACACCCAAACGGTAAATCTGGTGTTTTGGGGTTTGTTTGTTTGTTGTTGTTTTTTTTTTTTTGGAAGTAAAAGTAGGTGATGTATTTGTGACTCTTTCAAGTAAAGCCTAAAAATAAAGAGGACAACGTCTGAGGCTTTGTCTTTCCTCATCAATATCAGGGTTCGGAATGCACACAGAAGGACCCTGTTAAAGGACACAGGCGTGTGTCCAGGAACGAGAGGCAGTGGCACGGACGCTCCATAAACGCAAGTATCTCGCAAGGCTTGCGACTGTTTTCTTAAGAAGCCAGCACTTGATTGGACTGATCCCAGAGCTAGCCAAGCCCCAGCCGCAGGCCTCCACTTGAATGTGTCCTTTCGTGAAAACGTGTGTCTCACAAAGGCACAGCCGGGGTTGTGGCGCGGGCGCCAGCGCCAAGCACAGGTGTGGGGCCAGCGAGTGACGTTCGTGCCGGACAGACGTGACCTGGGCTGACACCTCCACCTGGCTGACTCAATCACTGTGCACATCTCATCCGAAACCACCCATTTTCCTCCTCGCCCGCGCCGCCTTCTCCCTGTTGCTCTGCAGTTCTGTGTGAGGTGGCTCAGTGACGGTATTGTTTTGCCCTGCGAATTCTGCTGTAAGGGGGAAGAAACGCTGCTGCCCAACGAGATTCTCCTGACTGGGGAATGAAGATGTTAGGTCTCTCCGAGCTCTTAATATACAGCTCTCCGTGGTCAATTTTCCTAAAAATGAAAATGGCCAAAAAGCCAAGGACGCAGGAGAGAGAGGGTTGGACGCTTTGGCGGCCGCGGGTCCCCACTGATGGAGGGTGCCCCGGAATGTCTGGGAGCCCTCACCAGCTCCCTGTCATGGCTCCTGTTCTCAGGGGAGCAGGCGACAGACAGCCCAGCCCAAAGCAAGTCCCCGCCCCACCTCCGGTCCCTTTAGCTGCGTCAGTGTGTCATTCCTGCCCTTTTCCCAAACCAGGACTCCCAAGGCAGAGCTGTTACAGCAGCCCCGCACATCCCGAGCCCGCGGCGGTCCTGGGACCCGGTGACACTTCTGTTGTTGTCGTTACTGTGACTCGTATACACCTATACCTTTCAGCATTCGAACCCACTTCACATAAAATATTCCTTTCGTGATTTGTGGTGTGTGTGTGTGTGGGGGGGGAATGTCAGTTTTTCAAACATTCCTTTAGCTCAATTACAGAAGATCTAAATGGGGTCTCACTCCTGGAAAACAAAAGTAACCCTTAACAATGAGGTGTACGTGGGCGTCTGGTGAACCTGCGCGCAGTGGGGATAAAGCTCCCGCCTCCTCGCCTCCTCGCCTCCTCGCCTCCTCGCCTCCGTTTCCCAAAGTCGTCCTTGGGAAACGGACGCGTTCTCTTGAAGCACCTCTGCATTCCTAAGGAGATGACAGCCAGGAGTTCCACGCCTGACCCTGCTATCAGCTGGAAGGACACCTATTTCACCCCATTGCCAGCATCTCTTTGGACCTGTGGACGCAGCGGGGTGGCCAGACCTCAGTCCGGGGCAGCGGAAGTCCAGCCTCATTGGCCCCTTCTTCTCCCCAGGCCTCCCGCCTATCCCGAACTGGAGTGAAAGGAATGCGGGAACCAGTGCTGCTTCCCGCTCTCTTTGATATTGAGGAATGAAATGTGCAGTGTAATTTTTATTGTTTTATGACCTTTAATAGGTCAGTCCCATGCCATCAGATTTTCCAGCCGGGGGGTCCTGTTCTAGAGGGAATGATTTGGCTCCCAGTGGATGAATTCCAACCAGGGACCTGGGGCTCCCAGGGGAGCTGCAGGTGTGACTCTCGCACTTGGGATGTTCTACGTTTCAAAGAACCTCGCTCTCTTTGATATTGAGGAATGAAATGTGCAGTGTAATTTTTATTGTTTTATGACCTTTAATAGGTCAGTCCCATGCCATCAGATTTTCCAGCCGGGGGGTCCTGTTCTAGAGGGAATGATTTGGCTCCCAGTGGATGAATTCCAACCAGGGAGGGGCTCAACATTAATATCTGAGAGAGTAAACATGCTGAGGTTCCTGAATCCTCAAGAAGAAATGGTTACTCTTGTGGCCTCCGTCCCCCTCTGTGTGTAAACAGAGGGTTTCCCAGTCTTGGCACTATTGACACAGGGGACCCTAATCATGATTTGTTGGCGGGCACTGCCCTGTGCAGTGAAAGACGGTTAGCAGCACCGTCCCCAATGCATGACCACCAGACGTGTCCAGACACCGCCATGCCCCGCCCTGGGTGCAAAGTAAACCCCAGCTGGGAACCACAAGGTTAACTGAAAAAGTGGTGGTGGTGGTAGGGAGATTTTTCTGGGGCATTCTGACATGTACAGAATTCACTGGCCGAAATGACCACAGTAGGTAACATGTACGAAGAACTCACCATGAACCAATTAGCACTATGCTAATTGCTTTGCATTTGATCTCATTCACGCCTTATAACAACCCTATGAGGTGGCTATTATGATCTGTCTTGTACAGTTAAGGAAACAGAGGCTTAGAGGAGTTAAGCAGTTCGTGGAACAAATACACCTACATCCAGGACTCCACTGAACTAGCACTCGTCCCTTTCCGGCTTGCCTACTCTCCCGCTGGTTATAATCCGGGTATCTAGAGTCAATTTAGAAGTTGACAGAGTACAACTAACTATGTTTAGAAAATTCACATAGAAGCTAGATAGGCCTAAAAAACAGACAATGCTTGCCCTCAAGGATCATTGTAAAATAGGAAGTATAATTCAGAAATAAATAAGGAAAAGGTGGTAAGAGCCACTAGAGATAAGATCTCGGAATGCCCTGGATGTGGGGTCCGCAGACCTCGATGTGCAGAAGAATCACCTGTAGTTTTACTCAGATTCAGGTTCAGATCCAGCGGGTGTGGACTGGGGCATCGGATTCGGTATCTCCAACCGGCTCCCGGTGACGGCACGGCTGGTCTGAGAACCGCCCTTTGAGCAGGAGGCTCACTGGTGCCAGGAAATGCAGCTCCGGTGCCTTCGCAAAGTGAGGCCCAACAGTGTGTATCGGAGAAGCCAGGAAATCATCGACACAGAGTGGATGGAGTGGGAGGAGGTGGTGGGGTCGCCTCGGCGTGCAAGCCGCACTTGTCTCTCCTCACTCAGAGCATCACCCGTGTACCTACTCATGTCGCCTGCCCACATACACAGCTACACATCTGCTATTTCAAAGGACAAATATTAATTTGAAGCATGAAAACACCTACCCATCGAACACAACTTGTTTCTGCAAACAGATTACATTCTCACGGCTGACTTTGTACTTTGGGAAGATACTGCTTCTCTCTCGGCTACATAAAAAAATCTTTCCAGCCCCCTCCGGGCACTGTGACTTGAATGACTATTGAACGACATGTGGTCAGGAGTTTTTATAACAAAGGAAAAATATATGTTGAAGGTCAAGACCAAAAATATATTTTTTAATCTAGCAGAAGTCACGATTAATAGTATGGTTATGAGGACTGCAGACCAGACTGCTGTTTAGTTAACTGTTCCGAGAGACAGAACTGAATCCTGGAATAAACATTACCTGGCAATGGTTTGGAAACCAATCTCCAGTGTCACAGTGAAGGCTTCTTCATCCAGACCCCAGTGATGACTGCCGATCACAGACTGGTGACATCTGAGTTTAACCATAGAGCATAATGAAGGGAATGGTTTTTTGAGTCACTTGACTCTGAGCACACCCAGCTGACTCCCCTGCAGCGGGGCACAGTGGATGAATGACTCACTGGAGTGAAGGACTTTATCAAAGCAAAGGCTGAGAGGCCGAGAATCAGAACCAGCCAATGACTGCAAATACGCGACTCAGATATAAACAGGAAGGGGTGGATGTATTTGGGGTTGCAGGTATCACTGCCATTCTACCTGCTCTGCATGACGGGTAAGACCGAGTGCTGAGCTTCACTCACGACGCACAGATTTCCTCGGCCTGCTCCGTGCCAGACCCCAGGACACACAGAGGGACTCTCTGTCACCCCGCCCTCAAGGGTCATCTGGGATAAAGTGTTTCCCACTTACAGGCTATTTGTGTCAGACCTTTCTGCCTCTGCCATACCTACTCCTGACTGTACTGATATATATTCAATATTTTATTCTTTAGATAATCTCACTTTTCACCATTTTAAGTAACGATAGCTGTAAAATGATACGTTTGAAGCACTTCTCAGGCCTGACCCCATCAGTTGTTACAATATTAAAAGTATGTGTCTGTGACTTTTGTCAGATGAAGCCTGCCCAAACTTTGGGGGTGGCCGCCACCATGCCACACGCTGTGGCTTGTTCCCCCAGACCTCCCCATGATCCAGCAGCATCACAGGGCCAGGCCTGGCTCAGCAGGAAGTTTCCAGAACTCTGCACTGTACTCTGCACAGTGTCTGCGCTGACTGGCCTGATCCCGTTCCTAAACCGTGCCCTGCCCACGAGGCGCTCAGCAATCCCCGACTCGAGGGTCTGCAGAAGGCCTGCAGACATCAACTCTAAATGCAGACGCAGCCCTGTGCTCCAGACGGCTGCTGTCCAGTGCGCGGTGTCCTGCGTCCACAGAACGAGTGACGCTGTCTCCAAGCTTCAGATTCTCATTCTAAAATGAGTGTAATGTTAGTAATTCTCACTTCCTGGACTAAATCGGAGATGTTCAACCTCAGCCCTATTAACATCTTGGGCAACATTATTCTTTGTCCTTCGCATCATAGGATGCTTCGTAGCATCTCTGGACTCTACCCACTAGATGCCAGTAGCTCCCTCTCACTGAGTCTTGGCAACCAATAATGTCTCTAGATATTGCTTAGTGGCCTCTGGTGAGGGTGCAGCAGCACCCCCAGTTGAGTATGACTGCATTAAATAAATATGCCGTGCCAACTTACCGGACTAGTACCTGGCACACACGATGACCTCAGAAGTAAGTATCCATAGCGTTTACTAAGCGCTTGCGACATGCATGACACATTTCTAAGCACTTTCAATCTGTTGCCTCATTGAACCCACACATAACCTGGAGAGGTAGACCCTATTCTTATAGGGTCTACCCGTTTTTCAGACAGAGCCAATGCGTGTCGGAGAGGACCAGTAACTTGCCTGGAGCCCCACAGCCAGCGAGCGGCACAGCCTGAATTCTAATCGTTGTCTGTGTCCAAAGTCCAGGCTCTCTCACTCCTTCTGTTTTCCGGCCTTCAGAGAGGAGGACATCTCCACAAAAACAGGCATCACGGTGACGATCATGACAGTGCCAATGACGGAAGAGTTAGACGGCACACAATGGGCTAAGATTTCCGTATGAAAATTACATTCCAAATAAACAGACCTCTGACAAGTATACAGGGTACCTGACTGGAAATTCAAATACAGGTCCAATAATAAATGTCCGCCTGCCAGTGGTCTGTCTATACATACACACACACACACACACACACACACACACACACACACACTTTTCTCAAAACCATTACCAAAGCCTTACTTTCCTCCAAACTGGTAGCGAGAAAAAGAAACAAAGCAACACAAAACAAAATACAACAACAAAACTCAATACGTCCTGCCTGACCAGGCGGTGGCACAGTGGATAGAGCATCGGACTGGGATGCCGAGGACCCAGGTTCGAGACCCCGAGGTCGCCAGCTTGAGCGCGGGCTCCTCTGGTTTGAGCAAGGCTCATCAGCTTAAACCCAAGGTCAATGGCTCGAGTAAGGGGTCACTCAGTCTGCTGAAGGCTAGCGGTCAAGGCACATATGAAAAAGCAATCAATGAACAACTAAGGTGTCACAACGAAAAACTGATGATTGATGCTTCTCATCTCTCTCCGTTGTTCTTGTCTGTCTGTCCCTGTCTATCCCTCTCTATGTCTCTGTAAAACAAACAAACAAACAAACAAAAAACAACAAAAAAACACCATAAAACAAACTCAATATATCCTGTAAAGCATGTGTGCTTTGCCAGCACTGGTATTCTAAGAGGGTTAGGGAACTCAGAGGTACAAGAGGCAGTGTGGGTCCAGGACCGTGGACAGCACCTGGAGGACCCAGCTGCGGTTCATCCTGTAGACGGAAATAGGAAATAGGGAGTCTAACCGAGAAACGGGGGCCGGTGCCGCGCTTCCCATTGGTAATGAACCTGACCCTACATGGTGGCTTGAAAAGGAGCTGACGCTCTCCACTGTCCTGCTTACCAGCCACGACAAGAACCTTCTGTGGCACTCAGCACCCCTGGAAACAGTGCAGAGGAGTCGACATTCAGGTACATGTGCCCTGTTCCCCCTGACAAACAGGAATTCATACACAGAGGTCAAAATCAATACAAACAGAAGGAGCAGATGTAAACACAGGATTTTGCTCGGGAAGATGTCTCCATGAGAAAGCAGCCGAAAGCCAGACAGAGAATAACAATTCAGAAAGATGCCAGCATTTCCTGCCTCGGAAGTTCGAGAATCCAGGCTAACACTGAATTATTAAGTTTGTCATGGTTGAACAGAGAAAAATGGGAGCTTTTCTGCATCTGACTGAAAATCTTTGCATTTCTATAGAAACTTGCAATTAAATCAATTAAGCAATGAAAATCAAATATTCCATTAAAATCTAATTTTCCTCCTATCTGATTGGTTGTAACTCGACTGAGTTGGAAACAGATGAGAGAGGCAAAATGACTGGATGTCTGAGGCATGGAGACAGGAGAAAGGGAAAATTTCAAGTGCGTCCATAGAAGATTTAATAAGAGCATTTTATTTTCCTTCTGCTTGTGTAAGTTTAGCCATTAGGGGCTCCCCAAACATAGGATTTCAGAAGTAATTCTGCAGATTAAAATGCAAGTAGCAAGATGCCTTTCTCCTCTGTCTTCTTTTTAGCAAACATGTCCTTGAAATTTCTTTCTTCCCTTCAGGGATTTGGAAAGGCTAGTCCACGCTTCTACTCAGAAGCCGCTGGGTCTCCATGCACTCCAGCAGGCCTGAAATTTAGTTGCTATGGCCAACGGTCAGATTGGAACTAGCTGTGTTTGCTGATTTGAGGAGTTGCTGAGATCCGACATGTCAAGGAGGGATTTATTCCTCCTAGTAGCAAAACGGAGGACTCGTTTCTTGGAGATGTTGGGAAAGGGCCTGCCAGTTGACTGAAATGCTCTTTTTTTTTCTCTGTCCCTAGAGATGACATAAGCCAGCGAGGTCCATTCCAGCAGCCGCCCTGTGGAAAGAAGGCTGACTTTCTAAGAAGGAAGTGAAAAATGACTCCATAGGCTGTCCCAAAGCCAAGTTGCTGAGAAGAAGACAGTAATTTCTAAGACGCCATTCCAAGGCTTGACCAACGCTGGGATGCCCCACTGAGTCCAAATTAGTTCGGCTGAATTAAAAAATATATACTATGCAAATAGTCAAAAAGACAAGAGAAAGATGACTTCCAGGGACCATAGCGAGCTTCAAATTTTATTTTTATTTTTTTATTTTTATTTTTTATTTTTTTCATTTTTCTGAAGCTGGAAACAGGGAGAGACAGTCAGACAGACTCCCGCATGTGCCGGACCGGGATCCACCCGGCACGCCCACCAGGGGCGACGCTCTGCCCACCAGGGGGCGATGCTCTGCCCATCCTGGGCATCGCCGTGTTGCAACCAGAGCCACTCTTGCGCCTGAGGCAGAGGCCAAGGAGCCATCCCCAGCGCCTGGGCCATCTTTGCTCCAATGGAGCCTTGGCTGTGGGAGGGGAAGAGAGAGACAGAGAGGAAAGCGTGGCGGAGGGGTGGAGAAGCAAATGGGCGCTTCTCCTGTGTGCCCTGGCTGGGAATTGAACCCGGGTCCTCCACACGCTAGGCCGACGCTCTACCGCTGAGCCAACCGGCCAGGGCAGCGAGCTTCAAATTTTAAACACAAAGGTGCTGTTGGTCAGTCTTTCTGAGACGGATCTTAAAAAAAATGTAATCGTCAAAATTATTTTCTAGGGTCTGAACTACTGGGATCTTCCAGGGAGCTGTCTGTATCTTTGATGGCCACCGCCAGGCCCAAATTATGCAAATCTTAAAGCAGAGACGGCCATCGGACCTTTTCCGAGGGCTGCGGGAATGTCTGTGTGCTGAGGGAGGAAGGGAAAGTTGACTGCCATGGCCACCTAATCAGTTTCCAGAAAGATGCAGAGTGGGGGATTTGTGTTTTGAATCCTTTACATTTAAAAAGTTAATTTATAAGGATTTTCTTTGCTTTGCTGCTCACACTCCCCCCTAAGCATCTGTCTTCCCCCTGAACAGTTGGAACAGGTTGGAAGAGGAGGAGGAAATGGAACAAAGAAGAAAGTTCCTTTGAAAATAAACAGCTGCTCTCGGGTTTCCTATCCCCGCCGCCCATGCAGCCAGAACCATCTCTGGGTGGTATACAGACCGTGGTCACGAAAGCAAGCTCTGGCCTCAGACTGCCTGGGTCTGCATCCTAGCTTAGGGACCTTGGGCAAAGTAACCTTTCTGTGCCTCAGTTTCCTTAGATGCAAAATGCAATAATAATAATGACGGCAGCAACAGTATACAAGTCCTAGCGTGGTTACGAGAATTAGTTAAGCAGAAATAGGCACTTCGAAAGGTGAATGTGCTAAGTCCTCTTTTATCCACAGCTTGGTATTCACAGCAGTGAATGCATCTATCACTGCTACCGCTGCCCTGGTGACAGAACTATACCCCACAACCCCCTGTGCCAAGGCCTTCATTTCAGTAATGCAAACTGTAGGGTGAGGTCACTAAATCCAAACCTCTGATCAGAACAACTGTCAGAAAACGAATGGAAAATAATCATCACTTTCTTTAAAAACACATATGCTCTAGTCTTTCCCAGGAATTTGGCAGGGTGAAATGTTGGTTGTTTTTTTTTTTATATTTAGAGTATTAAACATCCATCTATTGAGTCAAGGAACGATAACGTTCCTGACTTCAATTTAACCATTTCCAAGGCTGCTTTGGAGCAATTCCACTCCTGTTTTAGAACCAAGATAAATACCAATGTGTTGTCCAAAAGCGTTGAGGGCAGCACCACACAGGTAAGTGAGGCAATGGACCATGCCCTGGGGGTAATTCTGGAAAAAACACGTGACATTGTGCCAGAGAAAGCCCGTATGTCCTACTGAATGATCCCAGGGATGGTTCGATGGGAATTAAGCCCTGTTTGAGGGACTCATACCCTGTGGGCTGTACTGTTGCCAGGTCTAAAGAGGGTCCCTCCATTCTTAAAGGAGACCCCTCTAGTTCTCCTCCTCTCCCTCTGTGGGGGGCCCTTGGACTCTGTCCAGCCTGCCTTGTCCACCTGGAGTCTCCAGGCCTTTCCGTCACAATACTGCTTTAGAAAAGTCTGTGTGAAGGGGGGACGCTGGTATTTAACTCCATCCATCAATGTCAATCCCTCTTTCCCAGCTACCCCAACAGCTTGGTACATTTACCTAAAAGCTGAATAGCCTAAATGGACGGATTTTGTGCTGGTCTCATTAGAAAGGGAAATTAGCCCGGCACTGTTCAGCTGTGCAGAAGGCACACTGATCCTGGAAGTCTATTCCAATCCTGCCCCCAATCTTCCCTTTATCACAGAAGATGCCCATGACGCCTTTAACATTTCTTAAAGGTTTCATTCCCTGCCACTCCAGTGCTAATGAACACGGAGCTCCTCGTTTCCGTGTCCTCCTGTTCACTGCCCGGCTCCGATCTTCCGGTTCCTGTGTGTCCCTCCAGCCCAGGTCGGCCCACTCTCCCCGACTCCGTGTTTTCCTGCCACCCCAGCCCACTGTCAGCTCCCAGGGCCCCTGTGCTCCCTGCCACCCCGGGCGAGTGCTCATGCTATTTTGTGAGTCCGAAACAGTTGTCCCTGCTCCTTACAAAGATCACGCTCCATCCCTTAGTTTACAGTGCGTGACTCACTTCCTCAGAGAAATCTCTGATTCCATCAAATCTGGCCAACTTCTGTTGATGTGGGTTCTCTAAGGCTATGGTTCTCTCTTTCAAAATATTGTTCCTCAGTTTGTGATTAATTGTATTTGTTGCTTATTTGATTAAGGTCTTGTTTCTCTACTAGACTGTGATTCTGTTTGGTGAAGCAGGATCCATATCTCATTCATTCATTCATTCTTATTAACTTACCATTGCACCCCAGAACTCATCATAGTGCTCGGCACTTTGTAGGTGTCTATACAGTACTTTTCAAACGAATGAACATTGTGACATCAGAAGGGGCTACGTTGTTAGGATGTTTAAGAATGTAATTCTATTTATTTATCTCTTTTGATCTCCCTAAAGACAGCAAGTGAAGAACTCTATCTTATGCACAACAAGTATCTATGGAACATGCCAGTCATCTTGTCTTGCACGTCCAAAGCAGCAAATGCCTCCAGGGATAACGGGCACTATGAGGCTGCGATGGACTGCGTACAATGCACAATGCTGATGTGGCCCCTTCTTTTGTGGAGGGTAAAGGGAGAAGAGCCCATCTTTGATGTTTACTAATCTCAGGGGCATTTGGCTTGAGCCAAGAATGACAGCTTCCTAATGACTGCTTCAAAAACTGGAGACCAATATTAGAAGCGCTAGAGAATCGAAATAAAAATCATGTGAGATAATTATGATATAATTCTCAAAAATAATGCTAAATGTGACAGTTGAAAATTCCTATGAACTAAAAAGAAACACTGTCTCCTCTCAATTCTGCCTAATGTATGCCTCAGTAAACATCTAGTTCCTGTTTGAACTTGAGAACTTCATTGAGTTCTGATTAATAACACAGCGACCCCCAGCTATTTGGGACAAGCGGGCCCAGGATTTTGCCTAGCATGTTCATTTATGATTGCTCTGCACTAACGGTGGCCTACAGATACTCTCTAGGGCACTTGAGAATTTCCATTAATAAGTAATAGACTACAGTGATTTATTGTAGATACTGAATCATGCTTTTTCTACCCAGAAAACCCCCAACATAGCTGTTTAGTGAATGAGCAATTAGAGAGCAGTCCCCAGGGAGCTGGTCCTTCTGTGCCCTGCTGGCAGGAATCTCCGCACCCTCCTGTTCCCTCACCATCGGCCTCGGGATCAGCTCCTACTTGGGAGCCCTCACTCTGACCCCAGCACCGCCCCCTAGTGGTTGTTAATGGCAATCCCAGTAGAAAACAAGCTGGAGAAGTTACAAATTTCATAGACATTAAATCTCTCCCTTCATAGAAGGAACACGATGCAGTAGCTGTGTACAACCAATTTTGTACACAAAATTGATGACTAGCTCTTGGTAATATGATAGCTAGATTATAGATAGATAGATAGATAGAGAAATAGAGAGACAAAATAATCTCAGAACCTTCCTTTTTTATGTTTACTAACTATACTTCCTCATGTATAAGACGCACCCTTCTTTGAAAACTTTGGGGTCTAAAGTCTGGGTGCGTCTTATACAGTGCTTGTAGTTATTTTTTAATTTGCATTTCCACGCTTTTTCACGCAGATGAGTTGTTTGAATTTTATGATGCATAAAACTTGAGTTCAATAACTTTATGTAATACATACACTTTTATTCAAATTTTGGACCCCAAATTAAGGTGCATCTTATACATGGGAGCGTCTTATACATGGGGAAATACGGGCAGATATTGTTTATATCTGCATCTCCACATAGAGATATTTAATGGCTGTAGCTAATAAAGTTATCTGTAAACTTATATTCTGCTTATGGATACATTAGTTTACTGAAAATAATGTAGTTTTTTTTATTTTTATAATAGGTAGATGAACTAATCCATAGCCTTCTTTTTTGTGTATAGATGGCTTATTGCTTCTGCATTTATTAGGGTTTGCTCATGGTGATGTGAGCACTCTGAGAGCAGACATCATGTATTTCTTGCTCACCACCTCATCCCCAAAGCCCAGAAAAGTACCTGGCACATGGCAAACACTATCTGCTGAATTCACAGGCACCCCAACCTTTACGGCAGTGGTCCCCAACCTTTTTTGGGCCACGGACCGGTTTAATGTCAGAAAATATTTTCATGAACTGGCCTTTAGGGTGGGACGGATAAATGTATCACATGACCGAGACAAGTGTCAAGAGTGAGTCTTAGACGGATGTAACAGAGGGAATCTGGTCATTTTTAAAAAATAAAACGTCATTCAGACTTAAATATAAATAAAATGGAAATAATGTAAGTTATTTATTCTTTCTCTGTGGACCGGTACCAAATGGCCCAGGGGTTGGGGACCACTGCTTTACGGTATTTAAAGGCCCATGCACCACTTTGGAAGTTGTTACCCACATGACATCATACCGTACTTCGTGGTTGGCGCAAGGGACGCTCATAGGCTACCCTGGCCTTGCTTACTCTTTGCCCTCTGTGGTGCCAGGAACTTCAAAACCTTCTCTCCCAACAATAGGGTGACTCCACTGTATCGGAAGTCATTTGTTGTGTTGAGACTGCTCAGACGGTCAGGGATGCACTGGTTCGGTGTGGCGTCCCAACTGTCGTCACTGTGTCAAAGATCAGCCCGCCTGGAGCCAAGAGCCCGGCTACAGGTCAGCTCGGTGCTCTTACCACGTACTGGGCCACCAGCAGGGGTGTGCAGAGCTTTGTGCCCAATGAGGTGACTCTTTCTCCCTTGTGGAAACCGTCACAGCCGTCAACTGACCGCCACTGAATCTCAATAGAGAGTGGTCACTGACTCCTTGGTGGGTCGGGCATACTGATGCTAATATTTTAATCCTGAGAGGTAAGGTTTGTGAGAGACCCTGGCAAGACCGCACATCGAAGGCGAGGGAACCCTGCCCCACACTGGAGTCCAGGCTGGGCGCAGGAGGCTTCCGGAGAAAAACAGCTCCCCCGAAGGGTGTACCATTGCCTGTAGCTTGCAGCTAGGTACTCTCTCCCAGCACCATATGCTGGTTGCTTTAAGTAACCCATTACACAGAAATTAAATATCTTGTGACAGATTGTTTTGACAGTGGGGGGGGGGGGGGAGAAAGAAAAGAAAGCAGGAGAGGGTGGGAGAGTTTTCATTTTTTTAAAAATGCATTTGACTAAAGGCAAAGAAACAAACAAACCACAAACATTAGGTAGATGCTAATTTAACAGATGTCTTGCTTTGCATCATCAGCCTGAAACGGGCGATTTCTGGCAAGCTTGCCGACCACATCGCAACACAAGATCCTCTCAATTCCCCGTGGAACAGCCTTTCACAACCTTCCAAGCGAGCCATTTTCATTCAAAGGAAAATGCCTGAAATTGCTCAGGGAAGATGCTAACACCTGGCAATGGTTTGGAAGGAGGAGTCCATGAATGTGCCGAGGTATAATGGAACAAAAGTCGGCTCACGGCAACTTTTCCGTTGAGGGAGAAAGCAGGAGGAAATGCATTCACACACTGCAGAAACAGCCAACGCATCACAAACGCCCTGCGTGTGAGAAAAGAACTCCCCACCGCAAAACCCACTGCCAACTGGTAACGAGCTCTTTTTGCAAGTCTGTTACACAAATACATCCGATCTAAATGGGCATGATGGTGACGTCTGAGAATGGACATCATCTGCAAAGGGGGACTTTAGGACCTCCTGGTTCTTAGACAGCTTTTTTGCAAAGAGACACAACCCCCTCTATTAGGCCTATAGAGGAATGTACTCGTTAAAATTCTATACGTATCTAATTTATATATAACTGATAAAGACTGAGTTGGTTAGCAGTTCGCCACTTGACATAACATTAGCTTCAGTCTTCGGTGGACATTTCATTAAACTTAATTAATTGGGATTTTTTAATTTTATGCTCATTTTAGAGCCAATACACTTTACTTTTTAGGTCACAGATCTTTACATAAGCCTTGTAAAGTCTATAAGTGTTCTAGATACTGTGTTTACGTGACTCATGCAGGGCTTGTCCGATACAAAGTGTAACAAAGCTTACAGGTTTGGATTAATGTGATCCTCAGCACTAGGCTGCTATTCACTTCTTGGTGGAGTCCATAAGATTACTTTATGATTGGCTGAAATGAAAATGAAATCCCACTCCTAACACACGGCCCGGCACAGTGCCTAATGTGATCTGTATTTTCTGTAGAGAAGAAAGGAAGGCAGGAAAGGAGGAAGAGAGAGAGAAGTGACAAGGAGAATTCTACAAAGGATTAAGAATCCACTTTTGGAGTTTAAAGGCTGCTCTACCATTCTGCAGAATTGTTAATTAGCACTACTTAAATACCAAAAAGAATAATAGGACAAAAACATTTTACAACTAATATAATAAAACATTTCACTCTCAAGAAACTGCAAATTCTATCGCTCCTCCCCACCCAGTGCAGAGATTTCCAACAATTGCAAAATACAGTAGACAGCTTGCGTGTGTGCACGTGTGTGTGTGAGAGAGAGAAAGAGTGTGTGTGTGTGTAACCATTTGATTCAGCATTTTTATTTTTAGGTATTTAAAGCAAATGGTCTATATCTTGTTTTCTGACAGAATATGGCAAAAGGCCATCTTTAAGGGCTGGGAGAGATTAATGATATGATGGCAACCTTTGGAGAATGGAAGAAAATTGGTCTGGTTTCCAAACAATTCAATTCAGGGATGTGTGAGTGTGAGGGTGTATGTGTGTGTGTGTGTGTGTGTGTGTGTGTGTGTGTGAGAGAGAGAGAGAGAGAGAGAGAGAGAGAGAGAATGTGTATGTGTGTATGTCTGTCTGTGTGTAGGATTTTGTGGCATGTATAAATACCAAGTTATAGAACACTATCCCCAGGTGATTTCCTTTTACTATAAACACCACAACCATGTGAAATGAGTAAAACTAGTCCTGTGAATTCAAAGAAGCTACAAAGATTATCTGAAAAACAATAATAACAAAAGGGAGCTAGACAGCTTACATCAACTCACACTTCTTCTCACGAGAGCTGTACTAAGACAAGGACATGATGTGGAGTTGAAGAAATTGATAAGGAAAAAAAATATTAAAACCCACTCTGGGACTGCAAAAGGAGAAAAAAAAAACTGTCAACACAGAAGATTCCCTTCTTACTCTCTGAAATTCTAATCCAGTAATCAGGTCTGCCTTTACCAGTACCTTTCATCGGACGTTCTCAGAGCCCTTTCTGGTACTGAACTCTCACTGAATCCCGGGGGTGGGTAAAATTATTCTTTCCATTTTACCAATGTTTCTGTTCTCTCCAACTGCTTGTCCTGGGGAGTGAGTGATACGTCCGGGAATAAAAGTCAGGAATCGATAAATGACTGGAGTCCTGACCCCTTCACCTTGCCTTATAATTACTGAGGGGGAAATTTGGTGATTGGCTCTGGGAAAGGGCCCTGAAGAATTGGATGTAAGTATTTTATTTGATGTGAATTATCTTAATATATTCCAGTGTGTTCTAGCTCCTTATCCTTGTTCCCACCTTTTCTTCATTCCTCTCATTGAAAGGATGGAAGACTATGTTGAAATATGATGAAAACAGAGATACAGAAGTAATTAAAAATGCAAAGAAGAAATGAGTTTAGTGGCTCTCTCCACATTTTGGGGTCTCAGGGAATACTTTGAGACTACGATTAGACCTGTGACGTTGGACTAGGCATATGACTTCTCCAAGCCGCAGTTTTCACATCAGTAAAGAGAAGTTCAAAATATAAAAATCCTCAAGTCCCCGACAGCTCTCCTAGTCATTGTATGGTTCCTCACTGATAGCTAGCACAGCTTCTGTCTTTCGGCATGATAATATAGAAAAATAAGTACATATTTAAAAATATTTCCAAAAACAAACTGTGATTGACGAGCATTTGTAGTATGAAATCCCTTCTTTATCCTTGACTTGCCACTGTTCCGAATGGATCCTGAAAAGCAAACACCTCTATTTGGGGTCCACGGCAAGAAAGATCCCATTCTACCAAAATAAGTGAGCCCCAAGGTGAACTCCCATGAGAATAACTCTGTGCTTTGGAGAGACCTGTTACGGCTGTGTTAAGGGCAGTCAATGTGACAATGTGACTACCCCTTTGAAAGTGAGGTAAGTTGAGACTAGGTACCCAGCATACCCCAGAGAGGAAGCCAAATTGATGACTGAGGTGACTATTAGGGAGAAGGGGAGAGAAATATGGCTGGAGGGTGGTAAGTTGTAAATTAGCACACCGAGTTGACAGAGGGATTAGTTCGTTTTCTGAGTGTGGCAGAAAGCCAAGAGCCCATGAAGTAAGTACCTGAGGCTCAGATGTCATTAGTTCTACCTTGAAGAGTGTCCTCTCCCTTTGGTAAAGGAGTCCCTGCCAACATCTCTCGGTAGGACACCTAAATCATGAGACTGTTAAGAGTAGGCACCCATTCACAATCGATCCTCTCTGCTCCTTCCTCATTTAGCCTTGTATCTCAAAGAATATTTACCTTCTGTGCAACCTTCTGTCACTTCAATGTTCAGTTCAGCAGTTAGCAAAGACTCAGCGTTAGTCACTTGGGGAGGCCTGAGCTAACAGAAGCAGGCGGATCCATTTCTTGAATTAAAATTTCCTTTTAGGTCAGGGATTGAAGCCTCAGCTGTAGAAAGTTCACATGATAAGGTTCCTGGGCAGATCATGCCATTTAGAGGGGATAATTGCAGAAGACGATGACTCATTTAATACGGAAATATTTTAAAAGTCATGCAGTAACTTCTGATATTAAAATTAAAAAAAAATAGAGGACATCAATGTCCAGCTCTATAGCAAGTGACACAAATCGCTTTGCTCACATTTTCTCCATCAGGTGACCTGTACAGCACGGCACGGTGGTGACGCACAAAGCATCGGAGGAAGAATAATGGGGTTCAGATCTCTGCTCCCCCACATTCTAGCCTATGTATTTCGATGTTAATTTCTTTGTGTCTCATAGTCCTCATCTTCAAAATGCTGATAATATTTCCTGATTCATAGGATTGTTTTGAATACTGACTATGGTAAGTACCCAATAACTTTTTTTCTAGTAAGGGTGTCATCTGCAAATAACTGTTCTTACACTTGGAGACACATCCTACATGACAGCACCAAGCTTGTTCCTTACCAATACTATTGCTACTGTTGCTGTGCATGACCTGTCAGGTCTCTACGCACAGTCAGAAATTACTCACAGGGAGTGCAAGAGCCAGCCTGGTCCAGCAGTGGGTGCAGCAGATACGTAATTAAGATCATTGTGCCCAAATTAGGAAGATAGAATACAGCCCTAATGCCGAATATTCAGAGAGGGTTTTGTTAAAGATTCACACTCTTTGGATGTACCTATAAAATAGAAAACTATAAATATTATGTGAGAACATGAATTAGAGTTTGATGTACATGATTTTTTATTAACGCCCTTTGATTGTATTTGGTGTATAAAGCACCAGCGAAAGGCCATACATTTTTGAAGAGGTACTGTTAACTATGACTATTTTCTTGATCTGGCAAAAATGGCAATTTGATCTTTCTGAGGATCTGCTCATTCAGCAAGACCATCCTCTCAGTCGTGGCCCTTCGTGTGCACAGGTGCCTGCATGGTGTTCCTTTAGAGAAGAGGATCTTTGACTGATTTCCTCCTTAAGACTTTTTATTAAGTGCCCACTAAAACAAACAAACAAACAAACAAAAACAACAAGAAAGACCAATCTGCTTCAAAAGAAATTATAGAAAAAAAAAGGACCCTGGCTGCTTTGCTCAAGGTAGAGCATCGACCTAGCGTGTGGACATCCCCAGTTCAATTCCCGATCAGGGCACACAGGAGGGATGACCATCTGCTACTCCTTCCCTCCTCCTCCCACCTTTTTTCTCTTTCTCTGCCCTTTCCCCAGCCATGGCTCAACTGATTCAAGTGCATGGGCCCCAGGTGCTGACGAAGGCTCTGTGGAGTCTCCATCTCAGGTGCTAAAAATAGCTCAGTTTCAAGCATGGCCCCACCTGGGCAGAGCATCGGCCCCAGATGTGTGTTGCTAGGTGGATCCCAGTCGGGGTACATGAGGGAGTCTGTCTCTGTATCTCCCCTGTTCTCACTTAAAAATATGTATTAAGCATTTATTTGCCAAAGATCCTGGTTAGGAGGGTCATGTATTAATATGTCATCTCATATAAGCTTCAGGACACTCTAAGAATTAAGCATTACTATCTTCATTTAATGAGGACACTTACTAAACTCAGAGAGAGTAAACAATTATACTGCCAAGCCTTAGTTTAAACCCAGCTTTCACAGAAGCCCAAATCCATGATTTTTACGTAGCAGAATGGTCGCAACAAGCTCTATTAAAATTAATCAGCATCAATTAGAAATATTTCCAGTAACTTGAAAATAGGCACTGAACAATGACTAGATTATTACTGGAGATGGTGGACTAGATAGTTGATGGTACTACAAGAATAAATGAATTTCATAAAATATGCTTTCACCTGATGCCTCATGCTATTTTAAAAACTATATATTCTGTCCCCCTATTACATGTACATTCCTTCTTAGCGCATTTAACTGCCTAAAATTGCAATTTTGCTGTATATTTATAGATATATATATTTTTTGTATATTTATTTTTTAAAATTGTTTTTCTCTTATATATCATCTTGGTGAGGTCCGCAAATTCTTTCATTATTATTTCATTATTTCTGATTCCTTACCTTCCCAGCACCCATTCAGTCCACACTTGTTAGATGAATGAATGAATGACTGAATATGTAGATACAATTACACACACACACACACACACACACATATATAGACAGATCTATGTGTTCTAAAACCCAGATTACTATGGTTACATAGCAGATAGAGTATATAAAGTACCCCTGATAAGTTCCAGGGTAGAAGATATAAAAATCACCTTTTCCACAATGGAAACTACATCTATCCTATTGCAGACATCCATATATTTAAACTTTAACATGATATTTTAAATGTGCCCCCGGTATTATTATGCTAAATGGTATCACTGATTTCCATGCTATGTAACAGAATACTTTATAAAACCCAGCTCAGGAAGATACCATCTTCCGTGGCTTTTCCATCATAGCACATGTAAGCATTGCCTTCTCTGCTGACATCGTCTCCCAGCTCCATGTTCAGAAGATCACTGAATCATAAAACATTTCCGTGTTTATTCACACTGGGAAGTCAAGTACACACGACCGTGTGGTGAATTAGGAAGTAAACTAAGTGCTCTAGAATTGACTCCTCCTCCCAGTATTGAGTTATTCCTGGATCCCAAATACTGTTAATATTTGATATGATTAACCATCAGACTGAAACCTAGGTTGGTGTTAGGGATTAAACTGTGTTCTTCAAAACACAATTGTGTTGAAATCATAATCCCAGTACCTCAGAATCTGATTGTATTTGGAAACTGGGTCCTTGCAGACGGAGTTTGTATAAGATAAGGCACACTAGATGAGGGTGGACCCTGAACCCAATATGGCTGGTGTAGTCAAGTGAGGACATAGAGACAGTGAAACCCAGAGGCAGAGATTGGAGTGGGGGTAAGGGCAAGCCAACCAGCTCCAAGAATTGTCAGCAAGCCACAGCCTAGGAGGAGGCAAGGAAAGTTTCTCCCCTACATGTTCCAGAAGGAGCATGGTTCTGCTGACACCTTGATTTTGGACTTCAAAGTTCCCAGGTATTGGGCAATGTTTACACATCTCCATAGAGTTTAAATATAGACAAACTCTTGGACAATGTGTTAAACCACCTGCCTGATTGGGGACATCTCTTCAATGTGAAGAACATTCTCTGGGATAAATTTTCTTTATTTGTAGTCATAACTTTCCTTCTTTCTTTATTTTTTAAAAATATGGTAGAAAAATGTCCTGGTGAGAGAGTTCAAGGGCTTCCGGCTCACCTCACACATTGGTTGCATACTCTTTTGTTCGCTGCTAGGTAACCCCAACAGATACCTCTTCCTGTCACTCTTTTCTTTTCTTTTTTATAGAGACAGAGAGAGAGTCAGAGAGAAGGATATATAGGGACAGACAGACAGGAAGGGAGAGAGATGAGAAACATCAATTCTATGTTGCGGCACTTTAGTTGTTCATTGATTGCTTTCTCATATGTGCCTTGACCCTGGGGCTACAGCAGACCGAATGACCCCTTGCTCGAGCCAGAGACCTCGGGTCCAAGCTGGTGAGCTTTGCTCAAACCCAATGAGCCCATGATAAGCTGGCGACCTCAGCGGTCTTGAACCTGGGTCCTCCGCATCCCAGTCCGACGCTCTATCCACTGCGCCACCACCTGGTCAGGCCTGCCACTCTTTCTAAAAAACCTGCCCACACAGTCCAGAGCACTTTCAGGCTGAGTGGGCACAGTGAGTACACAGAGTGACCACTGGGTAAAGTAGGCTATTCTAGAACACCAGCTTTTTCTGTTCTTGCCCAACTATAGCAACCGCCAAAAGTGATTCCTATTTATACTTGACAGCATGTGATAATATGCTACATGTGAGTCTGATTCCATTCCTCAAATTATCAGTCACCTATATCAATATAATGTCAAAATATTTTCCTAAGGCATGTTGTTATAGTGAAAGTGCGTTCATGTTGCTTAGAACCCTCAGAGAAAAGAAATTAGATCCATTATATCTTCAGTTAGGAGCTCACTTTAAGTACCTTTATTAGCTTGCCACCTTATTCCCCAAGAACTTATAAAACAATATGAATTACGGCCAAATTTCAATGTAGATCAATTGATTCTAGAAGCCAATCTTACATTTTACATCAAGGAACTTTGATGGCTTTGCATGTTCATGTGTGTGCGTGTGTGTGTGTGCATGTGTGTGTTGATGAAAATCCTGCTGCTATGAAACAGTTTTTCAGTTTAGAGAATGATTTTTAATGTTTCCACTTTACCCCAAACCCCTATTCCTAAAAACACCTCACCCTCTGAAAAAACCACGAATTTTACTTACGAAAGATACGCTCCCTGTGGCATTTAACGAATCACCTATCGTTAAGGCTGCAGGACACAGTCAATAAATTTAATACGTGTGTGCTTCAATGAATGATGTGGCAGCTATGAATTGTAAAGAGGAATTTGGTATAAGCATAGATTTTTGTATGTTAAAAAATAGGAACAACATCATTGGAACTTATACCAACAATAAATTTTTCCCGGCTACTCAACTTCCTGTCGATGTTAATAGAAGAAGGAATTGAAGCTTAAGGGCATTGGGACGAGCCAGGGACAATGTAGCACAATACCAGAAGCAGAAGATTTCCCGTGAGATCATCTTAGTTTAGTGTCTGTCCCCTTGTCTGTCGTGTTCATGAAGTGAGTAAGATGGTCCCTGCCCCTAGATCCAGAACAGTCTGGGTTTTAGAAATCTTCTTAGAAATCTTCAAGGAGGGCAAGAGAGAAGCAACGAGGAAACCTAACTTGATTTTGCAGCTAGGAGGAGGTTGGGGCCAGGGGGCTAACTTTTACAGATTCTACCCTAAGTCAAGTACCAGCTGAGGTACTTTCTTTAATTTATCCTATTTAATTCCTCAAAGCTTCCGTTTTCATATACCTATGAAGAGGCATCATTCCTGTGTTACAGACTGAGCTTAGAAATGTGAAATCACCTACCCCAAGTCACACTGTTAACAAAGTGTGGAACTGATATGGGTCTGCTTGTTCCCCCAAATTGATCTAATATATAAAAATATTCAGCTTTTAATTCAGGGGTGAGCACATTCTTTTTTCTGTAAAGGGGCAGAAAATAAGTATTTGAGGCTTTAAGAGATACAGTCTCTGTTGGAACCACTCAACCTTGCCATTGTTGGCAAAAAAAAATTCACAGACAGCACAGACGTGACTGAGCCTGGCCACGTTCCTGTAAAACTTTTTAAAAAACAAAACATGAAATCCGAAGCTTTAATTTAAAATTTGATTTTCATGCCGTCATGCAATATTCTTTTTTTTTTTAACATTTAAAAACGTAAAAACCATTCTAAGTCTATAGCCATACAAAAACACAAGGCAGGCCAAATATGACCCCCACAGGCCTTAGTTTGCAAACCCTTCTGGGAACTATTCTCTAAGCATCTGGAGGTCAAGGACTGCATTTGATGATTGTCTGACTTTTCTGAGGGCCTCCCACATCGCCTAGAACAGAGTAGGCTCCGACCTGATGTTTGTGATGGATTGAATGCATGGCTTTCAACGGTGCCATTATTATCTTTTCGGTTTTGTGTTCCTTGCTCTTATTACTTCAGCCTCTATTTACTCTACGGCTGCAACTTAAAATCTTTTTCCCCCAAAAGTTGTATCATTTAAAGTTACTGTACCTTAACGAACGCACCTAAGTGGCACTGTTTTTGCATGCATGAAAGCTCAAAGCCTCAACAACTCCCATGAGCGATTAATCTTCTAACACTAATTAGATATTTGCAAATTAGCGTCTGATGTGTGAAATGAAAAAACATTTGAAGCTGAAATGAATAGGGTCTAGAAAGATAGGGCTGTATTCCAGTTCCCCCTTTTCCATATTATTATCATATTTCATAAATATTAATAAGATCACATGATACCAGCCACTCTATGAAATTATCTCTCTGAAGGAAGGCTTTTGTTTGATATAATAGCGACGTGTCAATATTTTGCATATGGAAGAAAGCACTCAATGAAGAAAAGCACCTTTTCCTGCAGTGTTAAAGAGATGTCATATTTCATGAATCACTTTTATGCTCGATTAAGCAGTCCCACTTTTAAACCCAGACTTTTCTTCCCAGAAGGGAAGGTAGAAAACCTTACTCTAACCCTTTTCATCCTCTCTTATACCTTAATCTTATCTTGGTTTAAAAGAAAATTTAACTGAATGGCTGATACCTTCAACCTATGATTCTGTGCAATGAAGTAACAGAAATTGTTATATAACGGTCAATTTCAATAAGGAATTTGACTAGGAAAAGAAACACATTTGAATTTCATTAATTACATGCATGAGGACAATCTGAGGAATCCTCCACATGCCATCTTAATAAAAAACAAAGAGCTCTCAAGAACGGGACACAGGTTTGTCTCAGCACGTCAAGCTCACACACACAGGCTCTAATATTCAAGTCATAAATATTAAGTCATGTTGTAGTCATGAAAATGTAACATTTTGATTTGGAATATTTCTCAAGCGAAAGCCCATATCAAACATAAGTGGTTCTGAAAGAAAAGACCTATAATAATAAACTAGTTCCCTTGGTGTGGGATTTTTTTTTTAAAAAACCACTCACCTGTGAATGCTGGTCATATCGCAAATTATATCTAATTATAGCATTGATACAGTCATTCGAAATGATAGTTAAGCGCAAGTTGACAAAGGTGACATTGGGAAATAATGACGGTAAGATTATTATTTTCTTAGGCTGACATTTTCTGATTATAACAATGCTGATCAAGACGATTGAAACTGTAATGAAGAGAAAGCTCCAAGAACCAGAACAAAACATACCGAAATGAGAGAGAGGCTAGCTATCATTTTGTCTCCTGCTTCTTCAATACCAACTTCTTCTTCCAGTCCAAAGTTAAGCACTTGCCCCTGTCGGGGAAACCTGTGGGAACTACAATCGGTAGAGATGGTGTTTTCTACCTACTTACAGAAGTTTCTACTTTTCAAAGCTGTAATGAGAGGATAAGGTCATTTATGCCAATTTATCCGTTTACGCTGAGGATTGTTTTCCAATTGGCTTTGAGATGATCAGCTCCCAGACACAAGACACCAGCCCACCATCTATACCAGTACTCGCTTACCAGAATCTTCGGTGTAAAATTCTCGGTGATCTCAACGCTCCGCGCCCTTGCAAACTCCAAGCAAATGGGAAGTCTGGCAGACGTTACCCTTTCACTTGTCATTAAGTGAGAATAAAACCAGATGGCTTTTAATTTTCAACAAAAGAGAAATGAGTCAAGGGGAATCATACCCAATCAAGACATCACCAGTCACTCCAGCGGGCGGACTGGCTGAACCTGGGAAGTGAACGACGTTCTGTACTGGCACAAATGAGCCTGTTTAAATTGCATCAAGTACAAAGTATTTGAGGTGACTTGTAATTCCAGCTGAATTCTGAACCTCATTTCGAAAATAGAGGATAAATGTGTCTCAATTATTTCAAACCGCCTTCCCAACGCCACATCTGTTCTCAGATTTGGTTTTCATTTACCTATGGTATTCGGCGTCTTACAGCATCATCAGACAGTCATGGATAGTCACCTGAAAGCAATTTGCAAAAGATCTCTGCCATTAGCTAGATTAGGTCCAATTGTCCCATTTTGCTGATGAGACAACCGAGAAGTAGACTGATAGGTTTGACTATACGTCCCCTCCTAATGGAAACCTGTCCAGTATCCTACAGTATCCTACGTTCTGCAGCATTTGAAAAGTTTCATTCCTCCTGTGGTTGTCAGCTGACTGCTTGCTTTATAGCTCGGATACCATGGCTTTGTTACCATGGCCAATTCTTCTACAAGTACAATAAAGAGACTGGTGAACTGCCTGATGTCCAGATGTATTCCATTCCTTAGTAAAGTCTCTATGTCATTTGTGATCCTCATCCTTATACATTCCATGCTAATGATACCCACCTGGGTTATAATAACACCTTTACCCAAAGATGACCTATGATTTTAATCTTTGCAACATGGCTGAGAAGATGGAAGAGGACAAAGGTCATGATAGCTAGTTAAGACTTTCATCTGTCCACACTCAGCATCAGAGGTAAAAAGGGATGTCCTTCTCATAGGTCTTGTTTTGTTTTTCAAGAAGAAGTTGTCATCATCCTGAGACAACTTATAGTCTTTCTGATAGACAAGGATAGAGTTTCTCTACTTATCCTTAGAACTTTTAATTTTTTAAAATTTCATATCAAATCTGACTACAGCCACAATTATTTGAAATGATAGCTAAGTGCATGTTGACAAATGCAACATTGGAACATACGATAATAAGATTATTGTCACTATGTGACTAGTATTATAGTGCCTAGGGATTCTGGTTCAGGGCATCTGGTGTTCTACGAAGGTATATATGACATCAAGAATAAGAAACAGTCTAACTAGGCGGTGGCACATTGGATAGAGCATCAGAGTGGGATGCAGAGGACCCAGGTTCGAAACCCTGAGGTTGCTGGCTTGAGCGCAGGTTCATACAGCTTCAGCGTGAGATCATGGACATGACTCCATGGTTGCTGGCTTGAAGCCCAAGGTTGCAGGCTTGAGCTCAAGGTTGCTGGCTTGAGCAAGGCGTCACTGGCTCTGCTGCAGCCCCCAGTCAAGGCACATATAAGAAAGCAATCAGTGAACAACTAAGGAAACTAAGGAGCTGCAATGAAGAATTGATGCTTCTCATCTTTCTCCCTTCCTGTCTGTCTGTCCCTATCTGTCCCTCCCTTTGTCTCTCTCTCTCTCTCTGTGTCTGTCACACACACACACAAAAAGAATAAGAAACAACAGGAGAGGCAGGGGGTGTGAAACCATGGCTTGAGAGAAGTTGGGAGGAAGGGGAAACCTTCTAACACTCACCTATTATTGCTAGCCCGCCCTCCTTATTCTCACCTCTCCTGGCTCCTGCACAACCAAGTAACCATCCCCAACACTGTTCATCACGTTGCTCCATTGCTCAAATACCCTTTAGATGGTTCTCACTGAAAATTAAGTCCAATTGCCTTCCAATGACATTCAACATAGGGCTACCAGGTAAAATATGAGATAACTAGTTAAATTTGAATTTCATATAAACGATTATTTTATTTGGATCACACTGTGCTAAAAAAAAAAAAAGGTACTTGTGTAGGTGAAATCCAGATTTAATTGGATAGCCTGTATTTTTATTTGCTAAATCTGCAGGCTCAAAGGCATTTCTAATCCGGCCCTAATGTCCCTTTGGAGTTCACTTTCTCTAATTTCATTACAGTGGTTTCCTTGCTCTTTGAAATGCACAAGGAATACTCTTGCCTCTGAGCTTTGCTTACACCCTCACCCTCATATGGAATGCCGGTTTTATTTTTCTCTCTCTACCCAGCAAAGTGTCCCATCTCAGTCCCCCACTGGTCCTCTCACACAGCTCCTGAGAAATGACCTCTGTGTGATAACCATGTAACCCCACCTTGACACTTGGTAAATCAATGTTACTTTTTTATCAACACCCTGTCACTGCTGGGAGGATGGCACCTTTAGTTATTTAAGCCCTGAAGTGTTGTCCTCATCTGACCATTCTGTCACGCTCCCAATGGGTCCTTTGTTATGGACACACTCAGTGACTCAACATGGCTTAATCCTCAAACCAGTGGCTCCTTAGAGCGTCTGCAAGGGTCAGTAGCTTGTATTAGACCCCTAGAGCGTCTGCAAGGGTCAGTAGCTTGTATTAGACCGCAAGCCTGGTAAGTGACCAGAGCAGGTTCTGAGCCTAGCTGAGAATCAGTGTGTGCGACTTCCAAACCACAAGGTCAATTTTTGTTGATTTCCACCCCGTGTGTAGCACCATTCTGGATCTTCCTTCTACCTGTGTGCATCTCACCCATGTGGTTTTATCAACACGTTGGCCAATTTCTCTGCCAAGAATCGCTCCCAAGCTTCCACCATAACTCACTGTACTCGACCCTGTCAAAATTCCTTCTAAAACCACCATGAACACGATACTTGCAAGTTTGGGAACCCTCGTTCCTACGAAGGGCATTGGTGTCTTTTTCCAGGTTGCCCATTTCCTGACCCTAATCTTTGGTTTGCTTTACTTGTACTAATCTCTTTCACGGACTTTTTCTACTCAATATCTTCTCTGAACATGTCCATTCATCTGCTTCCCTGTTCGGTCTCCTGGACGCCTCTACTTTCCCACTGCCAACAACCAAGGTCCTTCAAGTTTCTACTCATTTTCCATGTCTTTCAGGAAGATGTACTTGCTCATTTCACTCAGAAGTTACAGAACTTTAGTTTTAGGAGGAAGATCTCCAAGTTCATCTCATAGCATATTCTAGTTTGCATATTTATTTATTGGATACGTTTTTATCTTCTTACTGGATATTTATTTTATGAAAGTTGGGGGACCATGGTCTCCATGTCTTACCTTTATTGCATCATTTAGAGTAAATTATATACCATACTTTAAATGATATGTATATGTGTATGTATACACACATACACACATATATATACAAACATACACACACACAAACACACACACACTTCAATTCCATTTAGTTGTACCTGAAATTTTCACACATCTTATCAAACTAATAAAACTGTAAATGTCTTATACAGACAACTTTCATGGTGGTAAGATCTTAGGCAACTTGCCAACTTTTTTTTATACGTTTGTTTTTTTATTTCTTTATTTAAATTTATTCATTTTTAGAGAAGAGAAAGAGAGAGAGAGAGAAAGAGAGAGAGAGAGAGAGAGAGAGAGAGAGAGAGAGAAGGGGGGGAGGAGCAGGGAGCATCATCTCCCATATGTGCCTTGACCAGACAAGTGCAGGGTTTCGAACTGGTGACCTCAGTGTTCCAGGTCGACGCTTTATCCCCTGCCCCAACACAGGTCAGGCAAGTTGCCAACTTTTTAAAATATTCCTTTTCCTCACCTGCAAATGGGAAAAGTATTTGGTCCTCCCTCAGGGTGCAGCCATGAGATGGAATGAGACCCCACAGGCCTCTCGGGGCAGCTTATTAGCTGTGTTTAAAGACAATCCCAAGTAGAGATGTGCTGAGTAAATGAATGGTGTTGGAAGAGAGGTCCTCTGTTTCCCAGCACACCTAGGAAATGTACTCTAACAGTTGACACGAGGCTGAGGAAGACACAGTGCTGGGTAATCAGGTTTACCAGAGCTCAAGTACAAAGACAGACGTGTCCAAGGTTGGGCCATTATTTATTATAATAAAGCGAACAAAACCCAATGGCTGGGTTCAACCTTCGTTTTTTTCTAATAAAAAGTTATAGATTGTAGTCTTTGAAAACAACATAAAGGAAGGCTAGAGTTCTTGCCCAGTGTTTTGAAATCACCAGTAGAAATGCATCCAGGGTATTCTGGTCCATAAAGCAGCTGACATCCCTGGTTCTCAGAGAGAGGAGTGAGGAACAAAACATTAGAAATCCCTTCAAAAAATAAGGGAAACCACGGCTTCCGCTCCTTCTAATGTTTAACAAGGTCTGTAGACAGACTATTAGATGCCCTGTGATCCCTGGTGCCATTGATTTGAAGGCAGTAGGTGAGAGCTCTCCAGGCTCCGTGCTCCTGGCCATCACCGAGGTGGGGAGCACTGGTCTGTTCTCCTCACTCCTGCGCAGGCGCAGTCGAGCCAGGCACCCATCTCCAGCCTTCTCCACTCAGACGGAGAAGTTAATGCAGTTAGATCGCTCCGGGGCTTCTAGCGGGACTACTTCAAATGATATTACTTCCATTTGTGGCGTGCACTGCCAGCGGTGCTCACATTTGAGCGAAGCAGCAAACAGACATTCAAGTAAGAGAAGCCACACGTCCCCACTGGACAGGAAGTCAGCGACAGGGCTATAAATTTGTCAATTTCCTAAACCGCGTGGCAGCAGCCTGGCCTCCGCCTCAAGGGGACTCTTGAGCAAGGCGACGGATGGCTCCCTGTTCACGGGGTTGGGAGGGACCTGTGTTCATTGAGCACGAGCGCATTTTACAATAACAACAGGGGATCAATGCAACAAGTGTGAAAACTGAAATCAGGGCTTTCTGATGATTGTCATTGGGTGATAAAATTCACCTTGGCCCCAAACAGAAGGGCCTAAAAAGCCCCGGCCACACCCAGTTCCAGGGGGAGTCAACAATGGAACAGAAGTAAAGCGTCAAGGGTAGGGTCTGACATACAGGGGACATTACACAAGGGGCGCCTGCAATGTTTGCACACGCACGCTCACGGGCACAGATACTCATCCTCACGCAAACCCTCAGACCGCTGTTCCCAGTTTTATTCCTTTGTCTCTCGTTCCTTAATTTTAACCTGATTCCCTGCAGAAGTATCTCAAATTATCTGTGCGAACAACTGGTTTTCGAAAAAGTTTTTAGCCTGTCACTGAAATGAAATATAGTAAAAATGAATTGTTGGAAAAATTACTCTCCTGGTAATGGCAGGTTGTTCTAGAAGTTTCTACAATCGTCTCGGTTTCTCTCGGTGTCTTACTATGGATTGGTCGTAGTTTGCCCATTCAGCAAATCACACATTGAGCTCGCTGCTTCAGGATACATGCTCTATTGCTTAGTTCCAAGGACTGGTCTCATAAAAAATGGCCAAGGAACACAAATATTTGTGGTGACAGATAAAGTGTATAAAAACTGATTATAATATTGCACCCCCATTAATTTCATTTTGGAAGAGTAGCCGTTCCTTTCCTGTCGAGTCCATGCATCAGCTTGAAGCACAGTGGAGTGGGATCTCTGGAGGGCTCACCAATGCTGGGCCCAGGAACACGGTAGCCCGTCACTCTGTTTTCTAATATCACAGCAGACGTGACCACATAGCGCAGACAAGCCAAAAGAAGAAAAACGTGGACTGCATTTCCATAGCGTTCAATAGTTGTTGTTGCTTCTGATTACATAAGTAGTAATATGGGCTTATTATAGAACATTAAAAAATATAGAACCATGAATTTCCACTATCCCACTGTTAGCAATCTGGTATAGAGCATCCTACCCTTCTTTCCTAGGTGTGTGTGTGTGTGTGTGTGCATGCACATGTGTGTGGTGTAATTTTTTCTTACATAGACAGGGCTCAATACATAGTTATTATATTGGTAGCGGATGGTATGCGTTCAAGTCATGAATATTTTTCCAGGGATGACTCCCTCATATCCCACTGTTCCAAATTTACTTAACTACCTACCTACCTATCTATTGAGATATTTTGAAAACTTTGGCTTTCTGCAATAGAAGTCTCTTTTTATTGTTTATGAAGGCCCAAGAAGCTGCTATGTGAATATTGACTACTATTCACATTTATTTCCTGTTTTTAAGGTCAGGAATAAATGCCATCCTTCCTAGGGTAGGTCATCCTTTCTTTGTTAGATGGGCTGACCATTTAAAAACCAATCTCTGAATATGCAGCAAGATACTTCACTCCCCAATTCCATTCCCTGATAACTGGGAGACAATAAATAAACATGTCTTGAAATATATAATAGTGATGATAACAGTCCTAGCAATCAAAATAATACAAATCACATTCTTCTACTAATGTTAACCAAGTCCCATGAGTATGGAAACCAGTCACTGGGAACTTAAGCAGGTATCACTATTTGCTTCTCTATTGTTCTCTTTACGTGTCTCAAAGAGGACTCTAACCTCCCACAAATTTCGAGTGTGAGGTGATTTCTGCAAAACTGCTCCTGACCTGAGGATGCAGAAGGATCTCACTCTAAAAGGAGATGCCCACTGAGAGATTGCCATGGGCCCACATGGAAATGGAAGAAGGGTTAGAAGTGGTCCTCTAGGTCCCAAGCTGATGGAACTACAGTCATACGTAGGGTGTCGTTTACACAGAGGAGCCGACCCTATGGAAATTTCCATGTTCCTGAAACCTTATTCTACTTAATCTTTTGCTAAGGAACTGCCAACACACACGCGCATTCTTTTCAATAATAAACCCCAGTCGAGCTGAGCCATATGTTACCCCTTGGTTCTTGGAATAGAATGCTTAGGTTGGTACTTTAGAGGCGCAAGACCTATAAATAACTCCTCGAGGAAACACCCTTATATAAGGAGACTCTGACCTAAAAAAAAGAATGACATTTGGAAATTGGTCAAAATATTACTCCTTGATGTGAACGTATGTCATCGCAGTGTCATAATATTGTGACACATTATGGTGTCACATCAGAGCAGCCCCCACAAAGTACCAGTCTAGCAATCTACGTCCACAGACTGGCACATTCCGAGGAAACTCTTTCTGATGTTCTACAGGATGGTAGGCAGCTTGGAGAGAGGGCAGTGTGAGATTTACGCACTGGGCTTGGAAACCGGCCAGCACAGTTTGGGAGGATCAACACGGAAACTGCTCATCAAGCTGATTACAAACACAAACAAGGGCTGATTCGGTTAACAGCACCAGGTTGGGAAATACTAAAATATTGAGTTTCTAATAAGACACGAGTCTAGCTGTGGGCACCGTTTCAGATGAGTTCATGTTTACGCTGGTAGCTTCTTCGAGGTGGGGTGAGGCTGAATGTATAATAGAAAGGCCTAGAGTTTCTGTTTGCCCCTTTATTTGGGAGGATGTGAAAGTGTTTAGTAAGAAAGTAGTTCTTAAGTCAGGTCCCTCTCCAAAGTCATATGTTAAAACCCTCATCCCGCCCTGGCCGGTTGGCTCAGCGGTAGAGCGTCCGCCTAGTGTGCGGAGGACCCCGGTTCGATTCCCAGCCAGGGCACACAGGAGAAGCACCCATTTGCTTCTCCACCCCTCCGCCGCGCTTTCCTCTCTGTCTCTCTCCTCCCCTCCCGCAGCCAAGGCTCCATTGGAGCAAAGATGGCCCAGGTGTTGGGGATAGCTCTGTGGCCTCTGCCTCAGGCGCTTGAGTGGCTCTGGTCGCAACATGGCAACGCCCAGGATGGGCAGAGCATCGCCCCCTGGTGGGCAGAGCATCGCCCCATGGTGGGCATGCCGGGTGGATCCCGGTCGGGCGCATGCGGGAGTCTGTCTGACTGTGTCTCCCTGTTTCCAGTTTCAGAAAAATGAAAAACAAACAAACAAACAAAAAAAACCCTCATCCCAGGATGATGGTACTTGGAGGTGGGGAATTGGGGTAATTAAGCCATGAGGCTGGAGCCTTTCTTAATGAGATAAGTGCTCTGATAAGACAAAGCCAGAGAGCTAGCCCACTCTAATCCGCCATCTGATGATATCAGAAGTGATGGGTCTGCAAACAAGTAGAAGGTGCCCACCACTACATGACAGTGATGGCCCCCTGTTTGTGGACCTCCAGCTTTCAGAACTGAAGAAATAAATTTCTGTATTTTGTTACATCAGCCCAAACTAAGACACTTGAGGGCTGTTACAAAAATATCAATGGTCTGGGTTCTCACCACCAGTGATTTGGATTTAATTGGTCAGTGGGTAGTGAAGGGGACTATGCATGGTATTTTCTGGAAAGTCTTCCAGATGATTATAACATGCAGCCAGTTTTATGGGCTACTCAAGTGCGACCTTCCGAAAGGTAGCACCAGCCTCACTTGGGACCTTGTTAAAAGAATTAGGCTCCACCCAGACCTATCAAGTCAGACTCCGCATTTTAAAATGATCCCCACTTGGCCATGGTCGGTTGGCTCAGCTGTACAGCGTCGGCCCGGTGTGTGGAAGTCCCGGGTTCGATTCCTGGCCAGGGCACACAGAAGAAGTGCCCATCTGCTTCTCCACCCTTCCCCCTCTCCTTTCTCTATCTCTCTCTTCCCCTCATTCAGACAAGGCATGGGAGCAAAGTTGGCCAGGGTGCTAAGGATGGCTCCATGGGCTCGGCCTCAGGCGCTAGAATGGCTCTGGTTGTAGCAAAGCAACACCCTAGATGGGCCGAGCATCACCCCCTGGTGGGCATGCCAGACGGATCCTGGTCAGGCGCATGTGGGAGTCTGTATATCTGCCGCCCCCCACTTCTCACTTTGAAAAAATACCAATAAACTAAACTAAACTAAACTAAACTAAAATGATCCCCACTTAAAGAAACACACATTATATTTAGAGAAGTACCATCATAGGGAAAGGAGACTGATCAATAAAGGTCTTTACTGATATTTGATAATAATGAAGATAATATTGATTATAAAAATAGTTATAGCTAATGATTATTAGGTGTTTGCCATGTGCCAGGCACCCCTCAAAACAGTTCACATGCACGAACCCCTTTAATTCTCAAATGACCTAGGAAGAAACACATTCTTATTACCTGTATTCTTCCCACCTCCCACCCTCGGTTTTATTGAGATATGGTTGGTAAACAGTCTTGTGTAAGTTTAAGGTGTACAACATAATCTGATATGTGCATATATTGTGTGGTGATTACCTCAGAAAGCTAACATCCACAGCCTCACATAGTTACAATTTTCCAGGTTTCTAGATTCTTGTTTTGTTTTTTTTTAATTGGAATCTCCAGCAACAGTTACCCTGTGTTCCTGTGTGCAACAATTATCCAATAGTGCATGGCCGGTCTCACAATAGTGAGGTCCATGCTCACTAGTGAGCCTGAGCCGTTGTCCGCTCTGTAGTGGCCTGATTGGTGGCCCCCAGAAATACAGGTCTGTGTCTTAGTTCCCAGAACCTGTAAATATTTCCTTATTTGGCAAAAGAGTATTGTGTGATCTCAAGGGGAGGCGCTTATCCTGGACTACTGGGGTGAGCTCTCGATGTCCTCATGTGTATCCTCCCATGAAATAAGCAGAGATGAGACACGCGCACAGAGAAGGGGGTGTGGAGGTGGAGCAGAGGAAGAAGCAGCCGCAAGCCAAGGACTGCTGGCAGCCTCCAGAACCCGGGAGAGGGAGGGACGGATCCTCCCCCGGAACCTCTGGAGGAAGGGCGACCTCTGGACACCTCGACGTGGCACCTCTGGCCTCCAGAACTGGGAGAGAACCCATTTCTGTGGTCGGGAGTGTACTATCCCTCCCAGGCTGTGGTATTCTGCTCTGGCAGCCCTAGGACATGAACATACCACCCCCTGCACACAGAGGCGCGTGCATTTGCACATGTGGGCAGAGCGCTTTCGAAATCCAGGCAGGATCACTCATAATGGACTTAGATGACAGTTGCTCATTTTTGTTCTCTTCCAGGACACCTGTTATTTTAGTAAAAAAAAAAAAAAGTTATAGCTTTTAGAGAGACTTATATCTTTATATTCAAACTATGAAATGCCAGGAGGAATGTATTCCCCATCAGGCGTGATATAAATAATATCAGAGAATGATCATCAGAGACTGAGGACTTCATAGCTCTCATTTTACAAATGGGAAAATTAGACCCAGGGAGAAGATGAGGGCCCAAGGTCATACAGATGATTAGGGAAGAGTTCAGCACAGACCTTCTCATGCCTGGCTCATGGCTCAGCCCCCTTTCATGATCATCTGAGTCCTAAACCTCACCTTCTGATCATTGAAATAAGGTTGACTGTGAAATTCATTTCATTTAATGGAATGTCAATTTTGTTCAAAGGTACGTGTAGATATGCCCTCAGTCTACCTAAGGAAATGCTTTAAGCCTAGTTTCAAATGGGATTTTTTTTTCTAAGCCAAATGATTTATCTGAAACATTTAAGTCACTTCATGTTTAACTAGGAAAAGGTCTTATTATGATATAAGCAGTGCTTAATACACTAAAGAGTGGAGCTATTAAAAAAGAAATTGGACGGAAACAACGCAAGAGATAACTTTTGCAAGGGAAGGGAGAGAATGCAAGAGAATATATCCTAATCCATTTCGTATAAAGATTTAAAAGGCCCAAAGAAAACATTATGCGCTATACAAATTGAGGGTCAACAGAGAGAGAGTTCAGCGCTTAAAGGAAACTATAAATTAATATTGTGCGCCAATGTTATTTTTGGTACACATATAAGAAAGGAAAGTAGAAACCCTTTAGTTAATTTTTTTCCAAAGGGGGGTTCTTTGGAGTGACCATCGCCGCTGCAAAGAGGCAGTCTGCAATAGCGAACTTCTACACCTTCCCGAGCCTCAGGTGGCCAAGTCACATTTGGACTCTGCTCTGCATAAATTTCACACTCCAGCACAACAGCAATATCTTCCCCAGTGCTGGTCCCAGAACTCCCTAAAAACACATGGAGTTTGCGTTGCTGGAATTAATTCATGAAATAATAGGAATTTCTGCAACTGGTTAGAAGGCATATTAAAATGCCATGTCAATGTTCGGCTGTGCCAAGAAGGAAGTCACCAGGCTCAGTGATAAGCTCGGCCCGCTAATGCCCAACATGAACTTACACATGATGACTGCTACTTTAGAGTTCCTGGATAAATTCAGTGGTTTCACCACACGCAGGTCTAGCTAGGCCGTACACAGCCTGTTCATCAGGCAAAGGGTATGCAAAAATTGAGTCTCGCTTATGTATCTCTCTTCTAGTAAGCAGAGGTGCTAGAAATGAAACCACCCTGTCTCAAATAAAAAAATCTCAAGTATCTGAGTAGTGATAAACTTGCTTTTTTACTGGCTCAAGCGACAGTGTTGGCTTAATTCACTTCATTGGAGATACTGAAAGTTAAATTTGACAATGTTTGTCTCTGGCTATAGATAGCCTGGATACTGTTTATTTTTTAGTCCTATCATGGCATGTGACTGCCTGTCTCACCCTCTGCAGTAACAAGCACAACCATCGCTCCACCTTCATGGTCAGCTCCGTAGGACCATGTTATTGGCCACTGGACCCTTCCGTCACCTCCATCTCACCAGATCTTCGTTAATTAACTAAGGTCAGCTCTGACTTACAGGACGTTTGTGGCAAATAGGATTGGGAAACAAAAATCAAACAAAAGAAAATTTTAATGAAGCTGCTCTTTCAGAATCTGAATCTGTGCCAGGGAAGAAATAAGAAGTTAGGAAATGATGTGGAAGATGAGGGGTCAGCATGAGAGACAAGTCAGACAGACCACGATAGGCCACGTAGAAGCCAAGTTATGAGGAAGCTGGGGCAGTGAATTAGGAATTCTGTGAAGGAGAGAAATGACAGAGTAGATAATGGAAAAACTGAGAGGAAAAACATGCACATAGAGAAGCCAGTCCACCCACAACATGGTCAGAGCTCCGGACTGACGAACCATCAACTCTATTCTGCACAGGTCACTGGAATCTTTTGGTGCCTGGAACGCTCTGTCTCTTGAAGAGTCAACCTTTGTTAGGAACAGCTCTCTCTTCCTCTTCGATAGACATTATGAGCCCGCTGCCCACACTGTTTCGGTGCCTACGAAATCCCACTTGCCCACCCTTTACCGAAGAAACACCAGTGAGTCTGATTCCGGCAAGCAAGAGAGAGATTAACTAACAGTATTACATAAATGCAACCATTCATCTGATGATGTTAAACCATTTCCAGGTTTGATTATGCACTAGTTGAGATATCTCTTTGCTTCCCGCAGAGATCCTGCTGTTTCATAACCACTTTGTCTGATGTTATTTGGGCAGCTAAAGCGTAGGCATCCTGACATGCATTGCTCAGTAAGACCCAGTCTAACACAGGCACACAATGGCTCCAACTTGAAAGCTCAAATGTGCACCTTCCCAACTGCTCCTTGCTGGGTCTTTTAAGCCTTAAAATTTAAGGCATTGGTTGATTAAATATCTGGTATCATTAACTCTAATTTTAACTTCAATTAAATGTTTAGGCTCCATTTAGTCTATGCTCACTAAATGGTGAATCAAGGTTCTAATTCCCTAAATTTTGTAACGTGCTTCTTCAGTCTTAGACGGTTTTCTATGTTGTTTAGACATTTTAAAGTACTCATTTATACATCTTACATAATTCATCTTGTAAATATCATATTAAACTCGAAACTAACAGTAACTTAAAATTTAATTTGATGTTTCTTGGAGTGCCTATCTAAACACAAACGGATTATGTTCGTATAGATGGGCATATGTTTCAAAAAACAATCACCATTTGATTAAGAATTATAAATCAAAAATCATTTCTAAGAATTAATGAATTGAAACAATTTTGACATTTAGATAAATTGGTTATATCCTTTAGACTCTCCATTGTCTTTATGAACTATAATTCTATGTTTACTTTGAGGTTTATGAGAAGAGATAGTGATCTTTGGACACCTTGCATTTTTCTCTTCTTTTGAAAGCAATATGACAATTTTAGTAGTCAAGCTACTGGCTTCACCACGTAATAAATGTGTATTACACATGTAGAATCGTTTATTCAAAAAATATATTGTTTTGGCATAGACAACAATATTTTTGGCTAAATAATTTGATGTCTTAGAGAGAAATCCTGATGTTAATATTTAGTGCCCCTGACAGTCCTACTATACAAGGGATTAATGGTAGATATAGGAGAGAAATTTAGAATCAAGAACTTTAGCTGATCAATCAGTCAACACACAGTTAGTGACTTGATATTTGCCCAGTAGTGGGATAAACCCCACAGAAAATGTAAAATAAAACATTTTTTCTGCCTTGACAGAGATTCCAACTTTGATGAGGAGATTCTATTTAAGTTCAAGAAGCCACAAAAGAACCACATAGGACAAAGTATAATTCAATGCATGCTTGTTTGGTGCAAACAGTAAGATTCCGGAGCAGGGAAATTACCAGGTCCGACGGCCATCAAACTGAATAGAGAGAGACTGTGATCTCCTGGCATGCTGAGGGAGGGACAGAAGAGGCAAGTTCTGATTTTGGTTGAGGTAGACCAAAAAAACCAAAAAAAAAAAAAATCCAACAACAAAAAAACAAGTTTCGGAGGTTAGCTTTATTGGCACCTATAATAGGGTCATCAGACACAGAGGGAACGCCGTGGCTCAACTCACTCCCTCTCGACCCTTCCTCCCCTCAATGCAACCTGCACCCAACACTCCCTCCAGAGCAGTCCAGGAAAACCGGCTGACTGCTCGGTTGCCTGGTGTCGGCCCTTCCGAACTAGCAGAAATCCAGCAAAAGGGTCCAAGCTGAAAGGGCCCACAGGTTTGTTTACTGTATATGCTTTTAAATGTTCCCAGATGGAACCCCCATTCGTCAGTGACCCAGCGGGGAGTAAATGAAAATGCTTTTTCAGACCCCCCAGCAGACAGTTCCCTTAATCCGCTCACTGATGAGATAACGCTGTAGGATTACAATAATCAACTTACAATATGTCCTCCGTTAGCGCTGAGAACTATAGCGGTTCATAAGCACTAGACGTTCCTTCATTTACATAATATAGTGACAGAATTTCACCCTTCCGAGACCATCCATTATCTCCCTGTCCTTCCCTCGATGTATTTCAAACAGAAACGGTTACAGTGTGGACCACTTAACAATCACTTTCTTAAAAAACCTGAACTTAAAAAATCATATATATATATATGATATATATATATATGAACATATATATATATATGAACATATATATATATATATTCTTCACAGATATAATTTTCTTCTTTTATGGGTGCATATGTATATATACAAAAAATAATACAGATGTAAGTGATATATATATATCCCATCAATTACCTGAGCTACCAAATTATTAACATCTCTAGCTATTAACAGTGACATTAAGCTTCTCGGCTTCCTCTCAGAGCAAGAATTACAATGAGGTATCTGTGAGCCGGGTATGTAAATAGAGGAAGTAATACTGCACAGACTCTTCAGAAAGTACTTTCCATATCACTATTAGTTTATGCAGTGACATTTTAAAGTTATTTCCCTCTCCATCCTCTCCTAGTTAGCCAACGTAATGCCCACTGACAAGCAGAGAAGGCACCTTCTGATACACATTTTTTAAAAATAAAAAGTTCGTTAAAATTCATGTTATGAAATTGTGGAAGTTTAGATAATTCATTCCAACTTGGCTCGTTTCCATGCACTTTTCCAAAGAAAATTTACAGTGTCAAAAATACATATCTTGTGCTCATTATTAAATGTTAAATACCACAGTGTTTTGAGCTGCCTCGTGGCCATTGTAAAGAAAACAGGTGTTCTGATAGATTATAAAGTGTGAGTCAGAGGATGCATGGGACAGAATTTTAATGAAGCCGCCGAGCACAGAACTCCGACTGGCCTCTTGAATATGATGCCAAAACCATGAAGTGGTTTTAAAGACAAAATAGCAGAAACGCAACTCGGGAAGCCTTCATTAATAATCAACAAGTAAATGAGATGTGGAAAATCATTATTTTGAGGTGCCTTAGCATATCAGTGCAATTTAATAAAGCATTAGCCTAAGGAGAAGGTGGGTAAAATTTGAAAGGACATCCACATCTTTGTATAAATGCAAATCTATGAAGAATGTGTCTTAAGTGCCACATCAAGTTACTAGTTAAGACCACAAGCAAAAGCCACGAGTCTTCCAGATGCAGAGAGGCTATTTGAGATCAGCAAAGGCTCATGGATGTGGCATAAAGGAATAATTTCTTTAAATGAGGTTTCTATGTAGAGATCTGTGAAACCTAACTTTCCTACCTGTTGTTCTTCATTGAAATGTGTGGGTGGAGCGCAGAGTGCATTCCTAGCAGCTGTGGCTGATGCAATGCTGTAAGAACACTCCAGCTCCCAGAATCCTCCTGGGCATACCCAGGAAGGGAGTTCGCCCACTATAAGGAAGTGACTTAACCCCAACCACACAGCTCCCTGATCTTTTCAGCCATTGGCTTTGAGGAACACGCTGTAACACCCTATAGGCTGAACCTATCTATATAAGCGTGCTTACTTCCTGAATAAATTGGATCTGTGTCACTGAACCTGGTCCCTGGAGTCGGGTCTTTGCATCTCTGTCGTCCTCACCCTCGACAGGACTTGTCCACAGAAATGTCTAGAGAAGGTACGTACGTGAAAAACATACATGGAGCATCAGGTGTGTGATGAAACCTCAAAAGTAGACCTAGGCTACAAATCCGCAGACTCTCACAAGGTGGGGAAGGAAAGACTATGCTTTGAGTTAGGTGACATCCCTCATTGACAACGACAGGTTTCATTTCTTGAACAGGAATCTAGACCATATCTGGCTTCCTTGATATTATTCCACATTTATTTTCCTCTGCTTTTACAGATGGTTATATATGATTGTGTCAATGGTTTATATATAAATGTTAGCATTTTGATACATTTCCTGCTCCTTACAGACAATCAGCATCAAAAGAAATTCTGGAAAAAAAGAATCTGTGTCCTTAGGCTCACATTTCAGTGTCTTCAGAGCACAGAATAGAGTTCATCAAAAGGGCAGAATGTTTACATGAATGAAATTTCCTTTGGCCAAATAAACATAATTAACAGGAAAACTGGGAATGAACTGGCCCCACACATGTATAATGTAAACTAAATATTGTTCTATGATTTGTTTATCTATCTTCTTCAATAGGCTTTCGGTTCTTTGAGGTCAAAGCTCTGAAGACAGCCACCTTGGTATTCTTAGCACTTGGCACAGCGCCTGGTTCCTTAGCCATTGAAAATACTCCATCAGAATTTGTTTGCATGAATAAAAGAGCTAAAGATTCAGGCATGATTCTAGAGGACTGAAAAAATGTTAAGACTACATGACAAGGCAATCGACGAAATGGTTTCTAAACTATACGTCTCTGGATTTAAAAAATTCACATAAAATCTGAATAAAACAACACTTCATTCAGGCGATAAGATTTGCTGTGATATAAATAATGCTACTTTCCTATTATTGGTGTTACAGAGATGCTTACCCATATACTTTACTTGTAGCTACATTTTGTAGACAGCCAAAAATTGTAACTTTGCCAATTTGTAATCTGAACGGGAGATGGCTGTTGTTTAAGCATTTAAGTTTTATGCTTAACTGCACTTTGCCAATGACATATCATGTATCAGATTAGAAAGGAATTACGTACTATGTGAAAAAGCGCTGAATAAACTTAACAGTTCTCATTCTCAATATTCACCTTCAAGAGCCCGCTGGGCCAGTGTTCCTGACCCTCCACGCAAGTTTGTGTTTCTCCCTCTGTGCGTACTGCCCCTTTGGAAGGAGTGCGCTTCCCCGGGTCTGCTACTATAGAAGATCTACCTGCCAGTCACTCAGGCCCCACACTTCCTCTAAGAAGCCGTCCCCAAAATTCCAGTGGGATCTCAGATTCTTCTGATATCATTAGCACTTACTTTCTGATTGTCACTGGCCACAATGTAAGTTAGTAATTATTGGTCTTGATTATATTTTTATGGGAACTCTGGTATTTCTAACCACACTTCAAACCCTCAGGACATTTCTGTGTGTCCCGCTGTGATGAACGTGGCTCCTGGGCTGAGCCTCTTCTTGAAATCCATGTGGCGGTGGAGACTGTAACTACCGTGCACCAACCGGTTAACACGACGGCAGGATCCAGGGGACGGCTAGGAAAAGAGTAGGTCCTAAGAGACCTCATCACAAGAAAAGTAAAAACTTTTTTCTTTTCTTTCTATTGCATCTATCTGAGATGATGAATGCTGACTAAACCTTTTGTGGCAATCACTTCACAGTATATGTAAATCAAACTATCTAGCTGCATACCTTACACAGTGATGTGTGTCAATCACTTCTCCATAAAAGCAGAAGGACAAACATGAAATACCGATCCACTTAGTGTCTTCTTTGCCTGACAATTCCTTCTGGAAGTCAGTGGGGCCATGGTCCTAACTAGCTGTTCACGTCCCTGTCTTCTCTATACATCAGTGGTCCCCAACCTTTTTTGGGCCATGTACCAGTTAAATGTCAGAAAATATTTTCATGGACCGGCCTTTAGGGTGGGACAGATAAATGTATCACGTGACTGAGACAAGCGTCAAGAGTGAGTCTTAGACGGATGTAACAGAGGGAATCTGGTCATTTTTTAAAAATAAAACATCGTTCAGACTTAAATATAAATAAAACAGAAATAATGTAAGTTATTTATTCTTTCTCTGTGGACCGGTCCCGGTCTGCGGCCCGGGGGTTGGGGACCACTGCTATACATGGTTGTCCCTTTGTGGGTAGGTAGGGAGTGTATATTTGTATCTCCAGTTCTTTGAATACTACCTGCTGAATGTAGATTGATACTCAGTGATGGCTTGTAGAATGGGTAAAAGGGGACAGTGAGACTCAGTACGCTGCGATGTTCTATGCAAGGTCGTGGGGCCAGGGACTCCAGGAGAGCAGGAAGAACTGCCGTCCGCGTGCTTCCTAGCGACATCCCCTTGAGTACGCGCTGCGGCAGCCTCAGGGACAGGCGATCCTGACATGTAATGAAACAGAACAGCTAAGAGAACAGATGCCTGAGAGGAGACAATACTTAGATGCTTTATCATTCTTCCTTCCCAGAGAACTCTGGCATTGATTTGACCACGACGAGACCCAGGAGAACAGAGGCTTAGTGAGCCGGATGGAGACAGCCGGCCAAGTCCACAGCAAAGCTAACAATAGGATGTCAGTGGAGCCCAAACGGCCTTTCCTCCCATAGAGGTGGCTCCGGGATGTCTAGGGGGAGCTATTTTGAGAAAGGGAAGAGCTCCTGCTGAATGGTGGTGAAGAATCAGGGCACATCACGGAGCAGCTTAAAAACTCGGGAGTTCAGTTCACCCAGCTGAGCACCCCTGCTCCTAAGTGGCTGTTTATGTAGATTCTGCGAAGGACGTGGTGCCAGAAAGGCCACAGTGAAAATCCAGAGCCACGAGGAATGAGGTGCCACGGAAGATCTACACAGTTACATGTTTCCTGCCAAACAGGTTCATGAGGCATTCTCTACGTCTACCTAATTCTGGGCAGCTCCCTCTGGGAAGCAGCCTTCGCTTTCCTTCCCCCGTTTCCAGCTGATATTGGCTGTTTACTTGCCCTTCACTGAATTTTGCTCTATTATTAAAATGACATTCTGTATTTTACTGCCTCCGAACATCTCAAAGCGAAACGTATCTGAGGGCCCGAGTCAGTGCAGGCATGCTATAGAGAGGCATTATCGACAACCCTCACCCCAGCCCCTGGGTCAGCCAGGTGACGTGCTACTAAGGAAGACAAAAGAGAGCTCCGCGTACACCATTATTCCTTGCTTTCTAGCCAATTAAATTAAGGCCAACAAATGGCCTAACCCCCAGTGGCATGAGAGCTACAAGATTTTATCTCATGTCTATGAAAAATGAGAGTTTGGGGGAAACCTCTGTATTTTAGCTCTTTCACAATAAAATCATACCTTCAAGCCCGTTACACCCAGCCCCGTTTTCTTCCAAAATCCAATCCCCCCTCACGTCTTTACTCGTGTGCTAATCAATTATAATTTAAGGACACTGACAACTAGAAGTGCTCTGAGATTGCTCTTATCATTCTCGCTTCGGCATAAGGTGCCACACGGCAACTTATCCACTTAAAATTACAAAGGGCGAGAAAAACACAAGAAAACGATTTCATAAAAACACACACCACAGAGGCTCAGACACGGGGGGAATTCAATTGCTTCTTCAGGAGTTCCATAGGTAATTCTGACGTTGGTGTCACTAGAGGGCAACGGATAAACTATATTTTAAAAATAGTTTTGCAGTAAATCTCAGCCTTCTTCTGAATCTAGGAGTATGTACAGTGAAGAGGCTGGATACACCACCTAGGAAACATCAACAGAAGGGAAACAGACATATGCAAGAGATGCTATCCCTCCCTGTGTATTTAGAGAGACTGCTGGTGCCTGTGCTCCCATCCGCTCTGGCCGACGATCCCGGTGTGTCCCTGAAAGCGCAGGGATGGTGATCCGTGCAGAATCAAATAAAGATTATGCACATTAAGCACCACCATGTGCCTTCGCATCCAGTGTTAGGATAACCACTCCTAAATGAACTATTTTAAAATAGTGCTGATGAAACTCATGATTCAGATAAGCAAGATTTAGAGTTGCCACGCCAAACGCGATGAGCAGGCCCCATGCACACCTAGTTTCTAGGAGAGATGGCTGACTGGGGACACACAAGCACCTAGACACTCCGGTCTGCGCACTCTCAAGGGTTTCCCCTGGGTCCTCCTGTCGCATTCCCTGTAATGCCGATAATCCAACGATCGATTCAAGGTCTCTTTTGCGTTTCTTTATAACCAAATCAAACTAATATTCAAAGGACTTTCACATCTAGGGCTTTCCAATCCAGTTCTGAGGTTGCCTGGCTGCTTAAGCTCTGAGATGGCCTCTGCAAATGGCTTCGACTGAGAAACCCTGCCTCCAAGTCTGCTCCTCGTGGAAACAGTTGGAAACAGAGGTTTTCCTCGGTATCTCATGACCCAGACTGTGGCATCGCACCATTGTCGGGCTGATTAAATGTTGTAGTTGGAAATACAAGGCTAGTGCACCATCATTCCTTCCTTCTATGTCAGTGGCAGGCATGATTAATTGCTCATCAATCTCTTTCTACTTAGTTTAGGTTTGACTTCCTAATGTTAAATCACCGCCTACCTGGCATAATAGGCGGTCCAAAAAAAAAAGGGGGTTGGAGGTGAGATGGGCAATCCCAGTGTTTGTCTGTTTCTCTTACTCAGAGAGGAGCAGATTGAGATTCAGTAAGAGGAATGAGTTCCTCTTCAACACAAATCCAGTGAAGGGCAGAGTCCTTAAAATTGTTTTTATGGCAAGACCTTTTACACAGAGTCATGCAAATTCCTTACCTTCCGGAGGAGTAGGTTGTAAAGACACATTAACGTCGATCAGTGCTCACGGTGGTTAGAAAGAAGCTGGTTCTAGTCCCCAGCGGAGGAGGAGGGAAGAAGCAGTGGACAGCCGCTCCTGGCCTCTCTGGTCCGGATGAGGGTCAGAAACAGCTGTAGCCTACTCTGTCTTCAAGGGTCAAATCACATTTCATTTTCTCAGTAGAGTTTTTCCTATCCTACGGGTCTCTCTGAAATCATAGATTATCTTTTGAGTTGTACATTTCCACTTTCTTTGATCTTTCCTCCTTGGAAGACAAGTAACATTGTCTTGGGGTATGTTTTATCTCCTCCTGACTAGATGGTGGATTTGTTAAGGACAGAGGGCAATTCCTATTTATCTTGGGATTTACGCTAATCCCTCATCACAGTGCCTCATCCATAGAATACATCCAATAAAGGCCTGAGGAATGAATGGCTCAGAACAAATGCAGAAGCAAGATGGCAGCAAGAATGAGGTGAGGCCACGCTCAAACACAATCTTCCCCACCCTATTTCTTTCTCTCTCTGCCCCTCTATTTCTCCCACCCCCAACACATCCAACAGCACTTTGCATTTATTTTATCTTAAAATGAGACATGAAGAAAGCCAATGACTTAAATATTTGTATTGGGAGACTTAATGAGACTGAGCAGTACCTACATATTGACAAAATATTGAATGTATTGCAAAGGCTGTTTAAGAGGCGTAACAATAAACATGGGTAAAGCTCCCCACTCCAAAAGCAAAACAACTACAAAAGAACTCAACTCCATGAAATTACCAACATATTTTCTTTTCTCTTAAGGAGCGCTGACTTTTTTTTTAATATAATAGCAGTTTGGGAAATAACTATGGAGAAATATTGACAATGGGAAACATAAAACGCCGATCCTGTCTAATTCCCTTTTCATTCAGAGCATCCTTCCAGGAGCAACGGCGTTTCCAGAGGGACTAAGGTGAGCTGGCTTCAGTGCAACTTAGAAACTCACTGACTAGCTGTAGCATGCAGTACCACAGGCCGGGTCATGGACATTATTTCATGGAAACTCACATCAGTGGGTGGGCACTTGGGCGAGCTGCTTTAGGAAAGATGTTAGCGAGCATAGTGTCGCCTTTAGAAGACACATGAGAAAGAAAGTCACTGTTAACTTGAAAACTTTGGAGGCCAAATTGCTCATGCGTTAACATGGCCACATCGCAAAGTGAGCAAATTCCTTTCGTATCTTGGTGCATTTAAAAAATAAACATCAGGCCCTGGCCGGTTGGCTCAGCGGTAGAGCGTCGGCCTAGCGTGCGGAGGACCCGGGTTCGATTCCCGGCCAGGGCACACAGGAGAAGCGCCCAGTTGCTTCTCCACCCCTCCGCCGCGCTTTCCCTCTCTGTCTCTCTCTTCCCCTCCCGCAGCCAAGGCTCCATTGGAGCAAAGATGGCCCGGGCGCTGGGGATGGCTCTGTGGCCTCTGCCCCAGGCGCTAGAGTGGCTCTGGTCGCAACATGGCGACGCCCAGGATGGGCAGAGCATCGCCCTCTGGTGGGCAGAGCGTCACCCCTGGTGGGCGTGCCGGGTGGATCCCGGTCGGGCGCATGCGGGAGTCTGTCTGACTGTCTCTCCCTGTTTCCAGCTTCAGAAAAATGAAAAAAAAAAAAATAAATAAATAAACATCACTGAAATGAAAGCGAACAGATCTTTACGGAGAACCTGTTTCTGCCCAGGTCTGCCCTGGGTTCCGGATGCACATGCACGCAACACACCGACCTGCTTTCAAAAGAAGATGTGACATAGATCAACAGAGAGGTAAATATATGCCATGAAATAGTATTCAACCAGGAGGAAGGACATCTTGCTATTTTCAACAACATGAACGGACTGCGAGGTCACTAAGTGAAGTGAAGTCAGTCGGAGAAAGAAAAATACAGTACAACGTTACTTATATGTCAATTCTTAAAAAAACTGAACTCAAAGAAACCGAGAGCGGAGTGGTGGTTACCAGGGCCTGGGGCGGGGGCCCTGAGAGACGAGGGGCTAACGTACAGCACGGTGTTCCAGGTAACAGCACTGGACCAGAGACTTGGAAGTCGGTGAGAGAGCAGATAGTGAATGTTCTCAACACGAAAAGGAAACAGTCACTAGGTGATAGGATGCAGGTGTTAGCTAATGTTATGGTGGTAATCTTTTTGAAATATGTAACTATATTAAATTAACACACTGAATGCCTTAACCTTGCACAATGTTATATGTCAATTGTATCGCAATGAAGCAGGAAAAAAAATTTTTTTTTAAAGAATTTACCAAAAAATATGATGACAGTGGAAAGGTGGGCAGATATGATGATAAACATTCTTTAGTTACCCTCAACTGTATTTTAGGTCTAACTGCAATACACTGTTCTATCACTCTGTTTACTCCCACGACATGCGCTTGGGAGCCAGATCTGGTCTGAATCCTGGCTCTGCCACTTAGTAGCTTTTAAACTGCATTGGGTTACTCAGCATCCCGAGGCCTAGAATGGTCTAATGAATAATAAAGAAAACCTTTATTTAATAGTGTTATTGTTAAAATTATGTGAGGCAATGCCAGTAAAGTGCTTAGCATGCTTCCTAGAATATGATAAGTGCTTAATAAACATTCACTCTTGCTACTATTACTGCTAATAATAATGACCTCTGATAGAAAAGTAGAATAGCTTTCATTATCCATTAAATTCCAAGTTATCAGATTTTTTTGAGTAACAGTTACAAATCAAAGTATCACAAATGGGATAAGAAATAAAATTTCAGGAAAGAACTGACCAAAAGTAAATGTGTTAATTAAGTGTCAATTAAGAGCACCTACCTTATTGTACTTGAACAAAATCTGCAGAATAAATACTACTTTCCAAGTTAATCCAATAACTTTGGCATTTTGAATGTCCTCAATTATTTCAAGTGAAGTAAAACTATCTCTAAATATGTCTCCCATGTGAGGAAAATGATTCAACAATGACTCCAGGGAAAATACAGTATTGCTTCTCACCCAAATTAGAAATTTTAATATGTTTAATTGAAGGACAATTAGTCTACAGTCAAAGGAGCTTATACAATCTGACAGTTATGAATAATACCCTAGGGTAACAAAAATGTAGACAAGAAGATCGACCTTTATGTGTCACAATGAGAAAGATTATATCCTAACATGTTACCAAAAATATGTCAGATATTAAGGGGAAAATGAACTTGATGTTTTAATTTATACTTAATTTTGAGAGAGAGGGTTATGAGACTACTTTTGTTCATCAACAAAATAAAAGGGAGTGTCTACCATAACTTCATTTCTTAATTTGTAATTAAAAGCTCCTAACATTGGCCTATTTCTATTGTGCAGTGACAAGTTACCAAGAAAAAAGCACTGTGAGCTCCGGTCTATGTATTGTGGTGGTATTTTTGGTCTGATGACACATAAAAGACAGTTGAGGCACTCTTTTGTCCTTACTGTACATATTTTTCTTCCTTTTGAATTCTGTCAATATGCAGAGCCATCAAGAGATCTGGTTTATAATTTAATTGAGCGGAGGTTTACACTCATAACTAAACAATAAAGTTAAAGTAATGAGTTTCAATCACAGGACTGAAGCACGGAGTTTAATTTACATAGATAATTAAAATCACCACCCCTACCGTCCTTTCTTTGTACTTGAGCTGTTGGGGCAAGAGAGCTGGGAATTACCAGTATCCCGTCTCCACCACAGGGAGGTGGAGGAGAGGAAGGGGCGTGGAGAGGTGTTCTCCTGTCATTCACCCGCCCCTTCTCAAAGCCGAAAAATGCTGCAAGCCAACAGGGTTTGGGCCCAGTGGTTTTAAGCTGTGAGGGAAAATTATTCTGATAATTAAGGGAAGTTTAGTAAACTGGCATGAGGGCATCCAAAGAAAACCTGACTTCTGGTTTCCGTTCCGACACGTTCAGTGGGCTTTTCCCTGGTGTTCCTGAGCTGCCTGTCTCTCTCTGCTGAGTCACGGAGGCAGTTATCAACCCACTCAGCATCTGCCGACTGTTATTTATCTGTCAGATACCCACTGTGGAGCGACAAGGTCTAATTTTATAGTAGAAAGAAAAACAAAATCTGCAGAGAAAGAACCTCGATAAGCTTCATTAGCAAAAAAAAAGAAAAAAAGAAAGAAAATTCCGATTCTGTAACCACTCCAAAAATGATGGTTGTTTATTGTTGCATCACTGTACTAACCCATCCTCAGCAACCTGGTCCCTGTGCTCTTTTTTCCTATTCCTTTTCATCAAACTCTGCAAGGGAGCTTAGAGCTTAGCAACCTGATGCCGTCTGACAGAGTTGAAGGGGAAGCCGCTATTACTCGTGACACTAATGCCACCATTTGTGTGATGTTCCTTGGCCCAGGCCAGGGATGGGAGGCCTACACTTATTCTGGACTGAAGATACGTGGTGGGGACAGGCATTTCGGAGGTTCTGTAGCATTCCGTGTCATAATTTTTCTAGAGACAGGAAACTTTACATGAAAGAGGTATATCATGCCATATATTTCTTACTTATCTTTGCTGGATTACATTGCATTTTTAATATTTTATTAAATATACTATGCCTTTCCTATTGACAATGTACTATCAAAAATGAGAAATTCTATTTTTAATGAGGAGTGACAGGGAGAGTTAGTACTAAATCCTATAGCCAATGAGATACTTGCTCTTAAAAAGAAAATAACCACAATTACTTAGGAGTAATACGGTTTAAGAATCAGATTGAATTCAATTTTGTTTCTTTTGATTTCTTGAGCAGTGGATGCTATCATATTTATCTGAAAGCCTGGCATATTAAAAAAATTACAATTAGTTTACCCTTAAAAAGGGTGATAGTGGAGTTTTTATACTTAAGAACAACATACAGAAATCCAATTGCAAATTCAAAAAATGCTTCTGGTGACTTGTTTTACTTTAATAATGTGTAATAATAATTAACTGACATTTTACACTAGAAAAGTTCTTTAAGACTGATGGCTAATTATGTAAGTGAAGATATAACATTTACAAACAAATTAATTTGGATTTATGTAATTTAAATGCATTCAAAAAGTAGACTCAAGATGATAGATAATTTTCAAGCCCGGAAACTCATGTCTGGAAATATCTTCGAATTACTTACAGCACACATTGAGATTTGCCAGTTATGAGTGATCCTAAAAACAGTCACTCAGAGTCCACAACCAGAAATTAACCAAGGAGTCAATGACATGAGACTGTTCAACTAACAGTTTTAAACGGTTCCCCTTTTTATTTTCACACTCCCTTACCTTAATAATGGGACTGAGCATCACAAAACGGACTAGAATTCAAGCAACCCTTGAGTGTCATGAGATCAAATGAACTCCATACCAGCGAATCTGATGAACTGCTGAGTCTTAATTACTAAATATAGCTTTAGATATAACTTCAGCCATCAGCATATTTGTAACAGTAAGAGACCAAGTTATTTTCCTTTTCTGAAAAGTATTGACATGAGGTTCCGGATTTTTTTATTATTATTATTCTATTCCAGCCTGGACTGAAAACCAACTTTCCTGAAGTTAGCTGGAGTTCAAGCGGTTCTCTCCAAGTCTTTCAGAGCAGAACCATCTAAGGAGAATCATACAGGCGTCTGTCTGTGTGTATGTAGAGAGAGGAAGACAACTGGAGGGAATTACCCGCCTGGATCGCATTGTTCTTACCACAGAGTCAATCCAGTATTAGGTGGGCTCTAAAACATTTCGCCAGAGAGTCCCCAGGAAATAGTATACACTCCTCTAAAACATAATGAGGCATGCAATTAATAAAAACTGAGCACTCTTTAAAGGCACTCATTTTGGTCTGGAACACTCTTCCTTTCACTGGTCCCTTGGTCAATTCCTACCCATACCTTGAGCCTGGGCTTAACCATCAATGTCTTAAAACAGATTTCCCTTGTCCAAGGTCCAATGTAGTCTTCCTTCTTTAATCCTTTCTCTCATCCTATTGATTTTCCTTCACAGAACCTATCACATTTAGTGATTATACATCTTCTGTGGTTTTTCAACTCAGGCCTGCCTCTCCTAACTCCATGAAGACCAAGCCTGTTTCTGCTTGTGGCATTGCTCCGTCCTCTTGGAAAAGGAGCATTTTTTGAAGGAATGAATGAATGGAAACCACCCTTCTTTCCTAAATGCTTTAAAAACTACATAAACTTTATACAAATTGGCCCCTTTACCTGCAATTTTCAACTCCCTTCCTGTTTCCATTAGCTTTTATGTAATAACAACTGTTTGGTTGAGAGAACCATCTTTTTCCTTGTGTCCATACACATCCCTTGTTTTCTCTGCTTTATACACTTAAACTCTCCATAACTAATTAGCAGCTAACATCATCATATATTCTCCTGCTCTCGTGTGAAGCCTCAAAAATAACACTAATGCTAGAATAATAACCATGAAGTTTATAAACATATTTTGCATTTGACTAATTTGCACATGTTAAAGATTTGATGTAACTAATAATTCATCAGTCTTTTCTCCCTGCACACTGAGAAAATGATAACATCACTTTGAATATCAAACATAATGATACGGAGGCAGCTTTCAATCATCACTAAGAAAATAATAGCATCGGTTTGAATATCAAACGCAATGATACTGAGGCAGTGTTCAATCATCCATGTTAATGGAATAGATACAATCCATTTCCACCAATAAATGCAAAGCCTCGTTTTACCCTTGACTTGTTTCCTTCTTTAACCCATTAGAAGAGCTGCAAGGAGGTGGAAATATGGAAACCATCCCTTGCTGGTAAGTAAAAGTAGTAGAGTGTCCTTTAAGTCAAAGTAGTATATGATTTTTTAGGAAATAAGAGAAAGAATGGAGAGGGAAGGAAGGCAGGACAGGGAGAAGACACGGTAAGTCACAAAGGGCATAATAGGTCCCTAGATAGAACGGAATTATATTTTGGAAGAAATTCTGAGCTACACGTCAGAGTCTTGCCGATAACAGGAAAGATGACGCAATGACATTACGCATTCATTTTGGATCAAAATGGAACAGCTGAAGGCCAGTCTAATCTCAATCCTATGGAGTGACATAGCAAAGTCCGGGGGAGTTATCAGATGCTCACGTACAGAACCTTCCTCTGCCGAGTCACATGTCTCTTCCTGGTCCCCCACCTCCAAGTGGTTAAAGCAATATTACTTCCAGGGAGATGCATGTAATTTTTCATGAAATATTAGAAAATAGAAACAGAAAACCAACATTGTGAAGTTATTATAGATTTTGCATGTCTAAACAGCTGTGATGAATTAGTCACAGTTGCAATGAACTGTAGGAAAAAATCTACAGGCGATATATTGCTTTTGCAAGTTTTATATTAAAGTAAAAAAAAAAACCCTCGAGTAATATTATATAACAGTGGTTGGCAGTAGGAGTAATTTAAATAAGATTAATTTAACAACCTTTAAATATCAATAAGTAATAAATATCTTCATGCATGGGGGTCCGCACTTCACTTTATTTAGAGGTAATGAATAACGCCAGTTGCCTGATTTAACCCTAATAATAGAATAGTAATACTCTGTACTTTTAACAATTTTTATTAGAAGAACTCGAGTATTGCTTTTATTTGACAGAAACTGCATCTGTTCCATATTAGGCATGGAAAAGATAAGTCCTGGGAAGAAACTCCCAGATTAACTTTGGAAAAGCAAAGCAAAGAGAGCCAAACACTAAACTGAAGCGGGCAGTCAACTCCCCCAGCCCGACGTTCCCGATGATCTGTTCTGAACTTTATGGTGAAGTACTTGTCACACCTCAGAGATTCCTGGCTTTTGACAGTGAGATTCTGGTGCCTCAGATAATCTAGAGTAGAATTTTTCAAGTGACTTCTCTACTTCTGACTGCGCGCGCGCACACACACACACACACACACACACGCACAGAACAAGGAGGTTCAATGTGAGTCTGTTGGTAGACAAACATACACATTTAGACTGACCAGTGGTGGCGCAGTGGATCAAGTGTTGACCCAGATGCTGAGGTTGCTATTTCGAAAACCTCGAGGTCGCTGGCTCTGAGCCAGGGCCTGTCAGCGTGGGGGTCACTGGCTTGAGCAGGACATCGTCCACGTGATCCCAAAGCTTGTTCGCTTGAGCCCAAAGGTCACTGGCATAAAAAGGCAAAGGTCGTTGGCTTGAGCAAGGGGACACTGGCTCGGCCCTGGTCAAGGCACATATGAAAAGCAATCAGTGCACAACTAAAGTGAAAGCAACAACGAGTTGATGCTTCTCACCCTCTCTCCCTTCCTGTCCTTCACTCTCACTCTCAAAATAAAAAGAAAAGAAAATCAAACATACAGATTTGGAATGACTTCCCACTGTCACTCTCCTCCTCAGCGTCTCTTCTCTCTCCCTCCCTTCACAGCACTTCTGTCCTCCTCCCTGAAGACGGCACTGTCACAACGGCTGTGTCGTGGTTAAGCATCTCATTTGTTGAGTGACAAATGGGGTGGGGTGCAAAACTACAGCGACATTACGTTCTTAAACGGTTTTCATTAAGTGCTTTCAACTTTTTTTTTTTTTTGTATTTTTCTGAAGCTGGAAATGGGGAGAGACAGTCAGACAGACTCCCCCATGCGTCCGACCAGGACCCATCCGGCACGCCCACCAGGGGCACGCTCTGCCCACCAGGGGGCGATGCTCTGCCCCTCCGGGGCGTTGCTCTGCCCCTCCAGGGCATCGCTCTGCCGCGACCAGAGCCACTCTAGCGCCTGGGGCAGAGGCTAAGGAGCCATCCCCAGCACCCGGGCCATCTTTGCTCCAATGGAGCCTTGGCTGCAGGAGGGGAAGAGAGAGACAGAGAGGAAGGAGGAGGGGGTGGAGAAGCAAATGGGCGCTTCTCCTATGTGCCCTGGCCGGGAATCGAACCCGGGACTTCTGCACGCCAGGCCGATGCTCTACCGCTGAGCCAACCGGCCAGGGCCAAGTGCTTTCAACTTTTTAAAATTATAATACTAGTAAAGATTTTGCAGAGCACAGTATGGAGTTAAACTCATTTTTTACTGTTGTTACCAATTTTCCACAGTAAAAACATTTTTGATTAGTAAATAATAACAAAGAAACACTCAAATGTTGTTTTTAAGCCTGAATTAGCTATGGTTCCTGTCTGGGAGAGTTTATGAAGATCAGAGTCTTAAAGCGCTTACATAAGATTGTATGTAAAAGCAATGAGTACTGATTTGGGGATGGGGAAGAAGGAATGTTGGGCTGGTGGGCTGATCACTGCTCTGTACTAATCAGGCCACTGGACGTTTGGTCAGAAGAGAAAAGGGGAGACACAGGTTAGCTCTGAAGAGCAAATGAACGCAACAGGAAGGGAGGACACACCAAATACGTAAGAGCTGGGTTTGATACTGTGTCTAAACAGAGCAGATATGAGGAAGGATTGCATTGATTTATTATAATTTAAAAAGGTGAAGTATAACCTGTAAAGCAGTACAATTAAATAAGTAAAATGTAATTTATTTAGAAATATTAGGAGTTTAAAGTTATATTGGTGATTTTTATTTTTTACTTCTTTTTATTAATTAAATTTATTGGAATGACATTGTTTAAAAACAAAAATCCTGCTTCTTATTTAAATAAATTATGTCCTAATACTAACTTCAATCCTTAAACCAGCAGTCTTCAAAATTTGGTATGAACAGACTCCTCAAAGGAAGTTTGTGAAAAATCCAGATTTCAGTCCTCAAGCAGACATGGTCTAGACCAGGGGTCCCCAAACTTTTTACACAGGGGGCCAGTTCACTGTCCCTCAGACCGTTGGAGGGCTGCCAAATACAGTGGTCCTCTCACTGACCACCAATGAAAGAGGTGCCCCTCCCGGAAGTGCGGTGGGGGCCGGATAAATGGCCTCAGGGGGCCGCATTGTAGCCCATGGGCTGTAGTTTGGGGACGCCTGGTCTAGACCTTAGAAATGATACAGGAATATGCATTTATAGTGTCAATCCCCACCTGAAGCCAACACAATTATTCAAGGACCTCACTTTGTAAAACAGGGGACCCCGACGGGGATTCCGTGATTTTTGACTAAAATCAACCATTTAACCAGCATGTTTTTCTAGGCTCATTCTCTCAGACATCTTAAAAAGACAGGAAATAACCATGCAGAATGTAATGTCCTGTTCTAACTAAATACTCCATTATAGACAGTGAATATAAAAATATGATAGAAGGAGTTCAACAAAGATTTTAAAATAACCAAGCTTTTCTGTATTGTTTGGCCAATGAATACTAAGAGTTGTAGTTCAGTGAAAGAGCAGTTAAAGAAAATGAAGCAAATAAACAGATTGTAAAAACTGTAATCGGAAAGGGGCATTTTATTTGTGTCTTGAGCAGATAATGTATTTTTCATTCATCAAATTGTTGCATGCTGGTTTCTTGCATCTACTTATCCTATTAGCTCCTGATTCACAGTTGATTGCCTATAGTCCTGGTCCTTAAACAGAAAGAACAAATAGGTCACTCAAGTTCCTCTCCCAGCAGCTTGCATATGCACTCAGCTCAAATAAGTCAGTCGAATCCTTAATATCGCCACAATGCGTCACAATAGCACTGTAACAAACCCTACCCAGTCTTGGGTAAATATATACATGCGTCTTGGTCACTTACAAGTGAAAAGTGGTCAGAGTTCATGTAAAAAATGAAACATTCTAGCACCTGTTAGCCATGCCAAAAATATCTAGAGCAAGTACCATGACCTAGTACTTTTTTATTTTTCATTTTTGCTTCCAAGTTCTTGACTATCTTTGTCAAATGTCAAGTTTGGACAGCGCTCTCTTTTTAGGGGTGTGACAGTTACACAAGTAATAGCAAATGCCAAGCTTTCTCTTGACGTATTTCCATTGCAACTCTCTTCCTTTCCCCAGTACTCCTGCCAAATTAATTAATTGACTGATTCAATCAATACTTATTTCTAAGACCTGCCACTGCAAACCAAAATAAGAGGTGGGGTGTGGCACAGTCAGGCTTCCCCAAATCCTTAAGTTGTTCTGAAGAAGGGAACTGCTGAGTTCACACTTTGTCTCAATCCAGTTCAAGGCAACCAAAGAGCCCCCACTATCGGTCCCAACTAGAGAGCAGATAATGTGAAAACAGGCAGAGGGCTGGGCGGGACATAGAGACAGTAGGGTCTGAGAAATGGAAATTGGGAGGAATAAGTCAGTATAGAGTACAATGTGAAATATGAGACAGGACTAAATGTATGTCTTTGACCACTGAGATAGAGATGAAGACAACTTTGTGAACATATCTACACAAAGCCCACAATCAACCTGAACAAGTAGCCATAGCATGAAATGCTCATTGAAAATATAGACGTGGCCCTCATTGAATAGCTAGGTTTTGTTAGTGCATCATCCCGATAGGCAAAGGTTGTGGGTTCGATCCCGGTCAGGGCACATACAAAAACAAGTTGATGTTTTTTTTTTCCCTCTCTTGTTCTCTCTTTCCTTCATTCTCTCTAAAATCAATAACTAAATTAAAAAAAAATATGGCTGTGAATGGGTGTCCATGAGAGTGACCATCTGGGACAGGTTGGACGGTGCAGGTGGCATCTGAGAGAAGATTTACGGAGGGGAGGGGCATGGTCCCTGCTCTCACGGAGCTCACTCTCTAGCCCGAAGAAGGGGGAACACCCGTCCTGGTCACGGTGCTGTGTGAGGAGGCCAGCCTACAGATTCCCAACAACATACAGTGGAACACACGGCATGTAATTTGAATCAATGGCAATGGGTAAGGATTAGTAAGGGCAGGAAGAAATAGAAGGCAGTTCAGCTAGAAAAAGCCACTTGCCACAAGTAGTCTGGAAATGACAGAAGGCAGCATGTTGAGAAATAAATCTTGGGGGTGATGGGACTCGTTAGCCTGTGTGTGGGCTAAAATCGCTGGCAGGGAGAAAGAAATATAGATTGGGGTCATGTATGAAAGCATATACTTGGGTATCATATTAAAGAAATACAGAATTAATTCTACAGCAACAAAGATAAAGATGATAGACAAAATGAGCCGTTGTGAGCCGTGGAGAAAAAGTGACAAGGACATTTAATATTTGAGGTTACCTAGTATTTTTTTTTCCTTCTGCCAAGCAGCTTACAACCTTCCTTTCAAAGAACTTCTGCCTCCCGCGGACCCAGCATTTTGGTTGGTGCTGGTTATTCAAATACCTACTGCATCTCACCACAGCCCTGGAGAGTCCCACTTTCTCCCGGAATCTTCCGCTCATCCCCTAGACATAGCTCAAAAGCAGGCATGAAAACCGAGCCAGCTCCATTAGACACCACCTGCCGGGGCTTTGGACTGCAGCCCAGTAAATAAGGTAAGTGCTCGTTCCACCTGCAGCCCCCTCACCAGGAAGTTCTCCAACTGTGTGACATTTTTCTCTCGTTCCCACTTCTTAGTCGTCCAGGTCACCTTGGACGACTTCCTGTCCATTTCTTTTCATTAAAAAAATTTTTTTGAGGCATACAATGGAAAATCTATTGACAACAGGCGTCGTCGCAGATGCTTTTTTTTTTTTTTTTTTACGTTATACTACACTGATTGAGACCATACAAATCATATCTTCACAATAATAAAACATACTCAATTGGGGGGAAAGGACATTTATATTTTCGGTTTAGTATTCACTGGATGGAAACCTCAAAGGCTGAAGTGATTACCAAACAGGACAGCTGCCAACTAAATATGGGACAGACCTGCCGCAAAGGACACAGGCACTTCAACTTTGTCACCTCTGTTCTGAGGCCTCACACCACCAGACCGATCACACCCACTTTCACACATATGCACATACATATACACACATCTCAGAGAATACACACAGTTCTATGTCCTGCTCTCCCACACACCCTTTATAGCAGGGGTCCCCAAACTTTTTACACAGGGGGCCAGTTCACTGTCCCTCAGACCATTGGAGGGCCGGACTATAAAAAAAAACCTATGAACAAATCCCTATGCACACTGCACATATCTTATTTTAAAGTAAAAAACAAAACGGGAACAAATACAATATTTAAAATAAAGAACAAGTAAATTTAAATCAACAAACTGACCAGTATTTCAATGGGAACTATGCTCCTCTCACTGACCACCAATGAAAGAGGTACCCCTTCCGGAAGTGCTGCGAGGGCCGGATAAATGGCCTCAGGGGGCCGCATGTGGCCCGCGGGCCGTAGTTTGGGGACCCCTGCTTTATAGGGTAGACACGTGCACACCTACAAACACACTCATATACTACACACACATACCCAGTCACAGGATACACATTTGTATACATGTGTGTGTGCGCGCACGCGCACACACACACACACACACACACACCCTCAAACATACATACTCCTTGGCTGGGTCCAGGCAGAGCAAATACCTATGGACTAAGAAGGCCATCCTTCCAGTGCATCTGAGGTCTAGTAAACAGTCACAATGGTAATCCCTGTCAATTCCGAGTATTTGGACACTCCCAGGACGAGCAATACATTTGTCCACTTGGACTTCCCTTCCTGGAAATTTCAAGCCTGCCCCAAAGTAGAGAAGGCAGTCAATAAACTCTCACCTACCCAAACCCAGCTACAAAACTGATCAGCTCATGACGATTCCTGCTGCCGTTCTAGCTCCATCCACCCTCACCGCACACTGGAAAACTCTGAAGCAGATTCTAGAAAGAGCATCGTGTTACCCATAAATATTTCGGCGTGTGTCTCTCAAACAGGAATTGTGGGGAAAAGTTTCCCACGGCCATCTGTAGCACCTGTTCTGCAGCCTGCCTAGCCATGCCCTCGGCTCCCACGCCCCTTCCACCAGACTCCTGTTTGGCTCAGCTTCCCAGAGGGGTCTAGTTAGACCCGAGCCGTACTTCTGCGCGGAAGTCATGTTACGGTGGGGCTGCGAAGGGCACCTTCTAGGAAAATGTTAATGACACAGAAACATGTCTTAGCAATAGGAAGAGGTTCCAGGAGATGCAGAGCGACAGACTAAGAGAGGGTACCAGGATGAAGACGGGAGAGGAAAGGGGGTGCCTGAACTAAGGGCGGAAGCACACAGACGGAAGTCACTGTATCCTGGCAGCTACGGAACACTTTGATACTTTAGAAAAAATATATATATTTTTTACATTAGACCCAGTTTTATTTTTCCAAAGTTAAAACCTTGTTACAAGCATAGTCTCAACTCTGGTTCCGTAACACAATACAAACAATTGTACATTTTTAAATATCTCCCCAATCTAGAGAATACTTTCATTAATGACACTTCCACTTAGTCCATTTGTTCTTAAAATGAAAGAGTAAGGATGGTGAGATCCTTCAAAAACTAGGAATAGGGCCCTGGCTGGTTGGCTCAGTGGTAGAGCGTCGGCCTGGCGTGCAGAAGTCCGGGGTTCGATTCCCAGCCAGGGCACACAAGAGAAGCGCCCATCTGCTTCTCCACCCCTCCCCCTCTCCTTCCTCTCTGTCTCTCTCTTCCCCTCCTGCAGCCAAGGCTCCACTGGAGCAAAGATGGCCCGAGCGCTGGGGATGGCTCCTTGGCCTCTTCCCCAGGCACTGGAGTGGCTCTGGTCGCAACAGAGCAACGCCCCAGAGGGGCAGAGCATCACCCCCTGGTGGGGAGAGCGTCGCCCCCTGGTGGGCGTGCCAGGTGGATCCCGGTCGGGCACATGCGGGAGTCTGTCTGACTGTCTCTCCCCGTTTCCAGCTTCAGAAAAATACAAAAACAAACAAACAAAAAAACAACCTAGGAATAGAACTTAAAGATAAAACATGAAAATGTGGGTTTTCTTAATTCTCATTTTGCTCTCGGCCTTGAGACAGTTTGAAGGCTCTCTGTGATGCCCTGTGGGGAGGGTGGTCTATTTAGTGCTAGAGTGTAAGTCCGCTGAGAGCGATGTCTCTGCCGAAGTCCCTGCACCTCCCAGCACCTGGGCCAGACATACACAGGGCAGCTGTGCAGCATGGACCACTCAGACCAGAGGCTCAATGTGTCCAGCGCATGAATAAATCCCTGTTGGCTGCAAATGATAATCACTGAAATTCTTTCCACATCAATATCATGCCCCTTAGAAGATATGCTACAGAACCTGGAATCTCGAAAATGCAAGCCACGTGCTAGAACACGAACAAAAGTCAGTGTGGCCACCGAAGTCCAAGGTCATCCCATAGGAAGACCTAAAACCAGGCTACCGATGAAGACAGTGTCTGGAGAAAGGGGGAAAGTCACAAAGCCAGATTTTTTCTAAGCATTCTGAGCGCCTCTGCACCCTGTGAGTAGAGCTAGACAGCAAAAGAGAACAGCAGATGGCACAGTCAACACTGTCATCCTAGCAGCGCAGAGGTCACGTTCCAATGTGAAATGCACGCTGCTCATTAGGACAACAGACTCCCCCACTCCCCACCCTATCAGACCAGAGATCTGTAATCTCTAATTGTCTGGAACTGAAAAGGCCAGCTCACATAGTCGGGTCAACCCCCACCAAGAGCTTCTCGACATCAGTCCGAGGCTCTGAGAACCCAATGATCTGAAAGAAATATGCTTGACCAAAAGTTGTTCCAGACGGACAGAGAGCAGAGAAGAAAGGGCAAGGGCGTGCCTTATCCCCAGGATAGAGGCTCTTACTGTGAGAGGCCGTTCCAGACCGAGTCCCCTGTGTTCATTCTCAGAGGAGACAACGGGCTCCCTGGAGGATTTAATTACCAACCCATCCTATCCTGAGACACTCACCAGGTGGGTGCCCGATAAATATTAATTCCGGATGATGACGAAGGGAGCAGCACGTTCCGGGGTGAGACACCTTGGCTGTCCAGCCATGCAGCACCTACCCCGGATACCACTCCACAGGTAGAAGGGCGAGGCCAAATGATTTTTCTAATTGAAACCACAGGGCGTCTTTAGGTAACAGCATGGAATTACCTAGCCTGGAAGTTGGCCAGAGCAATAGTTAGGGCCTCATGTTCTCAAAGAGGAGGTCATGCTGGTGCAGAAGCAGGCCTTCAATCCAAAGTCAGGTGAAGTACCCAAACCAGCCACGGAGACTGTGGAGTTGTCCGAGGTAAATGATGGCCCTGCTAAGATCATGTCTCACGGAGGGACCTTAGCAAGGACCTATTTTGTAGAACATCTACTTGGAATCATTCACGCAAAAAATCTGAGGCGTTAGACCCTGCTGCAAGGCAGGTAGCTTTCCTGTCCTGCCCTTTATGGTGAAAAGTTGCTCTAAGTTGGCAATTATCGATTATCTCCGCAGGAGCCAGGGGAGAAGGAAGGGAGGGCAGGTGCTTTCTCTCCGAAACATCCTGCTAGATGCCACTCATGTGTCTCTCTTCATCCAGAGAAGTCATATCCCCTTTGACGTTACCATCCTACTTTGTCCTTCTGATCTCACGAGATCGCAACAGCGTTCTCCATTTTACCAGAGAATTCCGTTTGACAGGAGGAACCAGCACTAACTTCTCTTCAGCTGACGGGTGACCACCTAGAACGATTAAAATGCCCTGTGATTCTAACTACGCAAATACTTTTGATACAGTCTTTCAAATTTAAATTTTACACTGCCCTTGTTTTGAAGTCTGCTACTGATGTGCTTATGGGCTAGGCTTATTTTGTTTGTTTCTCTCTCTTTCTCTCTCCCTCGCTCTCTCTCTCGGAGTGCTGATTTAAATTGCTCCATTTCTGAGGACGATGAGGGGAAAAAAAATCAACTCTACAGATGGCAAGCATCTGTGGTTCTAAGTGTTAACATGTACAATAACACACAGTGTCTAATTGAATACAGGAATGTAACTCAATTGAGGGTCTGTGCTAACATCATAAACCATGACAGTGCAGCCCAAGCAATTAATAAATAGTAATAACATCTCTCAATTGAATTCTGTCAGGAAGAGGCACAGTAATGCGGGTTTCTGCCGTGTACTTTTCCTGACTTACATCTGCTACCGAAAGGAAAGTAGATACGCTTTTAAAATCAAGTCACAGCCATTAATTTTTTTTTATAGGTCTCACTAAAGAAAAACCATATCAACGACAGAAAGGTAGATGTATAATGGACAAAGAGCAGGTGATTAAGAGCCGACTGTTGTTCAGGAAGAATTTTGGTCTCTGACATTAAGCTTCAGCTTACCAAAATCCATCTGGACCTACACAGCCCCTCAGTGTCATTAAAAAAAAAAAAAATTGAAGTAAACATCAGAGTCGAAAGGAGTAATAGGAAGAGACAGGGCAATCTTCTAAAGCTACCGGGTATTTCTTCCTCCTGCTGATAAACATATCCTCGAACAGTTCAGAGCACTAGATGAGGAAGGAGGAACTGGTGAATATTTGGGGCAAGAGGCCTAAATGAACCACATCAAGATCACAGCGTGAGCCTGGAAGTAGCGCTGGCTGCCCTAGGTTCCTTTCTTAAAGGACTCGCCATGGTTCTGTTTTAAAATCCACTCCCGTTGATTTCGAGTTCACGATCATCTATATGTGTGCTATGACCGCCCGCATCTCCTTTGCTGGCACTAGGAGTTCCCGGTACCGCGGGCCACGACACGGTAGATGGAAGCATGAGCGAACGTCTACAATAGTCTGCAAAACATCGTCCAGTCACTGAAAAGCGACGCCTGGCTTTGAGGGTGCGAGAATTCATTTCCAGCCAGCCAATGGCTTCTTCTTTCTTTTCTCTTATTTTAAATTGAGTTTATTGGGGTGACACTGGTTCACAAGATTATACAGGTTTCAGGTGCCCAGTTCTACAACACATCTCTGTACACTGTGTTGTGTGTTCACCTCACCCAAGTCAGGTCTTCGTCCACCACCATTTGTCCCCCACACCCTCCTCCACCTCCCCGCTTTTAGCAATCATTACACTGTTGTCCCTGTTTTTGAGATTTTCTGGGGTTGTTTTTTTTGTCTTGTTTGCACAAACCTTCTAACCCCTTCAACTAGCGCCCCTCCCCTGCAGCTGCCAGCCTGCTCTCTGTCTATGAGTCTGTGTCTATGTTGCCTGACAGTTTATTAGATTACACATATAATTATTCCTTGAGATGCAAAACACTTCATACCAACTATAGACTGTTAGGCTAATTTTTAAAAATTCAAATTGTTATTGATTGCAAATTGTAAGAGAACTTTAAAATCAAGTCCCTTTTGTTCAGTTTTTTTTTTTTTTAGGTTACAAACAATCAATACTAATTTGGGTTATCCTAAGCCAGACAAGAGTTGTTTGTACGGATTCGGGGCACCTGGCAGGATTCACGTAGATAAGTGACAATTGGGACGTCAGGGAGGGCAGGAACCGAGGCACCTCCACGGAGTTTGGTCAGAGTTAATCTGGAAACTTCCTTATGCTGCAGTACACTACTTCCCAGCTCTCAACAGCCAAATACACGCTGGAGTCTCTACTGGAGTCTACCGGGTCATCAAAGATACTGGGCCACACCTGCCCCACCGCTGTGATCTTGTGACAGTCAACTTAGCTATTGGAGGCTGAGAAAACAGCCCCCCAAAATGTCCAGCCCAGCTCCCACTGGGCTATTGCTGACCTCATCTCCATGGGTGTGTGGACTCTCGCCGTTGACACTCTCAACATTTAACTTTATAAAGGAAACTTTGTATTACTTTGTGGTCTTATGAGGAAAGCGGCATGATTACTCACCGGTTTTTTATTATTTTTTTTCTAACTACGAGTTTGTCTGAGCTTACAACGCGGATGGTGGTATTTGAAAATACCGACCTTGAGGGCTTCTCAACAAACGTGTGTGGTATTCATTTTAAATTATTAAAATGAAAACTTTATATTAAAAAGACCCTCCATTAGAAAGATTGCCTATCATCTAAATAAACTCATTTGCTTTTGTGGATTGAAAATGTCATCTAACTAGAGCTCATAATTTTTAGAGACTGTATATTAAAATTATTCATAATAGTCTAAATTAAATCTTAAAAATATGAATTTTTGCAGTTGGTTGAATATATTGTATTAGGTTTTTCTTATCCTAGTGTCTTTATCTAGGGTCATCTGTTCAGTCCCACTTTAAGCCTTGCTCGTAACAGACGATGGTAGACAGTAAAATGGCATAATTGGATTTAAAAAAATCTTTTATTTTTCTAACAAAGACTGGAGAAAACACATTTATAGTTATTTCTTTAAACCTTCACTTCACTTGAAATCATTGTCCTCTTCATGCACTGGCTTCACTAAGTCCGTTCTATATCTGTTCATATTTGTAATGCTCTCTTTTAGAGGAAAACACCCTTGGAATCCTCTTGCTCCGGACTGGACACAAAGGGTCAGTCCTTGCTGAATGCATGAATGCATGAATGGATGAGTGAATGAATAAATTAATGAATGAGTGAGCAAGTAATCACACATAACAGCACACAAAAAGACTAAAAGGGTTTCCTCACTGCCCCTGAGTTGATTTTCGGAACATATCATACTATCTCCCTGTTTAAATGGCTTTTAAATAATTCCTGGTTGTCTAAAGCATGAAGTTTCACGTCAACTTCGGATAAGTTTACTGTTCCAGCTCTTTCTCCAACAATTAATTGTTGTATTTTCTGCAAGAAGTTTGCTTCCTTATCTGTGGTGCTGCCGCTGCTCTCCTCCGTCTGATCTGATTGAGACAGCTGCCTGTTCTTCAGCTTACGCTCCAAGAGCGTTCTCTCGCATTTCGTGTTAATTATAGTGACGCTCACAGGCCCAGGGAAGTCCTGGTTGAGTGAATCCTGTAGTTAAGATGGTTTCTGAAATTCTAATCGTCCTTCCTTCAAGAACGAACGCTAATATTATGTTCCATGAAGGTTACTCTGATCATTTCATTTAGAAATCGTCTTGCCGCCCTCAAGACTCCTTTTCAAAACCCAAGGCAACTAACTGATCATGCTGCCTCCTCAGGCAGGTACGTCCTGACCACACTGGCCACCCACAGGCCACTCTCCACGCCTACTCGTCTCTTTTATATGGTTTACAGTCTCATACCAACTGTAGGATGGCAGGGACCTCCTCTTTCCTGTTTATAGGTATATAAACACATGTGGTGAATAAGTGAGTAGATTCCTACAGAAAACTAGGCCCATATAATTCATTAACTTGGATTTTATATATTTTGACTCAAGTCTTTCAACTGACCAAATTCTTAAAAGTTAAGAGAGGAGGTAGCTCATCTTGGACTGCACATCTCAGTTCTTTCATTCATTCAATATTCATAGGAATATAGCAAACACTTATGAAGTGTTTACTGGATGCCAGGAACTGTGCTATGTTTATTATATGCTATATTTTATTTGATACGCATAAAACCCCTAGGAACTAGAAACTAATATTACTTCTGTTTTCATATGAGTAAATGAAGGTTTCAGAGAAGTCACGTCATTTGCCCAAATCATAACAGATTCAATGCCAAGACCAGGATTAAACAGGTACATAAGACTTTACAATGTATGCTCTTAATAAACATTGTCCCAGCCTAACCAGGCAGTGGCGCAGTGGATAGAGCATCAGACTGGGATGCCGAAGACCCAGGTTCGAGACCCTGAGGTTGTCAGCTTGAGCGCGGGCTCATCTGGTTTGAGCAAGGCTCACCAGCTTGAGCCCAAGGTCGCTGGCTTGAGCAAGGGGTCACTCGGTCTGCTGTAGCCCCCTGGTCAAGGCACATATGAGAAATCAATCAAGGAACAACTAAGGAACTGCAATGAAGAATTGATGTTTCTCATCTCTCTCCCTTCCTGTCTGTCCCTCTCTCTGACTCTTTCTGTCTCTCCCACAAGGAAAATAAACAAATAAACAAAAAACAAATCATGGTCCCAGGGTATTTCTCATTGTGTCAATGTCAGTAGAGGTTTCTTAAATGAATGATTTGATGAAGACAAATCTATTAAGGATAGTATACTTGACTATCATTTACAAATCAGAATCATAAATTCTATCAGTTACCTTCTGTGACTCATCTTCAATCTCTATCCTGAAAACGCATTTCTTCTGTGATTTCCTGGCTAAGAGTTTATTCAGCCTCTGCTTGGAAACTTCTAGAGAAAAAGAGCTGACTTTCTCCAGGAGTAGATGTTAGCATTGTAAAATAGATTTGAATTTTATGGTGAGTCAAATTCACATTACAATGAAATGAACATTCCATTAGCACATCTATTTCTATTCCCTGCGATCACATAGGACAAATGTACCCGCTTTCTCATGTTGGCCAGCACCTTGCATCCACTGAGCCTTCTTTCCCAGAGTTTAGGCATACCTGGGTGCTGTTTTCTTAATGCTGTTTTTTACTTTTGCATAGCATCACAGAGAGCTTACTGGAAAATATGTTAACCAAGTTATTTAAAATAGCCATATAAATTTCATAAAATTTCAAAGGGCTAAGTAGAAAGTCAATTATTTGCTTACAACCTCCTTAATAACATTACGGATTATTTAATGAGAGCAGACACATGTTGATTCTTCCTTATCTTGTGCAAAGGCTGTTACTTGGCCCACAATATGCATTATCTTATTGTACTCTTATAAAATGTCATGATGTAGGTGCTATTATTAGTAATCTCAGTAATTTCATTTTTTATATTATGATACTGAGTCCTAAAAAGGATTATGCATTCTTCAAGGACATATAAGTAATAAGCAGGATGATAACAATAATGGTAACAATAATAATAGACTTGAGCATAAAATAGAGTATACAGATATTAAATTATAATGTTATAGCTCTGGCCAGTTGGCTCAGTGGTAGAGTGTCAGCCCGGCATGTGGAAATCCCAGGTTCAATTTCCAGTCATAGCACACAGGAAAAGTGACCATCTGCTTCTGCACCCCTAACCCCTTCTTTCCCACAGCTATGGCTCAAATGGTTCAAGCAAGTTGGCCCCAGGCACTGAGGATGGCTCCATGGCCTCATCTCATGCACTAAAATAGCTCAGTTGCCAAGCAACAGAGCAGCAGCCCCAGATGGGCAGAACACCAGCCCCAGATGTGGGTTGCCAGGTGGATTCAGATCGGGGCACATGCGGGAGTCTGTCTCTCTGCCTCCCTGCCTCTCACTTAATTAAAAAAAATTATAATGTTATACACCTGAAATTTATATAGTATTATTCACCAATGTTACTTCAATAAGAAAACAAAGTAATTAAAAAGATATATCTCTGATTCTAAAAACTGCTCTTAACCACCATATACTGCCTCATTGAAAATTAACTATATAAAAATAGGCATTTACTAAGCATACAATTCAGTTTGAACTTCATGATTTCTATGATTTTAGAATGATATAAGGGTTTCTCTGCTATCTCAACCTCTCTCTTGCTCTACCTAAACCAGTAAGTTTTACATTGAAAATACCCTTTTAGCCTTAAAATACGAATAACGCCACAGCCATAAAATTGAAAATTTTTTTCCATCACCTCCTTGCTCTCTCGCTCTTTTTATTTACATCTTTTCAATCTGGTCTTATTCTGCTTTGTGAGGGAAGCAATTACTTGAGATAACATTGCCACAGCTATTATGCAATGCCCAAAGATCTCGGCACTTTGTTCGTTCTCTTGATGACTTCTGACCTCTTGGTATTTTTCAGATCAGGTAGTTAGTTGAGTGTGGGTGGAAAGAGAGGAAAGAGATGAATGCCCAGGTGAATGGCTGTGCACGTTTAATTGGGACTTTTATTATAACACCTTGTGGATGATTCAGACGAGAGAGTAGAGAGCTGGGTATCCTTGACGACAATGTAGGTATAGAGCAAAACAACAGAAAGACCAGGAGATTTACAGTAGGAGACCTAAGCAATAGATCACTGGGGTACAGCTGACAGCCTTTTGATAAAAGCCTCAAAAAGTTTCAGATGCATTCGTGAAACGTACCTCGTATAGTGAGTGAGTCATTAGACCATCTGAACAAACAGCATTTATAATTGGCCCAGAGGCTGATGGATCACTGTAAAAACTGATGCCGAGAGTTAAATTTTCTGTGTGGTTACAAGTAATGGTTACACCTAATGCTGTTATGAGTGATTGGAAAGAATGATCAGTGAACAAGGAATAACTAGCTTCTAGCACCAGTTAACTGTGCGTCACTGAGGTGGGTTCCGCCATAGGTAAAATGTGGTAAGAAAAAGTGTATCTTATCTTACAGGTAGTTGAAAACAATGCTCCTGACAGTTTTGGGGGTATTGTATGGTCTCATCTGAATCAAAGTGGATTTCTTAATGATTGATCGTGTATGAAAGCTAACAAACTATAGGCATTTATTGTTTAACTCCATGGATTCATACTCCAGTAAAGAGCTCACAATTTTAATTTAGGGATACGTTTTCTCCCAATCTCAGTACATGAGATTCCATCTATCTCTAGGAGTGGACACCTGCCCCTGGAAAAGGCCATTCAGCATAGCTATTCCTCATGTGTCTGTGATTGGTTCAGAAACAAATCCGTGATCTATGAGGCTTTTGCTGGAACTCCTCTCACCACCCTACAGATGGCGATAGAGGGAGTCAGCAAGCAGACTTGAGGAACACAGAGATGCCAAGTCCTAATGACAACACTGGATTCCTGAATCTAGGTACTGCAGCGGGAGAGTTCTTATTACATCGTACAATTCATTCATTACCTTCCCTATTTAAGCAAGTGGAGTCAGGCTTTCTGTCACTTGCCACAGAGAGATTTAACTAATAAATTATTACCCAATAAACCAAGAAATGACCTGAGTCCAATTAGTCTTAGTTAAAAAGCCATGTTTCTACTACACTATATATGAATTTTTTCCCCCAATATTTATGATGATGCAACCCTTTTGTCTCATTACCTCTATCAATTTTGGAGGAAATACTGATAATGTGATAGGCATTTTGAGATATGTGGGCATAAATTTTCACTGCTTTCAATAGGTCTTAGTCTACCATTATTAAAACAGACAATAATAATAAAAAATACATTAGACAACTTAAAAAATGGCAAATGACATACAACCACATTTTATGAATAAAAACATAAAAAATGATAAATGGGGAAGGTGGGATCAAATTTGGAAAAAAGGTAAAGCAGAACTTTTGTAGATGGAGTTCATTATGACTAGCATACTGATGTTAATTTCTTGGTTTTGATAAATACATACATACAGGTTGTGGTACATACATGTAATAGAATACTACTCAGCTATAATAACAGATGAAATACTGCCACTTGTGATAACATGAATGGATCTTGATAAAGTCATGCTAAGTCAAATAACTCAAAAAAAGTCAAGAACCAAGTGATTCACTCTCAGATGGGACATAAAATTGAAAGCAACAAATGAACAAACAAGACAAATAAAAACTCATAGACACAGACACTGTGGTTACCATAGCAAAAGAGAGGTTGGGAGGCTGGCAAAGGGGGTCAATTACATGGTGATGAAGGAAGCATGACTTTGTGGGGGGGGCTAAGCACACAATACAATATAGAGATAATGTATTATGGAATTGTATGCTTCAATCCTATATAATTTTATTAACCAATTTCACCCCAAGAAATTTAACAATAATTGAAAAAAGAAAGACTCTATAATATCTTTACAACCTTTATGAATCTAAAATTAATTCAAAAGAAAAAATAACTAAAAGCTTTAATATATATACTTTGTGTATCAAGTTGGCAAGATATTTTCTAACAGCAATATAAAATATGACTCAGAGCACTGAGAAAAGTTCCTCTTCTAACTTGTATGATACAGTAAATGAATGCCAACTATCTGAAAGTTAATTTGGTAATAATACATGTGACTATATCCATAAAATCAACATACACTTTGGTCCAGAACTACCTCTTTCAGAAAAAAAAATTCTTAGGAAATGAGAAGGATGTACAAATATTTATGTAGATAGATATTATGTAGGTGGTATTCTTTACACTAGTTAAAAATTTAAGCTATGTACATATCTAGGAATAGGAATCTAATAAATGATGGAACATTAATAAATGAAATACTATTATACCAGAAACAAATCATACTGTGGTACCTAGCAAATTAGATTTATTTGTTAATACTAAGTGGGCAAAGAAGCGTGTCAACCTGTAATATATCTAAACATGCCAATCATTTTATTATTCATTTCTAAAAAGAATATATATCAAGCACCTACTGTGTTTGGCACTGGGGATGTAGACAGCAGTGAACAAAATTTGCACCAATTCCCTGCCTTCTGGGGCATGCCATTGAGAGTACAATAAGAGCAGCAAACAAGCATGCTGTATGGTATGTGAGATGGCACGTTTTACAGGGACACATAAAGCAGGGAGGAGGTGGGGAGTGTGGGCCTCGTAGAGGGCAGAGTGGCAATTTAAACTGGTTAGTCAGAAAAGATGTCTGAGGAAGTGACATGTGAGCAAAGGCTTGATGATAGTGTGGGTGTGAACCCTGTGGCTATCTAGGGAAGAATGATCCCGAAAGAGAGCCCAGGAAATGCCCAGGGTTGGAGGTAAGGGCATGCCAAGAGATTCTGAGGACCTGGAAGAAGGCCAGTGTACCAGGGTGCAGAGGGATAGGGGAGACTAGTAAAAGTTTGGCAGAGGGCAGACTGCATATAGGTCATTGTCAGGACTTGGCCTTTACTTTGAGTGAGACCAAGAGCCATGACAGGGATTTGAAATGAAGGGGATATGGTTTGACTTATCTTTTAAAGGGATCATTCTGGCTGTCATTTCTGAGCACAGAGACTGAAGGAGACAGAAGTGAAAGCAGGAAGACCTATTACGAAGGCCAGTGCAGTGACCCGGGTAGCAGTGATGGGGACTTAGACCAGAGCAATCACCGTGGAAGAGGTCAGCGACGGCTAGAGTCTTGAATTCTCTCTACATGATCATAACTCACAGAATTGGACATGGAATGAGAGACAGCATGAACCAAAGACTACTTTTTGGATTTTGACCTGAGAAAATGGGATGGAAGTACCATTATCTGAGATGAGGATGGCTATCGCCAGGGTCAGCTGGGAGCTAAGACCAGGAATTCAACTCCGACCATGTCAAGCTTGGAATATTTGTTAGACTTCTGAGCACAAATATTAAGTAAGCAGATGACTATTTCAGTATGGGGTTCCCGGAAATGTCATGTAAAGTTGGATCTCATAAAAACAGAGACACTCAAGTAGGGAGATACTGACGGAAAGAAGGTATCAGTGAGTGAGCCCTAGGAAACTCCAACACAAGGAGCTCAGAGAGAAGACAGGAAATAGCAAGGGGACTCAGAAGAAGCAGCTAATGACTTAGAAGCAAAATCATCTGGAAGCCAAGGAATGGAAGCTTTCAAGGAGGAGGGAGTGATCTGCTGGGTCAGATGCTGCTTAGAGGGCCAGGAAGATGTGATGGAGGACGGAGAATTGGGTTTAGCCGCATGAGGTCATTAATGACTTTTATGAGGTCAGTATTAGTAAAATAAAGAGTGTTTAAAGAGAGTGAGAAAGAAGACAGGGGGTACAGAGAGTCATGTCAACACATTTTCCTACTGAGAGAGGGGAAGATTTAGGGCCATTGCTAGCACAGGAAGTGGGATCAAGAATAGATTCTTTAAAAATAATATGCAGTATGACAGCATATTTTATGCTTATAGAATTTATGATAAAAGAGAGAGAGAGGAAAATTCCTGGAATGAGGTCTTAGAGCAGGAGTGAGGCGATATTATCCAATATCCATTTTATGGTGGTGTGTGCACAATACCATTTACCTATTCAAATATTATCAGTGGATTTGAGGAGTTTCATGTCATCTCCATTTTCTCTATTTTTCAAAATACTTTCACAATAATTTTATAAATTATACATTTATGACTAGTAAGTATTACGGTAATAATTTATAAGAAAGCACTGAATGTCTCTTTAAATTTTGCATTATATATTGTTACCACAGATAGAGAAAAATAAATGAATGCACAATCTGCAATGCGTACTTGGATATGGTATTTCACCAGAAGTTTTTAAGAGCAACACAACTAAAAAAACATCCCACCCATCTGTCTTCCATTTTCCATATAATGTAGTTCTTCATTTACTACTGAAGTAGCCAAAAGATTTAACAGATTCAGGATTTCAAAATACAAATACCCCAGTTAATGTTATGGTCTGCATGTTGATACCTCCCCCACCAATTCATGTTAAAATTCTAACCCTCTAAGGTGATGGTATTTATAGGTAAGTCCTTTGAGAGGTGCTTAAATCAGGAGAGTGGAACTCTTATGAATGGAATTAGCACCTCTAAAAGAGGATCCAGAGAAATCACTAGCCCATCTCCCTCTGTGAGGATTCAATGAGAAGTCTGCCACCTGTAGGGCCCTGACCTGGTGATGCCAGTACCCGGATCTCATTTTCCAGGCGCCGGGACTGGAAGCAATGGATTTCTGCTGTTTAGAAACCAGCCAGTCTGTGATACTTTGTTACAGCAGTGCAGAAAGACTACCAGAAATTAATTAAAAGAAAAGACAAAAAGGAAAATTTAGGAGAGTTTAAAAAGGCATCAAACCACACTCATGGACCCTCCTAAAATGACACAAATACCCAAGTCCCTAAACAAAGAGAACTTGAACTGTAGTGGATTAGGGCCTGAATCCTCAAAGAAAACATCTCTAGGAAGCACTACACTGGACCACAATCTAAAATGAGGTGACTACAGGTCACTCCACCAGAAACCCAATCTGATTTTTGCCCCCACTGAGATAATACTGAATCTCTTGTTGGTTATGTGTGTGTGTGTGTGTGTGTGTGTGTGTGTGTGTGTGTATATTAATCTGAACTTTACATAAAACTTTTCATTAATTTATTCATAGGCGTGAAGTATAATTGCTCTTTTGATGTTTTTGCCCTATCCATTTTAAGTTGTGGAAAATATTTTCAAAGTGTGTACCAGGCACTATTTGGTCCTTCCACTCACACACGTCTGGTTGGGCAATACACATACGTGAACGTGTGACGAATGTCCCCTCCAGTTTGTACAGGCGCCTCAACCAAACACCGTCCAGTAGTTAGTGATGGGGGGGGGGCAACATTTCATGACATTCTTCCCTCTGGTGATGTATTATTCTCTCAGCATGTATCCAGCACTAGAAAATTATATTAGAAATTATTTAAGGACTGGTACAAAAACAAAAATACTAGATAGACCGTGAGCTCCCTGAGGCCAGGAACCAAGCCCTGTGAATTTATTTCTTTCCCCACCTCAAGCACAACTCTGAAATATAGTAGATACTCTTGTTGAAAAAAAAATTTAACAGGTATGAAATTAGTTTCGAACTAATGCATAACACAGAGATCCCACCCAAGGGTCCCAACCCATCAGTAACATCCATTAGAAAGGCTCAATGCTCACACGTTGCTTAAAACGGGAGGTAGAAAGGGCAGGCTGTGTTAAAGGGACCACCTTTTCTTTAAGGGGAAGAATGTTCATGTTTATGAACGTACAATTCTTCCAGTAGGAAGAATGATTCTTCAAGTAGAATCGTTACTTTTCACCTATTGCTACCCTATACTATGCTTTCTATAAAAAATCATTATGAAACAAAGGCATGACTTCATTTTTTGTCTCAGAAACTTGAAAGAGACTCTACACGTTAACAGTGACAGCGAGAGCCATTTTGAGTGGAGTTGGGAAAAGCTTTTATGTGAGTGTGGGTTACAGCTGTGGACTGTGTATACAATGTGTGTGTGTGTGGACAGAGATGGGGGCAGGGCCCTCTATCAAGCTCCACATGTGAGTGTACATGAGTACACAGGTATGTATCATTAAGGCAGCTGTCCCCTACATCAAAAGCAAAGCAGAATGTTGGCTCAATAGCATTTTGTGGCCAACAGGCACCAAGATACAAAACGTGTACCCCGTGCCCCTTGTAGTTTGCTCTTCTTGCTCCTGGTAGCTTGTCAGAGTATTTAGGCATTTGGTGTCACAGTGACACCCTTCTTCACAGGCACTGCTGTTCTGTTCTTCCACCCACTGCGCTCTGGAAGTGACAAAAGCCACGTCCCAGGGAGCTATGAGACAGCCCCTCAGTAACCGAGGTCTGTCTCCCTGCCTCCCTCCCGCCCCAAATTTCAGACTCATGACATAGAAGCACAGTTAGAGATGAAAAATATGGTTCATTATCTTGGTAGCAGAGAGAAAAATGTTATGGCTTTATTTAGCAGCTGCTTTTATGCTTTTAAAAACATGTTAATTTCATTTTTTAATGTAATTGTGCATTAAATCATCTCAGACAATTGTGTGATTTGGAAATAAAAGTCCGACAAAATAAGTAAAAGCTATAATGCGGTTTTCTCCTTGCCACTTTCTGGAGTCTGTTTTTATGTCCCCCAAGCATTAGTGTCTCCGCTCCTTCCTGGGAAGATTAATCTGGAGGCTCACAGAGACTCCTGCTTTCCTGCCTTGAGTCCTCCCGGAGCTCGGTGCTTTTTCCCTGTGGTTTCTGCATCTACCGCTCATGAATTACCAGCCCCAACAACATCAGGACTTATAAAGCCTCATCATCCCTCCGTTGACTGCCTAATACAGCCACCAGCTAGCTGGATGAAGAATTCAACGCTAGGGGAGAAATTTTAAAGAGACCTAAACCAGTTAAAGTAAAAATTTGAATCCCAGGCTATATAAAATTGTTGTGCCAAGACAAAATACTGGTGATAAGATTGAACTTTTTATTAAAAAAAAAAAAGAAAATTAAATAAAACAATGGAATGGATGCAATGCAATTCAGCATGTGTGAGATGTTTTTCTTTAAAGAACAGTTGGTCCATCTAATTACAATGTATCTTTCATATCTCCCTTTTGAAGCATTGAGACTTTTTCATGGATATTAATGATGGATTAGGACCCTTGAGTGGGGTCTCTGTATTATGAGTTGATTCAAAACTAATTTTATACATGTTAAAATTTTTTTCAGGTATCGCTCCATACATACAAACACTTAAATTCCCGCTATCGTTTTATTTGTGTGTATGTTTTTTTTTTTTTTTTTTTACTGTAGATTATGGCTGTAAGGCATTCAATTTCCTTTGTGGGAACGTGTAGTGTTTGCTAGTGCTGTGGGAACAAAGGGCTGTAGACTGACAACAGAAAGGTCTTGTTTTGTGAACAGGTCAGAAGTCCCAGGTGAAGGTGCTGGAAGGATGGTTTGTCCTGGGGGCTTGGTGGGTGGGCTCTCTCTCTGTAGCTTGGGTTGGTCTGGTCCTCCCTACACCTCTCCCCTGTGTCTTCCGTCCAGTACACCTCTGTGTCCTAGAGTGCCCTTTCCGTAAGAACACCAGTCATGTTTGAAAGAAGGTTCCCCCCCCCCAAAGGACCTCATTTTAAATTGATTACTTCTTAGGAACCCTATCATAAGGCCATATTTGAGATAACGAGGGTGAGGACTTCAACACGGGACTTTTAGCAGAACACAGTTCACACTGTCACAGTGCATACAGCATTTTTTTTCTATTTTATAGTGACATTCATTCTAGTTAAAAACACACAGCTTTCCAAAGACGAGCGTTCTGAAAACCAGTAAAGATGAACTTCTTTTACAATTCTAAAATGAATTTTTATATGATACTGGCAGGAGTATATATATATACAACAAACAAAACAAAATCACTCTTAATTTACTTGTAGTATAACCCTCCAGACAGATATATGTATATGTGTGTACACATGCACCAACCTATACAACAACAAAGCATGTATATATAACCGGAGCTGAAATGAACTTCCGCCTGAGGCTACTATGAAATGTCAATTAAACTGACAAACTTTCAGAGCTTGGTACTCTATCTTCCTGCCTTGGGGAGCTTTTGTATTCAATTTATTGTTAAATAAAACAGCCAACTTGGCAGCGGTGTTAGATTAACAAATTATAATGAACACTTTTTTTTTTTACTTAAAAAATAAGGTAAACTAATATTCCTAAAGAATAAATTTCAGCGAGAGTCAAGATGTTGAGAGAGGGAATTTGTTTGTAACCATTTCAAGTTGAGCAGGAGAAAAAGGATGAGCCCACTAGGTTTTTTTGGATTCCTCAGAGTATAAAAGGAAGTTGACTAAAAACAGATCGTGACTTTGTTTAACATTTCTTTAATGAATGTTTAATATTTAATTAGGAGGAACTGATGTCAGAAGCTGAGCGCAGCCACAGAACAGCCGAGGGCCTCAGATGTAAATGTCTTTCATTTGACCCATTTATGTTTCTTTTTCACTTTCTGACACACACACACCTAATTTAATTATCTAGTCTGTAAAGTCCGCTCACCTAACTACTCTGCTGAGGCTCCCATCGCTCCAGTAAAAACCCTTGATTCTATATCCACCGGGGGAGACTGAGGGAAATTTCTAGAAGGCCACCAGAGGCAAGGAGGCATCCTTTGTCCAACCAGAGACTTTTCAAATGCGTGTTATTATAGGCATACACACCAAGGTCTTAGTGGGCTACCACCTCCTTACAGGGGCTGGGAAAGTGTTTTCCATACATTGTCTAATTTCATCCTCACAGCAATCCAAGCAAAGGTGAGGCCAAGGAGAACTCCATAGACATTAAGTGACTGGGTCCCGGACATGAATACCGTAAGTGGCGATGTGGCAGCTTTAGAAAATTTGACAGCGTGAAAAAGGGAAGAGGCCGAACTTAATGTAGTAAAAGAAAGACTTCCTTTGCAAAGTCAGATGGGAATTTCTGAATGAACGTTATTGCTAAATTTAAGTGAGAGGAGAGGTCTGAATAGTTCTATTTTATAACGTTGCAGCTAACACCTATTGAGCTCCTACTGATTGCCAGGCACTGATCTAAGCACTTTATGTATATTACTTTATTGAATTAACTGTGAAGACAGTTACCCTGTGTGATAGATTCCACCGCTATTTTCAATTTCTGGAGCTTAATAACTTTACTCAGGTCACACGGTCGGGATTTCAAGGCTCCTGGCTTGCTCTAGAGTCTGTGTCTTATCTACTATTAGGCTCTAATGGGATAAAGCAGCCTATGTTTTATCAAGCAACTAATGGTTCACTGATCGCGTATACCTAGGATGTGTTTATGAAAATGAGTGTGTTTCATCCAAACACTTCAATTAAAATATACATTAAATAGATAAAAGTACAATGTCATTTAAATAATTCCGAAAAGATAATCTGATGTTTGAACACCTAAATTATTCATCATAAGGTTAGCATAGTATTAAAAAAAAGAAAAAAAAGTCAACCCCCCCCAAAAAAAAATATTAAAAGTGAACTCAGATCATGGCATGCCTATGAAGATAAATAATATTAAATTATAAAAATATCATTTATAAGATTTGCAAATAGCATAGGGAATTACTCCTTCTAAAGTGTTAAGTGACATCAAAGAGTTCTATAGCATGTTTTTAAATACATAAAATTATTTGAAAAAAGGTCTAGTAGGAATTACATTGACATATTAGCAGCATTTATTCATATTGGTAAAGATTCAGGTGGTTTTCATTTATACCTTATAGCCTTTTTCTAATTTTATATCAGCAGCACATCTTAGTTACACAATAATAGAAAATCATATTTTTGATAGATAAGTCTCTCACAATGAAACATTTTTCCACACTTAAATAACCATCTCCTAATCTACGTGCACTCAATGCTCAGTAACAGAGGTCAGTAAACTTATTTTGTAAAGATCAGAATAGTAAATGTAAATAGTTTAGGCTTCCAGACCAAGCAGCAAAATTGAGGGCTATTATGTAGATACACAACAAGTAAACAAGCATCTTCTCATTTTTGGACAAAATTCAAAATACAACACTAATAACCAAGTAGAACTTTTTTGGTAACACACGTCTAATGGAAAGGCTGAAATTCTTATTGTATGTGTGGGCTAACATTTTGCTTCATTGGGGTTCAAGGTCAGTGTTCCCTGTCATCAGAGTGTATTGCAAATGTTTACCTGTTCATGCTGATCTGTAATGACTTTTATATTATATATTTCATCTTTGAAAATGGCTTTTCACCCAGATAGGGGACATGCGTGTCCCTTGAAACACTGCTGAGTTGTAACTGTTTCACTACAATTTATGGGGCACAAGGCAGTGGGCCCACCGAGGGTCTCCATTGCAACTCCAGGGCTGTGCCTCTGGGGGTATGAAAGCCACCAGACATTGTACACAAACGAACATTACCCTACAGTGAGTGTTTCTAGCACACTATCGTTTAAATATCCGATCATTTTTAGGGGTTACAAAAACTACTCTGCTTTTGAATGTTAAACCACTTAAAAATGCAAAACATTAACGTTTTTCAAAATAAAGTGTTCTAGAAGAAAAGATCCCTTTTTAGTTGAGGGGCCACACAGTAACAGGAGGCAGGCCTTCTTCGGTCTGTGGGTTCCTGTTTGCTGATCCCTACGCCAGAACAGCACGCTTCTCTTGTCAACTTCATCCAATGCCCCAGCTCGGGTCGCCCTGAATATATTATTAATACATTCCTTTTTTTTTTTTTTTTTTAAATATGAAAGTACCTTTATGTAAAATGATGTGTCTGGTCTCCATGAATTAATTCTCTTCTGGGTAAAGAAACTGCACAGAGTGGAAAACATTAAAGAGACATTCTGAAAGAGAAATGCTTACAGAATAAGGAACAAAGTTCTGAGATCTAAACTCCATGTTTATATCCTGTAGACCCCTGGATGGTTTTTATGGAAACTCTAGGTTATTAGAAAGTATGCTAAACAGATCTATTATAGGCCCCTTTAAAAAAAAGTAATTTCACATAGCTAGAATCTTAAATATAAAGTTGCCAAGCCAATTCAAGTCCCACCCCTACAGCTCATGTTATATTCATATGTTGTTTCTGAGGGACTGCCACTTGAAGGGTCCCTTAACTAAACACAAAAGATATATTGATGGGCCAGTCAACATGTAAGACAGGAAAATATTGGACTGGAGCTGACAGAAGCTGAAAATTTTGTTAAAATACATCACCCACTTGTTTTAACTATATCTTTAGTGCAAAGTTCTTCAAAAAATGACGCACAGCCCTGGCCGGATAGCTTGGTTGGTTAGAACATTGTTTTAAGATGTTCTTTATCTAGGGAATGATAAATTTAATCCTAAATTATTAAATTATTAATTATTAAGTTATTCATAATAATTATTAATTATTAAATTATTTATAACTGAACTCTACCTACCTTTACCATCTCTTTGATGCTGTTTCTAAAAAGTGATCTAGGAATTACGTATATCACAATTATCTGGATGCAAATGAGTCTACCTTTGACTTAATCAATTCTAGAATATACTGAATGAAATTTTGCTATTCAATTGTTTGGAATAGGAGAACCCCAAATCTTATATTTTTATACTGAATTATTTTCAGAACAATAACACATGAAGAGATTTCCTGTTTTGTATACAACTTAATTAAGAGATTGGGGGGTTGAAGAAAGGACACAGTGGAAGTTCTTATATCTAAATATCTTGTTCCGAGAGAGAAGCCATGATAGCTCAGTGATTTATATTGGATATAAACCCGGTTTTGGTCCAAGGTTACTGGCTGCTTGTCCTTGGAAAACTTACTCAACCTCATCCAGATTGTCTCTGCTTATATCTACTACACTACAGTTAATAACATAGAGGCAATGTCAATAGTGTGTGTAATTGATACACAAACATATAACACACATAAAAAGTAGTCATACATAATCATGATTATATTGTGAAGATTAAATAAAGTGATGCCTATAAAGTGATGAACACAGCAGCTGGCTTACAGCAGGTGCTCAATAAACACAGGTGGCAAAAATAAGAGAGAGAGAGAGAGAAAAGGGCAAGAGAGTGAGGGAGATGAGGTTACAGAAAAACAAAAAATATTAGAACTCATACGAGAGAGAGGACAGTAAAAAAAAGTAAAAGAAAAAAAGGGAGGCTTACTCCTAATATCTTGAATAGCTTTTCTTTTTTATAATTAGGGACAAGATTGATTCTGTGCTATTTCATGCGGTGGCCACACCGTCATCTCATCGATTGAATGGACATCATTAGGATAAGCACAAAACAGAGTAACCACAGAGAGGTTATTAGTATTTCATCTGAACTCTGAAAATGTCAAGCCGTGTAGGGCTGGTGGATGGTGAGAGAAACCGTTTCCAGTTATCACATGTTAATGAAGGGAAACAAGGGGCAACCCACAGGACTGGGGAAAACCCAGAATGAGGCCCGAGGAGGCTCTGCATTTCCCTACACTTCCAGCCTCATTAAAATATGCAGATTGTATCATTAGTTGACAGATTCCTGGCAAGGCCCTCTCCTGGAGTAGTTAGAGGCGCACGTGGGCAGGGGTTAGTTAGTACAATGAGCTGAACCACAGCTACATTCTCTGTGAAAACAAAAAAAAAGAAGACAAAGATGCAGAAGCAGCTTTTGCAAGCCATGTTTTCATTTAGGGTGTCTTTTCTTTTTCGAAGTATGAGTCTCTATTTTTTTTAAAAACTGCCACTGATGCTTGTTTGTGTTGTTTTTCTAACACCATACAGAAACCGTGTATTGCAACTTCATATTTTCCCAGAGTGTTGGTTTTTCAATTTGGGGTGCACACAACTATATAGAAAATGCAATAACACACGTTACACGTAGATTTAATTCAGCAAGAGGATGATAGAGTGTAGCTACTGAGTGAAACCAACTGGTTGCAGAGACCATCCTAACCGAACTTCAGTTTCAACCGGATAAAAAGAATCCTACTGTTCATCTTAATTCCGAACTTCTTCCACAAAGTCTTTCTTTCCTTTCTTCATTGCTGCTTTAGTCGTTTCCTCCCTTCCTCTGTTCCTTCCTTATTGCCCCGTTCGTCCATCTTTTTTAATTTCCATTCTTTTCACATCTTCCTACATATCTCTCTGTCTAATCTATCTATCTATCTATCTATCTATCTATCTATCTATCTATCTATCTATTTTTATATTTTTGGTGGCTAAGGTGGTATTAAAAATTATTTTACAAACAAGCCTAATGAAAACTCCCAGATGAACACGTCTGACATGAAGGCGCAGTTCCCATGACAGCCTTGAGAAAGCCGGTGACTGATTAAAAATACAGAGTGATGATAATGAGATGACTGGGCGATCAAAGTTATTTTGTGGCTCTCAACATGTGACAGTGTAATAACGCAAAAGAGCATGCCAACAATGGATGTCAGCTATTAACATGATTTCATAGACATGCCATCTATTTAGCGTCTTCTGTCGGTGGTTTACCAAAGTCTAGTCTGGGACCTCTGGGAGTGCCTGAGGTCAAAGCTGTTTTCCTAATAAATGTTTACAGAGTCTTTGTCTTTTTCACTGATGGTGCAGAAGGAACGGAGGATAAAACTGCTGAGGCCTTAGCATCAATCAAGACAGTGGCCCCAGACTGTGCTAGCAGTCACTGTATTTTCATTCTCATTTCCTGTATTTTTCGCTCTATAAGAAGTACTTTTTTTCCCCCCAAAAAATGGAAGGGGAAATGCCCGCACATCTTATGGAGCAAAAAATATGGCATTTCATTAAATATCTTAACACATCATTTGGTTCAGAATATTTTTTTTTCTTATTTTCCTTCGTAAAACCCTAGGTGTGTCTTATGGTTGGGTGCGTCCTATGGAGCAAAAAATATAATGGTTGCAGGAAAAAAAGAGGCCAGATTAGCTCAAGAATGCCCTTGCTGCTGTAAAAATTATTAATTTTATTAAGTCTTGACTCTTGAGTACATTTTTAAATAAGTCATATGATGAAATGGCAAGTATGCATAAAGCATTTTCTGCTGCAAAACCATATATGATAGTTGTCTTGAAGAAAAGCATGTGTGTGATTGAGTGATGAGCTAATTATTCACTTCTTTTATGGGACATTATTTTTACTTAAAATAACTACTGAAGAACAACCTATGGTTAGACAGGGTGGGGCAATAGGAGGTTTATAGTTGGTTGTGTGGAAAATAATACAATAATTAGTAAATAATAATACAAGAATAAACTCTTGTTTCATGTACTCACAACTGTAAACCTACTTTTGTCACACCCTGCATTTAACAGATATTCTCTGGAAAATAAATGAAGTGACTTCGTCACTTAAAGGAATTCAACTAGAATAGTATTTGTTGCCAATGATAAATTCTATCTTTTCAAGAAAACGTTAGTATTATGCAAAACATGATTAACAGGAGTGCGCCACCATGAGCACAATAACTTCCCAACAGCTCAGCAGTTTTCTGATGAGACTGTTGGTGACATTTACAAATGTGACTTTTGACATTTTATAATGAAGTCTGTCTACATGTAGAAGATTTGTATATCTCAGTGAAACAATATTTTCCAACTGACCAATGCACGGTTTTACAAATTATTGAATAAGAGAAAAGACCCATTCCAACCTTAAGAAAGAGCCAATTAAAGCGTTTTAATTTAATAGAGTAAAAAACACTATTAAATGTTTTCAAAAGGATCCTGCACTGTAAACAATCTTTAAGAAACTACCACTTGTTAAGTTTTTGTATGGATTCAAAGTATCCATAATTAACTTAAAATGCTAATCAACATGTATCTGTTCTCTATCTAAATATGTGTATGAAGCCAGCTTTTCTTCATATTCTTCAACTAAAACAATAAAACCAGCTGTACTAACTCAGAATGAAAGATATTTAGAGAGAATAAACTAACGTCATTTTTCTTACAAAAATTTTTGGAAATATACTTGTTTTTCATAAAGTATGTTTTTTTTTTTTTTTTCTACAGAGAGAGGGATAGACAGGGACAGACAGACAGGAACAGAGAGATGAGAAGCATCAATCATTAGTTTCTCATTGCGCATTGCGACACCTTAGTTGTTCATTGATTGCTTTCTCATATGTGCCTTGACCACGGGCCTTCAGCAGACCGAGTAACCCCTTGCTGGAGCCAGCGACCTTGAGTCCAAGCTGGTGAGTTTTGCTCAAACCAGATGAGCCCGCGCTCAAGCTGGCGACCTCGAGGTCTCGAACCTGGATCCTTCCGCATCCCAGTCTGACGCTCTATCCACTGCACCACCGCCTGGTCAGGCCATAAAGTATGCTTTTTATGTTAATGTGCAATGAACCTTATCATTGCTATTTTTAAACTAATAAATGAACAATTAGGCCCTGTCCCGCTGGCTCAGTGGATAGAGTGTCAGCCTGGCTTATGGACATCCTGGATTCGATCCCCAGTCAGGGCACACAGGAGAAGAGCCCATCTGCTTCTCCACTCTCCCTTCCCCCTTCTCTCTCTCTTCCCCTCCCACAGCCAGTGGATGATCTGTTCAATCATGGCCCATGGTGCTGAGGATAGCTCCACTGGAGCACAACAGCCTCAGGCGTGAAAAATAGCTTGGTACTCGAGCACTATTCCAGATGGGGTTGCCGGGTGGTTCAGGGTGCATGCGGGGAGTCTGTCTCACTATCTACCCTTCTCTCACCTAAAAACTAAAAAAAAAGAAAAAGAAAAAAGAAACAAATAAATACTTTTAAAATATTTTTGAGTTTTATTTTTTTGTTAGTGGGTATAATATATATAAACAAAATCTCTTTGGGTTGAAAAATTTTAAGAGCATAAGGGGATTTTGCAACTAAAATTCTGAGAAATGCTATTCTAGTTATAAGCAATATTCTTTTCTGTATTTAATTCTTTATCAGTCTAGGGGATATTAGTTAATACTGTTAAATATGTTGTATATATTTTATTTAATTTTTTTATTATTATTACCTGCATTAAATGTATTTCTAAATATATACCTAAGTATAAGGTAAGTCCCCCCCAAAAGAAAGATCCCTTAGAAATCATGTGTTGCATGTATTGGTAGTCACTGTTTTTATGGCATGCTCTCTCAAGTACATTGTTTTCACAGCATAATGTACTTGGGAGATACATTAGCCCGAAACATCTCAAACAAGGCTAGGTGTGCAAACTCTTGGACTTTCATTGATGATGCTGGAATTAGTAAAAAAGAGAAGGAAGTTTTAAAAGAATGTATATTTTTATCATTTTCCAGGACTTACTTAAGCTACTTATATAGCTTACAAAATAGCACATGAATTAATCTTTTAAATATCACTTTAAAAAAACAACACGATAACCACTTATGGCAGAGATAAATATTTGCCTGTCGAATGAATGAAAAACACTGAGCTGTGATGGGTTTTTGTGATGTGGAATAAAATGGACACCACGCAGGAGGTAATGAACTGCTGTGACCCACAACCCTCACACTGAGCTGAGATGAAAGCTCGGGAAACCTGCATTAGTTAACAAAGACACCAATGTTGAATACGAATGTGATACTAAACAGGAGCACCTCAAGAACTGTGTTAAATTAGAACAAAAATACAGTGCAGTTAGAATTTTCCATATCTAAATTAATAAATGAAAGATTATACGTGAACACTTGACTATCTCACCTAAATCTCTAAAAGTTTTCATAATGAACTGGGCCAAAAAACCTTTTTTATTTAATTTTTCATCATTTGGCAAATGGCATAGCCTTTTCTTGACATCACTTTATATTCGGTACAGATAAGATTTCTAATCCTTTACAAATCCTGCTTTAAAAAAAATAATTTTACTGACAGGAACCCCAGAATCAGGGAGTGTAAGACCTTGCTGACCTTTCACAGTTAGTATGCATGAGATTTGGGATTGGAACCCAGGTTCATTGCAAAGCTCACAATCTCTCCACCTACGCATGCTCATGAGGTATTGCCTATGGCCCAGAGACTATGTGAACTACAGGACATACAGTTCCCACACATTCACACATCATCTAATTCTCACATGAACCCATGAGCTTGATGCCATTTTGATTCTGTTTTCTAAAATAAGAAAACTGACACAGGTGAAGTCACATGGTTAGTAATTAGCAGTGATGCTATTTAAGCTGGGTTCAGTTTCAGGGTGGATGCTCCAATGCCCTCCTTATACCAACGGCCTCTCTACAGCGGTGCTTCTGCTTGATCTCGATCATAGAGCCAGGCCTATGAAACAGCTATCAGGTTAGAATCTGTACGTCACTTTGTTCTTCTTTTCAAGAATTCAAGTAGGATACAGACCTGTTAAAGTGTAGCAGAAATGATATTTTAAAATATTAAAAAATTAAGATTTAGTATACTCTTCTTTTGGTTCCTGAATTTAGAAAGAATTTTGATGTTTAGCTCAAGTTCAGAAACCACTGTGAGGAAAAGTTTTATGGTGCTGAGGGGGCCAGGTCATGCCTGGGATGAAAAGATCCACTCTTCTTCACAACATAACTAGTAAGCATAAATAGACACACATGTTCTTTTTTGCATTTTTTAACTTAATTATATATGTGAAGAGGAGAAACTCTCTAAATCCCAGAGATTCTATACATGTTATACTCTCTTTCTTTCCTCTTCTTTTTCATTTTTTCTTTCTTTTTCCTTTCCTCTTTCTTTTCTTTATTTCTTTCTCTCTTTTCTTTCTTTCTTCCTCTTTCTTCCCTTCCCTTCCCTCCCTCCCTTCCTATGTGTCTATCATCTAATTAACAACACAGTGAGAATGATTATATATATATAATACACAATATATATTATATATTGTATACACACACACACACACACAAACTACACAGAGTTGGCAAAATGGAAAATGTGAACACACATCTGATATCTGATAACATTATCATCCCAAAACTGAAACCATGTTTAGTTTTTTGTTAGTGTCCTGTCTTTAGTCCTGTCATTCCCACCCCAGTTATTCTTCTGTCCAGCTGGGACACAGAGCAGTTGCTCAGTTCCTCCAGGTCGCATGGAGGTCACGGCTGTCCTTGGGGAAGGGGCGTTTCTGTCCCTGAATCCCAGGTGCATCCATCCTGACGCTTCCCGCGCTGGACGGGTCCACGTGGAAAGAAAGAACGGGCTTGAGCAAGTCCCAGTTATAAGTTATTAACTTCGCACATAGCATTTATCTCCCAGTTTCCAAAAATAGAGCCAATTAAACTGTGTGTTTAGCACTGGTTTTTTTTTTAAAACTTTTAATTTTTTCTTCAGATAAAGTCTCTGTAGAAAGCTAAGCGGGAACCTTACAGATACGAGTGTGTGTGTGTGTGGGGGGAGCCATCACCTCCCCGTCACCACCGCCGCCTTCCTTCGCTCTCGCGATAACACAGCCAGGCGAGACCTCCTCTGTCCCTGAACTGAGAGTGTGACATGATTGGCCGAGCAAACTGTGCCGCTTTAGGCGCGACCGATAGGAAGGGAAACTTTTCCTCCAAAATAGTTGCTAGTTTGAAGTGAAAGCCCAACAAATTCCAGCTTTTTCCCCCGCTGTCAAAACAAGATTAAACAATTGCAGCAAGAAAAATTGCGGGCTTGTAAAAGGCAGCCTCAGTTAAAACACTGTCTATAACTTCCGATCAGGGGTATCAGAGGGAGACGGGGTGAAAACCCTCCAGGGCCCTACTCCTTTTGAGATGTCTCCTTTAAGTCTCTTTTCCTTACACCTATTGCATTAAAGAAGCACACGCCCAAGGAGGACCCAGGAGGTGGAAATTCCAGGAGGTGGAACTGGAATTTCTGTGACATTCGAATAAAAAGCTATAAAATATATTAATAGGCTTTAGAAATAACTTCAAAGGAACTAGTCCAGTAAACAGGTGAGCCCAGACTCCCAGGATGGCTAGGAGCTGAAGAGTCCTTGAGATAGAGAAGTCGTTAGACTCCCAGGATGGTTAGGAGCTAAGGAGTCCTTGAGATAAGGAAGCCACAAGAACTCCTAAGACAGTAAATGTAACCACATCCTAGGGGATAGATAGGGATATTTCCAGCTGGGGCTTTCAACTGTATGACTGGTTACTAAGGCACGTGACTAGAATTTAATTTAGGGGAGCCAATTGCTAAATGCCAAATTTGCTTCTGTATGAACTGCTTGCTTGCTACGCTATAAAAACCCCTAGACTGTAGGCGCTCGGTGTGGCTCTTGTTACTACCACTAGAGTCCACCCCTGCGCAGGTTTATTTTCCTTTGTTTTGTTCTCTAATTCTTTTGGCCATAAAGATTTGTCTTAAACTCTCCAAGCGTCTCCAGTGTCTGTTTTACCCGGCGAGTGCTACAATTTCCACGTCGGATGTCTTCAGTGGAAAAGAAAATGCGGGAAGTATTTGCTCTGAAGGTTAAAGGGGGAACAGGGAGAGAGGAGACCTCGACTCTCAGTTTGCCTGTTACCATCCACTTCCAGAAACCGCAAAATAGCTAGAGAGCAAAAGACTGGGGAGCAACCGCAGTCTCCAGCCCGCTTTGCTAGGAATGGAATTTCGAATTAAGGAAGAGATTCTCCGGAACCGAGGCTCAGAGAAAGAGAAGGGTTTTCCTTCATCGCTCTGCCAAGACTCCATCCACAGCTTCTGGACAATCCAGTTCTTACTCCACTAAACTGCAATGCTGTGAATGGAGATTACTCTTCCGCCTCTTTTAGATTTTCAACACAAAACCTCCCTTGACTTTTTCACTGTTAAAGGTACCATGTTCGTGTGTCTATCACCGCGCGTGCCTACCTGTCTAATGAGCGCTGTGGGAATGTTAGAGGAAGTATATAGTTATATGCTATATGCTTTGCCATGTGTTTCTGTTGAATGAATATGGTAATGATTTGACACTTCTAAGAGGTAACAACCATCTTGAAATTATAAAATTGCAATTATCTTATCAAATTTAATATTCTGTATACTTCAGAACTGAAAAAAAGTTTTAAATCTGGGATTGCTACATCAGTGTAGCTGACTGAACTCAAATTCTTCCAGTAATGCACCTTTTGTTTCTTGTTTTTAGAGCTCTGTTACTATTTTAACTCATACTTTCCCATGATCATGCTTTTATTTACTTTTTTTTTCCCTTAGGAAGATGCTAACGATCCATTTCTTCTTTACAAACATTCAGAAAACCCTACTTAATGGGAAAGGATGCAACAGACTATGCTTGTACTTCTAAACCTAACTCACAAATACCCCAGTCTCTCTTAATTTGTACAATAGAGCAAAGAGTACCATCAACATGCAGAGATAGGAAAAAGCCATGTCATTATGTAGTACTGTCTTAATAACATGGACTCCATGTTTTTTGAGTTAGGGAATCTTTACCAGAGAAACCAAGGTCTTATAGATTCAGGTTTTTTTTTTTTCCAGTTCCCAAAAAGCTAAGAATCACTCAGCTTACTAATGATGAAACAGGAAGAGACCACGGATGCTTTGACAATCAGTTGCTCTCTCATCATCTTTCTATAACCAAACTATCAACCCATTCCAAAATATAGAGCACCTTCAGTGGATCTTTATAATTTTAAAAGAATAAATAGTATCTGAATTTTACCACAGGATCTCTTTTTTTCCCATTATAAATGGCTAACCACCTGGTGATGCTTCCATGAGCCTCTGTTATGGGTCATATGATGTTTAATAATAGTACAGCAAGGCACTGATTGGGCTCCTTTCAAATATTGAGTAAAGGCAATTCATCTAAGTTACTCTCCATGGAACACACCATCATTCTTAGGAATATATCCTGCTCAGATTAGCTAGAAAATATTACACTAAGTTCTTTAGTCCTACCAGTTGGGAAGAAAGCATCTCTTTCTCTTAACTGTAACACACACATACAAAAAATAGTCAAATTAATTGCAAATAGATTGTGAGGAAAAGAATCCCACCCCCTGCTTTAAAAAAGTAACAATAGAAACAAAAAACAAGCACTGTGAATACTTTTCTTAAGTTGTGAATGCACCATAGCATAGAATTTCAGAATCTTACAGGAATTTCAAAGGCTCTACTGACATATTTGAAAGGACAATGTTGATCTGTAATTGCTTTGCAGCCACATAAAAGAAGCAATTACATTGGTCAATACAGATAAATATAATTTCTGTGCTTAAGATCTGCTAATTTGATTTATGTGTTGGTCATCATCTATTACGGCAAAACTTTCCATCACTGACTTATTAAAGCTTCATTATGGTAGGGAATTTGAATGCCTATTTGGTTCCAGTTCATGCAAACAGCTTTGTATTCACCAATGATTGACACAAATAATCTTTTCCAGTAGATGGGGGCTGACTTTCATTGCAACATTTTATTATAGATAAATAGGACTTTAACTATTAAACTTGTAAAGGTCATTTATTTAAACTAAGTCATTTTTGAAAAATACTGCCTGGGCACAGAGAGAAGTATAAAGGAAAATAATAAACACTATAAATAAATTTGTAAGATGATGATGAATCAAAACCCCTTTTGATTCATCAGGTTTTCTGAAATAGAAGAAATTTCTTGTTCAAGAGAATAAACATGAAATTCTATTGATAGTTGTGATTGCTACCACATCAAACTATTCAGCATAGTTCCTTTTGATAACCCCACACAGCAAAATAAATCCTGATATCCTATTTTTGCTAAAATAGTTCAGGTTTTCAATTGCCAATAAAAATAAATTATAACTGAACATCTAAAGGGCTGAGAATTAAATAAAAACATAACTGGCAATCAGAAAAATAATTTCAGCAGTAATTTGTTAATGGTTAATAACTCATTAAACCTAACACATGCATCATAAACCCTGTAAGTACTTTAAAAACTGTGGCCCCAATTAGAAGGTTATGAGCAATAACAAAGATTCTAAAGAAATGTCAGAAAAGCCACACTGGCCTATAACAGAGACTCAGAGTGGTTTCTACCATAGTGCGTTTAAGCCTCAAATTTTAGAAATTGACTAATAACATTACATTTTACTTTGGAAAACAACAAATGCTTATCATAGTCAGATTGTAATTAAAAAATAAATAGTCTTGCAAGAGTCTCTTTTTACTGTAGTTTACAAGATGTCACTTCTGTATTGAAAAATATGTTTTTTAAGTAACCATCAAACATGTTTATTAAAACCTAATTACACAGGCATAAAATGTGCATTTTGATGCAGTGTTAGGACTAATCCTTAGTTTGATGATCTTTCTATCAGCCTAACTTTAGATTAAACACACACACACACACACACACACGCACGCACACACAGACAAACGAATATTTACTTTTTATCTGTGTCGTGATTAAACACTCCTGGCAGAGCGTCTGACAAAATGATTTGATTAGTTTAGTGTTTAAACTTTCTATGCAAATCTAAAGGCACTTCTCATTTTTTAATAGAGGAACAGAGGAATTCAAAACCAAAGTATATTTAATTTTGCATCACACGGAAGGGCAGAGATGTTCACAAGTGGCGTCATTTGAATATGGCAAAGGTAGACCATTCAATGAAGTACGACAGTAATGTTTTCTATCAGAAAAGCATCATAATTCTTAAAGACTATCTGCTTGTTCTTCCTGTGCATAGTAAATGGTAAAACTGCTGCATTATTTGAGTCCGACCAAGAAAAAGTTGAAAAGCATATAGCAAACATTTTGTTCAAGAAGTAATGATCCAATGTACAGGTTCCTATAAATCGCCTATGTGAGAACGTGCTATCGGAACAGGACATATCTGCATTTGATGGTTATTCCATCACAAAGAGAGAAGTGCTATGCATTTTAGAAGATTAAGGTTAATCACAACGTTGCCTGATAGATTTATTAAGAGAATTATGAAAAATAATAATATCCTAGTAGGAAAACTACTCTAGCTGGCGAACATGTATAAAGAGCCTTGTTATCTCATTCAGATTTTAAATACAAAGTGAACAGTTTCCAAATACGTGGAATTTTCTTTTACTTTTTTGTCCCGTTTCTATTGCATAAGAGTTTATATTACAGTTAATGTCTGAGAATAGCAACACAGACATTGTAGTGTTGCAAGGTAGAACATTATTATTTCTGAAAATTCAAGAACTTCTATAAGCCTGGTCTTCACTCATGGTGGGCATTCCTTCCAGAAAAATTCCTGTAATGAAATGTGAAAGGAAGAGATGCCAGCTTATGAGTTTATATTTCTGATCAAGGTTCTAGCAAACCTTATTACCCCAGAAACATCCATAAATATAAGAGTTGGCCAAATATGTAATCAACTGTAAGGCAGACACCGGAAGGCTACATTGTATGAAAACTCCCACCATGTAGATCAGTGAGGCAGGGCCCGTGGAGTAACCTACCACATGAAATGTTTGTATCCGCTGATTCAGGATCAGGGTGTTCTATAAACGTTCGTATCTTCACCTCAATTCCAGCCTTATTTTTGCTGTTTCCAATGTGAAAGGAAACAACTACATTCTCCAAGTTCACGATGTTTGGAAGGGGCTCTGTAGAGGACATTTTAAAGGACATCCTGGAAGACCGCTCTGAAAAGGTATAGGGTCACTTTTATTTTTCCCTTAAACGAGATTCAGAATGACCTTTTTTACCTTTGTTTCTCTCTCTCTCTCTCTTTTTTTTTTTTTTTTTTTGTAATTTTCACTGTACCTCTGGTGAGCTCAAGTTATAAGGATCAGGTTATTGAACTTACTGTTGCATCTGAAATTAGGATATATTTCCTCAAAATGGGCTGAGCAGCCTGTGTCTCCCCACGTGCCATTTCCCTTGACTACAGTGGATGTTACATGGATACGGGCAGCACAGCCCTAAGCCTCCAACACTTGTCAGGAGTCCCTGCCTAGCTGAGGCCTCCGCTCCACAGTCACGGGCGTTGGGGAGACAGAGCCGGATCCAATGACAAAAGCGTTAGTGCCAATTCCCTCACCAAGTCAGAACTTGGCTAAAAATGTAAGGAAAATGTTCAGGATCCTGCAAGGGAAAGTTAAAGACGGCGCTTTCCAAAAAATCCTTTTCCATTAAAAAATAAATAAACACACAATATTTTTGGAAAATTGAACATCGACACACTCGTTTTGTGACACATCGAATTGACTCATGGAAGAGAACTCTCATGTATGTTTATTTTCACCGAGCAGGAAGAAGGAAACGATCTTTTGTTACCATGAGTAAAATATAAACCACGTGAAGATGTTATCGCCAGGCAAACTGTCAATGACTATTACCATTACAATAAGTAAGAGACCTCGGAAACGCGAGCTCAGGAGAGATTCGCCATGTTGTGTGTACTGAGACACAGGTCGGTTTGTGGACTCCATTCATTGAATTGACGGTTTCCGGTTTAGGATGTCAGACAGGGTGGAGCTGTGAGACAGGATCTAAGTGTGATGAAGCGTTTCCCCCTGCCTCTCCAAAGCCAGCAGGGCTGCAGAGGGAAGGCAGGGAGCAGCAGGGTTTCCTGGCCCACACAACCGGCCTCCTGCAGGGGACATGAGGGAGGGAGAGGAGGAGTGCAGCTGTCTCTTGCCACTGGAATATCAAACTCTCCTAAGGGACCTGTGCGAGTCCAGCACACCATAAAAAGGGAACCATATTGCTAAGTTCCAGCTTTACCTCCTCCTCAAGGATATTTAATGATCTTATCTTGAAGACAAGATCATTAAGTATCTTCATGAATATTTAATACCATTTACCCTTGAACAACACAGGTTTAAACTGTGCGGGTCCACTTACACGCAGATATGTTTCAATACATTCTGTAAATCAACTTTCTCTCCCTTAAGGTTTTCTTAATAACATTTTCTTTTTTCTAACTTCATATATTGTAAGAATACAGTAGACAATGCATATAACATTCAAAATATGTGTTGACAGTTTATGCGATCGGATCGGTAAGGCTCCAGGTCAGCAGTAGTCTATTTGTATTTAACTTTTGGTAGTGAAATATTTGACTGAACAAGGTTGACACCCTTAATCCTTCCATTGTTCAAGGGTCAATTATACTCTAAAGAGTAGAAAATACAGCCAAGCTAGGGGTCTAGATGTGAAAAGTTTACCATTAGATTTTTCCTTCCTTAAGTCGGATCGCATTTAGATCAATATCATGAGGAACCAGGATCTTTATTTAGTCATGCATCCAGGATATTTGTGGACTTTGGGTAAGGCACATACTGATACACTCCAGCTCTGTCCTCCAGTAGCTCAGTGGCCTTGGGCACATTCCTTCTGCATGCTGACCCTCATGTGTCAATCTGAAGAATAACACTTTCCCAGGGTGGTGGTGAAGTCCCAGTAAAACCAGCCAGATTACAGAGCAGGTGCTTGGTGCTAAGTGGGAGCTCAGCTCCCACTTCTCCCTTTTCCCATCTCTCCTCGTTATACAACTGGACAGAAAGTCCTTGCAAACAACAGGTGAGCTGTTGTTGTTGTTGGTTTTTTTTAATTGAACAAAACGGGATACATTCATCTTCAATAACTTCTCACACTATTTCCCCAACCTAACTACATGAAAAGAGTCATATTAGAGTTCTTAAATAAGCACGCACGTAAACATTAACCAACCAGCATGCTGGCTACATGTTAGCACCTAACAGGAGAAGCGTGGACAATCTCTGCTCACAACTGATACCGCAGTGGGACTGCCCTCGACATTACCTGCCAACTACGCACCTCTAGTGGGGTGTGATTATTTTAACTGGAGAGACGTGCAATATTTGGGGGGGGGATCTGGGTTTTAAAATATTTCCCCTGATAAACACATCACAGTCACATGGCAAGTCTGAGACACTTCACTGGGAAAGTTATGGATCATAAGTTAGATTCCACTGTATGCCTTATGCATGCTAATTACCTAAATTAAAATTAAATAGTTCAGCATATTTCCAGTAAATGCATACTTATGTGCCTTTTTAAAATTTCGTAGGAGAGAAATGTGTCTCTTGCTAATACTAATACGAGGGATTTGAAAGCCGAAACGGTATCCAATCTTTTTCTACAAGGGTGATTGACCATAATCTCCTATACGTTAATATAGTCAGGCCTGTTGGGAAGGGCCAGGGTCTGCCTTCCATGTTTTGCAGAACAGGTTTACAAGTGATTTGCTCTCCTACGCTAAGGTGAGCACATTTATGGCTCTGCACCCTAATGTTACAATAGAAATGGGTTCCATTTGAAGTCCTCTATCAGTAATACTGGATAACAGGACACATAAAAAAACGCCTAATATGCTATTCATGATACAGGCTCACATCAGCAATTCATCATTAAAGAATTTGACTTTCCCTTCCCTCTAACTGCTATAAAAACTGTGTATCCAGATAGATGATTAGTTTGCAACAGATGTTAACTTTTTTATTACCCATTCATAAAAAGAGGACACATACTTGTCAAAGATATGCTCTTCAGTAATGTGAGGTTGCAGGTGGCATTAAGGTTTACCTGCTTCACTGTTTCCTCTATGGGAGGGAAGACGAGAAAGACTAATAAAGGAAAGAACAGACATTCTCTAAGGCAGTCCTTCTGCAGACGACTTGTGCTTTCCCTCATGGCTTGAACACTTCACTAATTTCTGATAAGCAGCCCTACTCCCAAGGGGAGAAAACACCACTCTGAGTCAGCAGTGAAATTATAGACAATGAAGATGAAAAATTGTCATGAAGTATCCTGGGGCAATTCTGGCCCCATTTATTCAACAGAGAGTTTGGGCAGCCCCTTGGGACTCTATGCACGGTCATCATCACCCTTCCTCCTTGAACTACTTCAAATCTCAGTGAGATCCCAAACCAGAGCGCCCATGCACCTGCCTCCTTCTTTACCACCGCAGTCAACGCTCTAGATTCACACTTTAAATGGTTTTCTCTTATGAAATACAAGCTCTCTGACCTTCTAATAATTAAGAAGCCAAACAACTCACACTTTTCAGAAGCTGAAGTGAAATAAATATACCATGTATAAAATGAAATGCCTTTTAAGATCTCAAAATACTTATATACACCTATATTATTAAAAAGACATCCAGTTGAGTTCACAAGAGCCACCGGAGAGTAGACACTGTCCTTTGGGGGATAATGTGCTAGTTAACAAGGGGCGAAGGTGGCCACAGTGAACTAAAGACCTGAAGTTAGAATTGTCATTCTGCCATCGGCCATCTTTATGACATTGGGTTAGTTTCTTTTCATTTCTGAGCCATGTTTTCCTCATGTGTAGAATGAGAATAAAAACAACAGAAGCATCTTACATGACTGGTGTGATGTTTAACTAAGATTATCTGTGGGGAGGGCTTATTGAGGGGGCTGGTGCACAGGGCATGCTCAGTCAATGTCAGCTACTGTTATCATCAGCAGGCATGCATGCATGGCTATGTTGGCAATAGGTAACGGTACTACTGAGAACAAGAGAATTATCATTTGTTGTTTGGATTTTCCACCTCCATGATGTGTAGGTAGTGAACTAGAAAACACACTCTACTTTTACACCTTTGTCTTTGCCCCTGTCTGGATTTCCGTGAAAGAGTTGTACCTTATCGCTTATACTGTACTTTAAGCTCTAGGAGGACATCAGAGCTTGCTGCATTCACTATTTACTCCAGTACCCTAAGAACTGTACTAACCTGAAGAAATCCAAGGAAGGCTTGCATGTGCATGTCTGCCTGTATGTGAAATTGACCAACCACTTGACTTTGAAACTTGATTGGCATATCTGTCTCTTGAGGAGCCAGGGCTCTGGGGCTATGTAGTTTGTTTCTATCTCTAACTTGCAACTATGATGCTTTTCATGGGCCATTAACCTCTCAGATCTGTTAAGCTTACATTTATTTCAAGTCTGCTGCAAAACAATGGATGATCAATAGGCAATAAGTATCTGAAATTACCAAGAATACTGACTTCTGGGTGAAACAAAGAAAAACTCATAAATTAGAATCATATTATCAGAAGTAAATTAGTTTACACCTTACAATACTAATGTATTTGCCTATGCTTTGTGCCGTATGCAGACTTCCCTGCATAAACCCTTGGCTGCTTGGGTTTTGGTATACTGTAGTTGATAACTGCGTAAGGTACATGCAGTATGTGTGTCCCTTTTTAAATATAATATTTTTTGGCCCTGGCCGGTTGGCTCAGTGGTAGAGCGTCGGCCTGGCGTGTGGGGGACCCGGGTTTGATTCCCGGCCAGGAGAGGTGCCCATTTGCTTCTCCACCCCCCTTCCTTCCTCTCTGTCTCTCTCTTCCCCTCCCGCAGCCAAGGCTCCATTGGAGCAAAGATGGCCCGGGCGCTGGGGATGGCTCCTTGGCCTCTGTCCCAGGTGCTGGAGTGGCTCTGGTCATGGCAGAGCGACCCCCTGGAGGGGCAGAGCATCGCCCCCTGGTGGGCAGAGCGTCACCTCTGGTGGGCGTGTCGGGTGGATTCCGGTCGGGCGCATGCAGGAGTCTGTCTGACTGTCTCTCCCCGTTTCCAGCTTCAGAAAAATACAAAAAAAAAAAAAAAAAAGAAAAAAAATATATATATAATATTTATCAAGCACCCATCTATGTAGACATGGGGCTGGATAACCAGAATTCAAAGCAGTACAAGATCTCTTGTAAACATTGAATAGAATATCTAGGAGAAACTGAGTGTGCTGGAAAGGAACCAACATCGTGGCGCTACTACGTGTCACACTGTACTCTAATGACAGTGCAGCTCAGCAGGCAGGCCTATGAATCTCCAAAGTGTGCCCAGTTTAGTATCAGAAGAACCCCCAGAAGCAGGCTGTCTCTTGAGGCCATCTAGAACATGGACCTCAAGGAGGAAGTTACAACGTGGCTGCTGTAAAGAAAACAGCCTGTGTCTTTTGTCCATCCTTTTGCAAATATGTAAAAAGGACAATGGCATCCCATAAAATGAAGTAGAAAAAAAAGTCTTTCTGGACTTTGTAAGTTTTTTTGTTTTTTTTTTCTTTTGGTAAGTTTTTTTTTAAAGCACAATAACATATCACAATACAGACTAAAGATACACACACACACACACACACACACACACACACACACACCCCTTCCACACCAAAAATAAAACAAAAAGCCAGTAGTGACACACACAGTGTTTAAAACAGTCTCATGAGCTGTATGGGCTGTCAGGCGATAGTACCAAACACGACCCTCAGTCTAGGTTTTCCTTGTACCAACAGGTGCATTGTGCTAAATTAGTTGCTTATTAGTGGGTTGAAACTAAAGTGGGGTGTACAGTTTCAATTATTTGCAAGTGGATAAGCAACGGTGGTTTATTTCAATGGTGGGAGATGCACAAATCACACAATCCTGAAGTGATGGATTTGCAAAAAGAAAACGTATTAAAATACAAGGAGTCCCCAGGAGGCATATAAAGTGGACAGGTTACCCCACTGCAATTCGGTAGATTTTTTTAAAAGCACTTCTTTTTGGTGTTTTAAGGAATCTGACATTATCTTTGTTAGTGTTTCATAGAGGGGTTTATTTTTAGTTAAACAGCTGACATTCTCCAGCCCAATGAACTGTGGCTGTCTGTGGTGTATGCTGCCGACGGAAAAAAACAGACACTTTGCCATTAGTTCTAAAAATACCAGTGGCAGGCCAGGGTCATCATCTCTGTGTTAAGAACTATGACGAGTTAGATGGAGATGAACTTATATGTCTTTCACACTAAACATCTTCAGTGCAAATGAAATTTTAAAACAACCTTTTGCAGTTTTAAGCAAAATTAGGCATTTCAATTTCAAACTCTAAAAAGAAGCACACCTATAAGAAATGGTATACAGCTGGGAACATGGTGGGAGAGGGCTCCATATGGGGGTGTGTGAAAATGACTTTAAACTGACATATCCTGTTAATATTTATGATACATGATATAATGCTATATAAGTATAGTAAGATGTTATATATAATATCTTATAGGGCCCTGGCTGGTTGGCTCAGTGGTAGAGCATTGGCCTGGCATGGGGATGTCTGGGGTTTGATTCCAAGTCAGGAAACACAGGAGACGTGACCATCTGCTTCTCCACTTCCTTATCTTTATCTCTCTTCCCTTCCTGAAGCCATAGCACAGTTGGAGCAAGGTGGCCCTGGGTGCTGAGGACGGGTCCATAGCCTCTCCTCAGGTGCTCAAGTAGCTCAGTTGCTAAGCAAGACAGCAACAGCTCCAGATGAGCAGAGAATCGCCCCATAGGGGAATTGCTGGGAGGATCCTGGTCACGGCACACGCAGGAGTCTGTTTCTCTACCTTCCCGGTTCTCACTGAAGAAAAGAAAATATAAGTATTGAATAAAATCTTATAGAGGTTGGATGGGTTCTGGATTCCGAGAGCTGGGAGGTAGGAATCCCAACCTGGATCAGGCTCTAACTAAATTTGCAAACTAGGACCAATCACTTAACCTGTCTGGACTTCGGTTTCCTCTTCTTTGACATAAAAGGATGAATCTCCATGGCTCCTTCCAAATTGAAACTTTTATACTTAGAAATAGGAAAGAAGTTAATATGCTTAAATAAGTTTTTCCTTTTTTCCATAAGATGCACAAAAGTCTAATATTAGTATATATTTATTAATATATTATATATATGTTATATCATATCTATCCATATATATATACAGACACGCACATACACGCTTGTTGCTACATACAAACAGCAATATGCAGAATGATCTGGGGACCTGTCTAGTTGTTGGGGGCAAAAAGTAAGAAAATATTTAGGAAATCTACTTTTGAATAATATTGGCTATGTTCTCAACATGTGGGTACAGTTTCCATGACTGATTAAAAAGTTTTCTACCTCATACGCATGAGAATGGCTATCTTAAAGCAACAACGACAACAGAAAATAACACTTGTTGACATCGATGTGGATAAATTGAAATGCTTGTGCTCTGATGGTAGGAATGTAAAAATAGTGCATATGGAAAACAGTATGGTGGTTCCTCACAAAATTAAAAATAGATTTTTTTCATATGAGCCAGCAATTCCAGAGATATTTGTACATCTATGTTCCTAGTAGAATTATTCACATAATCAAAAGTAGAAGCAACTCAAGTGTCTACAGAGGATGCATGGATAAATAAAATACCGTATATGCATACAACAGAATTTGAGTCAAACTTACAAAGAAAGGAAAATCTGACACATTCTAAAACATGACGAACCTTGAGGTCATTATGCTAAGTAAAATAAGCCAGGCACGAAAAGACAGAGATACAAGCACACTTACACGAGGACCCTAGAAAAAAGGCCCAGGCCACGGAGACAGGAAGCACACTCGTTGCCATGGGCTACGGGAAGACAGGCATTAGAAGTTACTGTTTAATGGTGCTGCTTCCCACTGGGCACAGATGACAAACTGCTGAAGAGGGACAGTGGGGATGGTTACACAAAGTGTGAATGTGCTGATGCCACTGAGCTGCACACTTAGGAATGGTGAAGATGGCAAGTTCTGTGTTACTGGTAGTTTACCACAATTAAAAACAAACTTTAAAAAGAGGATATTTGACTTGAATCTGAATGTATTCATTGCTTTTAATGCTTGGAGAAACAGCATTTCATACTGGTAAGAGGACAGCTTCTGGGATGGGAGTGCCTTACTTTAAAGTTTGGCTCCACCCCGTAACCCCCGCTGTGTAACCTTGGGTAAGTTCCATAAATTCTTTGTGACTCTTTTTGTTCTCATCTGTAAATAATTCATAATAATAGTCCTCTTTTCATAGAGCTCTTGTAAGGCCAACATGTGTTGATATAGTCTAGTATTTAGAAAGATATCTAGCAAATATTAAGAATGATCTAAGTGTTGCCTCTTGCTATCATTATTACTGGTCTTGCTGATAAAATTCTGCCGCAATGTCTTCCTTTATATGTGATACTCGCTTTCTCATCTTAGCTCTAGCAATAAAATCCTTTTAACTTATTTGACATTTTGAAATTGGTCACAATTATAATCAAAAAGGTCAACAGCTCTTAAATTAATCAGAGAATTAGAATGTTTTCTTTTTTATTGTAATAAACAATATTTATTGTAGAAGGTTGGGAAGTTAAGTGTCACTGTAGATGACTAATACTTTGGCCCCAGTGACCTGCAGAACTCGCATTATTTTTTTCAGTGACGGCACTCGAGAATCTTGCCATTGGTGGGTTATGCATATTTAGTAAATATTTTGCCTGAAAGTTGCCTGGGAAATAGGAAGTGTTGCTCTGACTTAAGGAGGGGTGTTACACTAACTCAAGGAAGGGTCTTTAAAGCAGTTATTCCTTTGCTTTAAAGAGAGAGACTGAGAAGGAGAGAGAGAGAGAGAGAGAGAGAGAGATACATTATTTCCAGTTTAAAATAGGCTGATTTCAAACTTGCTGCAGAGTCACTTCTTTATTTTTTTTATATATTTTTTTAATATTTTATTTATTGATTTTTAGAGAGAGGGAGGGGAGAGAGAGAGAGAGAGAGAGAGAGAAGGGGGAGGAGCAGGAAGCATCAACTCCCATATGTGCCTTGACCAGGCAAGCCCAAGGTTTTGAACCGGCAACCTCAGTGTTCCAGGTCAATGCTTTAGAGTCACTTCTTTAAAAAAAGGAACAAACCATTTTGCCTAACATTTTGGGAGGCAGAGAACAGCCTTTAAAAGCAGGAGGCAAATAAAACTTGAATCATCTTGCAAACTTTTACCTCTGTTATATGACGCTGTGCTTTTTCAAAAAAATGACTGAGCATGACCTGCGATGGCGCAGCGCGTAAAAGCGTTGACATGGAACGCTGAGGTTGCCGGTTCAAAGCCCTGGGCTTGCCTGGTCAAGGCACGTATGGGAGTTGATGCTTTCTGCTCTCCCCCCCCCTTCTCTTTCTCGTCCCCTCTCTCTAAAATGAATAAATAAAATCTTAAAAACAAAAATGACTGGTGTGCTACTGAGTCGCTTGCTAATGTAACTGAGCCTTCCTACCTCTCCTCCTGATAGAGATATCAAAGAAGAGAGCGCTTCCCACACTGGCTCTGGGGCTAATGAGAAAAGAAGCTATCAGAATAATTTTTACAGTTTTGCCTAAGGCAGTGATTTTCAACCTTTTTCATCTCACGGCACCCATAAACTAATTATTAAAATTCTGTGGCACGCCCAAAAATATATTCTATATTCTTGCTGATCTGACAAAAAGAATAAGCATAATTTTTGATTCACTCACACTGGATGGCTATTGCTGTGTGAGCTGCTGTCATTTTTTTTTATTTGACAATCTCAAGGAAAAGAGGTCAGTGCCCCTGACTAAACAGTCAGATACTGCATGTTCTAAAAATGCTTGTGGTACACCAGGTGAAAATGACTGGCCTAAGGTAAGAAAGGCCTGTGAAAAAAACCATAGGCTTCCAAACACGCCCGGAACCGGAAAGAGCGGAGGGCACAGAGGCGCCCACGTGCGTGTACTCAGCCCTGGTCACGTTACTTTCCCCGAGGACAGCCTAGGAGTGAGCTGCTGCCTTCTTCCGAGAGACAGCATGACGTCTGAATGTGGATATTCAGATATTGGGAAGTGCATACCTTTAATATAATCTGCCTGAACCTTATGAACAGATGGTACAAACTGAATCCAGTTTACCACAAATAATTATACAGAATGAAAATTAGATGGATGAAACCTAAAACTTGATGCTTTTTATATTGAGACAAAAATTAGAACTAGATAAGCTCATTTATGTGACCAGTAAAGGGAAGCAGAACATCCGTCTTGCGTTAAAAAAAATAAATACTCTGATATGGAAATGAGTCCAGTATTTTAGTGCATACACACTTAGAGCCCTGTTACCTCAGTCTAAGTCTATATTTTGTCTGGAAAATAATGTCTTACTAAAACCACACAGAAAAACTTCTGGAAACAAAGGCATAGCACATTAAAAAAACACACAGATATGTGTGTGTGTGTATGTGTGTATGTTTTCATAACAACTGGAGAGGTGCTTAGGGAAAGTAATAGAGTTGGAAGTGAGGTACAGACTGGGTTTAGTTCAACTTGATTGATCAGTACCATAAATTCCCACCAGAGATTAAATTATCTACCTGCGGGATCAGGTAGAGGAATTTAAAGAATTAAGCTTACCTCCCTTCCCCGAGGATGCTCAAAGTGGTTTGTGGCCCCCATGTGACTAGATTCTAAACAATCATACCCAGTGGAGCATGTCTTCCAAGGACACGCCCTACTCCTCCCTGCCCACTCTGAGATTTCGGGGTTGTCAACCAGAGAATGAACCTCTCCACGCCATCCTTCCCAGAGATCAGTGTAGCATATACTAAAGATGTTGTCTTCAAAAGTTAGGGCTCAGTGGTCCTTCTTAAGGATAGCCAGTGGGGGGAGAAGTTAGTCAGACTGGAAATTCATTCAAAATTCACGATCCAGTTGTTCTTTCTAACCTCTTAAAGGACAATAAATTGGTCCCCTCCCACCATCTTGCTACCTACCAGGACACTCAACATTCTTGTACAGTGAATCTATGAAATTGATTTGTAATACATGTCTGTTGGAGGTCAAGGTGCAGCTCAGAGCAGCTGGGTGTCTGCAGAAAAGAGGTCATGGCTGATGCATACCAACAAGCTTGAAAACTATAATCACCCTTGAATGATCTCGTGGGTCAATGACAACTTAAAAGCTCTGTAAACCCAAGGAGATTTGGGAGGCACAGACAGCCTTTAAAAGCAAAAGCCAAATGAACTTGAAATATCAAAGATAACTGGGACAGAGGATTCAGTTAACTTCTTTATCAACTAAAATTAATGTACTGACAAATTAAAAGCAACAGTGAATTACATGCACTCCATATCTGGCAGAGACATCACTTGGGGAGAAAAAAAAAGGGGGGATGGATAATTAAATGTTTTATTTTAATGTTCCCAGGAGATACTTTTAAAAAAATATACACATGAATAAGCCACAAGGGGATAACCATGCCTGTGACACTTAGAAATGAATTATTTCAACACACAGCTTTTTTTTTTTTTTCAGAAAATTTGACATTTTGGGTAAGTTTGAGACAAGATGCCTACTTCAAAGAAGAGCTATATTTTCATTTCAAAGGTCAGAACAGAACCCAAATAATGAATTGAATATTATGAGTTCGACTACTTAGAAATCCCTTTGTTCCCATGTTTACTCGGTGAACAAGAAACTGTGCATCATACAGAATTTCGTTGGCTTCTCAAAAGAAAGAACTCAACATTGACGGGCCCCTGTAACACTTCAGAGGGTGACTTGGACATCGGAAGAGCTGATAAATTTGACACGTAGAAGGATCAGAAGGGGACCTATGGCTGGATTTATGGCCATGCATTGCTTTGCTTCACATTCCTGCAGGCGAAAAAACACGTGAAACCTATTTTAGGGAAGGAAACAAGGGCAGTAGGCCTGTGCATGACTCCTAACCCTTCTCTGATCTCTGGGAACAGTGTTCTAATTCTCCCTGAAGAGGCATCCCTTCTCCAACCTCAGTCAACATCTGTTGGGGGAAGAGGACTCCATCTCAGGCTCCTGGGTAATCACAACCACAAGGATTCAGGAATGAAAAGTGCCTGAAACCAGGCCCATCAGAGTGTCAGGGCTTGTCTTGGAATTACGGTGGAATATAGATCAGATGTTACTGTTAGCCAAAATTGCAGGGTAAACTGTCCTTAAAGCAAAGGTTCTACGGGGGTAAAGGAGGGGAGGAGAGAAAGAGAGAGAGAGAGATTCTTAGAGTCATTTGTTCTCTGAACTCTGGTATTCAGCCATGCCTGAAGCCAACCATGTTCCCTCCTTGAACTTCCCAATTACAGGAGCCAGCAAATTCCTCTTCATGTTTATGCTGGTTTGAATAGCAGTTCCTCTCATTTGAAAAAGTAAACATTGTTTCAAGTTCAGCCATTCCGGTTGGAGAGTGAGTAGCACGCCTGCTGGAGAGGAGAAAGAACATCCCTACCCACCCACCCCCCACCAGCTTTCCAAGAACAAATTCTGCTCTTGCATTTCCAAGGCATGGCTCAAGGGCACCGCGCTTCCTGCTCTGCCATTCCTTTAATACACCTCTCTCGGTGATCCCCTGTGACCCCATAATGCAATTATAGACATTGATGATTTACAAGAAGTGAAAATTCAATTGGAATGATTCAAAGTGACTTTGATAAACTACGATCTGGGGGACATGAGTATTCTTGAAATACACATTTTCATTGATTACCTATGTCCCTAAGCAGTGAAGAGATGGAAAATTATAAAGCTTAAAACCATTACAGGCAGGGATGGAGAAAGACTTTAATACACGTTAGAAATTGGTTGGAGTATGAGTCACCTGGTGAATATCTCAACATGAATCAGAGTTCCTACATTCTGAAAGCTCCATCTCCCTTTTGAAATTTGCACAGAAGAAAATTGAATGCAATAAGTTGACAGCTGAACTTAGTGTGTGTTTTTGCATTGGCTTAATTTATAGTTTATAACTCTAGCCCCTGCATGTTCTTGTGGTCCTGAATTAAGGGCAAATTTGGACTCTAGGGTCTGTTCTCTCCCTGGCCTATAAACTATGTGAAAATAAAAGAGATTAAAGGAACCTTGGTGAGCCTATCATTTAATGACAACTTGGGGTGGTGAACACACAATACAATATACAGAAGATGTATTATAGAACTATACACCTGAAACCTACATGATTTTACTAACCAATGTCACCCTAATTAATTCAATAAAAATAAAAATAAAAATGCATAAGATAGTACATCACCAGGTATCAGCATATATTTAAATGATATGTAATTTTTTTTAAGTGAAGAAATCGAAGTACAGGAAGTTCAGTATGATTTGTCCAAAATCACACAATCAGTTAATAATAGGGTCATGCAGAAGCTTCCTTTTTATTCTTATAATGAGATTCAGAGATGTTCAGAATGTTATATTTCATTTTCAAGGGAGTAGGATAGATATGTCTTTTTAACTCAAACAGTAGTGACTGGTCACGCTTAACCGTTTTTTTCCTTCAAGTCGAGGAGATGACAAATAGGGGGAAGATGATTTTTCTGAGGCCAAGAAAACAGGTGCATTATCAGAAAGTGGAATTTTGAATCTCTGTATGAACTGGACAGCTTTTAAACTCCATTTAAAAGGCCATTTACACTGCTGGTCCCAGTTTCTATTTTACAGTAATATAAAGCAGTTGTCAAATTCTCTCCCTGGGCCATTTTCAATTTTTCACCTCACTTTCCTTGCGCTGTCTGGGTCTCCTCCCCCACCCATGGAAGTCTGACATGCTAACAGGGACCTCACCCTCCCATTCTGCTCCCTGTCCACCTCCAGACATTCACGTGCATTTCCGCCGCCGCCCTGTTGGTCTCTGAGAATGAGATTCCGAACTCCTTATCCATGAATTTGATTTAATATCAGTACAGAAGTAATAAGCTAAATAGATCAACGGACCAGTTTTCTAAGTATCATGGGGGTGGGTGCATGGCTCACAAATTCTCTTTCCCAGTTTCCAGAACATTACACAATAACCACACATTCATTGTTATTGATACACAGTTTTCCTGAGTTCTAACACAGTTCACTGGGTTCTAGTCTCGTTTTTGCCACAAACAGGCTCAGTCACCATGGGCTCTCCACCTCTTCCCTCTGGGTTTTTATTCCCAAGCATAAGAGAAGAGGTTTAATTGGCCATGTATTCACCGATACATCGGCTAAGTACTTAAAGGACTCCTCCTATGTCCTGGACCTGTGAAATTCACTAGCAAAAGAAGAGGAGTCACAGGACACACCCAGTGCTCATGGAACCTTCCAGTCCAGGGCCATGTTAATTTCTCACTTTCAATGCATGTGTCTTTATGAAGAATCAGTTCCAGAGAACTTCCTACCTGGGAGCCAGAGCAAGCACTTAACTGACTCGGGCTAATGCTCTCAATTCTATTAGACAGTTTATTAAATCCAAGCTTTGTTGTTTTTTTCATAAGTCAGTATTAGACCTCTTCAAAGAACTATGAAGGTAATGTTTTATGCTCTAATTTCATTCTTTTTAAGTTGAGAAAAGTCATAAATCACCTCCCCTCCCCAAACTTTGAGGAATCCTTCTTTGACTGCAGCCTTAGGAAAAACGCTTGCTTTCTGATGACTGCTCCCAAAGCCCCCTTGAGAAAGTCCGTGTCACCCTAGAGGTCCCAGACCAGGGTGACCACCAAAGGCAAAAACGACAGCAGGATTGGTACAGTGACTTGGGCTATTCGGTTCACTTTCTCTTGTTTCAACACAGAATCACAAACTTCACACGGAAAAAGTGAAGCTTCATCGTAGTGAGTGTAAGAAGACCCTTGAGAACAGAGCCCCAGGTGTGGTGTCTGAAACAGGAAGACAAAGACCTTTCATATAGTTTCCCGTCGTTCCTCCCTGGCACGAACCGCCCTGTCGACCATAGAAAGCTGTAAGTGAAACCGCGTGGTGTGCACACAGGGCTCACGGCAGGCTCCCCAGAGTAATCCCATGGCTGAGCCCTGGGGGCCGTCTCTGACAACCTTGGGGTCAAGGAATTGTCACTGAGATAAGGGAAACGACACAGGAACATGCCTCCTCCGGTTAAACTAAAGGGGTTTGAATATAGGACATGTAGAGAGATACTTCTGTTCCCAAGGTCATGGTTATGATCATTTTGACACCCTCCTCAGAAGAGGAAACACGTTTTATGAAATCGTTCGGTGATTCATTTTTTAATATAAAAGGCAGCCGCTATAATCATTTTTTAAAAATAGTGATTTTCAAGATAAAAAAAAATAGGAAACCGTATATCCTTGCAAAATATTACATTAACAACGGATATCAAAACATTAAAGAGTCAGAATAGTGAAATATGATACGATATTAATAGTAATATCCCACAGAGAAACATCCTTAGATTTTGACTAATAAGTCATACCACCCATTAAGGTAGCTAATTTAGCACAGAGTGAAAGTCGTGAACACGAAACCCAGCTGACGCTGGCTGAGAATGAGGGGAAAGTTGAGAACAGACATTCTGAGTTGAACCTGAGCCCCTCCCGCTTGTCAGCTGAGATCATTCACGCCCCTCAGAGATACTTCCTTTCCTTCCTAATGCTCCCACCGTTTGCTCTTTCTTAAGAATCGCCAATTTAGGGAAAACCATAAACCTCAGAATACAAACACACACCTATGAAAGAAGCCAAAGAACAACTTATGGTTCTGAAAATAGACCCATTCCTCATCCAGTCAAAAAATACATCACACACACCAAATAAAAGGCACCGTTCTGGGCGCCGGGAAACAATAGGTAATTACACAAGGTCCTTGCCCTCGCAGGGTTTATCTTTCTTTTAGCAGGAGAGAGGTCATTAACAGGAAAAGAAACAAGGTCCATTGTGAAAATAATGAGTTCTAAGGAATATAAAGCTGGATGACCTGATTATGTGTGTTAGAGAGGAGGAAGGTGAGGGAGAGAGATTTAGGTTGTTTGCTCAACGGCCGGGAAACAGACCTTGTGAAAAGGGGGACTTGTGTGTACTAGTCGTAGGAAGAAGCAACTACGAGCGGGTCGAGCTAACAGTGAGCTTCATTTGTGAGGAAAGTAAAAATAGCTTTTATGTATATGTATGTGTGCGTGCATATATAGATATGTGTGTGAAGTATGTGTGCATACCATATATATTATAGATCATATAGTTTTTTGTTTGTTTGTTGTTTTACAGGAAGAGAGAGTCAGAGAGAGGGATAGACAGGGACAGACAGACAGGAACGGAGAGAGTTAAGAAGCATCAATTATCAGTTTTTCATTGTGACATCTTAGTTATTCATTGATTGCTTTCTCATATGTGACTTGACCGTGGGCCTTCAGCAGACCGAGTAACCCCTTGCTCGAGCCAGCGACCTTGGGTCCAAGCTTGTGAGCTTTTTGCTCAAGCTGGCGACCTCGGAGTCTCGAACCTGGGTCCTTCCGCATCCCAGTCCCATGCTCTATCCACTGCGCCACTGCCTGGTGAGGCAGATCATATAGTTTTTAAAGAGTGAGCAAAAGGAAGAGGTATAGTATTTGAAGTTAGAGAACAAGGGAGTAGGCAGGGGCCATAACATGAAGATATTTGGAAGCTCTGTGAACTGCTTTTCCTAGCCACGCCCCCATGCACCTGTCCATTCAACTCTACGCCTACACTAGTCTAAGGGGGATATTTTACTTATTTTATTAATAATGAAATTGTGATTCAACCCATTACACCGCTGAAATGATAAAGTACTAAAATATCAAAAAATATAATTGCATATACATATCTACACACACACACACACACACACACACACACACACACGTGCGTGCGCTCCCACATCTTCAGTGTGTGCGCACGCAGCCACGCTCAGCTGTAGTCGCAATCTGGAAGGTAACCTTCACTCCCGGCGAGGTCCTGAGTCTGCAGAGTACCGGGAGCCACCACACATGGGAGTATCCCACCCATCTCCTCCTCCTGCTCGCCATAAATCCTCATTATCATGTATTGTCAGCACCGGAGTCTGTTAACCCCTTCCGCGCTCAGCCGACAGGCAGAACCAGCTTATTAATTCAACAACGCTTCAGTTTCACTGTTACCTGCAACACCAAACTTTTTTTTTTAATTTTTCCCATCCCAGGGCTGAGCTCCCCAGTAAAGCCATGAGCGAATGCCATGGCATTGCCTACACTCTTCAGGTTCTACATCTAGCTTGGCTTCGTTGCAATTTTAGTTGAGAAATTAATTTAAAACTTTTTGTTTTTCCCATACCAAACTTTTTTATAGTGCATCTTAAAAATAACCATATAGATGCCTTATCAGCTATGACAGTGCAAAGTCCTTTATGGGTTAACTATTATTAGGATGCACTTGAAAGTAAAGCATCTTTCTAAGTGATGGGCTCTTGTTTTGTTTTTTTTCTATTTCTTTTTGCATTGTTCTGCTGCTACTTGGAATAGGCTCCAAACCGCAAGAACACGGTTAGTAAATCTTCTAATCACCCTTCAGCTGCCTTGGGAACTCACGCAGGTTTCTCCCTTCACATTACAAAGTAATATCACTGACATTAAGGAATGGTGGTTCCCATTTATTTGAGCCTGTAAACTTTCTTGGTCTGTTTCTCTGCAAAAGCAGTGTCTTTGATAATAAATGCATTTAATTTTCATTCTAACACGGTATGTATTGCTCCCCGGTGCTATGTGTTGGCTGACAACATCAGCTTTTGCACATCCCTAATCAAATTTTGTCTAACAGAAAGCTGAACTAAGCATATTTGTTTTCCTATTTATAGCAGCATGCGCTTACATAACATATGAGATAGCAAGATTTAAAAAAAAATAACTGATCCAAATCTTAAAATGCATCCATTATGTTTAGTTTAAATAAAAGCTATGTTCTCCCATTAAACAAGAATATTAAAAACAATTGGAGACAGAAGCTTATTGCTTATTTTCCACCCTGTATAATCACTGTGCTCACCCACAGTAAAATAGAACAGTGGGCGGAAATTTACTGCTTCTGGAGAAGATGTTCTTCCCCACCCTCGCCCCCAGCACAGTGGCCCTGGCACTAGGCGCTCCCCTCTCACACGCACGGTGTCATCGGCAGCACCAGTACAGTAACGGACCATTACAGTATAGCTGGGTGGGCGCATGGCAGGCCATTGTCCTCCCTATAAGCAGCGGTTTTGCCGTATCAATAACTCTGACTACCACTGGGAACCACTGCGGCTGAAACAGATGTTTCATGTTGATAAGTCGGGACTGGCAAAGGCATTTTTATCCCCCTGTTCATTTTTCTCTCTTTCCACTCCCCATACCTGGCAGCCACTCCTTCTGTACAGATGTCTCTTGCAAGCCAATCTGTTCAAGCCGGGCGCCTAGGTCTCATTTCATAAATCAAACTCAGCCCCGGACAAGCCGCCGTCTCAGCGTACCCTGGCCACTTCCCTCGGTGGAAGTGCCTCTGTCACAATGAGGGACGCCGGGCCAATTGTGCTGAAATTAGTGCGTTGTCACAATTCATTAAGAGAGACAGCATGGGCAGGGGATCTTTGCAGTATCCTACATTTGCTGTTCAGTAGAGAGAGTCGCATATGTGGTGCTTTTCTCTTTTTTTTTTTTGCACAAGGCATTCACCTTCAAATGAAGCGTTTGGGAGAAAGCCCAGAATTGCCACAGGAAACAGTTCCATGTGATCCCAGTAGGGTCAGGTGCTTCTGCTCATGTTTGCAAAGCATTCCCTGGTCCTCTTTCCTGGAAATAAAACTTTACTGGCTGAGCCTCAGGTCAGAGATGCTTGCTCGACTCTGGGTTGTAACACCTCAGTAGCTTGGTGAGGATCAAGGGAAATGCTTGTTAAATTAGCTGGGAAAAGAAGAAAACGCCAAAAATAAAAAATACCCCACCAAGAAAAATGACTCAGGTCCAAACTATTTTAACACACTTTAGTGTAGACTTAATTTAAGTGTAATGTTATCTTACTTACATAAGTACATGCCATGTAATAATATTTCAAGCAGCTGCCATGCATTAAGTACTTATATGGGCTATAGGGATGTTAACACATTAAACACATGATGTGTTATTTCATCTGCAGAATAATCTTCGGAGTGGGGTTTGCTCTCCTCGTTCCACAGAGTAGGAAATCAGAGGTTCTGGGGCTTACCTAGAGCTACACTAGGTAGGCTTGAAAACCAGGTCTAATAGCTTCTAAAATCCACACTCTGGTCCATTTGTTAACTCATTCTTATCTGTGTGTGTGTGTGTGTGTGTGCGTGTGTGTGTGTGTGTGTGTGCTTAAAGATTGGGGTGTGGTGAGCAAAAAAAAAAAAAGATTAGGATAATACCCGTGTTACTAAAAGTAGACATTAAAGGGTATCACCTGTCTCAAGCGTTTTGGCATTCACTGCATACTTTTTACAACGTAACTGTGTGCTTGGGAACACTCAGCATGAAAGCTGGGAGATGGTTAGGGATAATAGTTCGGGAAAACCATGGTTAGAGGACAAGAAGGGAGGTTTCTGGACTTTGGGAGGCTCTGCCGGTGGACAGTGCTGCCTCGGTTCCCAGTCGCATCTTTAGGATGCTCTGAGAAACTCACACACTTTGGCGCAGGAGATGTGTGGATAGAGTCTTACATTATCAACTTCCTCAAATGCAAGGTGGAGGTGTTTGAACACTGCCAAACAGAGGAAACGGGGCATGGCACCACGGTTTATATTTGCAGGTTTCTTCCAGGCTTTAGAGGAGGGAGGGCCCTACGTGTTTCCAATCTGGTCTGCATGGATCTACTCAATAGGCGAGAATGTTCATACCCTTTTCCATTTCAACACAAACCATTTCTATGTAATTATCCAGTCATTAATTAATATTATCAACAAGTGGTTACATAAAAAGCAGCAGCTATACTCCATTGCTCAGCTCATCCCTAGACCAGCAGCAGAAGATGTCCACCAACCTCAGGGAAGATTGAATATTTCACCTCGGCGTTATTTACAATGTTACCATTTAGCCACTGTGGTTAGCATGTACCTAAGCACCGGAAAGAGACCAGGCCAGACTGTACAACCTGCAGTCAAGAGCCCTAAAATGAAATGGCTTCTCTCCATGTTTCTTTATGCTCCATTTGTGGTGCCGGGACGAGGGAAAGTCTGGGCAGCCCTACCATGGAGCAAGTGGTACCCCGGCCAATGCTCTCAGTCTCCTGACCCAGGCAAGTCTGGCTGAGCGTTTGGTTGGAAAACCATGGACTCAGGGATCTGAAGACTTACATTCAATCCTACCTTTGCCACACTCTGGCTGCACAATTCTGGGCTAGTGATTCCACCTGTCAGATATCTTCACATGTAAAATGAGGACAGTGAGGCTGGCCTCGCAGGGCCGCGGGGACGATAAAATGTATGCATCAAGTCTCCTTTGCTAAAAATCTTAGTTAGTTGCTACTACTGAGTAACTCATAGTATATGAGTGCTGAATAGAATTGCTGTGGAATTTCTTGCTTATAATTTGTTTCCCCTTCTGGGATGTACACTCATCCGGGGCAGAGACAACTTTACTTGTCTCCGATCTACCTGCCCAGAAGCAGGGCAAAGCCTACTTAGCCTTTCTTAAACCAACAAGTGCATGGCTTACACATTTCTCATGGTGAAAATTGTAGGCTATGTATATATTTAAGATTGCTATTTTTATTTACACTCTAAGTTAGGAAATCTGGAGACATCTGAAGATGCTTTTGAGTACTACTGCTTGTTTATTACTACTATAACTGCCATTATATCATACTATGAGTGGGTGGGATTAGTGGAGCTAAACATATCGGAATTTTCAAAGCACGTTTTGTGTAATGATTCTTAATTTTCAAGCCAGCCCCTATAAGGCAGGTGCCATTATTATATCCACTTTTTTTCCAATGGGTAAACCAAGGCACGAAGAGGTTGAGTCTGTGATCACAAAAATCAATGGGAAGAAGGTGTACAATTCATGCTGAGTGTGATCACAGTAAATTTTTGTGGTATTTTTCTAGGAACACATTTGCAGTACAATAATTTGTCTTAATGGTTGCCTATATGTTCTTTTATGGCAAAACTTTATGCAACATTTACTTATAAAAGCCAGACATTTGGGCTGCAGATGAGAAAAAGCCGCTCCCTGCCTCCCGTGTTTCCTGGCCAGCAGAAACTCTTACCGGCGTGTTCTCCGAGGAACATCACTGCCAACAGTACGAGAGGGACGAGTTACAGTGGGGAAGTAACAACTTTTGGAAGGAAAGTCGGCTTTTATTTATATCAATATATGATATATAGGGCCAGTAACCTACTTATGAGCAAGCTCTTTCTCTACAGGGGGTCCAGCCAGGAGGCTGCCTTTCACTTGCCATTATTTTGAGTGTGATTATTTTTGTTTTTATTTTAGCTATTTGTTAATAGTAGTTTCTGATTTGTTTCCAGACATTTCATTAGTTTTATATTGAAACTTGATTGTCTCCAAATGTCTGATTTTTCTTGGTTGAGAACTTATTCATTTGTTATATATGAAAGTTACCAATGTAATTTTCCCCCCATAACAGTGTGTGTGTGTGTGTGTCTATGACTTTGTGGCAGGTCTACTGGACAATGGATTTGTGGAAATGTGAAACAAAATTAATATTATGTTTCTTGAGATTTGATTACGGTTCCTTTTTATGACTAGGACATGAGGCAAAAATATGAGGCTGACAGTATCATCCTGAATTAGGAAAATCTCTGGAGACTGTTTTAGTTATCTACCATCATAATACCAGTCACTGTGAATGGAGGAAACATAAAATATAATTATTAAACATTTATTTGCCAATGAATATGCTAATATTTTAAAGCTATTTTAAGCAAGACTTTTTGAACTTAATGAATCAACTTACTGGGTTAAAAAGATATTTTGAGTAATCATAAGACAAAAAAATTTTTTTTTGCCATTAAACACTACAAAACTCTATAACTAAACATTTTTATTTTTTAAATTTAAAGAGTTACTGTGTATAATAAGCTCTTTTTTCAAGTAACATCGATATCATTTCAGTAATATACTAAAAAATATAGCAAATAAAAGACATTGTTTAAATTGGCATTATCCACCAGTTAATATGTATTTCAGACCTATTTGTACTACAATCCTCACCTTTCTTAGGACAAATATATTTTCTAAACAAAATTCATTATAAGTCTTCAACCACTATAATCCATCTGCCAAGAAAATTTGTTAATGTTTCATTAAATGTTTCAAAATAATAAAAACCAAATATTTATGTATCTATTCACAAACTAGTTACTGGGCTTTCAGAATGTAGTCTACTTCAGGCTGTGTGTAGGGTGGACCAGGGATCAGTAAACCTGTTCTATAAAGGGCCAGGCAGCAAATATTTTAGTCTTTGCATCAGATGGTCTCACAGTTATGACTTCTCAACTCTGCCTTTTGTAGGCCAAGCAGCCACACACAAGACATAAAAATTAAGTGAGCTTCTCTTAGTTGTTGCAATAAAACTTTATTTACAAGACAAGATTTGGACAGGATTCAGCACTCAGGCAACAATGTCCTGACCTCTGTTAGACCAACATTATCAAACCCAGAGGAAGCCAGCATTCACTGCGTGGACACTCGCTTTATTAGGTTTCATGACTCATCACTTCAAAGTGTAGGACAGACAGAGAAAATGTTGCGCTCTTGAAATCTCCTGACCACTTGGAAGACATTCATAGAATAACAAACCTTATCATCATCCCCTCCTTGATCCCTTATCAATCAGTGTTATTTTTTTGTGCCTTTGTCAACACCTGTATACATAGCAACTTCATTTTTAGCCCAGGGAGGATGTTTAATAAACTCTTCCTGTTTAAGCAAGTTGAATAACTCCAATTCAAGATATCTAAATATTTGGGACAGGATTCCTGTGTCTTCATAATTGACCTATGATAAGTGCTACAGGGAGGCCTGCATAAATACCAGGCCTTGTGATAAAAATGGATAAAAAAGTCAGATTTTTATAAGAGCAATAACACTGAATGTTGGAAAGATCTTAGGAAAAAGGACAATTCTTATGCTATTGGTGGAACTGTTAGCAACATAGTCACCTGAAGGCAACTAGACAGTATTTATTAAAATGTAAAAAACCTGACATTCTGAAAATCTAGCAAATCCATGTCTCGTTATCAGCCTTAGAGAGCCACTCACGTGTGTATGCAAAGATGTTCATCACAGCATTTCATGTCATAAAAGTGCAATAATATAAATATTCATCAATAGTAAATGGTTAAATAAAACCTGATTTATTTATCTAATGCAATGCTATAAACAATAGAAAGAATATAAACCTAGTTACGTGTTAACATGTTCTCATCCCAGAATACAGAATTAGATGACAAACAAATCAAAGAATACCAGGATTTTATAGAAACAATTACTTGTAGGGAAACAAGAAAAGGGCTTGGGTTGATATATGTACAGTTTCCAGAATGGAAGAGATTGTTGAATAACCTATTTTTAAAAGGAAAATGTTTTCCTTTCTTCTTTGTTATAACTACATTTTTTGAAACAAAAACTTAAGCCCCAGAAAGCCCAAGGCTGCACAGCACCTAAGTGGAAGAAAACACATCAGATTCTGAGCAAACTGACCAAGTGATGGCCCTGCTGCAACTCTTCCCTGTAATGCGACATCCTTTCAGGAGAAAACAGGCTAAGTCTCCTCCACTGCCTTTCTCATCTTTCCAAGACACACACAGAAGCTCATTTTCAAAAGGGGACAAATGAAAGTATCATAAAACAAGGAAAAGAAACATTACTAGCGAAAGGCTGCTCATACTCTTCACCCAACACAAAACATAAAAGGTCCAGGTAATCCCCCCCTCCCTTTTCTACCTAATAGCAAGAGTTAAGACCATACCATAGGACTCCTTCCCAACAGCAGCAACTTACCTGCAGATGAAATAGAAAATACAATGACTGTGCAATTGATTTCCCCCATCAGAATACACGAAAAGGGGATTTACAAGATTCAGTTGATAGAACAGTTGAAAGATAGCTGAATAAACCCAAATTACTTTTAAGGTAGCACATACTGATAAACTGTGTAAGGTGTAAAATAAGATATTTTATACTTTTAAAAATTTGTTGATTTTTAGAGAGGAAGGGAGAGAGGAAAAGAAAGAGAAACATCGATTTGCTGTTCTACTTATTTAGCCTTCATTGGCTGGTTCTTGTATGTGCCCAGACTGGGGATCAAACCCACAGCCTTGGTGTATCAGGATGATGCTCTAACTAAATGACGTACCAGGCAGGGCAAAAATATTTTATATTTATTTTGGTAAGTTCCAAAACATCCACAGATAGAGTTTTTTTTGTTTGTTTGTTTGTTTTAAGTTTTTTTTTAATTTATTCATTTTAGAGAGGAGAGGGAGAGACAGAGGGAGAGAGAGAGAGAGGAGAGACAGAGAGAGGGAAGTGGGGAGGAGCTGGAAGCATCAACTCCCATATGTGCCTTGACCAGGCAAGCCCAGGGTTTCGAACCGGCGACCTCAGCATTTCCAGGTTGATGCTTTATCCACTGTGCCACCACAGGTCAGGCCCAGATAGAGTTTTATAGTAATTTTACTTGAAAAAATATATAGTTCAGAGAATCCAAAGAATAGAAAATCATTACTCACTTTGTCTAATATTGAGACAATACAATGGCCAGTGGCTAATGCTATAAAATTCCTTAGAACATTACTTTGATGTCCTTTAACCTTCTTCCCCCAAACAGACAAATAATCTCTGCTATAAACATTACTCCTTGGCCTACGGTCAGCATTATGGCAAAAATTACCTTTAGGCTAATCTTGAAAAAGAGTTAATATTTAGGTAAATGTTAGATTAATACCAAGGAGACCCAAAGAGCAATCACCTCTCCATGATGGAGAGCAGTCCTGGGAAGATGACGTGCCTGGGTGAGCAGGCACGCATTTCCCAAGCAGCCAGCTCTCCATCAGCTCTAGGGGCAGGGTGGGGAACCAACGGAGGCCGCCTGGGTCATTAGCTCGCTGGGCAGCTGAGGCGGGAGTGAGCGAGGAGCTGTGGGGAGCATCCATCTGCTGGTCAGGGAACGCTAGCTGGTGTCCTCTCCGTGATCGGGACTAATTGTGGATGACCAATTAGATACAACCTAACAATGCTACCATTCTAATTGGGCACAGGCTGTTGACTTACTCGGGCCCCTGGCTTAATAGGTAAGCATTCTGTGTAGATGCTCCAAAAAGTTTGAAAAATAAAGGATAATGGAAAGAGAAGGAGAAAAGAGAGTTAAGGGAATCTCAAAGCAGAGCAGGAAACAGGGAAAAGAAGAGAGGAATAGGAGACAGGATGAAGAGAGGAGCTATAAGAAGAGAAGTTCAAAAAAGGGAAAGGGTCTGCCCATAATTGATACAATAAGGTGCCTTTTCTCGTCATGGAGTGGAACCCTCACTCCAGCACTGAAGAGAAAATATTCTAGGAATATTCTAGGTAGTTCGTTGTTTTACAATTTCCCTGAAATCATAGCTATGGCAAGTCTCATTGGGATGAGAATACTGAATATGTGTCTGAGACCCACCATATCCTGCCCCTAAACACATAACCACCGCAGCCTGAATGAAGCTTCCTCATCCTTTTCAATGTCAGGATCCAGGAAGCCATTTCCAATGAGCTGTGGCTGGCACACCAGGGGAACACTAGTTTGATCTCTTCGTTAGGATCAGTGTCCTACTTCTGCATTCCACTCGGCATTGACGCTTTCATCTCAGGAAACTCATTGTATCATGGAAATTCGATTCAATAACAACAACAGCAACAAAAAAACCCCATTAATTTTCATTAAACTGTTGTAAGTAGGGTGATCTTGATGTATTATTTGAGAGACATGAAAATATGACCATGTTATGTATAGTTATCTCATTAAAACAGGATCTGGTTATAACATATAAAGAGCTGGGTAGACAGTTTTTTTAAAAAAACAAAAAATAAAATCTACTTACTGAAAATAAATTACGTCTGAAACCATCAGACAGCGGTAATTGGGAAGGGTAAGAGATACCATATAAAACAGGATGTTTTTCTAGCCACAAGAGATGGCCAAAGGTATAAATTAAATTAGATAATGCCTTCATACTGTAACTGAATTTGAATTGGCAATAATGCATTATAGATAACAAGCTCTATCGTTTAAAAATGCGGCCATGGTAATGATTTAGAATTTTATGCTTTTCAAGAAAAATATAAGTAGTTAAGAATGCTTCATGACTTTCAAAGTGGCAGATATTCATGAAATGCTTCTGAATTCTTTGAGACTTAGTCAAGAGAAAAAGTAGAGAAATAATGAAGAGGGGTAACACTATTAATAATATTGCCACGTATACAGAACTTACTATATGCCAATCTTTTGTGCATTTAGATACAGTTTATTATTCATTCATTCATGGACTTTGGCAAATTGGTATTATTATTCCTGTTTTCAGAGGTATAAACAGGCCAAGAAAGGTTAAGTAAGTTTCCTAATATCATAAAAAGCAGAGACAGATTCAATTCAAAATATTTCCATCTTGAATTTAGTGTCCTAAAACAATTGTTGAACCATCGAATCACTGAAAGCAACCCGTAGACAATTATATCTCTCGGACATAAAAGCAAGTAGGGCATGTCTGCAAAGCAAACTATCTCCTTTCCAAGTTGCCCCCCTCTCTGCAGAGAGGGGTCATATGATTTTAGAGCTTCTCACCACATATACGTTATGTTGCCAAGATATAACTTATGTCCCTCCCACCTGCTCCACAAAAGCTAGCTCAACTATTTTTGCCTCCTGTGAAAAACTCAATGCTGAATGTGGACCCTTTCATGTGGGACACGTCTAAATTCTTAGTTGTCCTCTTCATAAGAATGCCTGATAAAATATGCTTTGCTCGGGAACCATTAAAAAATATTTGGTACATCAGCTGCATAGATGCACACCCAGAACCTCATCTTGGCGAATCGTTTATTCATGCAAGTGTGTTAAGCGCCTATTATGCACTTAGTTTGGAACATGCTGAGAGATGAGAAGAAAGAAGCAATGGACATTGCATCTGAAGAAAAGAAGATGAGGAAAGGCTCAAAAGAAGAACATCTTGTGGATTCATGAAAGCAAAAATAGAGATTGATGAAACTCAAGTTGAGAAGAGAGACTGAAGATAGATTATAAACACCTTAGATGATTAGGTAGTTAATAGTAGGCTATATTTTATATGGGGGAATTCACACACTCATTTCTCCTGTAGAATATTAACAAGTAGTTACCAACTAGATCAGTGGTTCTCAACTTGTGGGTCGCGACCCCGGCGGGGGTCGAACAACCAAAACACAGGGGTCGCCTAAAGCCATCGCGACTGCCCGCCGGGGTCGCAACCCACAGGTTGAGAACCGCTGAACTAGATGGTAATTTGGAGGATACTATTTTAGACAGATGTCTTCTCTATTAAAACAACAAGAATGTCAATGTATTGAAGGTATCAAATATGCAGCGTTACCCAAAGTTCTCTGATAATACTAACCTCCCTCCCTTAAATAATAACAATAACAACAAAACAAAAACAAAACTCACACATTGGATTACTGTTTTACTTTGTAAAAACTTGTTTAATATAACAGGTGATACAATAAGTGAGACACACATGTAATATTAATCTAGATTGGAACACCTATGTCTATGGCCACGATGGTGGGGTTCAACTACTAAGTAAGTTCTCTTTAGCTAATTGGTTCTATCTTGTATTTTGCTAATTGTTAGACAAGTTGGGACATTGCAACCTTCAAATTAATCTAAATTGTGTCTATGATTTTGTCTTTTTCTTCCCCCATAAAGTAAAAGAAACTCAGAAACTTGACCTATTAACATCTTCTATATGTGTAAGTAGATAGTTCTAATAAATAATATATTCTATATATTAAAGAGAATAAATATATGGTGACACAAAATGATTTGACTTTGGGTGATGGGTACACAATGCAATCAACGGTTCAAATGCTATAAAAATGTTTACCTGAAATCTATGTGTTATTATGGACCAATGTCATCCCATTAAATTTAATTTCCAAATAAAAAATACATATATCCTAAATTGCAGTTATTACTTTATTAATATGGAATTATAAAATCAATGTTCTGGCAGTACTTCTAAAGTTTCCATTATACTAAAGCGGGGTACAATTCAGGAGTAAAACATCTTGTGTTGCCGATTTTTACTCATTTTTAATGGCTGCTTTATAATTGTTGGATGAGGTTCAGAAATTCAGTAATAGAAAAAAAATATTTTTTGAGATTATATCTCAAATACTAACTAATTACTTATTTAGAAGCAATTTGGCTTGGGTATTTTAAGAATAAAATATTAATAAAAAATTTTATCTTGGTAAAATTTTTCATGTATTATTAAATCATTTGATTATCTTAATGCATCACTATAATTTCAAGTATGTTATATTTAATAATATTTTATATTAAAATATTTCAGAATATCTGAAAGGTTCTCTGTTTATCATATTAATTAAAATTCATATATATATTAAAATTTTTTCTTGGTAAAGAGATAAAGTGATTCCAAAGCAAAGTAAGTCAAAAGAATGTTATCACATTGATAGTTTGGAAGTTACATAGATATCTTCTTTAATTTTAAAGAAGACATATTTGGGTTTTTTTGGAATGGCTCTAAATTTTGAACTATATTTTACTTTTGGCAAACATACTGATTTAAAATTAGGAGTTCTGGTCCTGGTCAGTTGGATCAGTAGTAGAGTGTTGACTCAGCGTATGGATGTTCTGGGTTTGATTCCTGGCCAGGGCACACAGGAGAGGCACCCATCTGCTTCTCCACCTCCCCCTCTTGCTTCTCTCTTTCTCTCTCTCTTTTCCTCTTCTCCTGCAGGCATGGCTCGATTGGAGCTAGTTGGCCCAGGTGCTGAGGATGGCTCCATAGCCTACACCTCAGGCGCTAGAATGGCTCCAGTTGCAACAGAGCAAGAGCCCCAGATGGGCAGAGCATTGCCCCCTAGTGGGCATGCCTGGTGGGTCCTGGTTGGGGCACATATGGAAGTCTGTCTCTGCCTCCTGTCCTCTCACTAAATAATATAAAAAATAATAATTAGGAATTCTTTCAATAAAAAAAGGCAATATAACATGTATTATTCCAAAATGTCTCTTAGACTTGATCTTATTATATTTATATTTTGAATTAGCTGAATATTCGTAATCTATTTTCACTTTGGGAGTTAAAAATAGATTGGAAATAAATATAAAGACTACATAGTTTCTGGGAAGATATCAATAATACAAATGTCATATTGCTCTGCATTCAGGTATTCACTATGCTCATGCTTTCACTCAAGAGAAAAATAAATTTAGTAAAAAATATTCCTTAAGTTGCTTCAACTTACCTTCCAATTAGAAGTTCAAAAAATTTAAGAACATAGAATCCTCTCATCTGTAGTGAGACGTGTTATCTATTATTGATATGACAAATGTATTAGGGAAAAATTCCGCAAAGGAGCAACAGCATAAACAGAAAGCATCTAAACAGTCAGAATCTTAACCTGCCACAGCTACCCTTCCTGAGTCTAAGTTCTGAAATTAATTTTAAAGGCATGTTTGGTTGTTTTCTCTATAACAGTGCCTGACATAATACACTGCACAGAAGTCATTTAAAAATATTGGTTCAAGTTCTAAACCAAGTAGAGCACCTCACAGGGTCTGGAATGTGGCCACGGTGGCCAGTCTGTAGTAAAATTGACTTGAAACCAAACGATGTTGTGTAAATTTACTTTAGAAGCAAGGACTATGAGTTACCAGCTGTCAATAAATTTTGCTAATGGGGAGGGAATATAGAAATGTATATACCTATTATTCAAAATTCACTCAGTGCTTATTACCAAAATTCAATTAACCCTTTGGGAAGTGAAAAGAAAGAAAGAAAGAGAAAAAAAGAGAGAAAGAGAGATAAAGAAGGAGAGAAGGAAAGAGAGGAAGAAAGAGAGAAAGAAAGAGAGAAAGGGAAAACAATGTATTTTTTTTTCTTGGCAACGCAAGAGAGAAATAATCTAATTTTTACATTTTAAAAATGCTTAATAAATTCTCCGATTTCCCTTAAAATATCAAGGCATGACTTTGTATTTATTTCATTTACTGACTTTCTTTTTTTTTTTTTTTAATAAATTTTTATTAATGGTAATGGGATGACATTAATAAATCAGGGTACATATATTCAAAGAAAACATGTCTAGGTTATTTTGTCATCAAATTATGTTGCAAACCCCTCGCCCAAAGTCAGATTGTCCTCCGTCATTTACTGACTTTCTAACACAAAATTCAATCTTGGTCCCAAGGCTCATCATATACAAGTTTAAATTTTGGGGCGGGGGACTACTTGTCAAAGATTATGCTCTAGCTGAACGCCTTGACATTTGTTGAATATAAAGTTTCCTTTTTTTCCCTTTCCTTTACAAATAATTCTCAGAATTGCTGAGGAAATGAGGGAGAAGGTAGCATTTAAAAGTTAACCGGAATAGGAAGGAAAAACGTTTTTCACTTATGAAAAGCAGTACCAATAATTATTCAATGAATTTGGAAATCAACTCCAGCAGAGAAGAATATGAGATTCCTGCTGATATTGGTCATCTGAGAAATAATGATTTATTGCTGTTTGGTATATGCTTACTTGTGTGAATACAATTTTCCACTGCAGAATGCAAATAAAATAAGGGTTCCAACCGCTTGCAAGGTTTCTTCAAAGAGACGAGGAGAAACAAATCGGGCACTAATGAGAGCATTTAGCAAAGCTGATCCTCTCAGTGGCTGTGAAGTGTACAACAAGCAGGAGAGAAATAGGCAGCGGTGTTACCGTCACCGCTTTTTATTTCTTTAAGTAAAGAGAAGTGATAAAGGCTGTATCTATGGAAATGACTGTTTCCAGGGCTGTTAGAAACCACTGCTTTTCACTCTTTTGTTGCTTCCTGCGGCAGGACTCAAACGTTTGTAAATCAGATTGAAATACAGGGCATCCACGTGCATGAGAAGCTGTTGGGTGAGCACAGACCACTCACTTGGCTTTTCCGAAATGGGACGGCTTGTCTCATAAGAAATGGATGATGGCGAGTGAATAATGAAACAGGGGTAAAAGTTTATTTCCGGGGCGGGTTTTATGGCATTAGAATTTAACTTGTACGTATTTTCTTTTATCTTGGCCATTCCTTTCCTCAAGGGTAGATATATACTTGAAGTTTCATTTTGCAGAAAGCCCTGAAACATGATGGGATGATATCTCAGAATCATAACTCAAGTGTAAAGTGGTAATGATTCTCACGGTAAATCCACAGACGATTAAAACTCTTATTTTATTTTTGTGATGCTGTGGTGAAAATATTATTTGCAGGCATTCTATAAGAGAATAGCTTTTGAGAGACAGTGGGTAGTAGGAAAAAACAGATATACTTCCCAAGTTATGATAGACATGTACGTAATCAGATAAGTTGATAGGTGTGTGGTTATGTATAGGGATACAAGTGCATATAGGTAAGCATACACGCACACGTCAAGGTCAAGTGCAATCGTGTAGGAAACACTAGTGAGCCAAGGAAGGAGCCTCCAGTAATGTAATGCAAACCAAATACCTTCTATCTCCTTCCTTTGAAACTTTTCCCCAGAGGTTTGTACAGATATAATCTCGTTTTTTCAAACAACTTTCTTCACTTTGTATCAAAGATTTTTAATGATCTTCCCCGTGTTTTGTTTTGTTTTTTTTCTAATAGCTGGGATACAATTTTGTCCTAGGTTTAATACTCCACAGAGATTTTTCCTGCCTTCGCTGCCATCAAGTTAAATATGGGGAAACCTAATCTCACCTGTTTTATAATTCTCTTCTAAAAATATCCTTTTTCCTACACACTAATATTAACCAAGCAATGAAAGAAGGAATATCATTTGCTTCTGTATGTAATGGTTCAGATAAAAAAGAAATTAGTAATTGTTGTAATGACCTGCAATCTAAATATTATGCCCTTGCTATGGAAATTTCATAGCAATATTATGGGTAGCCTAACAATAGAGATCCGTAGTTCATCTGTTTTAGTATCCTTATATGTTTTCATTCCTTCCTTTAGGTAGGGTTTTTTGGTTTGGGATTCTTCAAATAAATCAGAAGACATAATAGACCTCTTAAGTATTTGAATACTATTGTATGGAAGCCATTCAACCCAACATTTTACATCATTAAACAATATTTTTTTAAAAAAAATTATTATTATTATGCAGTGAAAGGAGGGAAGGCAAAGAGACAGACTCCTGCATGAGCCCCAACCAGGATCCACCCAGCAAGTCCATTAGGGGGTGATGCTCTGTCCATCTTGGGTGTTACTCCATTGTCCAACAACCGAGCTCTTCATAGCACCTGAGGCGGAGGCTATGGAGCCATCCTCAGCACCCAGGGCCAACTTGCTCTAATTGAGCCATGGCTGCAGGAGGGGGAGAGAGAGGGAGGCAAAAGGGGGAGGGGTGGAGAAGCAAATGGGCACTTCTGTGAGCCCTGATCAGGAATCAAACCTAGGACATCCAAATGCTGGGCCGATGCTCTACCACTGAGCCAACTGGCCAGGGCTTCATTAAATAATTTTGAATGGCTCAGGTTCCATGGAGTGGTAAGCTCATACAGAAACACTGGAAATATAAACTAGTGGCAAATCACTTATTTCTGTTTGGTCCTACCTGTCCCCTTGAACACCGTGGACTGAGAATTATCTGCTAGGTGTTGTTAGGCTCTGACATTTGTACGTAAAGTGGACAATTTTGGATTTGAAATGATTTTGTTAGAGGGAACTTTTTTAGAGCTGTCACATTAGAGTTCAACTGATCTGTTATTAATGGGGTAAATGTCCGTTTTTAAACCCCCTAAAGCTCCAACCTGTTTTGGGATGCTGTTTGTTTTGATTGTTGCTGCTGGGGCCGCCCTGTGGGCCCACTTAAGAGGCTGTGCCCCCTCCCATTCTCTCTGGTTACTCTCATTGTGACGCTTGCTTCCAGCAGAGAACACCGAAAATGAACAGACAGTAACCCAGCACCCCTGCCAGCTCCAGAGGCCAGCATGCCAGGAATCTCAGAGAAAAACTGTCAAAAGTTTGTGATATTATGGGAGAGGAAAGAACAAAATAAATTAATGACTGAGCCAGGCTACCTAACCAAGGGAACACTTAAAGAGAGACCCGGATGTTTCTTTGAATGCCTCCATCTGCTGAATGCTTCCGGCCCACGGAGTCGGTCACCTGGATTGCCTTGTTTCCCCGCTACCGTAGGAGCTAGGAAGGTTCTAAGGAAGCCCATTTTACAGGTGACAGCACTGTGCTATAGGAAGGTGAGTGGCAGAGTCAGGTTACCATTGGGTATATTATTCTGCATGCGGTATTTTCATTTTTTTTTTTTCATTTTTCTGAAGCTGGAAACAGGGAGAGACAGTCAGACAGACTCCCGCATGCAACCGACCGGGATCCACCCGGCACGCCCACTATGGGGCGAAGCTCGGCCCACCAGGGGGCGATGCTCTGCCCCTCCGGGGCGTCGCCATGTTGCGACCAGAGCTACTCTAGCGCCTGAGGCAGCGGCCACAGAGCCATCCCCAGCGCCCGGGCCATCCTTGCTCCAATGGAGCCTTGGCTGTGGGAGGGGAAGAGAGAGACAGAGAGGAAAGCGTGGCGGAGGGGTGGAGAAGCAAATGGGCGCTTCTCCTGTGTGCCCTGGCCGGGAATCAAACCCGGGTCCTCCGCACGCTAGTCCGATGCTCTACCGCTGAGCCAACCAGCCAGGGCGGTATTTTCATTTTTTAATGTGAATTATACCCTGCACTCCCCCGACCCCCGAAAGAACCCTGCAATGGTTTTGCTTTAATTTAACATAAAATCAAAACTCCTTATACTTCATGAACGTATATGATTGTGCCCTGTTCACTCATGAGTGTCATGTCTTCTTCCCTGCAGCTCAGTCACATAAGGATTTAGGGAGTTTCCTGTTCTTTCCAGCAACACTCCACATCCATTCTGCTCAGGACACTGGGGCACGGTGTCCCCCTCCCGCCCTGTGTTTGCCTGTTGTCGTGGCTCTGATGATGTGTCTTTAGAGGGGCTCTCCCGATCCTCCTGCAGAATGTATTGCTCCACTCGCGTTAGTTATCAGGCTGTATTTGCTATTCTGCAGGCTCATGTGTGATTGGCGCCTATCCATCTTCAGGCTCCACCCTCCTTGGAATAAAATTCCAGGAACACAGGGACCACCTTGTTTACACTTGTGTCTGCAGCACCTTGAGAGGTGCCTGACACCAGGTCGTCCGTGTGCAGTAATTCGGGATGGGTTAATGTAATCCTCACCACCACTTCTTAACATCGGAGGCAGGCTTACCAACAAAATCTCTCTACGATTCAAACCACAAAGCTAGCTGCATGGGGAAAGGAACAATTAAAACAAGCCCAGAGGCAAAAATCATGACCACTTTTCTACAAACTGATGCTAGCCACTCATCCCTGCCAGAAGTCGTCTTAATGAGAAGCATTGATTTTGAAGGAGAAAATGGCGGATTGCAAAGCAGGTGAAACTATGAGAAAGCTTTCAAAGATATTTATATCACAGGAGCGCCATTCAAAATTCCATTTATAGATTTGCTGGGAGAGAGGAAAGATGGGCGTGTGCCTATAAATACTGTGTGGAGATGTGGACGCTGATGGGAGCGACGCCGAGAGGACATGGCCGACAAAGGAGGACTTTATTTTTATTAGCGCTGGGACGTGTGCTCAGCGAACCACTGTCAACAAGAGGAGTCCTGAGATCAAAATATGGACCCACCTTGTTTGAGACCCTGGCCACTGGTAAGAAGGGAGGAAAATACATTCTCTGTGTACTGAGCTTAGTTTCCATTGAACGACTATTCAAGGTGAATATCATTTATAAGGGCAACCAGGGATAAATGTGATTAAAAAATTTTTTTTTCTTTTATTTTTTTGCAGTTCACAGTTTTATACTAAGACAAGGCTACTCAGTTTTGATGTCAAATCAAATGCATCCTTCAAGCCAGCGTTATGACAGTACCACAAAACATCCCAGGCAAATTAATTATTTTTTTCCCTTTTGCAAAGGCACATGTAAGTTTTTAATTTTTTTTTTCTCAATTTCACAAGGAATCCATGTGGGTGAACACACATGATGTCTAAAAAAGGAAACTTCAGCCTGACCTGTGGTGGCACAGTGGATAAAGCGTCAACCTGGAAATGCTGAGGTCGCCTGTTCAATTACCCTGGGCTTGCCTGGTCAAGGCACATATGGGAGTTGATGCTTCATGCTCTTCCCCCCTTTCTCTCTCTCTCCCTCTCTCCTCTTCTCTCCTCTCTAAAATGAATAAATAAAATCTTAAAAAAAATAAATAAAAAATAAAAAAGGAAACTTCATTGCTCCCCAGGCTCACGGTGGCACTAGGACCTTTTAGAGAGGTAATGAGCGATTGCTACTGATAACAAACATATGTAAAGAGCAAAATGTTATTGATTTAAATAGTGGAGAGAATATTTATTTATTTATTTATTTATTTTTACAGAGACAGAGAGAGAGTCAGAGAGAGGCATAGATAGGGACAGACAGACAGGAATGGACAGAGATGAGAAGCATCAATCATCAGTTTTTCATTGCGAGACCTTAGTTGTTCATTGATTGCTTTCTCATATGTGCCCTGACTGTGGGGCTACAGCAGACCAAATGATTCCTTGCTCGAGCCAGCGACCTTGGGTCCAAGCTGGTGAGCCCTGGTCAAACCAGATGAGCCCGCACTCAAGCTGGCGACCTCAGGGGTCTCGAACCTGGGTCCTCCGCATCCTAGTCCGACACTCTATCCACTGTGCCACCCACTGGTCAGGCATGTGGAGAAGAATTTTTAAAGAATTCCAGTAACTGGTAACGAGGGTAAACCAAAGCAATTACCAAGCTGACATTTGGCTGCACCCGTGTGTGGAGCGCTTGGACCTTACTGCCTCAGATGCAGATGGGTCCATTTCCTGCTCACCATTCCAAGGTGGCTGAAAGCGGTAGAGGGATTAGAGGGATGCCTTTTTGTAAAAACCATCATCCCATCATCTTTGGGAAGATGCCTCTATTTCTGCGCTATTTTGTCTTCTGCAAGAAGAGAGTATTACTCAAGATGTACGTAATAAAATACTGATAAAATAAATAAAAATTGACCAAAAAACCCCCCACAAAAGACCACATTTCTCACATACCCTGGCTGGCAGACTACAACCAGAATGCACCTGTCCTTGTGGTTTTTATTCTAAGATCTCAAAAGGACAGGCTCATTGGTGCAAACTTTTGTACTGAAAATTGTCTTTGAGATAATCATTTATGTATCAAAACAGATCTAAAGCATATTATTTTTCCCTCTAGAGTTCAACTTACTGGTAGGTCTCCAAATTCTCAACAAACATTTGCTGACAAACTCTGAAAGTAAACACTTGTCCGTACGAGGAACAAGCAGGCAGCTCTGACTGCATATGTAGCCTGTGCTTTGATACCGTTCACAAAACAGTTCATCAAACCTAAATTAATAAAACCAACTAGGATCCCAATCATGCCACAGTAGTCTGAACAGTTGCTATGAGATAAAAACATTAACAGAATGCTTTAAATCTAGGAATATAATAAAACAGTAGCAAGATTATTTAAAAATATTATTTCAAATAGAAAGGTATACATTTGAAGCGATGTCACGGTTATCATTTTTTTTTAATGGCATGGCTAATATTAAGTCTAGAAAAAGATATATTACTGGGAGACTTTAGTATTTAATACTCACAGCGACTACCCATATATGTCTCAGAGGTAGCCAAAGACCTTTATAATTCTTAGAAAGCATCATGTTAAACATTAATTAAAGATAGCAAAAATAAGAGGTACACGTCTTAAGCATTTACTACAACCCGGCAGAGTATAAAGAAGTAAAATACTATAGTAGTTATGATGAAGGAGGAATTCAGATAAGGCTTAAATACCTTCCCTAGGGTCACAAAGCAAGTTAGTGTGCAAAGTGGGTTTGAAACCAAATCCTGATTCCAGAGACAGGCACTGCTGGGCTAGAATGAGTTCATTACTAGAACAACCTCTGGCACCTCTTTGGAAACCACAGCCTCATGGCCAATATTTCGTTTTTATGCAATATATTCCTCCTCAGACACAAGCACCGCACGGTCCAAAAGCTGCGCTGGCCAGACAGGTGAGGTGCACGCAACATGGAACACGGCTGGAAGCAACACGCCTCCTTCACCTGGGGACAGAGGCGCACTCCGTCTGCGCGGACGGAAAACACCAAAATCAGAGACAGACGGCAGCAGAGCAGCAAAGAGCAATGCACCGCATCCCTTCAGTGACGTGGGAGGACTTCAATCTGGGGTGACCGAGCCGTCAAATACACACGTCGGGCAGAGGAGAAGAAACTGGGTAACTGGGGCACTCGGAAGGTACAGAAAAATGGGTGACTTTTTCTTTTAATTAATTAATTTATTTATTCATTTTAGAGAGGAGAAGGAGAGACAGAGAGAGAGAGAGAGAGAGAGAGAGAGGAGAGAAGGAGCTGGAAGCATCAACTCCCATATGTGCCTTGACCGGGCAAGCCCAGGGTTTCGAACCGGCAACCTCAGCATTTCCAGGTCGACGCTTTATCCACTGCGCCACCACAGGTCAGGCTGACTTTTTAAAATAAACTTTTTCCCAGTGTGGGAATTTGCATTATTTCCCCACAAGACTGATCTCTCCTCTGTATCATGGTCATTCTGTAAACTTGTGAAACCTTTAATGATGGGTAAAGAAAATTCTAGACTTGTGTGACTTTGGGCTCCTCTCCCTATCACAGTGAAAGACATAAAGTCTTGCAGCTTCCACCAACACCCATCAGAATAACCAGTTGTCCGGTACAAGAGTGTTCACAAGAGATAGAGGAAAGCAAGAACAAGGCCCTGGTTTGACTCATAGGAAGAGCTCTCAGGAAAAGAGAGTGGTGTTCCAGGAAGCAGGAAAGGGTACAGTTGGGGCCCCAGAGGTTTCTAAGGCATTTGGGAATGTGGGCCACAGTTAAGAGGCATGACAAATGTATAATTGGAAATAGGACATCATGAAAGTCTGAGTGATGTAGACTCAAAACACTGTTTAAAATGTTGGTTGATTAGAACTTCAAAGAAAGATGGGGTGGCCTTGGACAGTTGGCTCCATGGTAGAACGTTGACCCAGCGTGTGAAAGTCCCGGGTTTGATTCCCGGTCAGGGCACACAGGAGAAGTGCCTATCTGCTTCTCTACCCTTCCCCTCTCCTTCCTCTCTCTCTCTCTTCCCCTCCCGCAGCCAAGGCTCCATCGGAGCAAAGTTGGCCTGGGTGCTGAGGACGGCTCCATGGCCTCCGCTTCAGGTGCTAGAATGGCTCCTTTCTCAATGGAGCAGCACCCCAGATGGGCAGAGCATCACCCCCTGGTGGACATCTGGGTGGATCCCGGTCGAGTGCATTTGGGAGTCTGACTACCTCCCTGCTTCTAACTTCAGAAAAATACAAAAAAATAAAAAAATAAAGAGAGATGGGTAGCCGTGTCCTCTCCTCTGGTGCTGGGTGGCCAGGGTCAGAACAAAGGTTCACTGTGAAGTCCCTCCTATTCCTCAGAGCAATGGCAAGGGTGGGTGAAGGGAAGACAGATCTGTGATTCCTCAGATAAAATAGTGGGACAAGGGGAAGCCAGGATGGCTCAGCTCTGCTACTGCTCCAGCCTGTCTATGTCTTCCACTAGGGAAGTCAGAGGGCTCGTCTTAGAAGTCTGATAGTCAGCGATAGGGGAGAAAGGCCGTATGTGCAAGAATGACTGTCACAAACATTCCCAGTTCCTTCTATTGACAGCTTGCACACAGCTGGCTTCCTAGAGGTCACACTGTCCTTCCAAACAGTAACAATAATGCTAAGAACCGGCAACTAACAATGACAACAGAGGGTTGAGCACTTGTTCTGTGTGAGTACTTCACAAGGATTACGTCCTGAATCTTCACTACTGCCCTGAGAGGGGGCTGTCACCATGGGCAGCAGCCTCACAGTGTGACACCTGAGAACGCTAAGCCATAGATTAAGTACTGTTCCCCAGTCCATACAAATTGTAGAACGAAGGACTAAAAGGATATAATATCTCGGCCATGACTTATTTCATCATAAAATGCACATGTGCTTGGGAAGGTAATGGAAAAGTATCTGAGAGGAAAATAGAAACAGAGAGCACGTACCAAACAGCACAAGCTGTGTGTTATGTAGAGATTAAAACATGGGAATTGAAGTATGTATGCTTTAGGCTCCTGCCTAGCAAATACTAAGCACTCAGCGAGTGTTCCTTGGTTAGTATTAATACACCATTTAATGCACAGCGACATTCTAGAAGTCGGGCATCCAAAAACAATAAAAATAAATAAATATTTATAACAATGCCTGACCAGGCGGTGGCTCAGTGGATAGATCTGCTAGGACACAGAAGACACAGGTTGGAAACCCTGATGTTACCAGCTTGAGCGCGGGCTCATCTAGTTTGAGCAAGGCTCACCAGCTTGAGCCCAAGGTCTCTGGCTAGAGCAAGGGGGTCACTGGCTCTGCTGTAGTCCCCGGGTCAAGGAACATATGAGAAAGCAATCAATGAACAACTAAGGTGCCGCAACAAAGAATTGATGCTTCTCATCTCTCTCCCTTCCTGTCTGTCTGTCCCTATCTGTCCCTCTCTGTCTCTGTCACACACAAAATAAATAAATAAAAAATAGAAGTTGGGAGCACTGGCCAGTTGGCTCAGTGGTAGAGCGTCGGCCTGGCGTGCAGGAGTCCCAGGTTCGATTCCCGGCCAGGGCACACAGGAGAAGCGCCCATCTGCTTCTCCACCCCTCACCCTCTTCTTTCTCTCTGTCTCTCTCTTTCCCTACCACAGCCAAGGCTCCATTGGAGCAAAGATGGCCTGGGTGCTGAGGATGGCTCTGTGGCCTCTGCCTCAGGCGCTAGAGTGGCTCTGGTCGCAACAGAGCGACGCCCCAGATGGGCAGAGCATCGCCCCCTGGTGGGCATGCCGGGAACAGAGCAATGCCCCTGAGAGGTCAGGACACTGGTGATCTCAGACCCCAGCTCTTTCCATCATGCCCTCCTGCTTCTCAAAAGACCAATTTACTTCTTCCTTTTAGTTTATTGCATTATCTCTTTGAATGGCTGGCTTGCTTTATCTGCGACTGGAATTACACTTTAATATTGCCCTCATCTGTCTTGGGAGGGGTTACGTGGTATTTAGAAATAACTCATAGATACTTGGAACTCTCAAGTTTATATTTCCAACACTTACATATAAATTTTTCACACTGCAAAGCAGGTACTGTAACCCAACATATAAAGCCATTTATATTTCTCTTGGACATTAACATGAAATTGCATGGTGTAAAACCTTATGATAATGACATTTCATTGGCAAATATTTATTGCATTTTTGATACACTTATAATAAAACAGCTTAATCCATCACCTCAACTAGATACAAATGCATAATTCTCCTGTAGATGATGATACTTCCTTTATGAAACATTATAACTCCCAGAGCTCAGAATACAAGGTTAAAAAAAAAAAAAACTCTGCAAGAATAATATTTTCAATAATTTTGGAAAAAGTAATATGCTAACAAGTGCACAAATCTCCATGTTGAAAGCTGAACAGAAAAAAAAAATTTCTTACATAAAATTCCAATTTCATATAATCAAAACATGACTTTCACAAAACGAAACAAGATGTAATTTCACATTCCTGGGGGGAATATTAAGAGCCTTTAAAAGATGTCTACTTTAATTGTACAGGGAGGTGAGGCACTCTTCAAGGACCGTACTCTTGTAATAACTATGTGGATAGAATTCTGATCATAACAATTAAAAACAGAAGTGATGAGACTGCAGCATAATTATTATACTCCTAAATACTGGAAGCCACTGGATAACCTCAGTTTTGATCTAAAACCTACGTCTGAGCAGAATTTCTGCCCAAGTGTCAGGAGGTGGCTCTTTGCTCACACTCAGAATCGTGATTTGTGGAGATGAACACGGGGCTGGCGAGGTTCCGACGGAGCTCACAGTTGTGGGGGGAAGGCGGGGTGGCAGAGGTGGAGGTGCTGGTAGACCCTTCGGGTGCGTCAAGTTCTTTGAAGACGTGGCCAAGAGGGATTTACCCAGCCTAGAGAAGGGGACAGGAAGAACTATCGAGAAAACAGTTGTACAGGTCCTTGGAGGGTGCCTGGGAGTGAATTCGGTCAACAAATTCAAGAGTATACAAAATGGAAAAAAAAAAAAAAAAGCGAGACGGAAAACCAGTGGGTGTTCTGGCTGCGGGCCACATGCAGAGTATTTTTTTCCAGGGTACAGGCATAGAAGCAGACTCTTGAAAGAAATATTTCCAGTCTGACAGTTCATAACCACATAAAGGGCTTGTGCTCAGGAGGTCCTCTCGAGGTTCTCCAGAGAGACATGGGATCTGGGGCAGCTGACATGAGTTCAGGGCATGGTTTCGCCACAGTCCAGGATCTCTAGTGGGAAGAAGGGGAAAATGTATGTCCCACATGAAAATCTTCGTCACCCGTGAATTTCGAAACATTTAAAATCGAACTTCACTTGTGGCCAAGGCTGAATGAATGACAATGATTCCAGGATGCCTAACCTAGAGCAAAATCCGTCCTGGACATGGGTGTGTCTTGTTGTCCCTGCACGGGGCTCGAGGACGTGTGGACGGTCCTTTCCCACTGCACACGCCCTGGGAATGGTCAGCGGTCAAGGAGTTAGTTAGTACAGGAGGAATTACTAACTCTGTAATATCTCAAGAAGGTATTTTTTAACTTCAGGCACATCAATCTTTCAAGGTCTCTTTCCCTAATTTGCATAAACAGCATAATTGACAGCTTGTTAACAGTTCATTAAGAAGAGTAAAACCTTGTGATAAACAACAGCCTGCCACGGTGAACAGGCTACCTAGCCATGCATTGTACCCACCTCGGAAACCAACCCAGTTTACCAACAGTAAGTCCAAAGGTGGCTTGGCTAATCATACGTTCAGACAGACAAGCGCACAAACATTGTGCCGCAAAGCCCTCGTGAAGTAGACATTAGCAGTTAATTTATGTCTTTCAAGCTAGATAACTTTGCGGAGTAAATCTATCCATGACCCCTCAAAATGCTAAAATAATTTTGTTTAAATAAATGCAAGTGTTAAAATCATCACCCAAACCATAAGAAGAAAAAAAAAAAAAAGGAAGAGAGAGAGAGAGAATGGCAGACACGAATAATTTCTGTTTCTTCCTTGTTGCTAAGAAAACTCTAGTTTCATGTGTGGCTTCTTCTACTTTGTGGTCTACAGCGGAGTATTTTCATGATCGCAGTTTGCACTGTGTTGTACAGAAGTCAACGCTGCTCTACACGGAGAAATCCAGCTGTTCTTTCCCAGGAAGAATGCATCACAACACGATTGGGTGTTGTACTTCCTTATCTTTGGATGAAAGCCTGATTATAAGCACATTTGAATTAAGCAAATCGCTCTGGGCTCCCTGCTGAGCAGAGCATTTAAACTTTAAAGCCCAGAGGTCCATATTTTCTGTCCCCTGACAGCCTGCTCCTTGCTGCGCTGGTATCAGGATTCCCGGGGATGCATTAAGATTCATGGGGTCACCTCACAGTGAGGCCTTCCGCCACTACACTTTACATCTTTCTTCTGAAAACGGACATCAAATAGAGGATTGCTATTAGCAGCATGCATCCGAGTAACTCCCTGTTCTCCCCACCTGGAACTGTTCTTCCCACGGGGCGGGGAAATGGGAAAGAAACCACCATTCTAGAGAACACTCCAGTGTGGACAGGCAGGCCACTTGCGAGCCCACCGCTTCCAAGACCTGCTGCAATGTAAGATACTGGGAGAGACTTGAAAACCCCTGAGAAGGGGAGGTCCATATCTTTCTACCTATTAGCTTCGGGATATTGAGGTTTCTAAAGATGCATAACTTAAGTCATGGATATGTTGATCTGTTTGAATAAATACATCTCTTGGGATGCAGAAAAGAAAGAGAAATTACTATGTTTAACTACATATTATGGCTATCAAAATATTTTGAATATTGTGAAACTGATCATTTTTTTGTACTAGGATATTAGGTAACCTCCAAGTGGAACAGAATAACTGTTATAAATGTCAAACTATCATCACCATTATGATCAGTGCCAAACATACAATGGTCGCTTATTAAACACAGGAGTATACCTGCAGATGGAGAGGGTAATCATGACATTCCTAGGAATATTCCCAAAAGGACAGTGTGGCACTTGAGAACAGGGTGCTAAAAATTCTATAGGCAGTAGCTTGTACTAGCAATAATAATTTCTTTTTTTTTTATTTTAGCAAGAGAGAAAGGGAGAGAGAGATACAGGGAACACATCTCTGTTCCTATATGTGCCCTGATCGTGGATTGAACCGGCACCCTCTGCGCTTTGGAACCGTGTTCTAACCAACCGAGCTATCCAGCCAGGGCAGTACTAATAATTGTATGTGGTAGATCTTCCAGTTATCTCTAGGGAAATCTTACAATGCGTTGCCTAGGCCTTCACAGAGCCAGAGACAGGGAAAGAAGAACCACTCTGGCCTAGACCATTGGTTTCCAAAGTCCGTGCTCTGGATAAGCATGTTAAACTGACCATTGACTACCTCTCTCTCTATTCACTGATGCTCTTTTTCTAGAGGGTCAAATAGGTGCAGCCATTGGAGAGGATGTGGCTGACTCTCTTTAAACATCTCTAGGATGACACCCTTTAAGATGCCACAAGAAGACTAGTCTGAGCTCTAGTTAAATAGGGCTATCATAGGCACTTCAGTTAGCTGACCCACCAAGAGCAAGGTTAATGTGCACTCGGAAATGCTAATTTTGGCGTATGTGACTACTCTGTCAGAACAATGTTTTGCAAAAACAACCATTAGCAGTCAAAGATAATTATCTTTATTGCTACTGTCAGAAAAACAACACTGGCCTAAATCAGACTGTTTCTTTTAAGATGTCAACAATGCTTTTTTTTCTTTTTAAATGAGTTTAGTTAATTAGGCAATACTCTAAATTTTAGCCTCAAAATTATTACACTTAGCTGTGACCTCAAGATACTTTTCTGATTTTATAAGCTTATTTCAATTCTTACTACTTTGACTATTCCAATCCTAAAACTGAAGGTCCTCTGTGCTCTGGCTAATTTGCTACATTCTTGAACTTCACACATGCATATCTGCATTTTTCCACAACGGCCTTTAAAACATAAATTCATTCATTCATTCACTCATTTCTTTTTACAACATATATTTTGAGTGTGCATAACCTGTCAGGTTCAGCTCTAGATATATCAGCAAACAAAACAAAGATTCCTGCCACTGTAGAACATGACACTGGGGACACAGACAATAAGTGAAAGTTGTAATGAATATGAAAATTATATAGGTTAGAGGATGATAGTACTATGGGAAAGGACAAGGAATATCATGGTAAAGCAGAGTGGGAAAGGGAGTTACAACTGTATATAATAACCTTCCTGAGAAGGTGACATTTGAACTTGAAGGAGACAGGCTTAGACATGAAGCTATCTGGGGGAAGGCCACTCCAGGCAAGGAGAGCAGTCAGGGCAAACACTTCTAAGTTCGAGCGGGCCTGGCTTGTTCAAAGACAATGTGCCTGGAAAGGAGGGAGGCCGGGAGGACTGCTCGGAGGCGATGTCATAGAACTCCTAGGGTTCCCACGACGAGAAGAATGGAAAGACAGCTACACCACACTCGCCTCACACTTATTAAAGGTAGACATGGCCCTCACAGTATAGCACAGGTAAGCATCCAGTGATCCACAGGATTCTTTGATTTGATCACCGAATGTTTTATTTTAACGAACACTATTCAAAACTTGGAGGATATTTCAAAAATTGGATTGCAGGATTCTCTGGAAGAATGAGAGAATCAGATATCCCATAATTTTATTGGCAGAGAGCAATAATTAGCAGTCCACTTTTTGTGGACATATGCTTGTTAGATTGGGAAATGCTTTTGCCTCTGATGTCCTCAGTTAGGTGAGTGGCCACACTCAGCAGAGTGTAACACTCTGTCCCCACTTACACCGTTAACTTTTACTTTCTTTTCCTCTACTATTTTTCTTTCGTAGTACAATTTAATTCTAACTCTCTTTATGAAAAAAAAATGTCATTGAGACACATGTTCTCTGTTGCTGCAAAGTCCTGGAATGTAGTGTCAATGGAACTTGGAGTGTGTTTCTTCTTGTTAATTGCAACATGTCTTTGAACCTGATTTTATCTGCAATGAGACCTGGGTTTCCCCTGCTCGGATGGTCTCTGCACTATAACACAGGTGTTTTTATTCACAGTTTACTGAAGAGAAGTTGCATAACGCATCCAAAGGAACAGAGAAAATGATGTGAAAATTCAGGATTGTAACTTAGACTGGTCTGGCTTTCGAATGAATGCACTCTTCCATAATGTGAGGCAGGGGATGTGTTGAAAATACATAATGTAACTTGAAAAGAAGCAATGTCTCTGTGTCAGGCATTCTGAATAAGCAGGGCTTTTCAGAGCATTAAATGAAATGGAAAATGCTGCAGATAAAATTTTATCACTGTAGATACATAGCATTCAACCTATTTAAAAGATTATATTTATATATACTTATATATCTATATTTATGACATATAATCTTTCATATAGATGTAATATTTTATATTTTACAGTATATATATAATTTAAAGTTTTGATTGCTTAACACAGCTATCTACATTACTCATTTCCCTATTATTTAATTTACCTAAAATTTTTTATTTTGTCTAATGATCAAGTTTAAACTATCCTGAAGCAATTATAACTTTTAAGGACATGTGTTTATTCATATACACGATAATGATTTGTATTAAAGGACCATATGATCATTTATTCCTCACCCTCATTACCATTGCTTTGATCAATTTTGATTTCCTCATTCTTGACCTTTCAAAACAAAACCAACCATAAGAATAATTAATGTTTTCCTTGTTTGAGAAAGCATATTCCTAACACTTTTTATGGGGGAAAAAAGGATATGTGTGTTTTTTTAAAAGTTACAGATTGACTCCAACATGAATCACATCAACTTTCAAGTTTCATACCCAAATCCCTGTGCCCTGCAATGGTCACAGATGGTGTGCCATTCGTGTACTGCCCACTGTCCCGGGGAGGGCTGGATGGTCAGGGCTTTGTTTGTGAAACTCTGCCTTTTTCAACTTTCATAGTGGGAGAAAATACAATGTTTGTGGTTTACCAAATAAAAACACTAAAATAAAAAAAAAAAAAAGCAACAAAGCTGTCCTTATAAAGTGACCCAAATAGTGAGTGGACTATTCATTTACATTAGGGGCTATGAGTACTAAGTACTGTAGGAAAGCTTGAAAAATATCTGGATTCTGTGTTTCTACAGAGCAGTTGAATTTGGTAGGGGTGGGGTGGGGTCCGGGTACCCACGGACAAGCCCACATATGAAGTGACGTGCTAGCCAATGCCAACTGGATACAGCCAATGCCAAGGAAAGTCTATGGCAGAGCCACCGCACCAGCAAGGCTGCCAGGGTGGCTCGGTGCCTGACTGTGTCACTGCGAAACCAGACAGACCCCCTCTGGACTCGGGCTTCCCCTCTTAAAGGGAAAGTGGTTTCACGGTGCTGAGCCTGTTTCCCTGATTATATAGAGGGCAGCACTCCGCCGATCTTGCGGGAACACAGTGAGGTTTAAACCAGATAGTAGAGGACATGCACTTAGAACAGTGCCGGGCTCAAAGAATTGTAAATGCCAAACAGAGTGAGCCAGCTATGTGTGCTAAGAAAAGAGGAGGAGAAAAAGTACCAAAGTCCTGTCGGCTGCAAACAGAACAAGCGAAAGGCCCAGTGCCGCGGGGAAGCAGTACGAAGAGAAATATGTATATAATATAATCAATACTTAAGAAAGCCGTCAGGCACTGTGGGACACACAGGTCCTACTGGCGTGGGGGGACAGGTGGCAGGGAGAGGGACTGGGGAAGTGGCACGGAACGGTGGGCACAGGGAGATGAGAGGGAACGAGGGTGGTGATCACAGAAATGGAAAAGAAGGGTGATCTTCCGCATCCCAGTCTGACGCTCTATCCACTGCGCCACCGCCAGGTTAAGAAGGGGTGATCTAAGACAGTCCGCTGGGGACCCACCGGCAGGTGTTGGTGATCGACTGGACATGGAAGGTGAAGGAGAAACATTGACACTGGTGACAGAGACCAAGGGAGGATTTGACAGCCGCTCTCCTATTACCATCAATACGAGAGAGTTGTCAAACTCTTCTAGATTGGTAATTCCAGGTCATTAAAATCGGGGGCAAGGGGAGGAGGCTGCGGCATAAAAGAAGATCTAGGGCAATGTATTCTTATAGATTTGCTTTGAAATTTTGAAATCAATGTAGCAATCGATGAAAAACGATGACTCTCATAAGAAGTAAATAAAAACCCGCTACACTGTGCTTTGTGACCTAATGACAGTCCTGCTTGAGAAGTGAAAAAGGATCACTTAGACAAGTCAAATTTCTATAACATGCTCTAAGAAAAAGATGGTAGTTTTCTGCATTTCTCTCCTTTGGAATAAGGATGTCAGTCTCCATCTTCATTATACTAGTGAATATGATCTCAATACTTATTAAAACAAAAATACAAAGGAAACCAATAAAAACACAGTAAAGAAATTATTGCCACACAGTAGTATTAAGGCAACTTCATAGGGTGCATAGTTTGGTTATCCTGCAATAAATTTGGCCTAATGTGTTGTTACGCCAGTATTTGAACCACCAACTACTGTCACCATAAACCTTTTAGACGCATCTGACAGTGCATTTATCTTGCAAGTAGCTGGAAAGCAAAACACAGACAAACAAAAAACTGATGTTATTTTTTTAAGTTGCTTAAAAATTACTTGCAATTAGGAGCCTCAAATGTATCTAAATCAAAACAACCCCTGAAATGTTTTCAAGACTGTTGTAAATGCAATACACAGATGAGAATTTATAGTGTTCCATAACCAGGAAATTGTGATACCAGACTGCATCCCCTTTTACTTTACCCAAAGTACCATTATCTTCTGTAGCCATAAAGAAACGGCACTATCATATGTATATAAATCTATTGAAAGGAATTGGCACCATTACAACAAAGGCATCCACACATTGTGGCGGATTCTCTGAAAATCACCCAAATGTCGATGTCTAAGAACAGAGGCTTTGATTTCTTCTGGAACTGCCACTAAGCGCCCCCAACCCCACTCTTACACACACACGTCCCTCAAACTTCCTCAAAAGCAGGAACAAATTTCCTAACCCAAACTGCAAAGTCCTTGGATCCCCAAATGACTATAAATTGCATGGCTAAGTGCATATGGCCACAGGCTGTCACAATTACTTGTCCTGACAATTCATCATAGCATACTAATTCTATAATATCATTATAGTGTCTCTTCTCACTGTACTGATCCAGCCAGTTAATTCAATCAACTAATAATAGATTCAGGAATGGATGCAAGGGGCCCTAGCACTTCAAATTATATTACTGGAGAGTTACCTCGTGAGGAGGGTGCATTCCTCACCGCTCAATGTAACCCCAGAAGTTAGGTTGGCCTAGTGCGGTAGGCAGAGCGACCTTGGCATACTTTAGTGATAAAATTACAACCATGGAATTTTATTTTGAAATCAATACATCCTTTAAATACATCAGCCACATAAAAGGGACAAAATGAACACTTCTTCTAAGTGCAGGGTTCATTTTGAATATTAATGAGACACGGGAAACTCAGAAGTTTTCATAGAAGAAGGAAAAACCAGAGTTCTATGATTAACCACAAAGTGAGCCATTCAAGGATGGACAATTAATTTTATTAAATTTTAATCTTCTCGGCCTGACCTGTGGTGGCGCAGTGGATAAAGCGTCGACCTGGAAATGCTGAGGTCGCCGGTTCGAAACCCTGGGCTTGCCTGGTCAAGGCACATATGGGAGTTGATGCTTCCAGCTCCTCCCCCCCTTCTCTCTCTCTGTCTCTCCTCTCTCTCTCTGTCTCTCCCTCTCCTCTCTAAAAAAATAAATAAATAAATAAAATTAAATTTAAAAAAAATAATAATTCTAAAGCTCTTAAAATTTTAATCTTCTCTAAAAATGTCCATGATAATTAGAAAACATTATTCTTTAACATCACAGTCCATCTTACATGTCACGAAGAGTAATAAGTTAATTTATTAGGAAGAAAAAAATAGCCTGAAAATGCTAGAAAATATACACAGGTAAAAAAAAAAAAAAGTGTCACAAATGTGCACATGTAATTTATTCAAGTGTACAGTAAAAGCTGTGCTAGTTTTGTAGAAGAGTCTCTTCCTTGCTAGAATAATATGATTGCCTGTTGATACTTCTCTATGAAAAAGGAGCTGCCCCTCTATCCTACCAGTGGGGCAGTAATAGAGAACTTCGTGAGCAGTAGGTCTGTCAGCCCACTCGGCATCTGGATTTGCTTTGCAATTAACATGAGGATTAGTCCAGTGCAGCTCACTTGTCTTGGCAACGTTCTTTACCTGTCCTGACTGATGTGGAGGAGGAACCGGCTTGCAAAGAAGCTTTTCTTTCCAGAATCTGAAAGCCACCACCCATCTGATGGAAACTTACGATACCACAATGTCCCTTTAGTAAAATATTAACTGATATTTTATCTAGGTGATGTTATCCATGAAAGTTTGAACACTGGAGTGTAGCTGATCCTTCCATTGGCTTTTCTACTTAAGGAAGAAATAACTCTTGTTCCGTTATATGGAGCTATGTTCTCAGAGAGCCTGAGACGAGGCATCATGAACCAGCAGACTGTGTACTGAAAATCCATCTAAGATGTGCTAGATGTTGTCTGGACCCTCTATTTCAGGCGTCCCCAAACTACGGCCCACGGGCCGCATGCGGCCCCCTGAGGCCATTTATCTGGCCCCCCGCCGCACTTCTGGAAGGGGTACCTCTTTCATTGGTGGTCAGTGGGAAGGGCACTGTATGTGGTGGCCCTCCACCAGTCTGAAGAACAGTGAACTGGCCCCCTGTGTAAAAAGTTTAGGGACCCCTGCAGTCTATTTCGTACTGAAATTTATTTCACTTTAAATCATTTTTTTACTTTTCAGTGACAGTTGCCAGACCATAGTACATTAGTTTCGAGTGTGCCCCCCCCCCCAGTGATTAGCCATCATATAACTCACCAAGGGATCATCCTGCTAAATCCCGTCCCCTTCGGACCGTACATAGTTGTTACAATACTATTGTCTCTATTCCCCACGCTGTACTTTACACCCCCATTTCTATTCTGTAACAACTTAATCCCTTCGCCTTTAATAATTTAAAACCAAGATACTTCATGTACAAAAATCTGTTATTTCTGTCTTTTATGGCATAGCACAAGCTTTGGCGTTGCCATCCACAGAGACGCGACAGGTGGATGAGGCCAAGAAGCGGGACACTGGCTGTCTAATCAAACAGGGTCTCTAGCACCCCTTTATAGCCCCTTAAAGCGGGACACTGGCTGTCTAATCAAACAGGGTCTCCAGCACCTCTGAATAGCCCCCTAAAGCGGGACACTGGCTGTCTAATCAAACAGGGTCTCTAGCACCTCTGAATAGCCCCCTAAAGCCGAGGCAGAGTGTTAGCTTCCCTTTCTGCTCTCATATAAACCCAACTTCACCCATGTCTGTTACTTACATCACCCGGACACTGGCAGCTATCTGTATTTCCAAATTCCCCTGAAGCTAATCAGAACTTTTAAGCTTAAAGAACTTTTTTTTTTTTTATCAACATGTGCTTATCATAATTATTTTTCTTTTAAAAGATGCTTTTAGATTTTCTGAGGGCAGTGATACTTTTACAAGAGAGACTTGTGCATTTAGAGACAGCGCCCTTAGCAGTCCACCTAGAATTGCTTTTATCGGTGTCAGCAAACTTACAGCAAGATATATTTCTACCAAAAGTCAGGACCTGCTTGGTGTGAATCTTTCCTCCTTGTTTAAAAAAAAAAAAAAAAAGGTGAGAAAACTGTCATTGTGATGATGCCTACGGACAGCTATTTTAAGAAACAACGATAAATTCAGTAAGATGTCCGTCCAATGTCACCCTTGGCTAAATGTGATTCAAATCATGTTTGCCTAGCCTGAATGCAAGGCATCTCCATGAGCACTGTAATATAACAAAACAAATAATTTTCCTTTCATCAATATACAACAGCTTTGTTCATTATTGAGAAACGTTAGGTGGTAAAGCATTGAGTGCTATGCAATTTGTGCTTAAATCAATGTACCGTCTTGCCGTCAGGCCACCTAATGTGTTTTTAAGTCATCCGCTACAGAGATCAATGTGATTCTTATTTGATATTCAGTGTTAAGTTCAGCCTCATAAATTTAGAATTGCACTCTGTTATTTTGATGGTTATATATTAACCACGTCCTGAAAGTTTTATGATTTTATACTCAGCCTGGCTGTAAATCATACCAGTTCCATATGGAAGGCATAGGGTCTGGCTGGACTTCTTTTATTGCTCTGCTCAGAACGTGACGGCTGGCTGGCTGAATATTTAAGGGAGGTGAACCTACAATGTTGTTTGGATAAATAGCTGAGGTATGTGAGCATTCAAGGCATGGTCTAGAAAATTCAAATCAGACAACTCATTGCAACCAGACACGTGGGCATTGATAATAAGGCGATGGCGAGGTGTCACAAACCGGCCATCTTTTATATTGGTACCATTACTGGCATGGGCCTTGGCCACTTACAAGTTCATAGTGCTCATTCTGTGGTGAGTGAGGCTGACCAGCACAACTCCCTCAGGGCTAAATGGAAAAGGAGTGAGCTCACTGGGAGAGCCAGAGAAAGCTGGATAATGTTGTTGCTCAATCTGAAACCTATATATAATTTCAGAGATTAAAAAAAAAAAAAAAAAAGGCTAGCAACATCACCTCCTTAAAACAATAAACAGGGGTTGAAACACTGGAATAGATTAATGCTCTAATAGAACAACTTCTTACTTATGTAGAAAACTGATCGAAGTAAATGAATAATGATTATCAGAGCCAGCAAAAAAATTTTAAAAGCCAGGGTAAAAAAAAATTTTTTATATAAAAAAAAAGATGCCAAAGTTACAATGCAAATCATAATAATTTCTTTTGCATAAGTGGTATTCCTCAGTTAAATTCAGCCCAGAGTAGATTTGAGTCCTTGGTTCTATTGCAAGTGGCCAGCACTCGGCGGGGCACGGTCTCAAATACTCGTACTCTCAGAGACGCCTATTTAGTCCTCTCACTACATTTTTGTCATACATAAATTAAAGTCACTCTTTTTCTTCCAATGACATATTTTCAGACTCTGTACTCATCTCCCTAAGTTAAACATGCGGCATCTTAAACTATGACTAACTAAATGACAGATGTGATAAAACTTTTCGAAGGAAAAGGATGCTGGGCTGGGCCAGAACTCTGATCCACCGTGATCACCAGCATTTAGTAGACATGGAAGAGCCCCTGCTTTGTTCCCATCCGTTAGGAAGTACAGATTGCCTGACTTTTCTATTTTGACTGGGAGAGTATTTCCTTGATTTCTGACTCAAGGGACAAACAGAGTCAAAAAGTATTCCATATTTTCTTTCATTATTTCCAAGATTGATAAGAGACACTCTCAGTATGACAATCAAGTCTGACCTTGCACTCAAATCTAGGTGGTAAAAAGTAAACCGGTAATTATTTTTTCTTACTGAAAGGGTATCTATCAGTGAGAAGTTTTGTATGGGGCCATGGGTAGGGGGGTGGGGAACAAAACATTTTATTTTCAAAGTCTGCATTAGGTTCACAAGCCTGACATCACACCAGTGGTTCTCAGCCTCGAGTATCAGAATCACCTGGGGAGCTTGTTGTCACACAGAGTGCTCCCCCTCCCATCCCCCAGTTTCCTATGCAGGAGCTGGGTGGTGGGGCTTGAAAAACTCGCTGTCTGACAAGTCCCCTGGTGACAAACGGTAACCGACCTGAGACTGCTGGCCTGGAGGTCACACTTGGAGAACCACTGCTAAGAACCCTTCCCAGCTACTCCCGTTCTTTTCTCTCGGAGACTGTTGTGCAAAACAACGTGTGGTCCAGGAGTAAGAACATTGGAGATTCTGAAAGCTCCCTGAACTGAAGAGAGTCAGCTCACCTCTCAGAGCGAGATGAAGCTTCCCCATGGCTTCCAGCTTAACCTCCCAACTCCACTGCACTTCTTCTGGAAGCTAGAGATATATGTGCCAATCGAAAAAATTTCTTGGTCAGCCTTCTGATAATGTATTTTAATGAAAACATTCACATTTAAGCAGTAAATGTTTTTTTCTGGCTTTACATTTCTGTATTTTGTCCCTTTCGACACATACAAATGATTTGATCAGCTGTAACACAGATGCAATGAAACATGAACATGATATTATAAGTGAGTAGATATTGTAAACAGGCACCTAATGACCCAGAGATTAGAAAGTTAACTCCTCATAGTTTCGGGTGCATTCTCCACATTGAGCATTATTTCCACCCAAATTGTCTTAGCTTTGGTACGTGATTTAGCACAATCACAGAAAGAGTCAACGTATTCCAGCTATAATTTATAACTTTGACTTAAAATCTCTTAGAACTCCATTGGAGAGATTTAAAGCTAAGGCATTCAATTGTTTGTCATTATCTCACACACACATATACCCCCCCTCCACACACACACACACACACACACACACACACACACACATCACAGGAGATAATACATATTGTAGCTTTTAGAAACTGATCATTTAGATCAGGTTCTTGGTCTCGCCTCTGGGATTGATAGTTTCTCTCTTTTAGAGACTCAACATGCTCTAGAAAGATTCAGTTTCTGTTCGTGTTACAAAATCAAAAGCCACGGAAATATTTTCTCAAATATTATGCATTCCTAGGAGCAAAAAGATTAATTATCAATCTACTAATTTTAAATCTAACACCCTAGGTGATAAAAAAAATAATGCATACTTTATTTTAAAATTTGACTGTGGTTTTGATTACTTACATCTTATATTCTCTCAGCCTCAGAGAGGTTAACCAACTGGCCCAACATCACACAGTGTATCAAATGCTGGACTCAACGTTTGGAATCCATCTCACTGATGATGCCTTCGTTCCTTCATATCATAACAGTGCTCCCCTGAACTGACTAAGTTCCTCTTGTCATGGAATCCGTACTTTTAGAGAATTCTTCTGGGGAACACGATATTTAAAACAAAACATCTATCCCACTGTTGGGTTTCAAATCCTGGATTATTTGGATGTAGCTGGAGGTCAATACATCTAGCTAGTCCTCCTTCAGCTGTAAACACTCAGAGCTGCTTGTTTTGATGGAACATTCTTTACAATACCAAATATGAGGCACTGAAATGTACCTTAAAAACACATAAAATTAAAAATAAAATGAACTTCCTCGTGGGAGGGGCTGGAAACAGTGTCAATTCCTTCTGAGCCCATGGTCAACCTCTAACTTAAACAAAGCCGAATGACAGGGAGCTGCGTTGCTCTCGGGGACGCGGCTGGAAGAGTTTTAAACCTGTGCCGTGCAGAGCAAGGCAGCTGTCAGTTTATCTGATCTTCAAACACACTGTGAACTCCATGGGGAGAATGGCTGGCGAATCAGAGACTGTTCACTTAATTTCTCCCCCCCCCCTTTTCAATACAAAAGCTGCATTCCCTATGACAATTTACTTCTTATTTGGAAGCTATGCTAATTTTTATAATTGAGTTGCAGGGAATGTAGATATGCTAAAGACACTGCAATGAAGAGTTTTATGTCTATACCACCGAATGGAATAAATCAATTCATTGAGCATATGGCTTATTAGGCTTAAATAGCTCTTTCCAAGATGATTCTGAGTGCCATATTTTTGAAAGAGAAGGTAGTGGGTTGTTGTTTTGGGATATTTGCCTTCATAAAGATGGGCCATCTGTCTCAACAAGTGAAAAGAGTTGAAGGCTTTGATTGCTATTTTCCTAATCAAGACTAATTCTAATATATTTTACTGCACTGATTAATCAGATCTAACATTATATCCCGGAGATGTTGACTGGTATCATAGCGAAAGGATGTCATGCTGTCCACAAATGGTGAGAATGTAGGAATTTTCTTTCGTTATTTGATGGTAGAGAGAAACCATGCTAAAGCAACATAGTTAAATCATAATAAAATCACTGAATTTTATACTTTGTTTAGGTGATATATGACTTGTATATTAATTACAAGGTTCCATCCCTTCCAATGATGTTTTGACATTTTCCTTGCAACCTAACACAAGTAGAAGAATTTTAAAAGTACAAGAACATTCCACTGTGAAATACCATCATCAGTGTTCATGATTCCATTAGGAATCACTCATACAGCTATTTTCCTTATTATCCATGTGCGTAAAGAAAAACAAAACCTACTTGAATAAAAACGGCATAAGTACATTTAATACCATCACCATAGTTACAATTTTACTTAAGTATGTTTTCTCTGTATAAGGGAATTATATTCTCATTATCTAACAAACAGAAAACTAGAACACACACAGTATCATCCATAATCCTATAGTGTATGTGTGCCCGTTCATATGTTTGAGCGAATGATTTTAGTCTGCTTTCTATGTGAGTCGCTTAATTGGTTCTACAATGTGCATACCCAGTTTTAGACTGCTTATTAACTTCACAATAGATGGTTGAGCACTTCCTTATGCCGTTAAAATTTCACAATTACCTTTAAAATTGCCCCTGTAGGATATGAAAGCTTCTCATACTGCCTTTGCAACTTTTCTGTAAGTTTCTCCCCTTTGTTCTGCCTAAATAGTCTCATCTTATTTTCTTTACAAAAACAGCGAAGAGAAAGCAAATCTCTGTTGTTAGTTAATATACCTACTACACACAGTCGTTAGTCACTCCTCGTAATAAGAATTAAAAAATAGAATTGGTTTAGATATTTCTTCTTACTACCTATTTCTTTTTAAATGACAGCTCAGAGGTCCGTCTTTGGTAGGTAGACTTGAGTTCATTTCTGGAACTAGCATGACCAAATAGCCTTTGAGGAAAATTGTCTTTCAAGTTCCATTCCATGAACTTGAATATTCTATTCAATTCCATTACTGCACTACATTACGTGATAATGCCATGCCCTATAAAATAATTGCACATATGTTTAGTTTTTTAAAGTTACATATACATTAGTATTTTGAAAAAATATATACCATAAGTATATAGGTCTAAAATACTATTTCTTAACTGATGCCTGGTCCAAAAGTAAGTACTTTAGCACATCCCTAACGTACTCAATAAGCTTGCTATTATTAACTAAAGACTGCATTTCAAGTACATTATGGCCTCACTTGAAGTAATAGCAACTGAAATGTACCTACTTAATGGAATCGATCTTTCATAAAGCCTGCAATAATGTATTATCAGAAGTCACTTATTGAACTTTCCTCTCAATGGTATAATAAAAAGTAGCATGTCAGGAATAAAAATGTCATTTGTCACCTGAATCTTTGGCACCTCAGAAATGTTATCAAGAAGCAGGGGCATTCCTTGAAAAATACCAGGAAAGGAAGGGTTACGCGTGCACCAAAGCTTCTCGCCAAAGGATCCCGAGTTCATTCAGTCCCCAGACTCAAACACTAAAGCATGCCCCACGGAGATCTGGACATACTCTTGAGACAGAGCACTATTTGTTGCATTTCGTTCTCTAAGTGAACCCCTTGACACCTCCAGTTTCAAGATTCCCCGTAATTTTGAGAGCTGAAATAATTTGAGGGTTGTACTTTGGTGAAAATAAATTAGTTTTCTCCATCGTGTTTCTCCAGTTATTGTTCAGGATGTTGGGATTCCATAGTCAACTTGTTAGACTTGGTGTCTTTAAGTGTAACAGGATATCACAATGGGCCACGGTGAAATTCAGGGGATGCAACGGAGTTCAGGTGTTCACGGAGAAAAAGAATGGGCGATTGGTCAAGTCTGTTTTTTTGTATGATTTTCCAAACACTGAGCTGATCAGAATGTAAACACTCGAGGCTCGTGTCATATTCTGCATCTTGGTATTTAACAGGGATAAGTTTTCTTTCCAGGAGGAAAGTCCCTGTAAGTGAAAGTTGAAAATAAATAGCTTTTGGACCAATGTCTGCTATTTTTTTTTTTTTTTTTTTTTTTTTTTTTTTTTTTACAGAGACAGAGAGAGTCAGAGAGAGGGATAGACAGGGACAGACAGACAGGAACAGAGAGAGATGAGAAGCTTCAATCAGTTTTTCATTGCGACACCTTAGTTGTTCATTGATTGCTTCCTCATATGTGCCTTCAGCAGACCAAGTAACCCCTTGCTCGAGTCAGCGACCTTGGGTCCAAACTGGTGAGCTTTTGCTCAAACCAGATGCGCCCGCGCTCAAGTTGGTGACCTTGGGGTCTCGAACCTGGGTCCTCTGCATCCCAGTCCGACGTTCTATCCACTGCACCACCACCTGGTCAGGCCCAATGTCTGCTATTAATGTGTGCTTTCTGCTTGTCCTACAAAGGATTCTCTCACCTTAAATTACGTCAAATATTAAGAAACTTCATAACTTTAAAAAAAAAGTATTGATTTTTGTTGTCCTAATTTGAAACCCAGAAGATCTAGAAGAATCAGGTGCTAATATGAAGGTGGCAACAATGAATTAGGGCAATGTACATCTCCTTTAACTGGTTAGTACATAAGCTCCAATCGTCTACATTTCCCAGCACGTGCAGAACATGCACATATACCTATAAACACCATGTACCCAGTCTTTGTATAACCTACCTGGCTCCTAGAGACATCTGCATTGGAGACCGCTTGTTTTCACAAACCCTGTATCTCTAAGGAACAGTCACCCCCACCATCACTATAACAGTAGTCCTCCAACACAATGATATGATCCCAGGAAAGAAGATGAACTTGGATGTCCCAGAAACCAAGGGCAAGGAGGTGGTATTTTTTCAAGTGCGTAGAGAATTAACCTATCCTCATTTCTTTTGTTTGCTTATTTGCATTCAGTGTTTTCTTAAATGAAATGCTGGCATGTATTTTCCTTGAATGTTTAATTAATACTGTAAACAAGCACTTTGTGTTTTTTAAAGTTATTAATCAATCAATGATTACATTGGCATTAGGAAATGCTGCATTCTGTCCACTCCCAAGTGTTCATGTGGTTAAGTGGTCTGGCAGTGAAACTGACAATACTATGACATGGACACAAGCTGAAATAAACACCTAAGGTAGGTCAGTAGTTTCAAACCAATAGGAACAAGTCATTCTGCAGGGAGGAAATAGAATTCAGAAAGTATAATAAAGAACTAAATGTCAGCCTGGCCAGGAGGTGGCGCAGTGGATAGAGCATCAGACTGGGACGCAGAGGCCCCAGGTTCAAAACCCCAAGGTTGCCGGCTTGAGCATGGGCTCATCCGGCTTGAGTGTAGGCTCACCAGCTTGAACCCAAGGTCTCTGGCTTGAGCCAGGAGTCACCTGCTCTGCTGTAGCCCCCTGGTCAAGGCACATATGAGAACGCAATCAATGAACAACTAAGGTGCCACAACGAAGAACTGATGCTTCTCGTCTCTCTCCCTTCCTGTCTATCCCTATCTGTCCCTCTCTCTGTCTCTGTCAAAAAAAAAAAAAAAGAACTAAATGTCAGAGGGTATCCAGATTCTAATGTTGCTTCAGTACCTACTAACTGTGTGATATTAGGACATTTTCGTTGCATGATAGTTTCCTTATCTGTAAAATACTTTTTGCTCGCAGAGTTCTATGAGGAAAAATACTGTGCTCATTATAATCTAAGACATTTTGTGAAATATAAATCAAAGGGTAATATTAATGGTAATTGTTCTAAAAATCCAACTGATCCGGCAAAGATGGTAGTTTCCTGCTGACAGACTCATTCTCCTGTTATTTTTCAAGGATTTGACCAAGTCCTGAAATATTCAATCTACTCTACTTCAGCATAGGCAGCTAACCATGAAATTGCAAAAAAAAATAAAAAAAAAATAATAATAATTGAGCTCTTTAAGTCCATCGATAATACTTAATTCTATGAATATGCATGTGGATAATATTGCCATTTCCACAGGCTGCCTAATGTCAGACAGCTAAGAAGGAGACGCTGGTTTTGATTTGGAAACTATCACAAACCCATCATTAAACATCCCGGATGAGAAGTGACACAGTGAATTACTACACACTCTAAGCAAACTTTACAAGTAAGTTTAATTAAGCAAAAGTCTGTTCGTTTTCTGCAAGCTGAATGAGAAGCATTTGTTTAGGTGCGTTTCTCCCTAAAGACTTGGCGAGCCACTTTCTTTCACTCAATTACTAAAGAAACTCTCAGACTTGTTAAGGGTCCCATTTGTATCCTGTGTATCTTTCTCTGGTTGACATTAAAATGAGCAAGTTTTAACAGCACAGGACAAACTTTCCTTTCGAAGATGTAGAAAGGTTTAGTTCTTGGGTTTCTGAAATCTGGATAAGCTAGTGCATCCCTTACACTTTATCTTGGCCTCAACAAATATTGCAATGAAATGGGAAGGCCCTGCTAGGTCCCCTTTTGGGCTGGCTGCCAACATTGATTTATTTATTTCTGTATTTGTTTTTCTTGTTTGGAATGGCGCTCTATCTATCGCACGATTCATGGGGTTTACTTCCTGGGACTACAGGGTGAGGCTGAGTTAGGAAAAGATGAATGGAAACAATTCTCCCCGAGCTTTGCTGATGCCCTTGCAGAGCACATTGTCAATGCCAGGATACATCTTTGAAGTCTTCATCCGCTTGATTTAAAATAGATGGTAATGGCCTGGCATTATCCAGATTACACAATATACAAGATCTCCACAGGAGGGCTCAAACTTCCTGACTACCTATTCAAGAAATGGAGAACTGCTCCATGGTGATCTCAGTTAATCCACACACCAAGCCAAACGGGCAGGTAGCATGTTTATTTGTTATGCAAAGAAGAAAAGTAAAGGATCATAGAGGCTGGATGCAGGCCACCCCAAAGCCTGCAGATAACACCATACCTCAGATAACATGCACAACACTACGGATCAAAAATCACAGGCGCAGACACAAGGTGAGAACAACCCAAATGTGGACAAACCGATGAACGAATGAATAAACGTGGTCTAGCCACACACTGGACTCGTATCTGTCAGCAAAGAATAAAATACTGATGCATGCTGTAATGGGAAATGCGAGAACATGATGCCAAGTGAAAGAAGCTGGTCACAAAGACCACATATTGCACGGTCCCATTTTTGTGCGGTGTCCAGAGTAGCACATCTACAGAGACTGAGTGGTCCCATGGCTGCCCGGGGGGAGGGTCCACACTCAGGTGGGAAGAAGAGAGCGGAGTGACAGCGACAGGCTTCTGGGTTTCTCTGGGGAGTGACTAAAACATTCTAAAACTGACTGTGCTGATGGTTGTACAACTCTGTGAATCTACTAGAAACCACGGAATTTTATATTTTAAATGGGTGAATTGAAGTTACATGAATTATTGCTCAACACTGCTGTTACAAAAAAAAAAAAAAGTTACAGGAGCAATTTGAAGAAACATCGGCGATGGCCGACAAGCTCTAAGGCGAGTATGAAGGTAACCAGCACCCCAGGGTCATCGTATATTTCAGCGGTCAGCTCCGCTGGGCTCCCCTGCCCTGCAGAATGTGGTGGAAACGACAGGGGCACTCAGGAGTGGTTGTGACAAACTTCCGAGGGCCTCTCCAGTGGCTTTGCAGACAAACGTGGTTAAAAGGGCTTCCTTCAAAGGTTTCTCTCTCTTGAGGGGGCTCCAGGAGACCTTGATCATTTTCACTAGCTTGAACTCAGCTCGCTCAAGGCCCAGGCGATAGTCAATCATAATATTTGCCTGCAGGAATCCTGCAACGACAGGGTCTTCTGATCTCACCCTATGCTGATAGAGAGGCGGTCATTTCTCTCCTAACCCCAAATTAGCGTCATTAGTTCTTTCTGAGGGAAATGCACCGAGTGAAGCTCCAATTGCAGGACCGGCCTTTGATCTTCCCCACGCCGCCTCTCAAACACTTCCCCGCCTGTCCCTGCTACTCCGCTCTTCTGCTTGTCTTCAAGTTTAATGACTTTCTCTTGGCCTAGAGACGGGAGGAGAGGCTCAGACGGTACATTTTGAGAGTTTAAATTGGTTTAAAATTTAGGTGTCATTTCCCTCATGAAAGGTGAGTAAAGGATGGGAATACTTTGCAGTTGTCCATGAAACCATTACTTTTAAATAGAGAGGAACTGTCGGCGAGGGCATGGTGTTTGAAAGCACACAGCTCTCCTCATGCATTTCCCTTAGAAAGAAAAAGGGAAATCTTTTTGATGATAACAAAAATGACCGTTTTCATATATTTAAACAAAAAAAGAAAGAAAGAAAGAAAGAAAAGTAGCAGTGTCCTGGTATAGACAACCTCAGCCAAAGATGGAAGGAGATATCACGTCTGAACTAATTTCAAAGTCACCCCCGACTTCCTGCGTTATTCCCTAGCGGAAGTTTGTACGTTTTTATAATGCCTTCAGAATAATTTATCACATGGTAAAGATTTTTAAAGAAATCACTATCCTTTTGATCTAAAAATCCTTATACTTCAACTTTAATATGTTCTTTTCTGAAGAAGTTGCCACGTAGGTCTTACTCCTTGGAGAAATCAACAGCTGAGCACCAAGTAAAGGTTTGGGGATCTTCCAAACCTATGTTAAAATTCTTTTGACAGAAGTGATATTTGTCGTTGTTGTCGTTGCTGCGACTGTCAACCATGACATGCACTTTCAGGTGAAAAATGTGAAGATCTGTGAAACATGAAGATGAAAACCCGAGGCTGGTGGTGTCGTTGGAAACAATATCCAGGCAGTTTATGGTTTAAAGGTAGTTTAATATTTACAAGTGCTTCCTGCCTGTGGCAAATACGTTAGCACAAGTGTAAGGAGGCTATGAACCACATTGATTTATGTGTCTGTGTTGAGGCAACTTCAAACTTTTTTTTTTTTAAGTCTCAAAAATCAAAGGTGGAAGACATTTCAGCTAGGAGTGGCATACCGAAAGAGCTTCTTTGAAAGCAGTCACAAACCACCCGAAAGTCGTCATCCTATCCTCGCAATATCAGGCACATTATTCTAAAGCAATTTTTTTTTTTAGCCCGAACTATAAACCAACCTGCGCAAACATCCATGCAAGTGCGCGCGCGCACGCGCACGAGCGACGACTCAGCTGATGCATCTTCTTTGAAGGAAGAAACTAGAACCAACACCAAATCCATTCTCCCCCGTTCCTTGTAAAGGGTTTAAGTCAAATCCACTGAAAGCTTCCCTACTTGGAGCTTTAAGGCCTTCCTATGTATTCGCTTTAAGGAAATGTTCCTTTTATGAGGCTTTAAGAGGGCTACAGAGAGAGACCAAAATGAACTCAAAGGTCCGTATCTGTTCGCGCTGCATGCATCGCGCATCACCTGAGCCCGGCCACCCGAGGGGGGATTAGCAAACAAGGCTGCGTGTCTCCAAGTTCTGATACTGCCGGCCCGAAGAAGTCTCTGTAGGCCCTTGCTAAGATAGAGATAAGATCTGTGGGAAAATCTCTTCTATTAGGAGAACAAAAAGCATTACAAATGGAATGGCTACTCATTGAGTGCTTATCACATGCTAGGAATTGTGGTGCTTCCGCGAGCTGTGGGGTGGGACACAGGACTCTGCCCAGATGTCCGTCATGTCATGTCCCCTTACACTCGGTACATCCAATGTAGTCACGCTTCATACACGCTCACGTTATGCTCCATGTATTACCACAAGCATTAAAACTCTCGTACGTCCTTACCAATGTATAGGGTTGCATGCACAAACATATGCATTCTCTTACTTTAGAGCCAGTCTAAGAGACTGTTACAAGGGGTGATTGTTTCTCTATGTGATTTTTTTTCGCTCTTGTTTGAGTACAGAGCTAACTAAGGAAGATCCCACGCTCTTGGAAGGCACTACGGCCAGTCTCCAGGTTAGGAACACCATAGGTTCTGTAGGTTTGTTCTTAAGTTGAATTGGTATGTCAGTTGGAACAGAGATATTTATCTATTAAATGCAACTTAGATGTTTCTCTCAACATAGTATTTATGCCTGACCTGTAGTGGCGCAGTGGATAAAGCATCGACCTGGAATACTGAGGTCACCAGTTCAAAACCCTGGGCTTGCCTGGTCAAGGCACATATGGGAGTTGATGCTTCCAGCTCCTCCCCCATCTCTCTCTCTCTCTCTCTCTCTCTCTCTGCTCTCTCTAAAATGAATAAAGTCTCTCTCTCTCTCTCTCTCTCTATATATATATATATATATATATTAGTATTTATTTTTATCTTTCTGTGCCTATAAATACTTGAACATTTTCAAATGCAAAGAAATGATCTCGTTCATAACCCAGGGACTGCCTGCAGTTCATATAGTCCCTGCAATGACCTTTTAGGAAGGGTATTTATATTCTCCTCTGTTATTTTACAAATGGCAAAAGAGGATTTCAGAAAGTTTAAGAAATTGGCCAACCACCAGCTTTCAAGTGGAAGAGGTGGAATTCAAATTCAGGTCCTTCTGAATCCAAAACCTGAGCTTCCCTTATTCAAGAAGAAAAAATGGCACTGCCAAGCTCGCCTTATTTTAAAGGAACTGTGAAAATGCTGTAGAAACATGTGACACATTCTATTAGAGGAAAAGGGAGGGGGGACATGAACTCTGCCCTGCTGGAGAGGGGAAGGAAGACATGCCCTGTGTAGAGGTCCACTCTGACCGGCTGCTCCTCTTCTGCCTCCATGGAGATGGTGGAGAGAAGCTGAACTTAGAACCAAAACCAGTCAAACCCCACTAACCACAACAACAAAAATAAGAATTTGTTAGGTAGTTGTATGCCAGTTATCAGAATTTGAGGTACCAGTGTTCTCAAAGGAAAATGCACATCCTTACTCCACACCGAAACCAGAGAAGCTGGGGTCCTCTGGTGAAAAGACACGGGGTTTGGTTCTGCAGGCACCGCAGACGCTGCTCTAACATCCACAGCCTGGGGCTTTCTCCACGGAGCTACCTCTCTCCATAGCAGAGGGCAGCCGCTTTGCTTGAGAGTCACCGTTTAAACCAGCAGAGGGGCCCCGTTTGTAAGGCAAGCACTGTAAGTTTTATTCAGAACATTTTATACTCCATCCTTAACATAAAAAAAAGAGGATTCTTATTTTATAACAATGTCCCAAATGTTATATAAGTTATGAGCCTTTTACTGACTATGTGGGATTTTCAGAAAACATAATTTCTAGAATTTTAATTTGAGTAATTCTAAACATCTGTCCTTCCCCTTAAAGACCACTGCTCTACATCAAGGTCCTCCCGGATAAAATATAATGAAATGGGGATGTATAGTATCATGCCTTTAGTTTGAAGACTGCAGCGTATACACAGAGAAGTCATCTACTGTATATGAAGCATTAGTACTAGAGAACGCAAGTTCTCTGTATAAATACAAGATGTAATGTCTGCTCTCATTTCTTTAGACATCTCCAATCCGTTAGCCATTCTAACCAAGCATGGGTGACTGCCTCACTCCCGAATGCCCCAGCGAATAGTACCAATGTCATAGCCAAAGGCTGCTCCTCATACCTCATTCTAACTAAACACTGTGTGGCTTATGGCACAACTGACCTTGCTTTTTTCAGAAGGAGGAGAGACTCAGGCCCCTCTCCTCCATGCACCCTTCCTCTATCAACTTGGCTTATTCTCCCTCCTGGGACTGCCCCCTAAACGCAGCGTTTCTAGGATTCTTGGACCTGGTCATTCTGTGTCCCTTATACCAGACATCTTATGCCCTGAGGTAGCTCCACTTACAGTCTGCAGGCGATACTTTCTTTAGCTCTAGTCTCAGGTTCATACGCTGCCTTATTTTCATGAGCACACTTCCAAGTGCCTATTTTATATCTGCACGTGGAAGTTCTAGGAAGTCTACACTCAGCATTTCCCCAAACCAGACTTCTTGTTCCCTTGCTGGAAGTTCTCTTCCTAGCCTCTGTCTCATTCGTGGACTGTCTTCTGACCAACTCACCCTCAAACCCTTGCCCTGCCTATGAACCTGACTCCACCCACTCCAATCAGCCGTCTGCCACTGTCTGGTTGCCTCTGAAACTCCATATTTCTCTGTCACTCTCACTGCCTGAGATGGGACCATCATTGGCTTCCAGCCGTCTTCTTCTTTCTGGGCCAAATTCTACATTTACAACCATTTTTCTACATTGCAGCCCCGCTCCATGTGGGGCAATGTCCAGCTGTATTGCCGTGCAGGTCTAAGTTCTCCAAAACCTAGCTGCGGGGAGCTTTCCAGGTTCTTCTGTTCACTCGCAATTTCTCTCCCACCCCCACCATCCTTTCCTCTCATGAGCCTGTTCTTCACTCCCCACCCCACCGGCACATTCACAGCTCTGAATCACAGCTCTGAATCACGACGCTGTTGTACCCTCTGCTCAAGACATCACCGTTCTCTTTCCAACCCAGAATGATTTTCTTCCAGGCCCAGAGAGCCCAGCCCAGATATTAATTTCTTGGCAAAGGATGTAATCACGTAGCAACCTGTATTAATACCTACAACAATATGTATCATTGCCCATATTAGATAGTAGGTATTGCATTAAGCCCATTCCAATATTTTACTCTTTTACTCTTCGCCACAAACCCAAGGCTAGGTAACGCTTCCGTTTGCCAAAGAAAAGACACAGGCTCAGAGAGAGGAATTCAGTTTTTATGACCCAAAGGCCAGGAAGCGACACAACCGAGTTTTAAACCAAGACAGTCCCATTATGAAGAAATGCGTTTAATTCTTACGCCGCTCTATCTGCTGTCTACCAGGTAGGTCTTTCTCTTCCTGCTATGATGTGAGTTAACGGAGGGCTGGGATGATGCAAAGTCTATCTTTGTATTCCCAGCTTCCAGCACGTAGCAGATACGCGGTAACTGTTGGATGACTTGTATCCTGAAGGGTGACGCTGCTGCGCGGGGCTGTGGCTAGGACGACCCGCACTGCAGGGGTCAACGGGGCTTCTTGTGGGGCTCGATCTCATCCCCGCAGTTCCTCCTCTGCTCCCACTCAGCTCACCCTCGCTTGTCATCGGCTCTGATCCCTGTCGCTGCTCCTTTCATCATCAACTCCGTGGGTCTGGGATGGCTGCATCACCCTATTTCCTGGATTACATCTCTTAATATTGAACTCCCTTTCCTTGAAGAACAGCGTGAAAGTGCACATGAAATCACCTTTACAAATCCCTTTTTGCTATACGAGGCACCGCTCCCACTTCTGACAGCTTTCCAGAAAGAGAGGATGGACCATCTAAGTTAAAAATGCTATAATCCCCGTCGCCCTTACTGCCGGCTCATTGTGAGAATGGGGATGTATGTTTCCGCCCAAGAACCTGAGAGCCAGGGGTTATGAAGGAGGCACCAGAAGTCATGTTGAATCACTTACATGTGAAAAATCTATCAACTTTAAAAGCAGTCTGAATTGATTAAATATGGCAAAAAATAAATTTTTTTTTTTTTCATTTTTCTGAAGCTGGAAACAGGGAGAGACAGTCAGACAGACTCCCGCATGCGCCCGACCGGGATCCACCCGGCACGCCCACCAGGGGGCCACGCTCTGCCCACCAGGGGGCGATGCTCTGCCCATCCTGGGCGTCGCCATGTTGCGACCAGAGCCACTCTAGCACCTGGGGCAGTGGCCAAGGAGCCATCCCCAGCGCCCGGGCCATCTTTGCTCCAATGGAGCCTTGGCTGCGGGAGGGGAAGAGAGAGACAGAGAGGAAAGCGCGGCGGAGGGGTGGAGAAGCAAATGGGCGCTTCTCCTGTGTGCCCTGGCTGGGAATCAAACCCGGGTCCTCCGCACGCTAGTCCGACGCTCTACCGCTGAGCCAACCGGCCAGGGCCAAAAATTATTTTGAAAACAGCAGTGATATAAAAATAATCGGCACTAGGTCTGAAGCACCTACCATGTACGTGCCGGGCACTCTGCCCAGTTTGATGTGTGCATCATCTCATTTTATAATCACCAGAATAAGGGAGAGGGGCAGCTCTCACCCCCATTTCACAGAGGTGGAGGCATAAGGTTTTAAGAGCTTAGTGGCGAGTTGGTATGCAGCTGGTCAAGGTCAGATCTAGGCTCACCCCTTTTCAATCTGAATCTAAGGTTCCTGTACGCAGTCAATATGCTATCCTGTCTCCGGAATGAGGGGATTGGCATCTGGTGAGATTAAGTGTGACGTCCCTTGTTATATGGCTAGTTGGTGGCAGAGCTAAGAAGAAAACTTAGGTCTCTAGGATTTTTCTCCTAACCCTTCCAACCTCTCCCATTGATATGTTACACTTCCATAGTGCACGGAGTATATATTCTTCATAAGCTGGAGGGACCTGTATCCATGGCCTTTGAGAGAGGCATGGTTTTCCTAGGAGAGACTGACACATTTTTGATATTTTTAAAGTATTCAGCCCACTTCATGGATCCTAGAGAAAATGACCCCGAGTCATGGTTTGGAGTCCATTTTTTCGGATACATATTTCAGAAAAGCAATATTTCAGGTATATAAGATCAAACTGTCATTCCTGTGTGACAATGTGCAGCCATCCCTCTTTCTCAGACTAGTATTTCAGCAGGAGTACTGTCTTGCACCCTATTATACAGTAGACATATTTCTTTAGGAGGTATGAAATTATCTTCTTGTCATTCCCCATACCCTTAGTTCATTGGTTTGTTATCTCACCAGGTAGAAAAGCTTCTATGCAGCAAAGGAACTGTCAACAGAATGAAAAGGCAACCCATGAAATAGGAGACAGTATTTTCAAATCCTATGTCTAATAAGGGGTAATGTCCAAAATATAGAAAGGAATCTTAGGACTTAATACCCTAAAACAAACAAACAAAAATAAACATACCGTTAGCCCCATTAAAATATAGGCAAGGTACTTGGAAGCCATCTCTGATGTCTCTTGCACATACCTCTCAGCCACTACCACTGGAAATACTGCTACTGCCTGTACCTTCAAACTACATTAAGAATCAGATCATTAATCACCACTTCTGTGGGTCCTAGACACTATCCTCTCTTTAGTTCCTAGGCTAGTCTGCTAACTGGCCTTCCCATTCTTGCCTATTGTAATGTAATCTAAACGCAAGGGCCAGAGTGCTGTTTTCCAATGGGGGGCCAGAGCACGTCACTTGAAATACCTGCACAGATCTACATTTCCCTCAGAAGGCAGACCGTAGTCTAAATGACCTTTGATGCCCTACGTGATCAGGCTCCCTCTTTACCTCTCTGCCCTCATGTCCTACTGCTCTTCCCAATTTGCCTCTCTCTATAATCACAGTGACTTCCTTGAAAACACCAAGAAGAATCCTACATTACAGTCTGTGCACCAACTCTTATATCTGCCTGGGATGCAATACCCCAGATATTTGCACAGTAAATTTTATTTCACAACTAATTTAAATTTTTATTTTTTATTTTTTTAAAATTTTTATTTTATTTATTCATTTTAGAGAGGAGAGAGAGAGAGAGAGACAGGGGGGAGGAGCTGGAAGCATCAACTCCCATATGTGCCTTGACCAGGCAAGCCCAGGGTTTTGAACTGGCAACCTCAGCATTTCCAGGTTGATGCTTTATCCACTGCGCCACCACAGGTCAGGCCTTCACAACTAATTTAAACGTTAGTTTTCTAAAGCTTTTGCTGACATCCCCACTCCATCTAAAGGGGCAAAGCTATAACTACAGACTCCTAACTACCTTTATTCTCTAGTTTTCTTTTGCCCATGACTTCTACCACTTTCTAGCATAGCTATTTTTTTCTTTTTTCCCCATCATCCTTCCTCACATCCTCTCTCCCTCCCTTTTATCCTCTCTTTCTTTCCTTTCTTCTTTCTCTGTGTCTTTCTCTCTCTCCCATTTTTCTATGTTCCTTTTTTACAGTTTTCCTCTCTCCGACTAGAATCTAAGTTCAAAGCAGGTACAGATCTTTAAATTCTAGTTTCTTCACAGAGATATCCTAATCATTATATTGTAAATAGTAGGTGCTTAAGAACTATTTTAAATGCTGTAGAAGTCTCTAGCTAAATGTCGTTGCCACTGACTCAATCCACTTTTAAATTACCCTACAGACCAGTTTACCGGTCATATGAGAAAGGCCATGTCATTTATTGAGTTTCCTAGGCCATGCAGGTTTGCTTCCTTTGATTGAGGCAAGCACGGTCATGGACAGAGAGAAAGAGAAAGGTCCTGAGTGGCTGCATAATCCACACTCAAACTGGGAGACAGATGTCAGGAGCTCTAATGCAAAACTACTACGTGGAAGCTGGAAACATGTTTCCAGTCTGTTCTGAGTGTTCCTTTACCTGCACCCAACATTTAAGGGAGGGCTATTCAGAGTTTGCTCCCTCCCTCCCTCTCCTCTTCTCTTTCTGCCCTGCTCCTCTTACGAGCTCATCCACTTCCATGGGTCTATACAGACTACTGTTATGTTGCTGATTCTCAAGCTGATGTCTCCTCCAGATCCCATTCAGTTCAGTTCTCTCCTCTAGCTCCATTCTTAATGATTACACAACTATCCAAAGTACCTTTCTACTTGGATGTCTTATGCCACTTAACAATGAACAAAATGGAACTCTTGGTTAAACCCTCTTCTTTCTAAGTATTGCTCATCTTAGCAACAAGGACTTCACTCAGTTGTAGAAGTCAGAAATCCTTGATTGCTCTTTTTTTCCCATCAGCTCCTACATACAACCAGTATGAAGTTCCATATAGTCTATCTGCAAAAAAAAAAAAAAAAAAAAAAAGTCTAAATTCATTTATTTCTCTACCTTGGTAAAAGCTACACCATTTTCCCTAAGTTCCAACGGAAATAGATAAGTAAATTGCCATAGAATTCTAGGGAGCTCACGGGCAGTTAGACATCAGAATGGTGTCAGAGAGGACTTGGTATCTGAGATAATTCTCTGACGATGGGAGGGACTCTGATGGATGGGCGGGCTGAGGAGTAAGAATAAAAGCAAAGGAACTAGGACAAAGAAAGACACAGAGGAGGAGAGAATAGAGGAGATGCTCTGGAAAAAGTAAGTCGCCCAGTTGGGTTGGAGCTGAAAATATATTTAGAGGAGAAGTGGGAGCAAGGGCTAAAAACATAAAATTGGACTCTATTGTGGAGGGTCTGAAATACCACAGAGGGACAGATTAAGTTGATTTGTATACTTCCTGCCTTCCCAATGTGCCGGGTTGTTCATAGCCATAAAAGCGCATCGGCGGAAGTGGAAGACAGCCTGTGTTCTCTTAATTGTTCTGTATTTCACTGGGGTCTTTTCCATTCTGAATGTACAAGAGGATGCCCAGAACGTGGAACTTTTTCTACTCTTTCCCACCCCCCCTGTAACATCAATTATTAAGCAACACTCCATATTAGCAGAACCATATGCTTATTATAATAGTAATTGCTTCCACATGATTATTTTCAGAGTATTTCTTTATGGACTGAGATATTTATCTTGTATGCAGAACTACTTATTATTATTTTTTTTAAAAAATACCAATAGCTGGGATACCACTGCGTTTATGATTACTATCCTCATTGAATCAAAGGCACCGTAGATGGAGGGAGTTGTACAAATATTTAATACATCATTTACTCGATTTTATCTCCTCAAGGTGCCTTGCAGATTGTCTTAGCAGATGTGAATTTCCTTTCATCACGTGGAATGCAATTCTATCCTTGGTTTGTTATAAATTAACAATCTGAGATAAAGGCCCGCATTCTGAACAACAGCTGAAATATTTAATATGGAAAAAAATTCCCTGCCCTACTCAGAGCTAACTTTTATTCTTTGGTTAATGCAACCATTTTAAATGCTTTTCTGGCTTCTGAGCTTGATAAAGTAAATGAATTTCTGAGATCTCCAGGTCAACACTATTATATTAATGTTATGTATCATATTATCTACTATATATTAATATTATACACCATATTATATTTGACATATATCTTACTTTGGACATCATAAGGAATTAACAATAAAAATGGCCTTTTCCAGCAATTATTAGTACTAAAGTAAAAGCTGACAGCATTCAAAGTCTGTCTTACTTTGAGAGTCCAGATAGTCTTAAGACTCTTTAGAAAGCAATGAAGAGGATACCCATTCATATTAAATCCTTTGGAACTTAGTAAATATAGTTGCTCTTATTACGTAAGGAAGACTGAAAGCTTCAAATCCATGTTAGAATGTCAGAAAAAAAATAACAAAATATATTCTAAAACTTAAAATGAGAGAATTACAAAATATGAATGTAGTAAGATTGAAAAAATATAGAGTATATAATAAAGACAAATAGAAAGCTTGACAGAGAACTATACATACTTCTTTGAAGCTTGGTCTTTAAAAAACCATGAGGGGTACAAAGATAAAGGATTAAGGATGAGGAGAGAGACATGAGTATAGTTACAAGGGAACTTCAACAAACTGCACGAGACAATGACTCCGAAAGAGCAAGAAAGATCTAGAAACAGGAGTAATCTTCAAGAAATTGTTAATCATCCTGAACTAGTTCTAGCCAGTGTTCTCCTATAGCACACTGTTTCTTTGTAAATAATATCATGACCTGGGCTTTTCTGTATGTAGCAACATTCAATGTTGCTTTATTAACCTATCACGTGATTGAGCCCAGCTTTTTAACATTGTGTTGTCCGTGCAAGCAGAATAGATTACTTTGTAAGGAACAGTGCTTGTACTTCATGGGCTTCCAATTAGATGCATTTCAAACTTTAATATGTTAATTACAAATACACAACATTCATATGCTAGTGAGTGGTTCTTTTCTCCCACTGAAAAGTCAAGAGGCAGAACTCTCTGGAGTCCACAGTTTTCATGGGTTCTCTGATCTAAATTACTGCTTCCCTCCCTGATCTCACAGCTTCTAATTTTGTTATCTTCCTGTCCAAGCATGTGTGTGCACACGCCCACGTGCAAGTTTTAATCAGACACTTCCTAAGACATAACAGTTCCTGTTCAAATGAACCTTTAGGAATTCTCCAAATCCTTTCGGTCAGACCATCATGCCTTAGCAGGAAACTCAAAGCTCCTGGCCATCTGGTTCCTACACGTCTATTGTTATATATCGACTGCTGACCAATGAAATCACTCTGTCCCCCACTAGTCTCACTACAGTTGGATTGTATTTTTATGGAAGAGGATGTTCCTGAAAAGAACCCTCATAACCTCCCTCCTCCTTCTCCAGCCGCCATGCACATTGGTTTTCCTTCATTTGGGATATCCGTCACCTCCATCCCACTCATATAAACTCTAACCCTCATTTACAATCTAATTAAAACTCTAGCTCTTCAAAGCTGCCCTTACTATTTCCAGTCTGCTGACATATAGAATGTTATTTCCTTATTTCTCTTTTGAGAATAGACAGGAAATTCTCTGTTAATGTATCGGGGTGTTTGCTTTCTTCAATAAACAATCAAGTAAATATTTCCATCTATCCTTATAAGAAGTGCAAGCTGACACAGGGAATTGAGAGAAGAAAATAGGAACTGTATCAAAAACTAGGATGGTATGAGCAGGACAGAGAGCCGTGAACAGTCAGACAAATTAATAGGTTGCCACAAACTAATGGATTATCTAAATTTTCCAAAAAGAGACCGGTTGCTTAGACTTTAGCTCTATCCCTCTCAATGACTTCCCTCCCCTGCACATATAACACAAACACATGTCCAAAGAGACACACGTCGCTGTGTATAACGCTGAACATCCAACAGCCACTCCTGAAATCTTTTCGAAAATAAGGATTCTCCAAAATAAAAGTATCTCCTCATCTGAGATCACTTAGCTACATTTGTCGAAGCGAGAAAAAAACAGAACATGGATTTATCAGCATCAGATGTGAGTGTATAAAAACATGCATATTTAACCAATGAGCATGAGCTTCTGAATGCCAGTTTTCTGCTTTTAATTCATTTCAAAGTTCCTTTTTGACCAGTGAATGACGACAGTATTTTTCTTGCCCAAAACGCACGCTAGAGAAATACTCCCCACACGTCCTCACGGGCCTAGCTCTGGCCGTGTCAGTGCCTGTCCCCTTGTTTGTGTTTGACGCCAGCAGAAATACTGTTGCACTGTCCATCTTTCCCAGTCCTGTCGGGCCAGGCCAGTGTAAACCTCCACGAATAGAGGGGTTCCAAAGCACGCTAACTCAAACATCTCAGTCCCTTCCATTATAAACAGGCTTGTATTTCAATGATCTTTTCTCTTTCACAAGTGTCCTTGGCATGCTAAGAGAACGGGGAGTATACTGTACAGTCAGTAAGAGTCATCCCTGAACAATTCTTGGGTACCCTGCTTATCCATTTGTAGACGCGGTTGGGGGGGGAGGGTTCTTCATTTGTGGAGCGCTGTTCTCCACGCGGCACCGCCTTCCACTGGGCCTCGCCTTCCCCTGGCGTGCCAGGGGGGTCTTCGGACAGCCCTGCATTGTGCTTTACTGTCTTCCACTTCCCTGGAACCGACTCCACAAACCGCTTGCCTGGTCAAAACTGAATGTAATTAGTACAAAGTCATTTTCCTTCTCCTGAAATGGCTTCCGCCTGAAAAGCCCTGGGGTTTCCCTCAACCAGTTCAAGTGACTCAGGTTTTTAAAGCAGGTTTTCCCTCCACCTACTTTCTAAAAGATCCCCTGGATCCCCTGATATTAAAGTAGCTTCAAGCGTATGTGTTAAAATCAAAGACTCTCACTTGAATGCTTCGAACTTCAAGACTTGCGCTTAGGCCCATCAGCCAGTTACCACGCCCTCGGACGCACACACAATGACTGTATTCATTTCCCAACTAAACTGATTTCCATACGATTGCACTTTATTTTGGTTTACCCTTAATGTTCAGCTTACCCTTGAAACTATTTTAGAAATTTGTTGTGGAAAACATAAACCTATTTTACAGATGAGTCAAATTTACAAAACAAACAAACAAAAAAAATGTAACAATTATTCTAAACACAGGTTAAGTTAAGATTGCTGACTTCCAGCTTCCTTTTTACAGTTTTTAGCATCTCTGATTTCCCCAGCGTTTGTATGCAGGTTGAGGTTGGTGACCCAGGCGCCTCCAAAGGCGACGGGCAACTCTCAGTGAGAGCGGTGACCTGCAGGGAGCTCAGGCTGACCAGATGGCGTGGCCTGCTGAGCACGGCCATGGTTGCGGCGTCTAACCTGGTGGGTTTCTGGGAGAACCCTGACCCAATGTTACTGGGTCTTGTATCTGTCAAAAGAAGCCAAAAATACAAATTTCTAATATGAAATCTCTTACAGTTAAAATGTTGGTTAGTAATGTACAACTTTTAGACACTGTGAAGTGATGAACAAAATCTCACAAGTCATGGACTACAGTTCGTGACCTCTGTTGTGAGTGATGATTCAATGGACCCTTACCTTCCCCCTCTGCTTTCCTTAGTAGCCCTAAAACTGATTTTAGGGAGCCTGGGAAGGGCACGTTTCTAGGCAGTGTCTTCAGCTAGCACTAAGTAATAGTCAGCGTTCAATAACAGGTAACATTTCTGCCCCTACGTACAAACACAGATACATACCACCCACCTCTCTGTAATTTCTATCCTATTTAAAAACCTATCGCTCAGAATTTTCTCCTTCCACTCACCAATGTCCCAAGTCCAGAATGGGTCACTGAAATGTCTTATTATACCTCATACGTACTTCTCAGACCCTTTGTCAGTTTCCTATTATTTTTTGCACAAATGCACCTTGATTCGGTTGTCGAAGAAATTTATACCCTCAACTTCCTTAGCTTTAACTCATTTTATTTATGGCCTGATTCCATCTCTCCCCAAAGTTAAAATTTAATTTGATCCTTGACAAAACAACAACTAAACTAAAAAGTGACTGAACAATAAGCCAAGGATGGGGAGGGGGGAAAGTTCAGAGTTTTCCGGGGGAAGAGGCTTCCTTCCAGTCATGGACTGACAGAAACACTTTGCCTCTCACCTGTTTGCTGCCTTTGCTCCTTGACTGAAGTGAGAGGACAGATACCGGGAACTCAGCAGCTTAAAACCGAACGATTATCCAGCAAGCCCAATGTCTCCCCAAAGGCCTGGAGATTACACGTGTAATAATCAGGCTGGCCCTGCCAAGAGCAAGGCTTAGCGCTGCCTCTTCTTTATTGTGTGTGTTGAATGGAGCCATTGCTTGATAGCCCCTGGGGGCATTAACACACAGGAAAGAGAGAAACATATAAACAACTAAGAACCATGCGACGCGAGTTTATAATCCGGAACATGCAGCACTGGGAAGTGGCGCGGACTCTTAGCGCCCCTTCAAGTTCACTACTTCCAGTCCTGTGGGCGTGGCTTCGTCAGCCGAAAACCCACGTCACTTGGAGTCTCTTCGGGGTTCATCGGCAGAACATCAAGCCTTTTAATTCTTTGCTTGTGCGTCATGCCATGTGACCGTGAGTTGGTCCTCAATTTTGTCTCCGGTTCTATATTATTACCAGCTGTGTGTTAACATTGTGATAATTATAAATTTAAGATGCCTATTAATTTTATAGAAAGTGATAAACAACATTTTTTTGGTAAAACAAGGTACCTCTAGACTCTCCAGAGCCTCTCATATCTGTACTTTCAGGGAATCAAGCCAGAGTTATCAAAATCAAATCATCCTTTTCTTTAGGAGCAGACAAGACTGAGAACCTATAACATTTTGTTCTGACCTTTTTTTAAAATTATATAACTGATACTCTTCTTTATAAATGCACTCTTTCAAATTTTCAAGTATAAAAAAAAATAAAGCTTATAAACAGAATTTGTAACAATTGTCATTAAAATGGATGTCAAGTTCCTTTCGCTTTCCTTCATGTTTCCGTTCTGCAACGAAGGAATCTGGACAATATTTCCTTCAGGTTCTATGTAAGTTATTTTCCACCAAGTCTGGCTGGAAAAGGATTCCTCCCATACGGACATCAAAGTGCAGTCAAATACTGTAGCCACCGCTGAATATTCTCACTCCCAACTTGAAGGGTAAAATTATGAGCCGGAGGCTATAAGGATCAGAAGCTTACAGGAAGTTTCTACATATGTCCTGTAACGTATACATGCAGATTGGGGAGAAGAGAGAGAACAAAGGTGACCAGGCACCTAGAAAGCTGAAGGGCAGGTGAGAGGGAGACCACGGGGCAGAAAGAGAAACCCCCGGCAGGCGGCCCTGTGCCCACTCACAGGGCACTCGATGGTGACACTTATTAAGAAGTCACATTTTTGGAGAGAGGAAGAAACTCACTGCAACATGACGAATACAATGTGGTTGGCGGTACCACCTCCAGACATTGTCCCTGGCACTAAGGAAAGGAAAAACCTTCCTCCCCTCAGAGTTCATGCTTCCTGTCGCGATGAACATGCAGCCAGAACCCAGGTGTGCTCGAGCCTCCTCCGAGGAGACGGGCACACTGCACACCTGCCGGGAGCACTCACACCAGCGGAATCTGCGCTCCACAAACGCACTCTGCGCAAATCCCTCGTGTGCCAAGAGCCAGCCTGTTTCATAAATGCGTTTTGTGAAATGCAGTGGAATTAACCCAACATTTTCAGTTTCAACCTCAGTTTCAACTCTCATACAGTACAGTATGAGAAGTATAAATTTCCCAGTTGACAACAGATAAAAATGAACACTGTCCTTATTTACTTTGGGTGGAAACGGAGAGGATAAGGGATGGATAATTTTTTTTAGGGCTTCAACCACGACCTGATTTTGTTTTCTGTAATGTCTGGCTCCTTATCCCATTGCCAAGCTTATTTTCCTTGTCTTTTTTTCTTTCTGTATTTCCAATAAAATAACTGAAACTAGAATTATGCTGGAAGAAAGAAAGAAAGAAAGAAAGAAAGAAAGAAAGAAAGAAAGGGAGAGAGAGAGAGAGAGAAAGAAAGAAAGAAAGAAAGAAAGAAAGAAAGAAAGAAAGAAAGAAAGAAAGAAGGAAGAGAGGAAGGAAGGAAGGGAGGGAGGGAGGGAGGAAGAAAAAGAAAAAAGGAAGGAAGGAAGGAAGGAAGGAAGGAAGGAAGGAAGGAAGGAAGGAAGAAAGGGAGAGAGGAAGGAAGGGAGGGAGGGAGGAAGAAGAAGAAGGAGGAGGAGGAGGAGGAGGAGGAGGGAGGGAGGGAGGAAGAAGGAGGAGGAGGAGGAGGAGAAGGAAGGAAGGAAGGAAGGAAGGAAGGGAGGGAGGGAGGGAGGGAGGAAGGAAGGAAGAGTCAGTCAAGGATATTTTTAAGTCCCCACAGAGAAGAAGCTGCCTAAGGGAGTCAAGAGCACACAGACCAGATTTTTTTTACTGTTTGTGCTTCTCCACATTTTTAACGAGGCAATTAGTTATTCTTGTGTATTACTGACTGCCCCATTTTCCCCATAACTTGGGTGATACAAAGGGCCTTGGAGAGGATGTAGTTTAAGTGGGACATTTATTACCCAAAAAGGAATGTTTCTGATTTAAAGTCACTGGGAAAGCCCTTGTCTATAGATATAGTCAAATTTCTGGTGGCAGAAACTTGGCTGAGCTGTTCTCAAAATCTCAATGTAATTCCTAACCCAGCCATTGTTAATCTAAAGATAGAGTTAAAGAACTTGATAAAATAACCTGAAGCTGAGTGTTATCTGTTTAAAGAAATCCGAGCCAGCACAATGTTAAATTGGTGGTCATACAGTGAGCGTAACATGCAGAGCTGTGAGCGGGGATAGTTCTGAAATATCTATGCTGAAAAAAAAAAAATACATTCACCTGAGTGTTCAATGTAATAAGACTTTCAAGTTACTAGTAGGTCATTTTTGTCACAGCGGCATTCAGGAAGAACTGTTGGCAGTCAGGAATTTTATTACATGCATTTGAAGGCTGGGTGCATATTTTATTATATATTTTATATTACAGAAATAGAAGTTGGTTTCTGAGATCCGTCTATACTTTCTACCGATGCCCCATAAAATCACAACAGGAATGTTTTAAGGGTGATTTTAAATAACCACGGTGAAACTTGATGTACCCCAAGATCCCACCAGAAAAATGACATGAAAATATGTGTGATCCAAAGAAAAGATTTGTTTTATGAGTGCATATCCTTAAAATCTAAAAGGGGGAGTGGAGAGCTGCTTTTTTCAAAGTATAGATTCTTGTTACTTCCTGTTCAAGAGAGGCATACCTAAAAGGTTATTGATCTGGCTCTGAAGGACGGAGTGTTTATTATGGAGGAAGCCATTGTGGACGCAAGTGTGAGGAAATTAACGATGGCTTTGTAAGTATCCATGCTGTGGTGTGGAATCGGTGGGGCAACTGTCAATCTGTATGATAATACATTCCCAAACTTCATAAAACTAGTGATGTGAAAACGCACTGATTTCCCTGTGAGCTAAACAGAACTTGTCAGAGAGAAAGAGCAGGGAGTTTACTGAAGTTAACACCTCCGTCTGCAGGGGAGCTCACACGGCCTTTTTATTTGCTTAAAGAGTTTATGATGTGACGTGTACAAATTCTTATTTTTTATTTCTGGCCCCAAAGGAGAACAGAACCTGTATTATGGACATCTTTTAAAATATGTGAAATACTGAAACATTTTAAAAAGGGAGGAAAATTAAACCACATTCCATCTGTACAATTTAAAATAACCATTGATCACTTCAGTTTGAACTCTGGCTACACCACCCTTTGTACTCGGCCAGACGCGGGCAGAGAGAGAGGCTGCTCAGTACTTCCAAGGACATTTTTCTTCATGTAATTTTAACTAGCATTATAGACAAAAAAACCCCAAAAACCAAAAAACAAAAGAAAGACACAGTGTCTAAGAATTTATTTCCTATTAGAACAGGGGGATTTGAAGAGACTTTCCTATGGTGAAAACTGTTCAAATATGATGTTTCAGTTGATATCAGAAAACAGTGCACTATTGGTCTGCCAACTACATCATTCATGAGAAAGTTCTCCCCTCCAGAACTGTACCGAGTAAATTCATCACTTTTTGCTCCCTCTGTTCATGGAACCCTTCCTTTATTAGTTGAGTTTTTAAGGATGTAATAATAGCTTAAAAAGAGAGGGTTCTGACTCTATAAATATACAGGAATAATTCTGTGTAGATGGTTTCCATGAAAATGGTGAGAATACTAACCACGTGAAATTTGCCAAAATACTTTGTTTAAAATGTCCCTAAGTTCTTGGATTACCAATGATTTTATTTATTAGGCAATCAAACTGCCTCAGTTAAATTGTATCTGACATGCACTGAAGTTAGAAGAGTACATCAGTAAATGAATTCAGTCAATGCCTTTCTGGAAACTTCCAAAAGTAATTTCCTATCAACTAAGCACCTTGGAGTGCTGAATGTGCCAAGTGTCAGAATTTTGTTAAAATTCAAAAAGAGTCAAGTGCAGATTTTTTTTCTTGAGAGTATACCTTGATTAGCGACATGAACGAAAGCATAATTAAGACATGAACGAAAGCATAATTAAGACTTGTCCCCACCATAGAATAAATTATTGCAGAATTAAACATAAATTTAAATGCAACAAAGTGACATCTTTTCGAATATACACAACTTACTCAAGAAATGATGTATTTTCGACGGTTCTGAGATTAAGCAATATTTAGCTATGCTTTTGCTTTCAAAACAACTGTCCGCTTGCAATTTTTTTTTTAAATGCAAGAAAATACTAAAAGCAGCTCTACTCAAAGTTTATACTATTTTATATAAACACCCTTAACTGATCTACCTGGAAACACTTTAATGGTAATTCTTTTAGCGAACACACAATACATTCATAACAACCCACACAGCATTTGATGTTTTCTTCATAAATCAACTGTACCTATTGCAATTTCTCTTTTTTTAAAAAATTGACAAAACACAGTTGTGAGTTGCTGAGAAATCCACAAATAAGCACCTTATCTCTTTAATGACTTTCTCAGGCTTCCCTATATTTACTGCTTAATGATCGGAAGCATTTAATTTTCAAAGTTTCATTTAAACCCATCTACAAAGCTGATGGATAAGCAACAGTGATTTGCGATAGAGGATGCAGGAAGCCATTAACCTACATGGGCACCAAGGAGAAAAGTAGACACTTTCTGTTTCTGAAGGCAAGCCCCTTCCAATCTGTTATTATTAAACTCCAGAGCGTCTGTTCCAAGTTTGATCTTCAACACGGATACGAGGCATTGCCGTGTGGAAATGAAAGTCTAAGATAAGGTAGGACTCTTAAGAGATCTTCATGGGGGGAAAAAATAAATAAATAACCCAGGTGGCCATTTACTGAGAAGGGGAAATCAATACAAAGACCTAGAAACTTGTGGAGAGAGGACATTTTCTAGGTATAGGTCATCATTTATCAAGTTGCCTCTTTTGCAATGTAATTTACTTGCTAATAAGACCAAGAGACTCTACCTGACAACTGTGTTATCATCTAAATGCTCTTTGAAAATTCTCTCCTCATTTCTCGTGTGCCTGAGGTTGGCTGGTTTATTCTCCCCCAGCTCAGAGTGGGTACACAAAGTCAATTTAAAAAGAAAATGAATGGTTTTAGATGCCTCTTTATTTAAAACAAAAACCAAAACCAAATAAAAAACATCTCGAGCCCCACAATGTGCAGCACGCAGAACATGAAAAGGTATTGAAGAAGCAGGCCTACCGTTCTCATCATCTGACTTATTTTCGTTGTCAGAATCAGTCAAGGTAAGGGCTGAGTTTTCACGGCTGGACAGGCCGGAACTGCGCCTGGATTTTAGCCCTCTCCCCCACAGTCGGATGGCGTGTTCTGGAGACATCCCTCCCTCGGTGTCCGAGTCGGCGTCGGAGCCCGTGCTCAGAGAGTAGCCCGGGTGGAGGATTCCCAGGTCAGAACAGTAGCCGCTTCGGTGCGGGGAGGGCTCACAGATCCCCAGTTCCGCAAGGGTGAAGTTCGTGCCTAGGGGGACAACAACGGAGAGGCTATGAACACTCGCAACGTGCTTGACAAAGTTAAAACTTATTCCCACAGAAAGACAGACAGACACTTCTCCCACCCAGACACTAGAGAAGATTTGCACACAGGACTAAGTCTTGGGCAAGCGTATTCAGGATACTGGGATAGATTTGAGAACAAAAAAATAGACATATCTAAGATTAATTTGAATCCTAGGACAGTATGCTCAGGTTTTATTTCAAAATATTTTAAGCATTTACTGTTGTCTAGGGGGTACCACATGGCTAGTAATAAAAATCCACTGGTTTTTTTTTTTTTTTTTTTTTTTTTTTAGCTAATAAATACCGAGCACTTACTTTGCTCCAGGTATCTTTTAGTTTGCAACTTTTATTTTACATTTAAAATTTTTATAACTTGATAATATTGTAATTGTTCTGTAAACAAGGAAACTGGGGAACAGAGGAAGAGAGAATTTAAGTGACTTACCCAAAGTCATACATCTAGATTGTAGCAAAACCTGGATCTGATCTTGAGCAGTCTGTCTTCATGTCAAAGAACCTTAATCCTCCAATAAATGGGAGTGGTGGCCAGGAGACCCCACCGGTCCTGGCTTCCCACTGGAAAGTCACTGTGGCAAGCCTCTTACTCCTTGAGTCTCAATCAATGTTCTCATCTGTAAAATCTGGGCATTAATCTCTCAAATTCCTCTCAGGATGCCTGTGTATCTTAGATGACATATACCAAAACTTATATGATCTATACCAAACTGTATTTTTTAAGGAGTTATATATAATTTGGTAATTAAATCAGCATTCGTGTTTTTAGATGATGTCAAACAGTTTCTCGGCTGACACAGTGGAAAAGCACAAGTAGGTTTCACTGTGAAAGAGAGTATGTGCCCATGGGGGTGTGCAGGGGCGGGCACGTGGTTTTATGGGAAGCAGACGAGAAGAGGTATTTATTGAACACTCATATGTTACCATGTGTCAGCCATGTTACAGCTTTTATCTCATTTAAATCTCATTATGGCTTAGCAGTTTAGGAGTAGAACACTTGATAGAGAAGTTCAATACTGTGTCCAAGGTCACACCTGGGCAAGTGGCAGGTTAAGGATCCACTTCGAACCTGCTGACCCCAAGTCTGTGCTCTTTCTGCAATGTCAAATGGTCTCATTCAACAACCACCTTGGCTAATGGCTAATGGCTAACAGGGACTGCTCTATTTGTGTACTTTATTATTTAGTTTCTTCCAAGGTAGTTTAAAGTTTCAATGCAGGTTAGATGCAATCATGTGGTACATCCATTTATTGATAGTATGAAGTTGAGTTTCTCAGCTTTCACCAATGTATGAACAACGAAAGAAATACAGTGAAGAAATGCACTTCTATGCTGTAAGTGGAGAACACCTCACAAGAAATAACCCGAAGCCATGAATGTACTCATTCTATGTATACTGAATATATAAGCGTCGTTATCCATCACTCACATCTGCAAACTCATGATAAACTTCCCACTCTATGACAATCCCGATACATAATATCATCTCTCAGCTTTTAGTTTTAGAGAGCACCAAGCAACTGTTTATATAGCCCAGTGTGACTTTCATTTGTAACAGACAGGTATTTTGATTCTGAGGTTTTATTTTTCTTTCTTCACTGCACACTGAACTTCCACTGCCTTATTTGGCTGTGTAAATGGAATCAAACTTAATTCTATGCATAACTGTCTTCTCAGAGTGAACCTTGATGTCGGTGAGCTAAGTCAAGGAAAACTCCCTGTGGGCATGAGATGTTGTCCAACCCGTAGGTGCAGGGAGAAGGGCAGTCCTCACAGTGCCCGTCAGCACAGTTCTAAAGTGGTACTGTTTAGTCCCTGGGCCCAGGTGGAATCGTCGTGGAATCTCTGCCCTGTGTACCCTGTTCCAGTTTGCATCCTTCGTCATTAGATGTTGTCTCATCATGGTACACTAAAATGTAGATTTTAGCTTCGGGGTCTATAAAACTGAAGTTTTTGAGTTAATATATTTCCAATACTACAATACTTGTCTCTCTATTGTGGCTTTTCTCATTCTTAAGTAAATAAAAAAAATGTTGATGACTATGAGCATTTCCCCATCTTGTCTTTAGAGCTCATGTTTGTTCTGGACAGTCATGAAATGTATTGCTTCCTTTCCCTACAATAAATGAAAACAAGCCAAATTAAACATACATGTTTTTATTCTGCACGTGGGAATTTTTAGCCACTGGATTCCACTTGCAATGGAGCGTACATATATTGAAGCAACTTCCCGACGGCTTCCTGCATCTCATTATGTGGAACCAGCTACAGACATCTCCTCAGGAAAAGAGAAACATCTGTGTGAGGAGAGGAAGCCTGGGTTTTGCTAGCATCCCCTGTGCCTTTCAATCCGGGGACGTCACAGGCAGTACGCCTCGGGCATGGGGAGCCATGGGATGGATGCAGTTTTCCTTCCTAGATTATCAAATCTACTTGATAAGAAATTACATTATTTTTCTGTTAAAACAAACTTGAGATCTTCGTGAATCAGTTAAAATTTGCATCAATTTTTAAAGGAACCATAAATGTTAGAAAAGGAAAAAAAAAAGTGTATTTCATGTGTTTCAACTTCAAGGCCCTAAAGCCACAAACAAACCACCTTGTAAAGAAAACCTGAGCTGCTATACTGAATCACCAGGCCAAGGTAAATATAGTCACAAATGTTTTTAGAAAGGCAGGTTTTCCTCTAAAAACAAAATTGTTTCCTCAAAAAGTTTATCTTCTGTATTCCTCTTCATCTTCCAATAGGACTGTGCCTTCCCAAAGCCATCCATTCCCCCACAATTCCTAATTTGCTACCTTTGTTTTGTCCTTAACTAACTCAGAGAATAGAAACCTCATTCTAAATACCTGGGGCAGATTCTGGACCAAACCTTTCCTGAGTTTGCTGGCTTAACATATGAAATGGGTGAGCAGTATACACCGTGAAAAGAAAGGAAGAAAAAAAAAAGGTCTATTGTTTATTAAATCATTCAACAAATATTTATGGGATATAACAGTGAGCATTATAAAAGTACAGTCCATGATATTTACGGTCTAATAGGGAAAGAGACATTAATCAAGGAATCGCATAAACAAGATGCCATCTATGTAGCAATAAATACTGTATGGAAAAGACCAGGAGCCAGGGAAGGTCGCCCTGGGGTCCAGCCCTTCGCCCTTTCCCAGCAAATGTTCATCTAGCGGCAGGCTCACTAATTCCAGGGAGAAGTTATCACGTCCCTCTCCATTTACCATACTCGGTTTCCCAAACATTCTCTCATGTGAACGTATTTCTGACAAACATTTTTCATGTAGTCTGTCTTTCAGCGTGAAGCCCCATGCTCCGCATGCAAACAGTATGGAGGGGGGATTTTAGTACGATTTCAACTGACTGTTTGCACTTACTTTGCTCATTGATGGAAAACCAATTTTGTTTTAATTCACCTTGTATACTTATGTTTTTATTAAGCTCCATGCCAACTTTGGACGAAAGAAAGAGACTAGTCATTGTGTAACTCTCCAAGCTAAGGCTTCTAGTGGAAAGTGGTGAACAGTTCGTTCCTTCTTTACTGTCTTACAGAATGATAGAAAGAGACACAATATTTTAGTATTCATGAGGCACGAGTTTACTCTCTATCTGCCTCTAATCTCCTTGATGTCACTGATTGGAGCAGATGTGAATAGACAGTGTGTCAAACTCATTTCATCTCAGGTATGTGTTTTATGGCTATTGCCAATAAAATGCCCCAGAAGGCTCCATGTTACGTCATCAAGGAGAGTCAATATGTTTATAGATGAATGATTTCACAAAAAGCTATGATATTCACATCATGGAATTTTCATATAATTTAAGGTGATTGGACATAATGTCAGTTTTTAGGTAATCAGGATAGCGGAACACAATCTTTAAAGATGACTCCCCTGATAATTCACTTTTGCTTTAAGTCGTCTTCTTCTTGATCATAACCCGTATACAACCCAGATTCCCGCCAAGACAAATTTTTAGAGAGAAGTTCTGCAGTAGGTATAAAGCGGCTCCTTTGGCCAACTACTTGTATATGGGGATGTAGTTCTAAGGAAGGGTATGTCAGCACATTGTGATCCTGGCTTTATTTTCTAAGTTTTTACCAACTTCTCACACTTTCAAATAACCTTTAGCTAGGAGAAGCGCATATGTTGCTAAGTCAGAATTACCATGTCATGGTAATACCAGGGAATACAAATAGCACTGAAAATGTCAGCATTTGAACAGATTCTGTACTATGAGGGCAAGAAGATAAAAGTTAACTGTAGTAATGGTGGAGTATAACACAGAATACTTTTATTATCCAAGTGTTCACTATGTAAGTTCTCTGAATTTAAGAGAAGAAGTTTTACATGGGGAAGTGAAAGTTTCTATAATATGAAAAGAATTGCTAATAATCACTTATAAAATTAATCCCCACCTATCCCTACCCATGTACTACTAATATCTGTTTTCCTATTAACCACATATTAATGTCTATGACATCAATTAGTTGCTGGTAATAAAAGTAATATAGCACTAATGGGAGATTAAATTATAAAGCTTGTGATGATGCAGATTTCCATGAAATAAATAGAATTGTTGCTAAAAAACAAACACTAGAATCATAAGCAAACCATGTCATAACCAAAATCTAACAGAATTAAGCTACTAAGAGAAAACAGAAATGGCTGTTGGCATGATGATGAATTCTTCAAAAGATGGATTTCTGGTTCCAGACCAAGATGGAATTTCCCACTTCTCTATACCCCGCCCACTAAACACAGCTAAAAACCTCTTGAGAGTACACATGAGAACCATCTAGGAAGAATCTATATAAAAGGAGTTGAGGAAAAGTTGGACTATTACCATCCTGTGGCCTCAGGAGGAGCATAGTGATGAGTTCTCTGGATTTTCTTTTTCTCTCTTATATCTCAGACCTGGTGCTGGACAAATATACAAATTGGAAATACCAATGGGAGCAGGGAAAAGAAGCCCAAGGTCAAGTCTGCTACAATAAGGGGTCTGTCCTCCCTCGCTGCACAAACCCACCTGGCTGGAATCAAAGAACACCGAGTGGTGAGCCTGAGTTTCTTCCTCACCCAGTGGGAGTGAGCCTTCCCTGACCCCATGACAGAGCTGCCACTGGAGGCCAGCACAGGATGGGACCGCGGACTCCTGTCCCCACCAGGTGGTCCCATAGCGCCTCCCCAGCCCCATCGTGCCCATGTGCAAGGAAGGCTCTTGGGGAATAAGAAGGAACTGCACCTGCTCCCTCTCAACCAGGTTGGTATCTGCAGTGTCCTACTGGGAAGCCTGAACATGCGACACCACCGGCAGCCAGAGGGCAGCCCCCCCCCCCGCCCCGCCCCCGCCCCTCGGCGTGGCAGCAGACCAAGCGAGGAGCCTGAGCCTTCCCCTCTCCCTGCAGCCGGGCCTCAGTGCCCACTTCCCTCCGCTGCTCCATGTCAGAGGGGGCCCGCCGAAACGGAAGACTTAAGCGACATCCAGAGTTGCAAATAATTCTTTAAATAGCCCAGATGCAATAAGGAACATCACTCCTCATACCAAGAACCAGAAAAATCTCAATCTGAATTAGAAATAATAACTATTTAAATAAAAGGTTAATGAGGGGCTCTTAGGGAAATTAATGAATCCATCATATATATACATATACACACACACATATATATGTGCATATATACATATATATGTGTATATATATATGTGTGTGTGTGTGTGTGCATATATTTTATTTTTATTTTTTTGCAAAAAATGACCCCTTTGATGTTTCAAAATGCAATCTAAGTGAAGGATGGAATAATACAGTCATACACTTTTGCTATAAAATGTATATTATGTCACCCCCTAAACTGATATTCTTTATATTTTAAAATAATTATAGCATAATTGGAATAATAAATTATATTACACATAAATCATACTCTTGATAATAAATTTTATTTTTTTCAAAACAAAGCTAGAATGAATTGTTTTTACTGTTTAATATAAAATACTGGTTCTTTTTTGAACCTTGATTCCTTTCTTTAAGTGGCCTTTTTCTAGGATCATTTATCCTAAAACAAGAATCTCTTGTAAACAAACACTTTTCTTTAGCAAATGTTACAGTCTACATTTTAAAGTCAAAATGAATATCAAATATCCAAATTTTTCTAACAGCTATTTAAGAAAAGGATATAAATTATAATGCTATAGCTCTTTTCATGACAGTAATTTGACCTGATGCCTTAAAATTCTGCAAAATAAGAACTTATGTAAAAATGTGGTAAGTGATAAAATATAACTTTTATTTTTATTTGATTAATAAAGCATATCACCAAATTATTTTCTTATAGATATTTAATATCAATACTTTATATTTAAAATTGGTAATTATATGTACATTGTATAAGTAAAATAATCAGTCCAAAACAATTACCAACATTATCTAAAATATTATTTTCATACAAGTCTAAAATCTACATATTTGTATTTACAATAACAATTTTAAAAGCTGCAAGAAACTACTTTTGAATTCTAATGTTTTATGCTGTGTATACTAAAATTGTTCACATAAACTCTCTTAATGCCCTTTTAAAGTTCATCTGATTTTATATATTCAGATATTTTCCCAAATGTTGACAAAACTGTTCACAAAAAATCCTGTGGCTTAAAACTAGAGAGTAGGTGCATAAGCTTTATTATTCATAAAAATTTAAGTCAAATATTTATATTTCAAAAATGCACTTGAAGAATCACAATGTTCTTTCATGTGTAACACCGAAAATGTTAATATTCTGGTACTTCTAAACTGTTAGATTATTTTAACCTCTATCTGAATGTCAGATATGTCACAACTTCTTACAATTTTTAACTGACATCGTTCCAATGCGAATAAACACATTTCCAAAACAAGGAGAAACCAAAATGTCTAGTGAAGAAGATGGGAGAGTTTCCAGCACTCTGGGTTTCTCTGTGAGCTTTATAACTTCAAAGAGAAAGGTGAGCGTGGCATTCTCCTCTGATATGGTGGCATTTTCACGTTCCAACCTGAGCAAAGCCCAATTTGGAAAACCACAAGGCAGGCACAACAAAGATCCTGCTGAACAGCTAGCTGCCAGATCAGAAGAAGAGATGAAATGTCCAGTCACCTCGCTAGCTGGAGACTCTTTTCTGCTGATAAAAGGCTCAACAAGATTAAAAACCAATTCTGGTATAAAAAAACTACACTAATCACTTATCCTATGTAAGAGCAAGACAGTGGTGTACATCTGATCATGTGAGACTCTGCCTCTCCAAACAATATTTTTAATCAGGAAAAAAACAAACACCGACGACAGTGAGTTAGCTGTAATAGTTCAGCCGTCCTGGATTTAAGAACAGCTACTAGATCAGCTTACTGAGGACTTCAGAGAGTGGCAGGCATGGTCCTAAATGCCTCCGGATAGTTTTCCAGTGAATTAGGACAGAATCTTATCAAATCATAATTATATACCCTGGGGTTAATAATTATGGGAGTTCCAGTGTCTTTTAAAAATACTCATTGAGCCCTGGCTGGTTTGCTCAGTGGTAGAGCATTGGCCCAGCGTGTGGAAGTCCAGGGTTCAATTTCTGGCCAGGGCACACAGGAGAGGCACTCATTTGCTTCTCCACCCTTTCCCCTCTCCTTTCTCTTTATCTCTCTCTTCCTCTCCTGCAGCCAAGGCTCCACTGGAGCAAAGTTGGCCTGGGCACTGAGGGTGGCTCCATGGCCTCCACCTCATGCTAGAACGGTTCTGGTTGCAGTGGGGTAATGCCCCAAATGGGCAGAGCATCGCCCCCTAGTGGGCATGCCAGGTGGATCCCGGTGGGGCACATGCGGGAGTCTGTCTGCCTTCCCTGGCTTTTCACTTCGGAAAAATACAAAACAAACAAATAAAACTCATTGACCATGTATTCTCAGAATTAATTAGTTCTGATGAGTCTTCTTAAGTCATTTATAAAGTGGACTTAAAAGAAGCATCTACCTTTGTCGGCTTATTGTGAGAATTGCATTAGAGAAGGCAGGTAAGAATGCTTAGAACATTGCCTGCCATAGAGTAACTCCACCACAAATTATAAATTATAGCTATTACAATGATCACTAGGACACAGATCAAGAGACTTGCTGTGGTTTTTATTATCATTATTATAAGATTATTAACACTTTTTATTTTTTATTGAGTTTATTTTGAAAGTTTTGAAACAATATATTTTTTCTAGGACAATGCTCATTTCATCTATGTTTTCAAATGGATTGGTACAAATCCATTTCCCAAGTGTTTTTACATCCTTTTAAATTTCTGCTGTATTTGTAGAATGCTGTTTTTATTTTCATTCCTGACATTATTTGCTTCTTTGAACTGGATTGGTTTGACCAAAGTTTGTCTTTCAAAAAAGCAAATTTTGGGTTATTTGATTCTTCCTTTATGTATACAAATTATCCCTTTCTTCTCCTTTCTTTGAATTCATGCAATTTAAGACTATGTATTTCTCTCTAAGGACTAACTTCACTGCATCTCATAAGTTTTGATTCACGGTATTTTCATTGTTGCTTAGATCTAAATATTTTCATATTTTTACTGAACCTATTAAGTTTACATATTTATATTTCTGATTTTTACTCCTAATTTAATTGTATTTGGCTAGAGAGCACAATTAAGTTACTAAATTTTTGAATAATTTTGAAATTTGGTTTATAGCATTATAAACATTTTTAAGTATTTCATGTGTATCTAGGAAGAACAAACATTCTGTAATTATTAAGTACAAGATTCTATATTTGCCCATTAAAGCAAATTATTTATGTGTTTAATTCTTCTATATAATAAATTGTTGTTTGTTTTTCTTATCAATAATTGAAAGATATGATAAAATTCCCTTTGATGGGTGTTCCTCCACATAGTTTTATCAATATTTGCTTTATGTCTACTTAAAGTTATAGTACAGGTACATATAAGTTTATAATGATTATAGGTCTTTGATAGGCTGAATATTTTATCACCAATATGTACTTACGATCTCTAATAGTTTTGAAATAACTGTTTTTTAACATCAATTGTATTTGATAAGAAATTTGTCCATTTCATCTAAATTATCATACTTTATGACAATATCTTTTTTATAAATGTTGGGTCTGTAACAATTATCTTTTCTTTTATGCCTAATTTGGAGTGTTTGTGTATTTTCTCTTTTTTCCTTGATTATTCTTGCTGGGGTTTTATCAATTTTTGCTAGGTGATTACCAATTTTAGTAGTTTTTTGCTTGCAAAGAATCAACTTTTAGCTTTAGTGTTTTCCTTGATTATTTGTTTTCTATTTCTTTGATTTTCACTCTTATCTTGATTATTTATTTATTTCTACATACTTTAGGTTTCATTTGCTCATACTTTTCTAGGTTCTTATCAATGTAGATCCCTCATTTTAAAACAATTTTTATTTCTAAAAAAAAACATTTAAACATACAATCTCTCCCTCTTTATTTTACCCCATAAATTTGGGTATGTTGTACATTCATTATTACTAGTTCCAAACATTTTCCAATTCATCCCAGACTTCTCTGATGCATGAGTTACTTTAGTCAAGATGATTAGCAATTGTTGTTCTCTATATCCTTTCTGATATTTTGGGTCTAGTTCTAGACTTAAGAAACAGTTAAATCTGTAACTAATGATGATTTTTTTTTCTTTCTTTCTTACATAAGTTTTTCTCCTTTTCCTCCTCCATTTCCTTTTTGAAACGATGTTATTTGACACATACACTCATATATTTCCATGGAAAAATGACCCCTTTATCAATTTCAAATGTCCATCTTTTTCTCTAGTAACACTCCTAGTCTTGAAGTCTATTTTGTCTGATATAAAATAATCTAGCCAGTTTTCTTGAGTTTACTGTAAACATTAAACATATTATACATCTGTTTCCTTTTCTTTCCTAAACATTCCTGCATATTTCTATTTAGAATATCTCTCTTGCATACAGCATATATTTAGGACTTGCTTTTTAAGTAACCTGACAATCTTCTATTTTAATTTGTTTGTTTATATTAATGTAATGATTGATATGGCTGGACTTAGGTTAACCATTTTGTTGTTTGCCTGTTTGTTCCTTTTTATTGTTCGTTCTTTATTTCTTTCCTACCTTCTCTTAGATGAATAGTTTTTTAATTCAATTTTAATTTTTCTATTATTTTTTAGCTATCTCTTCATGTAAATTTTTGGTGGTTGCTCTAGGTTTAAAATATATATATTATATTAATCTACTTACACAACTTCTTTTTTTTTAAAGATTTTATTTATTCATTTTAGAGAGAAGAGAGAGAAAGAAAGAAAGAGAGAGAGAGAGGAGGGGGGAGGAACAGGAAGCATCAACTCCTATAAGTGCCTTGACCAGGCAAGCCCAGGGTTTCAAATTGGCAACTTCAGCGTTTTAGGTTGGCACTTTCTTCACTGCGCCACCACAGGCCAGACAAGTCTGCTTAGACTTCTAATCTTACTTGCTATTTACTGTTCCTCCAATTTCTGTGAATTCAAAATATCTTTCTTCTAAATACTTCTCAGCCATTGCCTCTTAAATACCTCTATATTATTTCTAATTAAAGTAAATACTATCCTTTTCTCCATATACCTCTATTATATTTTTAATCTTTTTTATTTCTATTGTCTCTTACTAACTTCTTTTAGTTATTTTTTCCAGTTGACTAATTCTCTCTTTAATTGTGCCGGATCTCGTATTTACTGTCTGTAATAAACTTTTTTATAATTTCAACAATTATGTATTTTCTTTATAAAAATATTTTTAAGCATTTCTGTTCAGTGTTTCTATTATAATCTCATTTGCTTTATATTTACATAGTTGAAAGTATGTGTCTGACTTCTCCCAGGAAGAAATACAAATGGGCAACAGATATATGAAAAGATGCTCATCTTCTTTAGTTATTAGAGAAATACAAATCAAAACTGCAATGAGATACCACCTCACACCTGTTAGATGAGCTAGTATCAACAAGACAGGTAATAGAAAATGTTGGAGAGGCTGTGGAGAAAAAGGAATCCTCATACACTGTTGGTGGGAATGTAAAGTAGTACAACCATTATGGAAGAAAGTATGGTGGTTCCTCAAAAAACTGAAAATAGAATTACCTTATGACCCAGCAATCCCTCTACTGGGTATATACCCCCAAAACTCAGAAACATTGATACGTAAAGACACATGCAGCCCCATGTTCATTGCAGCATTGTTCACAGTGGCCAGGACATGGAAACAACCAAAAAGCCTGTCAATAGATGACTGGATAAAGAAGATGTGGCACATATACACTATGGAATACTCTCAGTCATAAGAAATGATGACATTGGATCATTTACAGCAAAATGGTGGGATCTTGATAACATTATACGAAGTGAAATAAGTAAATCAGAAAAACCAGGAACTGCATTATTCCATACGTAGGTGGGACATAAAAGTGAAACTAAGAGACATTGATAAGAGTGTGGTGGTTACTGGGGGAGGGGGGAGAGGGAGAGGGAAAGGGGGAGGGGAAGGGGCACAAAGAAAACTAGCTAGAAGGTGACAGAGGACAATCTGACTTTGGGTGATGGGTATGCAACATAAGTGAACGACAAGATAACCTGGACTTGTTATCTTTGAATATATGTATCCTGATTTATTGATGTTGCCCCATTAAAAATAAAATTATTTAAAAAAAAGTATGTGTCTGACAAATTCTTATGTTTTAGGACTTTTAAGATCACAATTGGTTGGTTGTTGATTTGCTTGCTCTTAATTATGAAGGTGAGTTTTCTTATGTTCTTAATTGCATTTAATTTTAGTTGAATTGGGTTTATTTTGGTTCATTTTAATTCTCAAAAGTCACGACGGCTTCAGTTGAGGATTCTTGTGCCCTGGCAGTTCTGTTTGCTCTGTCTAGGCCCCATGATACCATTAACTACATCTCTCTTTTCTTGCCCTAATGCAGGAACCTCAGTTTCATGCCCTCTTTCTTTCTCAGTGTCCAAGGTCCAAGCACCAACTGCAGCTCTGATAGCAGCTCTTGCTCTCAATGATGACATGCTGTGATCTTGCAAATAGATCTTTAGATTTTTGTCTAGCTCATTTTCACTTCTCTTGTTTTGTTTGGTTTGGTTTTAGCTGGAGATTTACTTACTGTGTGAACTATTTGCCTCATATGGTAATTATATATATGGATATATATATGTAGGTTACAGATACATGTGTATATATATCTATCCATATATATAAAACATTCCAGAGAAAAATTAAGAAGATAATAAATACTATCTATTATCATTACTATTACGATGTTACTAATAAGTGTACAACTACAAAATGCTGGGCACGATTCTATTTTTAAATTTTTTTCTATCACTATACAAGTGAAATGCTTTTTTTTCAGTTAAGCTGCATATATTTAGATATATTTAATGTTTATTCCATTAAGTGATGCAATATCCTACTTTCACAAAGACAAAGAATATTTGACATGTCAGTGAAGAAGGTACCAACATTAACTGAAATTTTGACAAAGGCATATGCCACTTGCATTCTCAGTGCTCGTGGAGGTCCCTGTCTCTATGACACGCTTGATGTTTTGAAAACATTTTGACTTTCCCATAATGGAAGGATTATTCTAGATCTCAGCAGTTAATTAACTCCTCTACAGTCTGACAATGAGTAAGATGGACAGCTCCTAGTCTATCATCAGGTAAATGTAGATATGGCAGATATTTTGTTTTAGTAACTAATCAGTCTACACTGTAATCACAAATATTTAGGGAGAAATATTAATGACGTGCTTTTGTTTGTAAACCAATTCCTTAAATCAACTGCTTCATTACCCATTACTGCTAAGGTGTAGATACATGTCTAAAAGCATGGTAAGCACCCAGCCATTGAGCTTGCAAATAAATGGCAAGACCATAGTTTCGTAGTGCCTGTTAGCATCCACTGAACAAGGAGAGGATAATTGAAACTGAGTCAAGAGTTTCCATTTTCTTTCTCTCCCACCTTGCTCCCTGTGTTCCAAACACATGTTGTAGGTTACAGATACATGTAAAGCCTTAATTACATTTAGCATCTGGCAGCTGTTGACTTATAAAGAGTTGCTGAGTCGCATAGGCTCAACGTCAAAAAGAAACGCAGGAATAGAATATAGAAGCTTGCTCCGTGGGGTAAAAGAGTCCTATGTCATCGCCGCAGAAACACTCCGCCATCAGCACTGTTATGTTCATGATGTGAGCGATGCTGTCACCAATCAGTTTCAGCAGCATCAGAGACTAACTCATCACGGAAATACATCACTGGCAATGTGGTTACAGCCATCAACCCAAGGGCCTTACAAGCATTACTATCAATGCGTGATGGATGCATTCACCTGTAATAGAGATTTCAGAATATCTAGAGGCATCAACTGATGACTTTTTGAAAACAAGATCTTCATACTATTCACTCAAAACTGTCACCAAAGTTATTTGTGTTAAGTAATTTAGTTTATACACTGCTTATTTTGGAAGAAATAGGCCTTTTGAGAAACCAACAAGATCTACAGTCCTTTAATACTGACCGTATTTTGCCATACGATGACAATTTTATGAGTAGAGAATTATCAAAAATAAGTCTTAGTCTTAACAGAGACAGATCTCAAAATAGAAACGTCCAGTTACAAAAGCACAATAAGGAAAATACAATAAGTGCTGTATGTTGTTTATGGAGACACATAGACTAATAGGATTCATTTGAACTAGAAAGATATACACCAAATTCTTCCTAACGATTAATTCTGGAGATGCAGAAAGAAGAATGCAATTGGAGGGGTGGGGGTGAAATAAATATAACAAAATATTGGCACATGTTAATTACAAGTGATGAATAAAATACTGGGTATTTTATTCTTGGTACTTTTCTGCGACTTACAGCTTTTTTCCCTAAAATTTAAAATAATTTAAAAATTGAAGCTTTGTTCAGACCAGACTACCTCTATTTCATACCTTAACATAATTATAATACTTTTCTATTGAGACAGGACATTCAAAATTTTCATGTTTGTATTTTGAATTAGACTACAAAGGAACACCTTCACTTGTATGTCTCTTTGATTTCCGGTCAATCAGGAATAAAATTATGAAGCAAAAGGAAATTCAAGCAATGAGTAAATAAACTGCGGATCTTCTAGACAATGGAATATTACTTAGCATTAGAAAGAAATGAGCGCCCTGGCCAGTTGGCTTAGCGGTAGAGCGTCAGCCTGGCGTGCGGGGGACCCAGGTTCGATTCCCAGCCAGGGCACATGGGAGAAGCGCCCATTTGCTTCTCCACCCCCCCCCTTCCTCTCTGTCTCTCTCTTCCCCTCCCGCAGCCGAGGCTCCATTGGAGCAAAGATGGCCCGGGCGCTGGGGATGGCTCCTTGGCCTCTGCCCCAGGCGCTAGAGTGGCTCTGGTCGCGGCAGAGTGACACCCCAGAGGGGCAGAGCATCACCCTCTGGTGGGCAGAGCGTCACCCCTGGTGGGCGTGCCGGGTGGATCCCGGTCGGGCGCATGAGGGAGTCTGTCTGACTGTCTCTCCCCATTTCCAGCTTCAGAAAAATACCAAAAAAAAAAGAAAAAAGAAAAAAAAGAAAGAAAAAAATGAGCTATAGAACCATGAAAACACATGGAGGAACCTTAAATGCATATTACTACATGAAAGAAGGCAACCTGAAAAGGCTACCTACCCTACGATTACAACTGAACGGCATTCTGGAAAAGGCAGAACAGTGGGACAGTAAAGAGGACAGTGATTGACAGGGGTGGAGCCAGGAGAGATGACAGGGCAGCACGCAGAGGATTTGTAGGGTGGTGAAAATACTTCGTACGACATTATAATAATGGATACATGCAATTGTACATTGGTCCAAACCCAAAGAATAAACCTTGATGTCCATTATGATTACAAAGTGTCAACATAACAGATGTTTCTCACTGCGCTGGGGACTACTGATAATGGAGGAGGCTGCACATATGGGGGAAGGAGGTACATGGGAAAACTCTGTGTCGTCTACGCAGTTTGGCCGTGAACCTAAAACTGCTCTTAAGTGATCTTATTTTGAAGTAAATGGAACCAAATCATTACATGATGAATACACTGCCAGAAAACCCATGTGCTTTTCCTGCTAGGAGAGACTCTACACCTGTGGTTGAGAATATTTCAGGAGCAAGAATGCCTATGCCACCACTTATGCTTTGATCCATGCGAGTATTGACCACCATCCCTCGCCCAGACTTCAGTGTTCTCTTGTATAAAATAGGTTTAACGACATACATGCCTGTAACACTGTAGAAAGAAAGTTATCCATGCCCGTGGTAGGCAGGAAGGCAAAGCGTGGGGATGCAGATAGTGACAGTGGATTTGGGAGTTCACCTCCGAATGACAGTGGGGAGGGGGAGCCCTATAGTTTTAGGAGAGAGGGGAGGTAATGGAGAGTGAGACAAGGAGGAGACCGGACAGTTCAGTCAAACTGCAAGCTGAATTAAGGCACCACTTGAAATTCAATAAACTTTGAAAACTTCTGGGAACAAATGTATTACAGTCCCTACGTTAACACCTAACTCATTCATCACTCACTAGAGCTGCCTTGATTCACAGGGAAAAAACTCAATGAGGATGACCAGATTCAGTTTTCAAAAATGAGACAATATTAAACGCAATGTAAAAACACTGTGCTCAGAAAGAATGGCTCTCAAGCTAAGGGGATAAATAGGGCAATTAGGGTGATGGCTTATATGCGGATTAAATTATTCCTTAAATGTCCATTGTAACAATGAATTCTGAATCCATGGAAATTAAGTAGCATGTCACAGACTTCTACTTTTCATCAGATGGAGGGTAGCCTCTTTAAGACGAAATGTCTATATCTCACAGCATTGAAATTCACATTTTTAGATTCATGAGTGAATGCAACAACAACAAAAATGTCAATTTCAATAGAAGTAGGGCCACCTTGTCCAGTAGACATAACAGACATATTATAAGGATCCTTAATACTTTTAGGGGCCTATGAATTTGACATAATTTCTTTTAAATCAGAAAAAAAATAAACTTTTAGTTTGTAGAACATGTTTTTAATCTATAATAGAAATATGTTTGCCTTTATATAACAGAGTTGTAAAATATAAATTTAAATATTTTTTAAGGAAGAGACAGGCAAAGGCATAACTGCCTGGTGCCCATGAGAGTCTTCTATCTTCTATCTATCTTCTATCTATCTATCTATCTATCTATCTATCTATCTATCTATCTATAGATAGATAGACACGCCTCCTTGCTGAGGTTTCAGGTGCTGCCTGAAAAGCATCTCATTACCCAGCAATTGGGGAGTCTTCATCTAAGAAACAACCTCTTTCTTATGAAGGTAGCTCTGTTTTCCAGAGGGTGGGGGGCACTGATTCTGTTTGTCCCCTCAGAGCCTGTGAGAGGACCACCTTAAGTCCCGTGTGCTCGTGTCACAAGGGGTTAGGAACCTCATTAATTCAAGCTGTTTAGGGATCAGCCACAGATTATTATTTCAAACACTTATTTCTTACTTCAATTTCCTCTCTCTTAGAATTGGCTCCACATCACTTTTTCTCGGGTGCTGGGTGTTCAATCTCCATTCGGATAAGAAAATCAAAACAGTCCTTTCAGAAACCTATCCATCAGCATTATCAGGAACGCACCCCAGAAAGGCTCTGGTTGATGTCTCTGCAGAGCTGGCAGGTTTTATGCTTCTTTGTACTTAAGTCTCCCCAAGAATCTCATTGCCATTATGCGGCTCACACAGACCCAAGGGCACCCACTGCTCATGTCTCGGGCTGATTAATTCAATTCAGTTCTACACGAAGACAAAGCAGTGTGCTAAGAAGCAGCCAGGGACATAGGTGGAAAAGCTGAGTCCTAGCTGCTGGGGGCTGCAAGTGAGATGAACATACAGACTTAGAATTACGACACCATAGCTTGTTCCTGCTCGATTTATTCTCCACTGCATTTATATTGGTGGGGGTGGAAAGACAGGTACTGGGAAAAGGTAACGATATTTCTTTGATAAATCCTGATTATGGGCAGAAAACGCAATCTTGGGTAAGTTCCCCTATTCTCTGAGTCCTCAGTTTCTTTTTTAAAATGAAAACCTGGGACCAAGGAGAGTTGGCATCCTTCACTCACTCATTTCACAAACATTTATGGCTCCATATTTATTGTTTGTATCGGGTGTGTCACGACTAGGTTACAATCACTTGACACAGAAAATCTCATATAATCCTCAGAACAGAAATAAGAAGACTGCATTAGGCTCAAAAGGAAGAAATAACATCCCTAAGGCCACAAAAAGGGTAGGGGTTGGAATAACCTTTATTCATGAACTTTTCTTTTTGGCTCCAAAGCCTGGGTGGTCTCTCACATGCCATGCTTTCCAGCTGAGACTAAAGGCTTTCAACTTTTAACTACTGTGAATATAGAGTATTTCCCGTGAGGATCTTAGCATCGGAACCACTTCCTCCAGCTAGGGTACTGGAAGGTGGGCTGGGGGGGCTCTTTGAAAAATCTGTAGGAAAAAGGCAACAGAAAAGTAAACATTTTATAAAAGGTACCAGGACAGTGACCCGTTTATGAAAAGATGGCTTATGGAGTCCTAGATTTTATTTTCTCCCAATGTTTCAAATTAATAAAATAATTTGTAGATTGTCAAAGTGAATTAGACTTATTGCTTTAAACACCCTTTTCGCTCTTTATAACTGAGCACAAACATGTGGGATCCAACATAAAGAAGCAGGGAATGGAGCAGCCGTTGGTCAAGGAGGTCACAATAGGTGACCCCGACACTGACTAGTTGACTTGCCAGCCTCCCCCTGTCCATCGGGTCCTCCTAGGCAGCTCTGGCTGACCACTACCACCGCAAAGCCAGGGTCTGGTGCCGTCACTGCTCGGTAAACATGTGCTGAATTAACTAGACAAAGACACACAGGTAGATTGAAAACGGAAAGAATATGCCAGTTTCATTCATGAAGAATGCATATTTTATTCCACTTTGCACATTCCCCTTCTCCATCTTCCCTAACTTTTCCTTCTACCTGTTTTTATATATCTAAAACTCCAAATTAAAATATGTAAAACAGCTTTCTATTTAGTGGTTTCAACATCTCCCCAATCATTCTGAAAAATTACATCCCCCCCCCCAAAAAAAATAATAAAAATACCGCCCAGCTAGTACTACGACTCTATTACTCAGTACCGCCGTATGGTCACACAGACCCAAAGACTCGGACCCTATGAGAAGTGGTGTGTTTTTATTTCTCTGGTTAGTTTACCTGGTTTTATTTCAAGCAAGAAATTACTGGCCCCTCCCTCGTATTTTGCACAACACAGAGCCAGGTTTCCTGGGTCACACCCATTTCAAAATGTTCAGCACCATTTATTCATATATATATATAAGAATAACTTATAACTATATATATATAGTTCATATAAAGACATGGCTCCAAGACCTCAAATAACAAAAAGTTTATGTAGGTATTTATTTTCTGCACGGCACGTGCCGATGAGCGCGTCTGCTCGGCAAGCATTTCAGATTAGACGCAGGAGTATGGTTTCAGGCAAGGCTCCCTCACGATCCTGCGCACTGGCTGATAAACACTTCAAAGTAAACCCGCTCATAAATATGAAATGAAAAGCCGTGGAGTTGTTATGCACAGCTTTGAGATACAAATCTCTTTATTCCCTTCTGAAGTGGGGTTTGATTGACATAATGAGTCATAGATCCTGTCCGGGGACACACTGCCTTTCCCCCCTTTTCTCTGGAGACAGGCAGACTTTAAAGTAATCCACTTCAGAACTTGGTGATAGACAGCTTACTTGAAAAAATAATAAAGTTGAATTCTATATTAAATAACTTATTATTTTGTGTTAATTTTGACTTTGACAACCATGACATATGTCAAAGTTTCACTACACATCCTCAGAAAGACATTATTAGCTACAACTCTAAGAAAAGGATTGCCAATTTTTTTTAAAGTGCCATTATATCTTTTGTCATATGTATTGTTGCTATGCAGACCCCTTGTCAGGTGAGAGAAAAATCACTACTTACATTAATTCAGAGCATAAGCCTAAAAGTGTATAAGCCAAAAAGGCTACAGGGAGCAGCAGAAGACAGTGGGGAATAATTATTGTGGAAAATTCATTTAATAAATAAATGTCTTCCAAAACAGGAGGACCATGAAGCAGAACCTTATATCAAAAAAAGAAAGAACAGGTTGAGGAACAATTGAACATAGAGATTCAATGTATTCCTGCTTATACGTTTTTTAATAATTACCCGCTAGCCTAAAAAAGATAAACATTTCGAAGAGGTCACACACTTTTCCATGAGATTGTATTTTGTAAATTGAAATGATCTTCAGAAGCCGAGCAGCTAACTAACACAATATTGTGACGGCAGCCTGCGCAGAGTATTGAGGAAGAGTGGGGACTGCAGACAGGGGGAAGACAATCTGCTAAGAGAGTTGGTCATCAGAGCTGGGAGGTTTCTGCCACTCAAGGAGGTGCAACTAACGTTGACAGGTCTTGCGCTTTTTCTAGAAAAACCTGAAATCTAGATTTTTCTTTTACCAGTTTGTAAGTGGTGGCCCCAAACTCAAAAACGTGCAGTCAAATATAGAATGGGTCCATGGGCTGAGAGCCTTTAGTCCCTGCTCTAGACTTCCTATATAGTGCAGGGGTCGGGAACCTATGGCTTGCGAGCCAGATGTGGCTCTTTTGATGGCTGCATCTGGCTTGCAGACAAATCTTTAATAAAAAAATAATAACGTTAAAAATATAAAACATTCTCATGTATTACAATCCATTCATTTCCCACCGCTCATGTTCATGGTTGCGGGTGGCTGGAGCCAATCACAGCTGTCCTCTGGGACAACACCAAATTTTTATTGGAGAATGTGTAATGTACCTGGGTTGTTGTATGGCTCTCACAAAATTACATTTTAAAATATGTGGCGTTCATGGCTCTCTCAGCCAAAAAGGTTCCCGACCCGTGCTATAGTGATTATTGACATAAGCCTTTATTAATAAAAGAGAATCAAGAGAAAATATAAAACCTTAAATCAGAGAAGGTGGACAGAGGAAGGAACCCAGAGATAACCGACCCCAGTGTCCTCCCGGGATCCCTGAGGATTCTGCAGAGCACCTGCGGGCGGTGGGAAGGACCCGCCTGGAGCGGTCCCTCCGCAATGCCCCTTCCACCAGAGCTCTTCTGCTTCGTTAGTTAAATCATGACTGTGGGTCAGATCATTTTTGAAAACAGGTAATAGGACCACCTTTTAAAGTGAAGAAACCAAGTTATTCACCACCGATTCTCCCTGTTCTTAATCCACCCAAGGTTCAATACTTCATGATGTTTCAGAGTCAGGTTGTGGCTAATCTTCTGCTTGGAGATTTCAATTAAGAGAAAATGAGCTGTCCGCCAAAAGGAGCGTTCTCCTTTCCAGGGTATAGAACTGGTACAAGAAAGTGGCTGCCCACCAGGAACTATGGTTCCCCTGTTCCCAGTGCATTGAAATCAGGTCATGTGACTAGTTTTTGACAGCTGAGTGGAGCAAAAGTGATGTGTGCCTTTTAAACGCCAGAGGGTCTACAGATCAAATGATCCTGCTCTCTGTTCTCTTTCCCTTATGACACAGGAGACACTGGCGATGACTAATTCAAGATGGCGGTGCTGGCAGATGAGAGCAACCTCATTCCCTGAGTCCCCGCCTGGAGGATATCAACCTGGTCATCAGGATTACTGATTTCTGACGTCACAGGAAAGAGAAGTTAATTTTGGTTGTGGTTGATCCCTTATGCACATTTGGATTTCCTGGTTCCATCAGCGAGACTGACCCAAAATAATGCAGTCAATACTGAATTTTTTGAAGCTATGTGTTCTAGGAACCGCACACAATTCAGTGATTCAAAAGATGCAGCTGACATCCTATTGAGAATTTCTTTAAAACAGAAACTTGGCGCTAAAGTAAATTGGTTGAGAAAATTGAGTCCCAACAATTGTAGGGCTGACCGACGTGACAACTAGATGAGCAAACATTATTTCCTTTTTTTTTTTTTTTTTTTGTATTTTTCTGAAGCTGGAAACGGGGAGAGACAGTCAGACAGACTCCTGCATGCGCCCGGCCGGGATCCACCCGGCACGCCCACCAGGAGGCGACGCTCTGCCCACCAGGGGGCGATGCTCTGCCCCTCTGGGGCGTCGCTCTGTCGCGACTAGAGCCACTCCAGCGCCTGGGGCAGAGGCCAAGGAGCCATCCCCAGCGCCCGGGCCATCTTTGCTCCAATGGAGCCTCGGCTGCGGGAGGGGAAGAGAGAGACAGAGAGGAAGGAGAGGGGGAGGGGTGGAGAAGCAGATGGGTGCTTCTCCTGTGTGCCCTGGCCGGGAATCGAACCCGGGACTTCTGCACGCCAGGCCGACGCTCTACCACTGAGCCAACTGGCCAGGGCTCAAACATTATTTCTAAAAGGGATTCAGACTCAAACTCAGGAGGAACTAAGGCAGTGAAAGGGATCAGGATGTGAGAAATTCCTTAAGTAAAAATGTATTAATTTAAAATAGTTGTGCCTCTGTTCTACATAATAATAATAATAATAATAATAATAATAAAACCCTTTATACTTTTACAGAAAGTAAAAAAAAAGGAAGAGAGGGAGAGAGAGAGGGAGAAAGAGAGAGAGAGAAAGAGAAAGAGAAAGAGAAAGAAGAAAGAGAGAGAGAGAGAGAGAGAGAGAGAGAAAGAAAGAAAGAAAGAAAGAAAGAAAGAAAGAAAGAGAAAGAGAGAGAAAGCATACAAGCAAAGCAAAACAAGAATGCACACTCAGATTCTGGAAGCACCAAAACAGTTCTCACCATCATATACTAATTCTTGTTGTGGTGTCTTCAGTTGGTTTCTGAGTTTTATGAAAATCCTTACCAGTCCAAACTTATCAAATTTAGCACCTTTCTGATACATCAGGTGTTAGCTATCTTGAGTTTTGGTTACTGCACATTAAAAAATAAAGAAAGAAAAAAGAAAAACTCAGAATAACATAAGTATCTCCAAATAAAAATTTTAACATAAAGAATGAACTGGCCAATATATAATATTGTACTTCAAGATCAGCAATTTTATCTTTCAATAACAAGATATTTTTGCGATTTTCTCATACATATGAGAAAAGAAACAATAGCCTAATTTGTACAATGTGAAAGAAAATAGCTATTACATAAGTTAGCACCAGTAAACTATCAGCCATCAAACCCTAATACAATTCAAAATAAAAAGAGGCATGCTATGTATGTATGTATACATGCATATATAGAAGTGGGCAAACGTAGGTTTATAGTTAGTAGTAGAATATAATAATTACGCAATAATACAGTAATTAATGAATGAATACAATAATAAACTCTGTATTTTGCATACTCAAAAACTGTACGCCTACTTTTGCCCACCCCTGTATATGTGCACATATTATGACTATGGTAAGAACAAGAGAATGGAGAAGTTAGAAAAGCTAAAAGCTAAATACACACACACACACACACACATGCACACACACACACAAGAATAACAAGTTGATTTCATCTCCAGCTTCTACTAAGATCCAGCTCATTCTCAAACTAGGAGTAACTAAGCAACACAGTGCAAAGTGACTTTGGAATCAGATAAAACAACGTTCAAATCCTCCAGCTTCTTAGCTCCAGGACCATGGGTAAATTCCCTGGCTTCTCTAAATTTCAATTTCCTCACTTATAAAAAAAAAAAAAAGACTGATAATAACTACTATATTCAAAATACAGATAAAAGTCCACATGCAAAGGAATCTAAACCTAGCCCCTTTAGGAGATTATCATAAACCATTATAATGTTAATTGTGACATTAAAGTTAACCCAGCTGGGAGCCAATGAGCAAGAGAAATCCTTCTGGGATGATAGATATGTTGTAAAATTGTATTGGAGTGATAAGTGTACAACTCTATTAATTTACTCAAATTCATGCCATTGTACAATTGGAGTTGGAAGATTCTATGATGTGTACGTTATACCTCCATAAAGCTGTTAAGAAAATTAAGCTGGTTAGATGCAAGCATTTTTTCTCTATATGTAGGTAAAAACTGCACCTGTAAATCCCAGGAAAACAAAAAACACAAACTCTTAAGATTGATAGAATGCAGAATCAACTATTTAAAGCTAACTACACTGGTGTCATATTCAAAGAAGAATTACTGTAACTTTGTGATTTTTATTTTGATTCCATCACAAATTAATGGCGAAAATATGCCTAGTATAATAGTGACTCATTAACTTCTGTTTGAAAATCAGACAGGCACAAGAGCCCTGGGATTAAAACACTCTATGCTAACCATCAGGGTAAAACAAACAGCCGATCTAAGAATAAATCTATACCAGAATCCTTTTCCACCTCGAAGTGTTTTTAATCCTTTAGACTGAAAATAGTTTGATTAAACAGGCAGCCCGTGGACCATGCATTCTGTCTCCATCTAGGAAGGAACAGCTGTCAGTCACATCTCTGCCCTCCGCCCATGGTCCCTGGGGGACGCGTCAGCAAACTGTCTCCGGGATAAGCACTCCTTGGAGAATCGCTGGCCCTTTCTGGCCTGCAGCTGAAAAGCAGCTATTCCGCTCCCCTGGTCTCTTAGCCCTTTGACTTCCTTCCTTTGCACACAAATATAAATATAATGCTTAAGTGAATGATTACTACTGTCCCCAAAGAAATTTCAATTAAACACTTGGAATCCTTAGGAACGGTACCCAGGGAGATTCCCAAACAGAGCTGCAATTTGTTATGTATTATTAAGTCTGGCTTCAGATTGTACATCTGGTTTTTTTTTTTCTTTTTCTTTTTCTTTTCATGTTAGCTGGGGCTTTCAAAGAACCACCTCACATATGATTTGAACAATTCTTTCCCAAATTCTAAGCAGGACAACTATAATGGAGTTATTCCTTTATAACGAGCCTCTGGTCCAATTTAAAAGGCAAATGGGAAAATTCCACAGCCTGCTACCAGAGCATGAAATGGGATAACCTTTTCTGTCCTCTCCAAGGGAGTGAAGGACATTAGGACACGTAGAATGGTGATGGGGTAGAGTCATTTGTGGCTCAATGTTTCAACCCACCATAATCCGGCAGCATCATAAGCATAGAGCTAGTTACCAGAATTTAAGCTCCATGAAGGAAATGATTTGTCTATTTACTTCTTTGTTTTCAGCACCTATAACGGTGCTGCTTATACACATAGAAAAGTTTGCATAAAGAAATGTAAATGAAGGAATGGAAGGGATGAAGGGATGAAGGGATGGAGGGAGGGAGGGAGGGAGGGAGGGAGGGAGGGAGGGGAGGAGAAAAGAAAGACTTGGGAAGAAGTTCTTAACAACCGGACCATTCTTTCTGTTCCATTTCTGCCAAAATTTCTTAAAACATGTCCTTGGGCTACATTTACTATTATATTTTAGAATAATCTACTTAACAATCAGATATTTGGTAAAATTCATTTATGTTATACTTTCCTTTTACTGTTTATATGTTTTTTGCTATATGCTATTTAACTAAATTAAGTGATTAGAGCTAATCAGATTATATTCAGAGATAAGAAAAAAACCTGTTCTTTCCCAAAGAAAAGGACTCAGTAGGGTCAGTGGGTTGCCAAATACCATTCGCTCCTATGTTGAGAATCTCTGATTCATCCTCTTTTGGTTTGCCCAAGTATAGTTTGTAAAGAAACCAGGAATATTATCTCCTTTCCAGTACTGGGGTTTATGACAATAACTTAAAATAATATTAATAAAAAAAATTGTAAAGGCCACAGAAAAACCTCATTTCTACCAAAGGCAGCTCTTCATCCTCTACTAAAGAAACAGTTTCAAATATTCAGCAAATACAGAGAAGCCATGAAGAGAAAAATGTAAAGAAATCTGCTCCCTTTAATGCCAATTTTCTTTCTGTCATCTGCATATGCTCATGGTCTCCAAACACAATTGATGCATAAATGATAAATGATTGAAGATGAGTTTTCGGACATTTTGGATTCCACTTCTGTCCCCTAAAAAATGAAAGCCATGTGCTCGCCAGCACTCAGACTGGGCTGACGGACACAGGGCAGCCGCTGAAGCCTGAACGGAGGGAGGAGGGTCCGCAAACACGGGCCCCTCATGGAGTGGTGATGTCAGCACTCGGTACCCTGCAAGCGGGCCTTCGGCTCACCCCCTGGAACTCTCAGTGATTCCTGCTTCTGGATAACTGATGCCAAAGCCAGGAGAAACAGCTCTTAGGAAACAGGTTTCTATGTCCCCCCTAACGTGCTGATCAACAACGCAGTAGGAAGATGCTTAAGGAAGCTGAAATCCTCTCTTTGCCCTGGAATGAGGCTGCAGTACCTGTCCTGCTGTCTCTCAGGGCTGGGGACACCAGGCAGGCAAAGGAGACCACTGGTGGGCTGATTTGGGGAGCTCAATCCAGGCGAACTGACCCACCAAGGCTGCAGTTCCTGTCCCGCTGTCTCTTGGGGCTGGGGACACCAGGCAGGCGAAGAAGACCGCTGGGGGGCTGATTTGGGGAGCTCAATCTGGGCGAATTGACCCACCATTCATCTTTCCCTAAAGGCTCCCTCTGGGAGCCCAGGGGCTGAGGAAGTCAGCTCCCAAAACATAAAGAGCAGCCATGACATCTTCATTCCCTTCACGTTTCTGGTGTGCCCCATCTCCTAAGATGTCTTTCCTTGTCAACAGCCTCAGGAGTCGGAGCGAGGAAAGAGAAAGGAACAGTCAGGAACTGTCTTCCGAGAGGCAAAGCCCCCAGCTGACTGCTGGGTGGGCTGATGACAACGCGGTCATCATGTTCACGGCTTTTTCTAGGAACCTTTCTTTTCATTTCTAGTATCATTCAAAGGGGCAGATACATTCTTAGCGAAGCATTAAAAGAAGCCTAATTAGCTGTGTGTTTTATTTTCCTTTAAATAAGTTAATTTCTTCTTGTATATTTGGTTCTAAGTAGAGAGATGAATTTTTTTTCAAAATTACTTGATTCTATCCAGTGAATCTTAGGCAAAAATAGCAAATGGAATTCAGATGGTCATGCCCTTAGCCACCAAAATGCTTTGCTGAATCAAAGTGTCATCTTCCTTTAATTATACACAAACACACATATGCATATATGTGTATATATATATACATGTATATGTATAATATCTGTATCTATGCATAAGTTCTTGAGGTCGTTCAATTTCCTTTCTCTTCTCGATAGGATCTACATCCTGAGACCCTCAAATTCCGGTTGTGGTTAAGAAGCTCCGTAAATAAGTAAGCCAGCTTTGACAAGTCATTTTACTCCATATTAAGATGATTCAGTGGGAGGATAGTTTTCTAAAATTCCTTCCAGATCTAAAAATTAATATAGTCTAGGATGAAAGTAATGTTGCAATACAAAAATACTGTTGGCGTCTATGAAACGGCCGTCCCATGCCCGTGACCACCACCACAGCACGACATTTGTCAGACCTGTGCCACATGTGCAGCACAGAGCCACAGGCTTTCAGGAAAACAGGAAGCCTAAGTAGAGTCTCAAACAATTCATTAGTGGTCATTTTATGTTAAGGAGCAAACACCTTTTATTAATTAATTTATTTTTTAATTCTGTAGATGCATGGAGCTATCAATTTCAGTTGGATCTGATACTTTCCTCACACCTGAGTAGACTGAAGAAGAAAGCTATATTCTCGTGAACTAAAACAAAAAAACAAAAAACAGCTTCTTTTTTTTTTTTTTTTTGGATAGTCAAATCAGTCTGATTCTAGAGGTTCTAGCAGGTAATGCAAAACATCTGGGATCAAAATGTAAAGTTCCTATACTACATAAATGCGAATGAAGCAGAAGGTTAAGTACTTCATAGAAGATGGTGTATTGTCCCCATACTGGACGAGTGGAGCGTCAAACAGTGGCCGACAACTATAAAGCTAAACCAAATCAAAGAATGGGAGGCAGAAAAGCACACCTAGATTTTGGTTTCTATATATTCTCAAACAAAAAAGAAAAAAAAGAAAAAAAGGAAGAAAGAAAGAAAAAAGAAACAGAAAAATAACAAAAAGAAATTAAAAAGAAAAAGTAGCCCATGGGAGAAATGACTGACTATAGGGCTGGTCTAGAAAATACAGTCAATCCTCTATAATCCACAGGTTTTACATCCACAGATTCAACAAAACAGAGAATGAAAATGTTCAAAAAAATTCCCAGAAAGTTCCAAAAGGCAAAATTAGTATTTGCCACATGCCCAACATAGCGCTGAATCCATGAGAATGAAGTGATCCGGAGGCACAGCCTGCTGTAGCCTGTAAGCCAGCACGGCTTACAGGCAGGACCTATGTCATTTTATACAAGGGACTTCAATAGCTACAGGTTCTGGTATCTGAGGGACACTCCTGGAACCAGCCCCCTCCCATGGATGCTGAGAGATGACCGTGTACAAGAGCCTGGAACATCCTGTACGCCAGAAAAGTAAGCACGTACCTAAAAGAAAACAAACCCCACAAGGACGGGTGCCTAACCAAGGAGCCCAGCAGCCACCTAAAGACTTCCCGAGGCCAAGCTGGAACCATTTGAGCAACAAATAGAGTTGTATTGGCATATAACGCAAGTATAAAATAAACATCTATCATTCCCCATCAAGAGAAATTAATAACTGGATAATAAATAAATATGAAGAATGATGACTCTCACATACAGAAAGATTCCAAATCATTTATGTTAAATACTCTAAACTCGAGGAAGTGAAACATCACTCCTCACTCCTTAAGTATGAGTGACTTTCTTCTAAAAACTTAAACTTGTGCGTTATGATCTTTTAAGAAATACATTATGGAAAGAAGACAAAAAAAGTTACCTTCTGAGTAAAGAGACTTGAAAACCACTCCCACGGTTAGAGAAAGATGAGGGTTAATAACAACAGTGATAAACCATGCTAATAGCATTCACTCTTGATAAAATATGATACGATGAGAATGGCACTTTTATTTCCATAGCACTCCTCCAAAAACACATTACCCCACTCTAATCAGGAGGACGCTATCAGACAAATTCTAACAGAGAAACAGTCTATAAAACATTTGACCGAAACGCGGAGGTTATCAAAAACAAGTTTAAGAAGATATGACTGCTAACTGTAACATTATATTCTGGATGGAATCCTGGAACAGAAAAAGGACACGAGGAAAAAACAGAGAAAAGTAAAATAAGCATGAACTGGAGTTATACTAATGTATCAATATGGGCTCGTTAGCTGTGACAAGTGTAACATACTATTGGAAGACCTTTATAATCAGAAAGACTGGGTGTGGGGTATACAGGAACTGTCTGTATTATCTTTGCAATAATCCCATCAATCTAAAACATTTTAAAATTTAAAACTGTGTTCTAAGATAGTTTATATTAAAAAGTGTTGTTCCGATGTGTTCTGTAGCCTAATTCCATCCAGAAATAAAGGAGAAAAAAGTGATAGAAAGGGGGAAATTATCAGAATTTAGGGCAACGAATTGGATAGACTATTTGACAAAATGTAAAAGTTATTATTTTCTTTCTTCTTCTTCTTTTTTTTAAACTGCAACTAAATTAACCAAATAATGTCCCAACTGTCACTTTGCCCCCAGGGACAGGATCCATTCTTCACTTGAGAATAAGAAATCTACAACCCCATCTTCAAAAGTAACACATCGACACATGATTAGTTCTTCATGGAATTTCAAACGGGTTTCCTCAATGGTCTCACATGTGAAGTACTTCATAACTGATCACTGTCTGTGTCCATATGAATTCCTTAATGTCACAGTAGAAACCAGATGAATAAAATATCCTTAGAAAAATCAAGAAAAAAAATTAGAAAAAAATTTAAAAAGAAGCAGTCAAATTTGTCTTGTTAAAATAGGTAGATGAGGCCCTGGCTGGTTGGCTCAGTGGTAGAGCATCGGCCTGGCGTGTGGGGGACCGGGTTCGATTCCCGGCCAGGGCACACAGGAGAAGCGCCATCTGCTTCTCCACACACCCCCCCCCTCCTTCCTCTCTGTCTCTCTCTTCCCCTCCCATAGCCAAGGCTCCATTGGAGCAAAGATGGCCCGGGCGCTGGGGATGGCTCCTTGGCCTCTGCCCCAGGCGCTAGAGTGGCTCTGGTTGCGGCAGAGCGATGCCCGGGAGGGGCAGAGCATCGCCCCCTGGTGGGCAGAGCGTCGCCCCCTGGTGGGCGTTCCGGGTGGATCCCGGTCGGGCGCATGCGGGAGTCTGTCTGACTGTCTCTCCCTGTTTCCAGCTTCAGAAAAAAAAAAAAAATACAAAATAGGTAGATGATTCATTGTAAACATGACAAATAAATCAATCTAGTGATTAACCTTGACTGACCTTTGCAGCAAATATCCTGGTTTTTTGGAGGAACAACAACAACAGAACCTTAAAACATTCTTCAGCAGCAGAAAGAACAGAAAGACAGTTTACCCTTAGGACAAACCACTGACTAATAGACACTGAGCTCAAATAAAATCTAAAATTCCCCTTTCTGATTTTAGAATGTAAAGATGGAAGGAAAAAATAAACCACACCATTAGACTGGACCAACTCACAGGCACGCCTGTCCGTGGAGAAACAGCGGCACGCCTATCACTCCTCTAAGGTTAGACCCTAACAGGAATAGCAGGGACTTGGGACACACACTGACAGTGTCTGCAGGGATGGCCTCACATCAAATCAAAATCAGGAGGCTGTCAGCAGAGCTACCTCCACTCGGCAAAGGAAGAGGGGAAAAGAGGAGAGATGGGAAGTGACAGGTGAGCAAGCTCCCGTTTCTACTCCCTTCTGACTTGTCTTTTTTAGAATTTTGTTTAAATAAGTAAAATACAACAAAAAAAACCCCACCAAAACTTAAAACACCTATATGAGAAAATTTCAGGGTATAAATCTTGACACTAGTAGCTAACAATCTTTTGAGCACATCGTTTAATGATGTGTCAGTGTAAGGAATATGGTTTATGCAACTGTAGCATCAATTCAACTTTTCTATTCTCCAAATAATTCTGAGAGTGCCAATCCCAAAGTGTATATTCAATCAAAGTTTAAAATATATTATGTGCTATGAACTGAATTGTGCCCCCCTCCAATTTACATGTTGAAGCCTTAGCTGTCCCTGTGATCGTATTGGAGATAGGACCTTTGATCAGATGATTAAGGTTAATGAGGTCATCAAGTTGTTGACCTGATCCGATGGAACTACAACTCTTTTCAAGGAGATAACAAGACACCGGAGCTCTCTCTCTACTGTGTAAAGACACAGAGAGAAGGTGGGTGTCTGAAACCAAGAAGAAAGGTCTTAATCAGACCCCAGCCATGCCAACATCACGATCTCAGGCTTCTGGCCTCCAGATTGTGACAAAACAAACTTCTATTGTTTAAGCCAGTGGTTTAAGCTACCCAGTGTGTGGTCTTTTGCCCCAAGCTCATATATTATGCAGGCAACTTAGTGTCACCCCCAAATGACAGGGTTTCTCTTCCTTTAAAAGTAGGAAAAGCCAGACCCTGTAGCTCAGTGGATTAGAGCATCGTCCCGATACACTGAGGTTGCGGGTTTGATCCCCAGTCAGGGCACACGCAGGAATCAACCAATGGGGGGGGATCAACCAACGAATACAAAAATAATTGGAACAACAAATTGATGTTTCTCTCTCTCTCTTTCTCTCTCTCTCTTCCTCTAAAATCAATCAATAAAAAAAATTATAAAGTAAGGAAAGCCACATGCCATATCTTTGCCAATAAAATATCAGCAAGGGTAACATTTGTCACTTTCAGTGAGTCTTTAGTAAGAGAGGACTTGATCCTCCATATGTTTTGATTTTCCTTTCTCTGTAGCCGGCAGTTCTGCAGCTGGTGAACCCTTCCTCAGCTGTGTACCTGAGTGGGGACAGTCAGGAGCAAGACCCTCGTCAACCCACAATGGCCATATGTTATGTCACTGGGGCTTTCCATTGGTAAAGTTGATATAGCAACCTTAGTCCTAGAAGGGGAAAAAGTAAAAAACAGCAAGCAAACAAAGTAACCGTTCCTTCTAAAAATCTCTCAGTCCCAATGCAGGGATGCTCAGGAGCAGACAATAAAAGGAACAGCTTCTGTAACGCTCTGCTATAAGCCACTGAATAACCATGGTGGGCAAAAATACTAAGTAAAAGTGCATCTGCTTTTGTAACAATGTAAATTACAAGACTGTCCAACTGGTTCCACAGTCTACTGAGAAAGCACAAAATTCCATTATATGCTTTAAAACTTTATTAAAAATATCTGTCCTGTTCCCAGACAATTTTGGAACAATCTTTAGGTTTTATCTAACCATGATTGTAAAGTCTTTATTATTTATAAGAGTGATCAACAGAAAATTAATCTTCCTTGATTTAGGATAAAGCATCTCAATACATATTGAGATTGGCATTTGAAATTGGTCATCGCGTGCTGTGGACCTTTTATAACCTCAACCATATTCCCAAGCCAAGGCTAACATTGATTCCCTTCCTCACTGTTACCCCCTGATGTCATCCCATCACTTTGAACAACGCGCCATTCTCTTGTGGGCCATACCGAATAACACTGAATCTTCACCTGATGGGCTTCCTCTGCCCTGGAGTTCCCATTCCCTCCCTTCGCCATCTGGATGATGACTACTTGATCAGCCACAACCATCTCGAATGTCAACTGCTGTGCAACATCTTGGCCAAAATCTCCAGAATCAATTATTTCTTCCTTTAGATTCTCAAATCACTTTATGGAGATCTTTATTGTAGCACTTAGTCCCCTTAATTATAATTTACCTGTTAATGTGTCTCTTCATTGTATTATGAATTCTAAGCAGGCTAAAAATAGCTCTGACACACTGTATTATGTAACTATACTACGCTTGCTGAATGACTGGCTGAAAGGGTCAAATTATAAACTATTTCTGCCTGAAAAATGTTGAATACTTAAAAAGAATTGAAGAATTATGTTTACCATGGTTTACTTTTTTCTTCATCATCAAAGGGAATAGATTACGTATCTTTTTTGCCTTCGATTTTCCCGTTTCCTCTCCATGCGTTATATACACTGTTATTACAGGGAGTTCAGGCCGCCTGGAAGCTGGCTGGACCAGGCTTAGTAATAGCTGATTAGAAAGACTATGAGGAGCCTTAGAAGTCTCTACAGTTCTGTTTGAATTTCTCTCAGCAAATTCTGACAGGTGATTTATATTCCTTAAGTAATAAAGGATCTTTCTTCAATTTTCTTCACAGCCAGCCTACGAGACATCTTCAGTCCCCATCCCTTCTACTCTTGTGAGCAAGAACAAAAGCCAAAAAAAAAAAGTAAAAGCCAGAGACTAGAATGCCTTTTCAAGCTCTTCAACAAAGGCCGTGGCTGCCCGAGCTCGGGACACACTGCAAGCGGCTCTCCTTAGCAGGGCCGGTCCTGATGGGCTGGCTTCGGCCAGAGGCCAGCAAACAGAGAAGTGACCGTTCATGGCACACGTCTCCCGTCCCGGACCCCTACTCCGGCAAAGACAGGGGAAACCACAAAGGCTAACACCAGGAAGGACTGTGGACAGGCTGTTGCAGGTGTGAGGGTGTGATTACATGTGTTCTCATTCGGGAGAGGGAAGAGAAGGGCCCACAAGACTTCAAGAGGCAGCACAGCACAGAGGTCGGCATCCAGGAGACAGGGGCTTCAGACGAGACTCCATCCCTTCCTGGGGTGGATCTCAGCAAGTTCCCTAATCTGATGAGCCTTCGTTCCTCCATTTATAAACGTGAGGGAATCACATGAGCTCCTCGGTAGGACTGCGGAGGAGACTGAGTGAGGAAAAGTGACTATGGCACGCGGCACAGAGCTCGTATCCCACTCCCATCAGAGCATCTGTGTTATTAGGCTCCTCAGAGTAATACACAGGATCCCAGTCTTTGTCATTAATAACCAGTAACATTACACTAACAACTCACAATGGTTTGATGTGTTGTGATGATGCCAGATAGAATGAAAGAGTAGAATTTGAAGCCTGGCCGAACCTCTCAGGAGTTGTATTACCTTTCACAACTACTTCCTGCTTTAGTTTCCTCATCTTTACAATAAAGGGCTGAACCACTCATTACACTGCCAGCACAATGAAGAGGTGATAGTGACGCAGTGATGGGCTCAGAAGTGAGAGGGTGTGTTCATGGAACAGGTATCCTCAGCCAGTCACTGGGCAGTAGGTTGCTAGGCAAGCCATGTCCTATGCAAAATAACCTGAGAGGCTCCAACTGGCAACACAAATGAGTTATCTGCAATGAAATTTGAATTGAATTACCATTCAACAATGGATTTTTGTCACCTTCCCTTCCTGTTAGATTTTAAAGCCTTCAAACCACCTACCATTTCTGATATCAAAAGATAAGTATGGCTCTGGTGATGATTGCCAAATGCTTGCATATCAGAATCTCAATTCAGCAGCCTTTTTAGCATATCAGGAGAAGTTGCTATTTCAAACAATACGACCTGCAAAACCAGGGAGTGTGTCATACGGGGTACATCTATGCCAAACACCATGCACTTACAGCATGCTGACACAAAGGCGACAGGTTTGAGCAGAATCACAAGAACAAGAAAAGAAAGGGGGAAAAGAATGAATGAAAGAAAGAAAAAAAAAGAAAGGGAGAGAGGGAGGGAGGGAGGGCGGGAGGTAGGAAGGAAGGAAGGGAGGAAGGGAGGGAAGGAGGGAGGAAAGGAGGGAGGAAAGGAGGGAGGAAAGAGAGAGAGAAGAAAGAAAGAAAGAAAGAAAGAAAGAAAGAAAGAAAGAAAGAAAGAAAGAGGGAGGGAAGGAAGGAAGGAAGGCAAAGAGAGAAGAAGAAAGAAAGAAAGAAAGAAAGAAAGAAAGAAAGAAAGAAAGAAAGAAAGAAAGAAAGAAAGAGGGAGGGAGGAAGGGAGGGAGAAAGAAAAAGAAAAATAAGGAGAGAAGGAGGGAAAGAAAGAAAGGGAGGAAGAAGAGAGCAAGGAGGGAAGGAACAGAAAGGAGAATGCATTATTAAGTGGGAATGCTTAGAATAGCAAATGCATACTGTCTGCTTGGCCATGACTAAAAGGTGCCACTTACGTCTCATTTTCAGAGAAAGAGTGGGGCTCACACAGGTATTACTTAATAATTTTATGCCATTAAGTGGATCTGAAAAAGTATTAATTCCAAAATTTTTAAAATTATTTTTGAGTTGAAAGACTCAAAAAAGTTAGCAGGTAGACTTTCTGATAAAATTATCTAGGGTAGGTATTTTTCTAATAATCATGACAAAAAATATTTACAACAATCACGACGACAGCTACTACTGTCTGATAATGTTGTCAAGGGTAGTTAGTTTTCTAATAATAAGGACAAAAACATTTACAGAAATAACAACAGCTACTACTATCTAATAATGATGAAAAAAATATTTACAGTAATAAAAGCTATTACTAAATATATACTAGCTATTGCTTTAAGAAATTTATGTAAATGCTATCTCATTAAACAACCTTACGAAGTAAGGAGATCATTATTCCCACTTTATACACAAGGAAGTTAAAGCTGAGATGAGAGTAAGTAGTTCTTGGGGTTCCACAGACAGAAACAGGTGAAGCCAGAGACCTGAAATCACTACGTCACCCTTCCCATTTTTTTTTTTATTTGCCCTAATAATAATTAGGGATTCAGTCGAGTTCTCCTGTCCCTGGAGAAGGACTTCTTCCAACCATTTTCCCTCTCTTCATCTATTTCAGCCCCTATCATGATACAACATTTCTTTTATCATTGTTAATGATGAATGGATACTTGCTGGAATTCCTATTACATGGGCCATTGTTTCTGGGACTGAAAGTCACACTCATTTCTTCCTTAATGTCCTCCTACCTCTCGAACAAATTCCTTACCTGGTCTTGCACTTGGCCTTGCATACAATTCAGAAGATGGGTTTGCCTCCTCGACTTGGGACTCAGCCGTTATGCCTGCCTACATGCAGTAACTTCCATTCCTGGCTTCCTGGATTAGCAAGTCTCTATGGACTCTTTATTATTTTACTGTAACATGTAGGACATGAACTATACAAGATAACTACCTGAATCAACAGCCCTGAAAGACTATTCCTAAGTACTCAGATGTTCAGTGCTTCCGTTTTCATTGTTGGGCTCGGTTAGCTTTTGTGTGATGAGAGTTTCTGAGCTGAACCCAGTACAAGCAAACAAAAGCCTGCACGAGATAATCCTGGAGGGACAGGTCGCATCAAGAGGTCCAAAGACTGAATGAAAGCACACTCGTGGGAATGGACCTGGGGCAGAGCCAGGTGACCGGTGCCAGATACAATGAATTCTCATCTCCTGACCCCTCCTCTGCCACAGAAGCCTCCGGTTCCGCTGCCACAAAGCCCTTCTCCAGGGAACAAAGCCTGTTTCTGTCGAGGTGGGTGCAGGCTACCAGCTAAGCACCGCTCACCAGGGCTCAACCGCAGTTCCGAAGCACGTAAGGCAAAGGAAGCAATTTTGACAAAGAATAGCAACAACTATCCATACAAATGTAGAACAAAAACATTTTTTTTAAAAGCATAAAAGGTATTGATAATTAATTTAAAATACCATAAGGAAACCATAGCTAAACTGAGGGGGGAAACGGAGTCTCAACAAAGACGGAGCGAACCACCGAGGCCACGAGAGCGAATGCCCGACACTTTGGACGGCAATTGTAACGCCCAAGTTTTTTCCTGTAATTACGGTTCTACTTATCCCATCTCAGATGCATAGAAAAACCTGAGTGGATGGGGGAAGACTTCATGCTGGGAATATAGAAATAAGTTTGAACAAATTGCCCATTTGTGATTATTTAAATAAAACATCATAATTGTAATATGTTGGTCGATAAAGGCAATTTTTTCCCCCTTCTTTCTCTTTTGTGAAAGAACAATACACTAAATGCTATCTTGATTTTTTTTTACAGCATTTCTGTAAATACAGTATTTAATGCCAGGTGCCCCCTCCATTTTGCATTGTGATGGGCCCCATGGAAAGAGGAGTGAATGCCCTGTGAGCCGTTTCCCACACGACTTGGGCTCTGACAAATCATTAACAACATTCTCTGCCTGGGTATTGTCTTCTCTGGTAATTATATGCAGCATACCTCAGTGGCTCACATTTAATAGACCTCACTCTTATAGCATTTACTTTACCACATTGATTTCAACGTAGACCCCTTGTATAGCTACCTTTGCTATCATTTTTCTATTTTAAAATAGATGTTTTGTATTTATATATACATTTTAAAATACATGTTTTAAGAATAAATCTTCTAAATGGAAGAGGTTCTCCTTCTTCTCCTTTATGCCCAAGGAAATGCATTCTCTTTTGCTCCCAATAAAGGGAAAGACCATTTTTGATGATCTTAAGATGACAGAATTTCCTGCCTTGAAAATCTGTCTTTCTCGGGTAGGGCAAGGGAGGCTTAGACTCCCGTGTGGTGACTTCTGCAGCTCACACAAGCCCAAGAACACTGAAAGTCCTTGGTCTTATTTCCCAAGGGACCGTCTATCCATCTTTCAATCCTCAAAGAGTTGCTAGTTGATCAGTCTTGTCAGCTTTTAGATATACATTTTTAAAAATAATTTCTTATTGCAACTGGCATTTAAGTGGACTTGAACAAGTTATTTTTTTTCATACTAGACTGTAAGTCAATAGGTAATAAATGCAACATATGGTTTAAATACCTACTGTGAACAAAATTTAGGTCTACACAGTTGAAGAAGTCCTGAAGAAGAAGAAATATAACCTCTGCCCTCACAATGAAGGGGAAGACATAGCTATAACTACATGAATGTTAAATGTCAAAGCTGCGGTGGCTCCCAAATGCTACAGACTTGAGAGGAAATGGAGATGATGGTGGGGTGGGTGGGAGAAACGGCTCTGCTGCCGACTCCTGGGTTCTCAGATTCACACACGAGCCCAGAAGATCCAAAGCCATCTGAGTCAGCCACTATTTTAGGTCTTGGAGCTTCTTAGAAAATATTTGGTGAGTGGAAGCATTAGACATCTATGGATACCCAGACTCTGCCTGAAGCTCTCTCAGGATGGGAAGAACACTTTCTGTTAAAATAGCTCAGCCTCACTGTCTTTTGAAAGGTGCTTCCTGTACTGAATTAGAATTGTGTAACTATCCCACTTCCTCCCTAGGAGTCATGCAGTTTATGGCTATGTGGTTAAGAGCATGGGATCTGGAACTGTCCTGGGTCCAAAGCTGGACTTTGGTGACAGCCCTTAGGTGTCCTCTTCCAAAGATGCTCTTTAATCCCACAAGGAAACAGTATTGAGAAAAATTCTGTGGCATGATCAAAGTCACACGCCTGGTAGGTGATTGACAGAAACACAGCAAAAACTGAGAGCGCCTAAAAGTCCAATGACTTTGCCATTATGAAACATTTCAGAAAAGTTTCTCAAGTCTTAGCCAGGACAATAACCTGGTTTCTTCCAGAATAAATGGTGCCAAAAGCTTCAAGGTAGATTTCAATTTTCCAATGAACCAACTGACTCTCAAAGGCTTCGTGAGAAGTTAAGGATAGAAAAAAGTAACTAAATTTTCTTTAAGAGAAAGGAGCTTACTGAAACAAACAGAGATCACTACTGTAAGTAAGAGCCCATGGTTTTCTTTCCCCACATCTTTTTCTTTTTGTTTTTCCATTTTCAAAACTGAAACTTGGACATGTAACATACATACACCTCATAGTTGGAGTGACTCAGTAATTTCCTGGCAGACTTTTCCCTAATTCCAGTCTACCCACTCATACTGCCTCCTTCTCATCTTTCCCCAAATAATTAGCATGAAACATATGCCAGGGTGTACTGCCTACCTCTTTAAAAACTTGCTAATGAACCACAAAGATCTATAGAATCATGTCCAAACATGTTGGCAAGCTATTCAAGCTTCTTCAGATTTGCCCTGAGTCTCCCTACCTTTCTCAGCCCCCTACCCAGCCTCATTGCATACTGACAGGGTTATCTTTGCAAGGAGTCAATAAACTCAATGCCTGATATATTTCAAATGGTCAATAAACTTCAGCTGTTACATAACATCATTTATCCAGAAAGGCACTGCCTCCTTCTGCAATTTCTGTCATTTCTTCATTGCTTTAACCAATGTGTGTTAGAACGTTATTCTAGGGATATGGTGGTGGGAAAAAATCCCCACAAAGTTTTCAATTAGTTTATAAATATTTTAGCGGGGAAACAAGAACAAAATGAAACTTACTTTGTTACATATTAATAAATACTAAGAAGAAAAATAAAGCAGAGAGAGGATACAATACATGGCAAAGGAGACCTTGGACATTCAGACAGGTGATCAGAGAACACCTCACTGTGAAGGAACCATTTGAGCCAAGAACATCATACAGTGAAATCCATCTAGAAAGAACAGCTAAGACCGAGAGCAGGAGGTGGAGTGTGACTGCTGTGTTTGAATTCTGTGAGAAGGCCAGCATGGCTAATCAGAGGAGGAAGGAGGACGCTAGGAGGAAAATGACTCAGAGACTTAACTCTGGGGAAGAGCATTCATGTGCTTGTAGGTCATATGGAGGATTTCACCATTTTCCTTTGAATCATACAGGGGAAGCACTGGAGGGTTTTGAGCAGAGGAATGAGGCTGATTTCCTTAGCAGGTGCACACTTGATGCTGAGTCAGTGCTAAGTCCGTTTTTAGCGCAACAAGTTGGAAGGAAAAAATACATCATCCGCTATATCCAGTGACTGTACCTGTAAAGCTTTTGGAACCAGCTGCTTTTTCCATATGCGCTCTCAACTGTCTTAGTCCAAACAGCCATCATTTTTACCCAATTTAACCCAATATCACCATAAATGGTTTCCCATCATCAGCTCTAGTCCCCACCCAGTCCTTTAGTTTTGCAGGAAGTCGGTGATTATTTAATAATTATATGAAGCCGTACAATGACTTACTTGACTCTTTAGGACTTGTAATGTCTTATTCTATTTTGCTGCTTTATTTCTCTCTAATATCACCTCTCTGGCATTCTGACACATTCTAGAACTCTTCCCCATTTCTGGACCTTCATGTCCTTGTCCCCCTACCTAGAAGCCTTGTCCCCTGCCACCCCCACCCCCGTCTTTTGAAAGATGATGACTTTACTTCCCCCTGATTACAGCTTAATGGTAGTATCCTAGGGAAGTTTTTTCTGACAATTCTTTACAAAGTATATCACACTCCCTATTATTCTATTATTCACCATTCATTCATTCATTCAGCTGATATTCAAGGGCTTATCTGCTAGATACTGTCTTAACTGCTGTTTTTATCCTCGTTGTGTTTATTCCAATTTGTGGCTATATTCATATTAACCCCCTGCCCTCCCAACCAGATCCTAAACTCCATCAGAGCAAAAACCCTTTGCGTTTTGTTCACCAGCATATTCTTTCTGAGATCTGACAGGTAATCAGAAATATTTATGAAATAAATGAATAATGTTACTTGGAATTTGCTGGTTTTTCCTTTAAGCTTCTAGTACAAAATTTACTTCATAAAAATTTTATATCATCCGATGATAAATAGCCCCTTTCTTAATAGCATGCAGCTTACTTGAAACTGTTTCTTTATCATTATTGTTATCTTTCAGAAGGCCTCGCTTAGGAATTTTGTAACTATAATTATTTTTGAATTGATGACTGGGTAGAAATTTGGAGTTTTCTCCAGTATCTCAAATGAATGTGCCTTAGGAGACTTGACTTGATTTCCTTTTTGAAAGGCTATGGAGAAAATTACTGAGATTTTTGGTCAGTTCAACAATGAAGCAGGTGTACCTGCTTCAAACCTAACGGCTTCCATGAGCATATCAGAGAAACACAAACTGTCACGTCCAGAAGTGGACAGAATCCACGCTGTCTCCCTCACCATCCTTACCAAACAATGTCCCTTCTTCATCCACAAAGGTCCAGCCACCCCGGCCTTTCTCCAGCCCAAACCACCCCCAGCATGTTCCCTCCTCAGGCCTGGGCCCTGGCGGCCCCTCCACCCAGAATGCTCTGCACCCTGATCTCCACGGGCATCTGCACCTCCTTCAGTTTCCAACTCAAACGTCACCCTTTCACAGATGCCTTTGCAGGAAGCTCTGCAAGAAAAAGAGTCCTTTCCCCACCCATCTCCAAAGTGCCCTACACGATGCTCCAAATATCTTTGTCATCGGTCCACCTACCATCCGTAGAAATGATCGTATTTGTTTATTTACAAACCCCTTGTGGATTTCCTCAGTGTAAGATATAAATTTAGTGCAGCACAAATCTCGGTTTGTCCCGTTTCAGTGCTAAGACCAGTGTCCGCCATATAGTTGAACGTGTATAATAAGTACTTACAGAGTGAATGAAGTAATAATGCATGCACCATTTAAATGCTCCACTGGCATATACTCAACGCACAGTTGCCCAGTGCATAGCTCTTGATCTGTGTGTAAGCTAAAATCTGCAAGACGTAGTGAAGAACAGAAGTAGAACAACTCTAAATTCTAATCAGAAGTCATGTAATCAAGGAAGAAAGGAGCTTTTCTGCAGCAAGAGGTGATGGACTTTAATATGCGCAATTGCTAAATTTCCAGACTTGGGCTCTTTTCCTCTTTGGGTTTCCAGGAACTGATACACTCCTGGCTCATAGCAAATCTGCAATGGACGTGAGTTGAATCGATCTGAAATTAGAACAAAAACCTACACTAGGACCAAAAACTCCAACATCACTCAAACTATTTTTAAACCATATTTACTTATTTATAAGTATCGTTTAAGTAGATGAATATAAATTCTTGTCAGCTAATTTCCAATGATTTACTAAAATGCTCTATTGAAAAATGTCAAGTGGCCATTAGCAGTAAACCTCCAAGAATTTATCTGCCATAATTTTCCAACTTAAATATTGTCATTGCGTTATTTTGTTTTATTGGTTTATTTTTTTTTAAATTCCTGAAGTCATTGAAAGTTTCTTTTTATCAATTTGTTCTGAATTTAATGAGGCAGAAATGAAAACGGCCCATGGACTGATCAAAAATCACTATACCTAGTTGCTAGTAGGGTTTGCTAGAGGTGGGTTTGCACTTGAATAAGACTGACAGTCACAGTGTTTGGTATTTACCACTTGAGGCCAGGATGGGCCAGATTCAGTCTACCTGGACCTGTCTGTGGAGTTAGAGGAAAGCAGTGTGGCACGTGACTAAATTCATCCTCTTTCTTTTATCTCATACTTTATTGTAGTCATCTTTCTTCAGATCAGCTTACTTGGTCACAGAATACCTACCTGGTAAATATCTTAAGGCATGATACATAAAACCAAAAATACTTACAATCATATTTATTTCTATTTCTGGCACCTTTTCTTGGGTTGTACCCAAATGCATGCTGGCCCCAATCACAATCTTCCTAGGAAAAGGGATTATTTACGTCTTTCTATATGTGTCAAGAAAAGAATGGAACCCCATGCGATCTTACAGGTGCAGTTCAGAACTTGGTGATCAGATTGGCCTTTCCTTGGGGAATCCCATGTCCAGAATTATTAGCTCAAAATATGTAGAGCAAAGTATTGTGAAAGAACGAGTTACCCTCATTTAAAGGGACACTTAATTGCCTAAGGAGAACCGCATGCTTCTGAGGGCTACAAAGGCTGGCATAGACAGTGTCCTCTGGCTACAATGCTATTTGCAAGTTTGAAGTATTAACAACAGTGTGTTTTTCTCCTCCAGTGCATCCAACTGTCTCTCTCAAAAATTAGTCGTACTACTGTGGTCAGGAAAGCTATGAGTGCCTCATAGAATGACTATCATTGACTGAGCTCCTACAAGGGGCTAGTCACTGTATTTGGCACTTCACATAATCTATGTGTAATCTCCACAACAACATTTCAAGGTAAATATTATCTTCAAGCCACCCTGAGGAAGCCAGGGCTCACAGCTGGGTGACAAACTTGTTGGAGGTCACAATCTAATGAAGGTCAAGGCTAAGACGAATTCGGGCTCCGCTCTCTCACACCAGTCAATGAAAGGTTCTCTAAATTGATCTTGTATCAGGACAGTCATGTGGGCTTGTTAAGACCCAGATCAATGACTCCTGATTCAGTAGGTCTTGGGTGGGGCCAGAAGATTTGCATTATTCTCAAATTCACAGGGGCTACCCTTGCTGGGCCCAGACCACAGGCTGAGAACCGACTGTCCTACATCCTGCTCTTGGTTAGAATGTAAGTCCTCGCAGTAAAACTAACTGAACATTAGTCTCACTCTAGGAGTTTTATGTATACTTTTACAAAATTTAAAATATACCAACATAACATTTATCAAAATATTTATAGGCGCTATTTATGGGATTTCAGGCCATTATCTTTCTTTATACTCTTCTGAATTGTGTTACTTTTATAAAAATGAGCACATAATTTTTGTTTTTGGTGAATAAAATGCTGATTGCATTTAGGAAAAAAAATATAAAACCACAAATCTTTCTCAGAATGGGACGTTTAAGAGGTCTCAGCATCTTAACCCTTTCTGTAAGAAGGAGATTACACAAATACTATGTACATATATACTCACGACACAAACACAATGGTCTTATGTGTGACACAGAAATCAAAGCTTACTTTTTCAGCCTACCCTAAGTCAGAAGAGGGCTGAGTTCAAATTCTGCACCAGTAGTTTTACCTCACTGAGCCACGCCCAGCAATTTTACTGCTGCCAATCTCAGCACATTCAGAATATTGTGCTAGAATCATACATCTCATAGTTAAAAGACTCTTAGTAGAGACAATCTAGTCTCAAAAGTTCAGTCCAGCTCTCTACTCTGCACTAATGTAACCACCCCCACCCCCTTCCCCACAACCTCTTCCAGGATGTGAAGGAGAAAAAGGGCAACTAGCAGGCCCCTTGTGATGTGAGGATCATTTAGATGAGACCAGAACAGCTGACGGGTATGCAGCAAGGTGGTCAAAGATGCAGGGCCACTCGGTCAAAATGCCTCTGCGGCCGATTTACATTTTTAACTATCATATTACAGAATGATAGCACATGACCGTTTCTATTCTTAAAATTATCCCAGCTAAAGGAAGTACCCTGGTATTTACGAGATGCTTAGTGCATCTGTCACTGTGGCCTTATGGCCCAAATCAAAATGATCAGAGCTATTAAGACGATTTCCCTGTTTAGCTGAGTTTTACGAACTATAGTTTTGAAATCAGCGGAAGATGACCTGCTAATGGTGTTTAATGGTTCTCTCAACAAATTGTGAAGTACTTTGGATGACCCACTGGTTAAGTACATAAAAGGAAATTTCCGGCTTTAACCATTTAATCCTTCATTTGCTCTTGTTCTTCTTTTGGAAAACTGTGTTTTATTTTCAAACTTCAAGGAGGAATGGGGAGAGTATGAAGGAAGGGAAAAGGGAATCAATATTTCTTGAGCATTTTGCTTAACACTTGATATATGTAGTAACCATACTATTTGATTTTCAGGACACTACAGAAGAAGGAAACACATATGTCAACCATAGTATTTGATCTTCATGACACTACAGAGAAGGAAATGCTGTCTTTGTTTTGCAGATGAAGAAAGCTGCTAGAGAAATTGCATAACTAGGGTCACACAGCCAGGAGTAATACAGTGTGATTCAAATGGGACCTCTCTCTCTAAATCAAGAACTTGTTTTCATGATGCTTCCCGGAGAGAGAAATTCTGAGGTTATCTTTCCATTCTGTCGATCATTACAGGGGCCGAGTGGGGACCCCAGGTCCACTGAGGCTGAGGTAGGACACAAAGTGGATCCTTCAGAGAGGATCTTTGGGTTTTGTTTGTTATACTATTTGTGGCACATAAATAAGTGAGCGTTATACACAGCAAAGCAAAGTGAGTGAAGAAAACATAAAGAGTAAGGAAGACATTCCCAGGAAGGACACTGAGGGGAAAGGAGGAAAGCCAAGGTGAGCAGGGAGACTCCCTAGAGCTAAAGCACACAGGGGAGGGACACAGAGCGGAGGAACGCAGCCATCTGGCAGCCAGCCTATCCTTTCTGTCTGTTCCCTACCCCCTCTGTGACCCACCTAAGCGCCGGCCTGGAACACGTGGGCCCAGCACCCACAGTCCAGGAAAGTTAGAGCAGACACGTTACTTGCAGAACAGCGTCTCATCGCAGGGGGAAAGGTCTCCGCTCCAAAGAAAATGAACTTCAATATCACTTCGGGGGAACTCCCTGCCTCTCAACCTCCACATGTGAAAAGGGAAAAGCAAGCTCTAAGGAGAAAAAAACACATTAAGAATGATACACATTTCCTACCCCATCCTGGCCCAAAGATCCCCCTCCCAAATGTTCCGCCTTTTTTCTTTGTCTACTTTGATCCACTGGTCAAATATATGAGTTTGCATCTGACCCTACGGTTCAGAGGTCTTCATTTTGTGAAAATGGATGATGGCTGGAACTGTAATAAAACCTCCTCCAGTGAGGAGGGTCGATTGTTAAAAATGAACATCTTTTGGACTGACCTGACAATTTTCCAGTCTTTTCTTGATGACAGGAGATTTCATATGAAAGTGGATTCTTTCAGGGGCTCTAAATACTGAGACAATGTGCCCTTTATCCTGAAAAAGTGAGTTACAAGTGCACAGCAGGGCATCAGCACTGCAGGTCTGTTCCAGGTGCGTTGCGATCATTAGAGGAAGAGGTCCCCTCTAACAGTAAAGGGGGCCCTTGAAAAGGAAGCTCTGGACATCCCAGTAGCAGACCTTGTTTCTACATGGCTAAGCCCCGAACAGTCGGCTTTTCCATCCACCACTACCAACAACAACAAAAAAGGCACGAATCTAAGAGGTGCTTTAGGACAGGATTCTTCTGCGTATTTAAGAACCTATCTACTTGGGTTTTTCCTGAATGAAGTCCCTTTCTTGAATTTCCTGAATAAGCCCTAACAACACCGTGTCGATGACTGTACTGTCTATGGCATTAATTTTTTTATACATATCTCATCCCCATTAGACTATAAGCCTATTCATTCAACAAGTATTTTATTGAGAATCAACCATGTGCTGGAAGACAAACACTGTAAGATAGACTAGGGACCTGCATCATGTTGGAGTTTGATTTTTCTTCCTATCGTAAAATAGAAATAATAGTAGTATTTATTTCTTAGGGCTTTTGTTTCAATAAAATTACACAAGCCAAGTTCTTAGTTTATGGCCTGAAGTGTCAAAAGTGTTCAACACATATTAACTATCATTATTGCTAGCAAAGTGCCTGGCCTACACCAGGGATTTAATAAGCATTTGCAGAATGAATGGTCAAGATTGGTTGCATATAGTGTTTAAAATGGTAGTGACCTTACTTATTACATACAATTAGTTCTATCATTGGTACTAACTGGTCCCTTGGTTCCCAGCCACTAAATAGGTTTTAAATAGGTTTGCATATAAAGTGAGGTTGACATTGAACTTCTATTTTCAAAGACTTAAAAAGTCTGTATAATTTTTAAGGTGATATATCTGAGAGTCACGTTTCAAACACAAAGCGAGGAGGGTTAGATTGCATCCTTGTGTTTCCTTCTAGCACTAATTGTCCGTGATTGTAAGTCACTCTCACGTGAGACTCTGAAAGGCATTTTAAAAGAAGTAGATGATAAGTTAATTCTGCCTCTGGTCCCCCCCCCCGACCCCACATGGTGTTCTTAGGTTGTGTGGTGAATGGACTTCACATAATAATGACCATTGCTAATGCTGCACGAGAACTTCTAAATGCCAGGCAACATGGTAAGTGCCTTGACATGGATTTTCTTCCTGAACATTCACAGCAAGCCGAAACAAAGGATCGCTAAACCGCTATGAAAACACACACTCAAACTTCGAAAAAATTATCAGCTTGCCAATGGTCATAGAGAGAAAACAGCAGAATTAGGACATCTGGCCTCATGGTAGACACTTACAGTATTTTCTACAACAGTGAGACGAATGAAATTCTGCCTACCTCCTCCCAAACATGCTTAGTCTTAAACATCTTCTCTGATGGCAACTTTGTGGAGCAGTGTTTACCATTCCATGTTGCTAACTCTACTGTTTACAGATAGATAGATCACCTTAAATCTCCAAGCATGCACGGGTATGGTGTGTTTGTATGCGTGAGTGTGCATGCGGTTCCCACACGCGGGGCTGCAATGTGCTCCTCGGACAAGGAGGCCTCCAATGACACAGGGCTCGACAGGACGAGCGCATCGTTCTCCGAGAACACAAGCTCATCTCTTCTCCCCACTGCTCTTCTTTCCCTCAGTTTCATGACGGACGACCCGAAGCTGACACCCTCAAAAATGCAACTTCCCGAATATTTTTTAAAAATTTACTTTCTAAATAAATCTGATATGTACAGATCCGACTCTGGCCGTATCGCGAAGCGGTCAGGCTTGGGACACCCAGAAGAACATGGACATCGCAAAGGATCAGGGACCTAATTCTCTTGCGTGCCAGTGACGGTGAGTGGGGGAAGGAGGCAGATATTCCTGGAAATGAGGAGACTGAATAGGACTGCTAACAGGAAATTATTCTTATTTTTTGACTCAGCTGTCATTAGAAAAGTCCTGAGGCCCCACCCGTCCACCGTTGACGACAGCCTCATATTCCCTGGGACTCTACTATCTGATTTTGACAAGTGAAGGAAGATGGTTTACTCAAGGAAGTGGCATAAATGTGCGCTTATTTTATTCATGCTGCTGAAAAAAGAACAACACACATTTGATTTGTATTTTTAAAACAGGAAAAAAAGAATGAGTGATGTCCTCTATTCTTTAAGTCTAGTAGCATACACTAAGTGAATCTAGTTATTGCAGCACCCGAGACAGGGAGCACAGCATTCCCCATCTCTCTTAACATATAACCTATTCAAAAGACCACCCCTCCGAAATGGTTCATTTCAAAATAGCCCTAGGTCCTCTCCCCTCTGAGCCCCGTTACCAGCACATGATGGTCACTGCAACATGGCTTTGCTGACACATTGGTGTTAAGAGGCAGTGACAGAGCCCGCAGAAGCGACCCGACCCGAAGCCGCTTCTGCAGACTATTGAACGAGGCTGCGACCCCCAGGGACGCGCCGTCTGCATTCCGGGCTGCTGTGACCTGCTGAACTGTGGGCCTGCGGCGTCAGAGCGGGGCGTGTCTTGCACGGCGCCACTGGAGGGAGCTCCCACGGCTGCGACGGGGGGTGTCCCCACCTTCAGAATGCTGGTGCTGAGGTTACTGTGTGAGGACATCCGTGTGTGGTGAGGGAGGCGTGGTAGCGGGCCTGCGGGAGGTCCGTTTTTCTGTGTTTGTTAATCCAAGCTGCGTGGCCTTTCCTCCCCGCCGCCCTTTCCCTTTGCAACAGATCAGCCTGAGCGCTCAGACGCTCAGAGCCGCTCAGAGCCACACACAACGGTCTCAGCAGGCACGGGGGAAGCGCCAAAGCTAATGCTCTTGAGGGGAAGGACGGGTGGGAATGCTGAAATGGCCATGACCGGGCATGTCATTAGACCTACGGTTTCAGCGTCTGCTCCAACGGCGGGCAGTGACTGCCGCCTGATTTCCGTAATTCCATGACACTGACAGGCAGCACCTCAGAGATGGGCCCTGACAGCAGTCACAGAACAGGAGACGTGAGAAACTTCTGTCGAGGCTGACACCCACAGGGAAGAACAGAGGGACACTCAGGCGTCCAGTTCCTGCTAGAAGGGCAGATGGTGGAAGGGTGGAATTCACTGTGATCAACTGGTGATACGTTTTTGTTTTGCTGGTTTGTTTGTTACTGGGTCCTTCCGTCATCCTTCTCAATTCTAGCAGAGGACGAAATAAGAGCTCAGCTAGAGAACCATCATGGAGACATAATAATGATTTGACTGAGTCTGAAGAAAAGGAAGCTTTAAAAAAAAATACAAACCAAGTACAAAAATACAATCAGTTGGTTTCCAAGGCAAGGGAGCCAGGGCCATTCTTCGAACTAGAGGAAGCAGGAGCCGAGGGAAGGAACCCTTCTTGACTGCAGAGCTTCTGACTTTGATGATGACCATGGCCATCTGAAGTTAGAACAGTCTATAGGTCAGAGGAGTTACAGAGGAGATGCCCGTCAACGGCTCGTGATGCTACACGTCATCAATGCGATGAAGAACGAGGCTGACAGGTGACCAGTGGATGAGGAGGAGAAGACTGAGACATAAGAAGACGTTGATAATTGGGGGGGGGGGGGTGCAGAGCAAGGCTGCAGCATCACCAGAATGCACCCCTGTTTCCTCAGCACTGTTAGAAAAGTATCATTAGACAATAAAGCCTAACTCTTTAGAGCAAGGGTCCCCAAACTACGGCCCACGGCCACATGTGGCCCCCTGAGGCCATTTATCTGGCCCCCGCTGCACTTCCAGAAGGGGCACCTCTTTCATTGGTGGTCAGTGAGAGGAGCACATTGACCATCTCATTAGCCAAAAGCAGGTCCATAGTACCCATTGAAATACTGGTCAGTTTGTTGATTTAAATTTACTTGTTCTTTATTTTAAATATGGTATTTGTTCCCATTTTGTTTTTTTACTTTAAAATAAGATATGTGCAGTGTGCATAGGGATTTGCTCATGGGTTTTTTTTTTATAGTCCGGCCCTCCAACCGTCTGAGGGACAGTGAACTGGCCCCCTGTGTAAAAAGTTTGGGGACCCCTGCTTTAGAGGATATTTTGCTTCTGGCCTACACAGTATGACTTCTTTAACTGCAATTAACATGAAAATTTACTTGTTCCAGGCTTCGCTCCATTGCAGTATCTCAAGAAGTTCTTATAAAGGATTGAAAAGATAGGAAAATATTCATTGAGAATAACTAACTCTACCCAATGAGATATCCCCTATAGAGTTCACTAAAGTTAAGCAATATACAGCTAGAAGTATACATGTATGTAGGTGTGTATGTGGACATATACCTACAGTTATATATATTCATAGATATACACACACGTCTATGTGAATATATATGGAGAGCCAGATCTAACTGAAAATAGTACACAGTGAGCTTCTGGAATCTAAGGGCAACCCCTCCACGGTAAGAAATGAAGAAACACAGACTGATGCGGCCACAGGAAAGGCTCTGTTCCAGATCCAGTCGTACCTTCCATGTCAAGCTGCGTTCAGTCTTCAGCTGCAGCCCGGTTTCTTGGCTGCGACGCTGCATCTCCTCATGTACAACTCTATACTAAAATGCTCACTGATTTGTATAAGGTTTGGCAGGTCAACTAGAGTTTGGGCAATTTTCCTACCTGTGATTTTGCACAATTCATTCGTTCATTCATTCTTTCACTCAAACATGTATGAAGCATCCATTATGTGCCAGGCATTGTTCTATCAGGCCCTCAGGATATAGTTGTGAGCAAAAGAGACCAGAAAACAAACAGCAAACAAGCAACAAGTAAACAAAAAACCAAAACCCTGTGCTCTTACGGACATGCATTCTCCTGGTGTAAAGACAAGTAAATAAGCAGGTGTCAGAGCCTGAAGCATGAAACCAGAAAGGGAACTAGGGAGAGAGTGGCCATGGCCTGCGGAGAGGTTAGACTTTCCTGAGAGCCCAGAGGTGCTCTGTGGACTTCAGCTGTGTACCTCATTTGTTAGAGCGCTCTCTTCATCCTGTTTCTCTATCCTCGATGCTTGGAAAAAGACGGAATTTGATAACTTCTAAAATATTAATAGGAAGAGTCCATTTTTAACTTTAGTACTACTTGAAAAAAGAAATATTATCCTCGCTATGCCTGCTATTGACTTCTGAACACTTCTCTAAGCACTTTCCATCCTGCTCTATTAAATATCGTTCTTGGCAACGGAAGTTCATTCATTCCATGGGTGCCTTTGTTTGCATTAGGCCTCATTTAAGTTCCATGCATGTCTCAAAAGTCTGCTAAAGGAAAATTATGGCATCCTACGTGGGCCACTTCATATACTGCCATTTGTCAAAGAATAAGATGGAGAAAGTCAAATTAGTAGAAAAAAAGTAGTCGTTATCTAATTACCTATGAAATTCTTGGGGCAGATTAGTTAAAAAAAATAAGTTAATCTATGGTACCATCTTACCTATTAATTTTTCAAAAATTATAAAATAATGCTATAATCTAAACACTGTCCAGATGACAGTTGAATTAAAACCACAGTTAAACTACTGGTGGTAGCATAAATGATAGAAGTCATGTGATGAGAAATTTGATGTCTCAAGAGGCACAGAAGCATTCACTGTCTTTTCCCCAAAATCCTTTTCCTAGAAACTTATTCTAAATGTATATTAGAATTAAATCTCATTTATTATAGTAAATATGGAAGGGACCTAATTATTTAACAACCAGTGAGCAGTTATATAAAATGTAGTAGATCAATCCAATATGTGGCATTCAATGATACAACAGAAAATAATTGACAATATGTGACTCTAAAGTATAACTGAACAAAAAGCATGCAAGAATGTAACTATTCTATGTAAAAATGTATCCACATGGAGGAGAGCTAATGAAAATGGAAAAAGTAAAATTGTTGTTTTGTTAGAAATGGATGATATATAAATGTATATATTATTAATATATATTAACATTACACATAGAATATGCATACAATTTCTATATTAAAATAGTATTAATATTGCTCTAATGTTATTACTACAATTAAAAATATATAATTTTAATGTCTGAGGCAAGCAAATTATTGACAAAGTCTGTGAAATTACATTAGATGGCGACATTCCAATTTTTGTTAAATGTGTCATATCATCTTTAAGATGAGATCTATCTCATCTTATGTAAAGATTCCAGGGCTCCTCACTATATTCAATCACATATTAAACATATTTTTTCATTTCTCCAAATCCAATATTTTAATTCTCTTTAATACCCTACTTTAATTGGAATGTTGCTAAATCCGTTGACAGTCTTACCAACCATTTTAACAGCCTTTTAATTTGCCGTCTAGAAAATTATAACTCTTCATTAACTTTGGGAGACACAGCATAGCAGTTGTGATATATCATTCCTCATTTTATTAACAATCTACTTAATGAAATCCAGGCTCCGAGTAGATGATGGTGATAATGTAAGCACTTGCCCTGGATTTTTCTTTTTTAAACAAAATCAAGAATTTACTGATAAGCATAATCGGAGAGCAAACATTCAATTCCTCAGGAGTGCAAGAAGCAAAAATCTAAAGAGAACGATTTTTGAGTCCGTAGAGGCACAATGAATAGCCATCTGCATTTTTCCAAAACGCCCAATCACTTTACTATACCGTTTGTGCTTGTAAGATAATGCTGAGAGGCTCTGTCCATCACTCACTACTTATAAACGTAACCCATCTGAATCAAGGAGGGGGTGGATGGAATAATCTGGTAGAAGATCCCGATGAGCACAGATGACACTCAGGACAGAAAACAGAACAGACACTCCTTCTGGGGAGAATCAGAAGGTGCTTCACTTCTAAGGGCATTCCCCTGTATTTATTATACATTTAACTACAGAGGCAGTTCTCACTCAGCAGAGTGTACAAAGAAGCAGAGCTGGAGGGGTCTTAATGACAATTCATGCCTTCATCGGCCTCATTTTAGGAAAGGACACTTGGGCTGAAAAAGTACATGACTACTCAAGGTAATGAAGTGAATTAGTGTTGGGTACAGGAAAGGGTTGAGGCTTCGTGAGGACAGCACCCCTCTCTTGCCAGAGTCCTGCCTGGTGGCACGTGCTGGCTACTCAGCTGCTGGCATCCCCAGGACCCCGAGCTCACTGCCACCTTGCCTCACCAGTGTCCACAGAACTGAAAAGAGGGTCATGAGAGAGCTTCAGAGGGAAGAAGCGTCTTCTCACAGGTGTTTTTTTCCTTTTATTCAGGTTTATGTAGCAAACGTTGTAACACACTGAGATTAATTTTCACATAAGACATATTTTTCCCATGGGAATCAGACATCATTTCCTTTTTTTTTTTTTTTTTTTGTTCCTTTCTCATTTCATGAAACTATACACTATGCTTTCTCCCTGGGGATGATTTGTTGTATAGGTGGAAAGTATCCCACAGACATATACAAAATAAGGCAGAAACATCCAGCCAGACTTTGTCTCTTGACTCCATCTTTTCTGGGTGTTTCAGAACTCAATACAAGTTCTTTGTTTTCTTGTGAAAGAGACAGAGAAAGACTGAGAGAGGAACTGATAGGGACAGACAGACAGGAAGGGAGAGAGATGAGAAGCATCAATTCTTCGATGCGGTTCCTTAGTCTTCTTAGTTGTTCATTGATTGCTTTCTCATATGTGCCTTGACCAGGGGGCTACAGCAGAGTAAGTGACCCCTTGCTCAAGCCAGCGACCCTAGGATTAAGCTGGTGAGCCTTTCTCAAACCAGATGAGCCTGTGCTCAAGCCGGTGACCTCGGGGTTCCGAACCTGGGTCCTCCGCATCCCAGTCCAACGCTCTATCCACTGCACCACCGCCTGGTCAGGCTACTTCCTTTTGAGATAAACTCTAAGCAATACTCTACAGCAGTGGTCCCCAACCCCCGGGCCGTGGAACAGTACCGGTCCGTGGGCCATTTGGTACCAGTCCGCAGAGAAAGAATAAATAACTTACATTATTTCCGTTTTATTTATATTTAAGTCTGAACGATGTTTTATTTTTTAAAAGTGACCAGATTCCCTCTGTTACATCTGTCTAAGACTCACTCTTGATGCTTTTCTTGGTCACATGATACATTTATCTGTCCCACCCTAAAGGCCGGTTCGTGAAAATATTTTCTGAAATTAAACCGGCCCAAAAAAGGTTGGGGACCACTGCTCTACAGTTAGAGCAAATGGAGGCTAAAACTAGACCAAATGTCTACAGAACTCACAGATTTTATTAGTCATTGTTTTAATGGTAATCTGATGACAACAGATTGTAACCCATCCCAATCAAATCACCTCTATACACAAATTATTTTACTAATATAACACACATTTAAAACATATGATTTTTATGTGTTAATAGAAATACATATTTTCATGTGTTTAATATATGTAATATAGTCTATGTGGTTTGTCTAAAGTACATATTTAATAGGTATATCTTTATGTACATATGTATATAACTATATGTCTATGGTCAAATGAAAAGTTAAAATTTTATCATGCTACCATTCCAAATTTCATAGTATTTAAAAAATAAAATGCCATTGCCAAAATCCCAAGGTTTGAAGGTAGTCATTTGACTTTCCATAGCTCTGAGCCCCTTAACTGGGCTCTAGATACAAATGACACAGACTCCCTCCATTCACAATATTTAAAATTGATTTAACAGTATATCATTGTAGTGAAAAATGACAAAAAATGATGTGCTCAAAAGAAAATGTAATGATGAAATATGATGCTGGGATACTATAATTTGCAAGTAGAGTTTTAATTTTTTTTATCAGTAGTTTTAGTTTAGATGAATGTCCTAAACAATTAGACCTACAATATAAAGTCTAGTTAGCCCACTTGTTCCTTTGTCCTCTGTACATTGGTAGAATTTAAAATGCTCACAAATGTATTCTGAAGAAATAAGTGACATGCACAAAGATTTATGTAGAATAAGGTTCACTATTGTATCATTACAAAAACTAAAATTTGTTTTTGCAAAAACAGATTAAATGGAAAGGATATTGTGGATCTACCCACATGACAATGCCACAAAGCTGTCAGAGAAATCTTATTCCAGAGAAATATTTTAAGAGAAAAATATTCACAACATAATTAGTAAAAAAAAAAAAAAAAAAAAGCAGGGTACTGCATAGTATGATTCCAATTTTGAAAATGCATTACACATATTCACAAATAGCTAAAAGGCTGTAAAATAAATATACCAAAATGATAACAGCAATTGCTGTTGGGAGGTAAAAGTAATAGGTTGTTTTAATTTTCTTCTCTATGTGTTTGTTATTTTCAAATACTTTACAGTGGATATAAAATTGTTTTTATAACCAGAGAAAAAAATTCAATGCAAGTAATTTTAAAAACTCTTAAAGATCGAGCTCTAATATTAACCCAACCTCCAAGCAGCAGTTTGTGTCCTATTCTCCCTGTCCATGAAGTGAGGTGACGTGGTTGTGTCAAATGTCCAGGGTCCCCCAATCTCTGGGCCAAGCTAAGTACTGATAAGCACACTGTTTCCCCCAAATAAAGAGCGAAACAAAGACAGACTCAGTACTGAGAGCTGTATGTTAACTATTCATTGTAATGATTAATAACTCAATTAATTTGATTAAAAGAATACTTAATAAAATAAAAATAAGTGGGCTTTAAAAGTAAGTCCTTAGCTGTCTAAGGCTCATTTAGGTCCCTGCTTAGCAATTATTTACATTTAGTGTACACTAATTTACTGTAATTATTTTTATTCCTGTCAATTCCTCTGATTCACTTTCACATATTCAAGGGGAGTCAACAATGCTGATATTCCAGTCTGGACTCTGTGTAACAACCAAGCTGGTGTACACCTCTCCCAGTAACAACCAAGCTGGCGTACACCTCTCCCAGTAACAACCAAGCTGGCGCACACCTCTCCCAGTAACAACCAGGCTGGCGTACACCTCTCCCAGTAACAACCAAGCTGGCGCACACCTCTCCCAGTAACAACCAGGCTGGCGTACACCTCTCCCAGTAACAACCAGGCTGGCGTACACCTCTCCCAGTAACAACCAAGCTGGCGCACACCTCTCCCAGTAACAACCAAGCTGGCGTACACCTCTCCCAGTAACAACCAAGCTGGCGTACACCTCTCCCAGTAACAACCAGGCTGGCGTACACCTCTCCCAGTAACAACCAAGCTGGCGCACACCTCTCCCAGTAACAACCAGGCTGGCGTACACCTCTCCCAGTAACAACCAAGCTGGCGCACACCTCTCCCAGTAACAACCAAGCTGGCGCACACCTCTCCCAGTAACAACCAGGCTGGCGTACACCTCTCCCAGTAACAACCAAGCTGGCGCACACCTCTCCCAGTAACAACCAGGCTGGCGTACACCTCTCCCAGTAACAACCAGGCTGGCGTACACCTCTCCCAGTAACAACCAAGCTGGTGCACACCTCTCCCAGTAACAACCAAGCTGGCGTACACCTCTCCCAGTAACAACCAAGCTGGCGTACACCTCTCCCAGTAACAACCAGGCTGGCGTACACCTCTCCCAGTAACAACCAAGCTGGCGCACACCTCTCCCAGTAACAACCAGGCTGGCGTACACCTCTCCCAGTAACAACCAAGCTGGCGTACACCTCTCCCAGTAACAACCAAGCTGGCGTACACCTCTCCCAGTAACAACCAAGCTGGCGCACACCTCTCCTAGTAACAACCACGCTGGCGCACACCTCTCCCAGTAACAACCACGCTGGTGCACACCTCTCCCAGTAACAACCAAGCTGGTATACACCTCTCCCAGTAACAACCAAGCTGGTGTACACCTCTCCCAGTAACAACCAAGCTGGTGTACACCTCTCCCAGTAACAACCAAGCTGGTGTACACCTCTCCCAGTAACAACCAAGCTGGTGCACACCTCTCCTAGTAACAACCAAGCTGGTGCACACCTCTCCTAGTAACAACCACGCTGGTGTACACCTCTCCTAGGAAATCAATGTTTCCTTGTTTTAGTTGTTTGGGGTTCAACCCTGATCAAATGAAATTCAAAATGCTATTTATTTACTTACTCTAAAAACACACACCCTCCTACTTAGGGGTCACTGCCACAAAAAGATGAGAGGCTAATTAATGTGACTATGAAGTGTTCTCTGAAATAAACACATATATGCAAGAATGAAAATGCGTCCTCTCTTTTTCTTTCTTTTCTTTTCTTTTTTTTAAATACCAGGTGATAGCATCCATAAACATCAACACTGCAGACTCTCAGGAGGACTTTCTACCCATATTTTTCATGTCTCCTTTTGGCTCTGAATACAGTGCTGTACTGGGGGTGGGAGGGCTTGCCAAAGGCGCAGGGGCAGGGCTGTGAGAAGCCAGGATCCGGATAGGCTAAAAAAATGTAAGCAAAAAAAAAATAAAAAAATTGCAAATAAAACTGCTTACATTCATGTAACTTGTTTGGCGACAGCCATATAGCATAAGGAAAGCTGCTATAACTCATAACAGCGTCTTGTAATGAAACAGCTCCGCACGTCCCTCTCAAACTGTTCGGCGCTCGCATCTCATCAGATGGCTGAGTAAGCATTACACTTCGGGACAGTAAATCTGTTTCCAATATGGTGTACATTCACAGACACGTGCTTTAGGATTCAGCCTAAGACACTTCCAGCTAAGTACTTATAAAGGAAGGGTAATCATATATTTAGATATCGGGATGCTATTTTCTCTGTCGATGTTAGTAACCTCGTTCTTTCTCACTAAAGCAAACCTAAATCTTAGGATTCTAGGAAACTTTCAACAAACTCACCGCGGACTCTCAGCAAAGAATCAGTACCTACAGTGGTCTCCGGGAAGCCTTGCCTTCTGCTCCCACAATGCACCGTGCTTCTGTCCGCCCAGGCAGTTTCTGTATGGCATTAGCGCTACAGAGCTCTTCTTACCTCCTCTGCACTAGTGTGTTTCCTGAGAGCAAGCTATCCCTTGTTCATGTCTATATCCCCAGCTCCACAACAGAACTAAGGACAAAGCCGGCCACACAGAAGTGTTTGTTGATCTCCTACAGTTTCAAGTCACTAGCCTAGATTTGAGGTTCTGAATCCTTTCTGTAGCCCTAAGGTTTGAATGGCGGTGAGGATAAAGCAAACAGGGTTGGAGGTTTTTAAGCTGTTTACAGACATTCGCTTTTTGGAGGGATCAATCCTGGTCCTAGCTTTGGAAGAGATTGCTTCTATTCTGGTACCAGCCCTCAGGGATCAGAGAAGACTGTTCACATTGTGTTTCTCTTGGGCCCCATACCCAGAGCACATTTACCTGCCTTAGTGTCAGCATATAAAGTAGGAGACTTATGATAGTGGACGGGAACATTCTCTGAGAAAAGTGACACTGTTATTTAAAATCACCCCTCTGCCCCAGAAAGATACGATTCTAAGCCCCTACAAAACTAGATCGTTTGGAACTGTCGGCAATTCTAAGTGGTTAGAGTGGTCTTAGAAGGGTTTAAGCTCTGGTTGAGTAGGAACCCCTCCCACTACCTCCACAATGACTTTGCCTGGTTGGTCTTACCAGTGGCACCCTTGCATCAAGCATCCTTTTTATGCCTAGAGAAACGGAAAGTGAACACTAGTGTCTACACTTGAATGGGACCCCACGGCAGTTATCTGTTAGAGAGTCATTGCTGCACGCAGATCCTGGTGGTATGTTTACAAGAGGGAAATGGTGAGGTCTGAGCCACTGGAAATGTGCTTCCCCACCCAGTGAGAGGTGGAGCTCAGAGTTGGGAAGACAGTGGCCCTGTTCCTGGGTGGACACTGAATGGCTCTGGTGGGTAGTGTGGCTAAGGGGAACCGAAACTCTGACACTCGCAAGCTTTGATGGCTCTGGGGGTTCCTGGGCTCAGTGTCCCTGACTGGGAGCGATCGGCCACAGGAGGTCTGCACCACCACATGAATGTGTGTGAGCACCCGGGCGTGTTCAAATAGAGCTGTGGCGTGTACAATGGGCATTTTATCCACGGCGACAATTTGGGGGCAGTTCAACACTGCTTACAAAGTATTTCATCATCAATGAACTCCGCTCCCAAAGTGACACTTAGGAGGAGGTGTTAGGTCACCACGTGTGCACAGGAACACAGTTAGCCCCAGGGGACTTGTCTAAGACTCGCCCAGCATCTCAGGGCTCACCGTAAACTGGCTTAGATTTGTAGCCACGTCTTCCTACTGCTAATTCCACGTCCTCTGACTGACTCAAGGTGTCCGGTGTAGCTGAGGTGCTAGAAAGCCTAAGCCAGGGCACAAGGGAGGAAGAAGGCAGGTGGTGAAGAGACGGAGCCTGAGACTTTCTGCGGGCTGGACCTCCTCCTGGCTGCGATCCCCCTCCTGGCTGCGATTCCCCTCTCTATTCACACAGAGAGCAGCAGGAGGGGGCGGGACAGAGAAGTTGAGATCAAGCTGGGTGGGGACACGACAAGAAATGGGGAGAATGGCCCTGCCCATCACTTAAGGATGGTGAGGACATAAGAATGGTCTCCTTGGGCTCAGACGAGAAAGAGGCGCTAGCCAGAACACACAACAACAGTGAGAAGAGCTCACGGCCACAGTTCTGGGGTTAAAATTAGACTTGCATGGATATGAAGACCAAAAGCAATAACTTCCAGCTCATGAGTCCTACTTTTCTTTGCTCTTGTGAAAACATAAGCAGATGTTTAAATAAATTTAAAACTTCAGTCTGAGTGCAGGGGAAGGCACAATGGACTTGACCAGCCGGTGATGTGGCTGGATGAAGACCGAACTGGGGGTGGGAACCAGGGTTCTAGTTCTCGTTTTAGGAGCTGTGTGACCTTGACCACACACAAGTGCCCTGAAACTAAGTTTCCTTGATCTGAATGCTTTGAAATAGACCGGTTCCTAAGGTTTGCCTGGTCCTGACATCCTCAGAGAGTTTCCATACACTCACCGTCTATGGTTTTCAGAGAAATAGCATCTGTCACATCCATAACACAACATTTGTGGCCTTCCCTTTATTTCTCTTCTGCTAAGGTGCTTTAATCCTGACAGTATAATAGAATAAATCACAGCCATCACAGAGGGGAGTGACACTGGCCACACACATTAGAGATCAACAGTCAAAAACCACTCACCCGGGCTTTCCCCTCTGCCCACAGCCTCTGCAGTCTGACAACACTCAGCTTGAACTACGATTTCCATCTGGCTGCACAGATCTGAGCACCAAAATAACCCTCTACATTGTCTTGAGGGCTGTAATGCTATGCTGCTCTCCAGAAGCCGGCCTGTCCAGATCATCTCAGCCACAGAACCTGTTGTCTTTCCTCCAGCAAATGTTCAGAGAAGTATGACTGTTAGGTAGTCAGTCAAACATCTCCTCACACCACCAACAGCAGCCACCAAAGTGAGATTACTGAGGTTTGATTCTCTTTCCACTTCCTACATACAAGTTGCCTGCCCTTCGTATGGTAACTATTGCTACATCCTTTATACCTTGTTTTCTTACAGCACAGTGATGATGCTCATGTGTGAACCCTGCAGGCAGCATATGAGGCGCATGGTCACTGTTCAGCAAATTTAAGCCGTTAACATTAGCGTTACAACTCTTCTGCCTCTGGGTTAGATGAGAAGCGAAGCTCTGGGCTGGTGCAGAATTGGGGAACCCAATGATGGTGTCAGAGAGCTCCAGAAAGTCAAAGATCTCAGAGTAATGGACCTGGAGGCTAAGCCGTGTGAACGGCAGGTTTTCAAGATGAGCCCTTGTCCACTCTTCCTCTGGTTTCGCAGCTTAGCTGGCACTCCTACGTCTCTCTGTGAAGGCCCCTGTCAACAAGAAGCTCTGATAGTCCGTGCAGCTGGGGCGGGCTATGTCTGTGCATGGCAGAGGCTTTTCTGGTCTTTAGAAACAACAACACACATTCTTCCCTCTTACGAAAAAGGGGGTGTGATACACCTGTGTTAAGTTACCTATTGAAAGCCAAAGAATCACTGTGTTCTAAGCAAGACTGAGGGACAGGAATTCAGTGCTCCGTGCGGGCAGGAGGCGAGGGAGTGGGAGCTGGAAAGGGCACCTGGTTTGCAGCAACGGTGGGCCCCGCGTCTGCGGCGACAGTGGGCCCCGCGTCTGACCCAGAAAGCAAGGCTCGTGAAAAAGGGCCACAATTTTAGGTAAAACTCAGAATTTTCAATTTTCTTGAGAATGTGGGAGATGTAGTAACATTAGATCTGAATTCTCCCATGGCACCAAATTGCCAGAGCTGACAGGCACTGCCTGGACATGCATGGTCCAAACCGAGACAGTCTCCAGCAGGACACACACCGGAAACCTAGCCGGCTCCCTTCCGTCACCTTACCTTCCTTCCCCCGTGAGCGGTGGACTTTGTGCCCTCACTTGAACTATCTCTACGCCTAAACAATGTCCTCATGGAAAAGCAGGTAGGAACTCACTCCACTATTAACACCAGCTTTCCTCCCTGACTTCACCTTTCAACGTCAACAAACTTGATTCTGTTTCTTCTGATTGGTAGATTGAAATTCATTACTGCTTTAATGGTTGAAGATGTTGCACCAACTCATATAATTAATTGGTGGTGTGCTATATTCCAAGTCAGATGCTCGAATGGAATCCTCACTTCTAACGTCTAACGGAATGTAGGATGACAGGCAGGAGAGCTAAATGACCCTGTCCTCTTGCTTCTGACTCAGAACAACAAAAAGTGGACCCTGGCAGCCGAGGACCAGCGGTACCTATCACATGGATAAATGGTTGCCCATTACTGGCTTGGAAACACTGTGTAATGAGCTCCTGGCTACATGGCATTTGTTAATCAAAACCCTTCTAAGAACTAGGAAGCTCTATTAAAACTAGAATTAGGGGCTTCAGAGTAAAAAGTGAGATTCCAAACATAAGACTCTGTAAGCCTGGCCCTGGCCAGGTAGCTCAGTTGGTTAGAGCGTCACCCCAATATGCCAGTGTTGCAGGTTGGATCCCCAGTCAGGGCATATGCAAGAAGCAACCACTGAATGCACAACTAAGTGGGAGAACAAATTGATGTTTCTCTCTCTCCCTTCCTCTCTATCTCTAAAATCAAGCAATAAATACCTTTTTAAAAAAAGATTATAAGCTTGAAAAGCTATCAGTTCCCAAGGAACCGGTTCTATTCTGTACCATGTGTCCCATTCACACTCAATCCCTTGAGACGTGGTATTTCTATAAAAATACAGTTTTGAAAAGACTGATGCCTGGGTCTGACTCCCCCCAGAGAGTCTTACTTAAGCAGTCTCAGGCAGGGAAGGCACGGGCAGGGGGACTCTGCACAACTCCACGGAACAGGCTAATGAGTTGCCACTGTTCCGGAGACAGACATGGCATGTGGCCACCCTCCCAGTCCCGTCACTGCTCAGCTAGGACAGCTCAGCACCTTGCTGTCGCCTCCCTGCCGTGCAGGCTCAGTCCGTGAAGCAGAAAGTGTTAAGTGGGTCATCACCAGGCAGGGCTTTTGCAACACACACCAAAGGGGGTCGGAGTATGTGCACTGCCTGAATTGGCACTGTCGACTAAGGGCCACTTGAACCCAAGGCTGCCAGGCAGACGGGGTTCTTTTAAAAGTTGATGGGAGTCCCCTGAATTTGCAGCCATTCTCAGAGGACTTTGTTTGGGCTATGGGTATTTATTTTGCATTTGACTGAATTCTTCTTCCTTTTTTTTTTTTTTTTTTTTTTTTGAGGACATCAAAGTAACATTCCTCCTTCCTATCAATGCTCCAGCTGCAGCAAATAGATTCGCAGAAACAAATTTAATCCACTGGAGTTACTCTCAGAGTAAATTCCACACTTTGGCTGACACGGCTACAAATGAATTCAGTATCCTAAGTCCCCATCCAGGGCGAACGGACCGTCACCGCACAAGGACAGATGGAACACCATGTATCATACAGCCAAGGTGGCGGGGGACGTGAGAGAATTTCAAAGGAAGTGCTACAAACTATTTTTAACATCACCTGCGTCCCACTGGGCCAGCAACTGCCCAATGCCTAGTATTCATAAATCAAGGTGAACAAAGAGAAGCCTCCCGCGTTGTGGCTCCAGCCAAAGAAAAAGAACTGGGAAGCAAGGAGACCAGCCAGCCCGGCTGAGGACACGAGGAGGCCCATCTGTGCTGGCTTGTGTGCTCGTTCCCCAGATTTCTGTACCTTGGAGAACGTGCACTGACCACAATGCTCAAACGAACTTTGGTGAAATATTCCAAATAGTCTAAGCCGCTGCTGAGCATTATTAAATGAGTCTGTGTTGCCCTTATAGTTTTAATATGTGTGCGCATGCGTGGTATCGGGCCTCATTGCTCCTGGCTCAGACTTATTAGGGACGTAGATCCGCCTTGAGGTTGAGTTGGGAGGAAAGCAGTCCGCGCGGGAGGAAGACTGAGTGCCCGGCTGGAGCAATGGAGCCCGGCTGGAGCAATGGAGCCCGGCTGGAGCAATGGAGCCCGGCTGGAGCAATGGAGCCCGGCTGGAGCAATGGAGCCCGGCTGGAGCAATGGTGTTGGGCGGCAGCAGGGAGAGGGGGCTGCTGGCTTGTGCATGCCAATCAAGGTGCTCAAGAAATAAACATGGATACATTCGGGAACCCCCCAAACCTCTCCTCTGTACCCGCCCCTAGGGATGCTTCTGGAATTGCCAGAGCTGAAAATTAAATTATAAACCTCAAACATGACACTGACAATGCGATGCCTCTTTTGATAGTATCAGTGGGATGACTTCTCAGTGGGCGGGCAGCCCCCTCCTGGACGCAGACCCTCAGCCATGGTGAGACAAACATTGGCAATGCTTTCATCGCTGACAGTGCAGCTTGTTTTTTCCAGGTGTCCAGCCAGAACTGTATCCTGTCACCCATCACAGTGCACCCATATGACAAGACATAGCAAGTCCCTACGGAGACAAAATTACAATATGTAGCAGTGGATAGTATTATTAGATCACCAACACTCAGAAAAGGCTGATGTTAGTACAATCCAGAAGGTAAGTGTTAGAGTTGGTTGTACAAAGACTCTTACAAGGTAGCATTTCACAATGTGGGACTTGAGATCATCATGTTGGACAAATAACCCACACGTTCTAAGTAGATGCTGTTCTGAGCTGGGCTTTAAATTCTTCTCATTAGAACTGGATGCAAGCCATTAATACGAAGACAATCTCCTGTAGCAGCACCTGTGAGTCAGAGCCCAAAGCTATACAGCGCTTTGTTTATTTCCCTATTCAGAGCAGTCGTGAAATCATGTGTATGTATGCTGAGTCACTCACAAAGAGGATAATAACCACAATAACAACACTTTGAGGGCCACTGGGATCCCGAGGGCAGAGAGGCAGGACAAAGGTGGTCTATAGGTTAAGCCTTGTGGGACATGTGGATGTGGAATAGTAGGGAGGTAGGTATTTTCCAAGGAAGGTTGAACATAGGCAGGTCTGTGTTATTTTTGCAGCTGTGGTAGCCTTCAGGGCCCTGACATATACACTAAAGGAATGAACAGGAAGATTGGTATCAGACAAAAGGCAGACATGGAGTCTAAGGCAAACTGAAATGTGTACAGACTGGCTACAGGCCCTCTATTCAAATTTTCTAAAGAAATCTGTAGGCCAAACAAAACATACTTAGGAGCCAAGGAGCATCTGTGGGCATTAACTTTGTGACCACTGATTTGGGAATGAGAAGGAAGCCAACTTGATCTTGATTTGGAAAACAAAACAAAACAACACTTTATTTATTTATGCTTTGAATGCTAAGTCAAGTATGAACTGACTGAGTAGACCACATAAATAAAGTGAGGTTTCTTCCTATCCACTGTCATTAAAGAATCTTCTTCCTGTTCCTATTCCTCGATTACCTGTAGTCTCGTGTGAGCACTTCCTTTTCCTTGTATGGTTTTCCTGGATGAACACACTAATTCCCATGTAATTACTAGCTGCCAATTCCTAAATCTCTACTCAGCTCACGCCTTTCTCCATAATTTCAAAACTGTACATTCAGCCACTTGTTAGATATCTGTACGTGTGTGGCATAAAAGCTCCCCAAATTCAAAAGGTCTGTAGTTACACATACTATCTTAACTCACAAAGCAGCTCAACTTCCACAGCAAACCATACTGATTGTCACTAACATCCAGTCCGTTTTCATAACCACAAACTGCAGCATGTCCTTCACTCCTCTTCCCTCCCTCACTTCAGTTGTGCCGTCAGTAGCCAGAAAGTACTAATTCCAGCTCCTAAATACCCTTAGCTTTGTTAATCAACATATCAATTGGCAGGGATGCCAACACAGTCACTTGTTCACATGTGGGCACACCCACGCGCATATACACACACCCCTCACATCTGCTACAGTCCCTGATTTATTGAGTCACTGATAGAAAATGAACGAAGTATCGTGGTCATATAGAGAAGTGGCGGTTAAACACCATATTTTTTCTGTATTTCCCTTGCCCTGGATCCACATGAGGTGTTCTGCTGTTGGTGCTACCCTTTGCATAGGCGGGAACTTAAAAAAGTTGAGGGGGGGAAATGCAATTCTTGTAATAACACATTTTTATATTGAGGCTTATGTCATCCTTCCCAGAGGACTTGACCTAATCATCTATGCATTTTTATTTAAAAGGTTATTTCCAAGCTTTGACCTCTCCTGCCTCTTTAAGGAAACCCAGCAGCAGGAAGATAATAATCTTTCTGCAGGAAAAGAAAGCAGTCCATGCACAAAATAGCTACCGGAACAATATAGCTACCTCCACTTTTAGCGTGTCCTAAAGTGTCAACAACCTTTGGTGTTCAACAACATTTCTCAAACCACCTCCACTACCCCAGTCCGGGTGACTAGGCTCCCTTGCCTAGCTGAAATGCAGCCCCCTACCTCCTCTCCCGTGCCGTCTTCTCTCCCTGGAACCGATTTCAGAGCCCAGAGCCAGCACTATCTCCCTGAAGTGCTGCCACGGCCCCGTTTCTTGCCCCACCACTCTGGCTCCCCTGGCCCCACTCCCCATCCAGCTAACCTGAACTTCTTTCAGATCCTTCGAACAGCCACGCAGTGTCACCTCTGGACCTTCGCATACAGTGTAGACAAAAGTAGGTTGACGGTTGTTTAGATGGAAAATAATGCAATGATTAGTCAATAATAATACAAGAATAAGCTCTGTGTTGCGCGTCCTCACAGCTGTCAACCCACCTCTGCCCACCCCTCTGTTCTCTATCTTTTGCTTGAACACTCTCTTTCTTGCCTGTTTGATCTCCCAGCTCCTCCACATTCTTCAACTGGATGAGAGGGTGTCACAACTTCTGACATCCCTAATGTGTAATTCTAGGTTAGATGTCTCTCCGAAACTATCCATTATTTCCCCTTTCTAGGTATTTCTCAGACTGGACCTAGTTACATGTCTATTATATCTGCCCCTTGAGGACTGCCGAGCTTCGTGAGGCCAGAGTTCATGTTTGCCTTATTCACTACTGTGTCCCATAACACAGTCTTCCCAGGGGAATTCCCAAAATATTTTTGAATTAATTTGAGTAAAGAGGCAAGAATAGGGCAGTGTTTTAACAACCTAAGGCTATTCATTATATAAAAAGTATGCTGAAGAAGATGGAGGGGAGGAGGTGATTTAAGTGGTGAAGGAATATTGGCAGCTACTCACAGAATGTGAAAATTAAGGATAAGATAAATTAAAAAAGAATGATGATCATGATTTGGTGAACAGCAATATAAATAATAATAATAGTAATAATAATAATAATAATAATCAAGGACAGAGTTGGCAGACTCTCCCTCAAAAGCAAAAGTTGTGATACCATTCCCAAAAGCTGAGAAATAATAAATGGAAATGTATTTTGAGGAAAAGAAAATTAAATTTGCTACTTGATTTCCTGAGAAACATCGTAAGGGCACTCAGGGAAGCAGAGATGGAGCTGGGAAGGACCATGCTTGTCTTAGACTTCAGCATTATTAGGGATGGAGGCATCTGTTATCAAATCAGTCAGTATCCGTTACTTCTGATATAAAACCCTTCCTTCCTACATGGAATCCATTCCATTTGGGTTTAGGAGGTGCTCTCCAAAAGCCATCTCCAGGGACAGGGTACGCCCAAGTCCCAGACGTGGCCAGCTAATGTCAGAGTGGTAGGTGGAGGCCCCCTCAACTGTACAGGCTAGGTCTATCTGGATCTGAGTCTCCGGCTCCCATGGGAATGTTCTGCTTAAGACTGGGAAAACAAACAGGCAAACAAACAGAAACCTCTTCTCAACGATGTGGCCAAGGAAAGAGAATATGAGAGTGGGGTTCTCAAAAGACATCTTCAAACAGAGCTTTCTGAAGAGGAGAGCCAAGGAAAGAGAGAAAGTAGTAAGAGGGAAGTGTGAGGCCAGATGTACTGCTAGCTTCTCCAGTGATACAACAGAGCACCTTATTCTAGCATGATTCAATGTCATTTGGGACATTATTATTTTGCTTTTATTTGTAACTGAAACCATCTTGAAAAGTAGAAAGAGTACATGCTGAAGTTATAAGAACAAGACTGTTCCCAAGAAAATGTCACAGAGAGGAAACAGTAGAGGACTACAAGTGAAACTGGAGCATTACTACCAGAGAAGAAAGACGATTCAAAGAACGTTAGATCCAAAGTTGACTGCAGAATGGAAAGTCCATGGAGGATAATGATTGGGCAAACATCAAGACTGTCACCCAGGGGCCACAGTTATCGGAAAATACAGACGTCACCCTAGAAGGGCAGTGAATATCAACAAGAAAAATCCAGATAAAACTGACAAAGAGACAAAGACCTCAAATTAGTACATATAAAGTGATAAAAAAAAACACCCGAATTAACTTTCATTCAGAGATTACATAGGGTAGTCTTCTCTTAATTAAACCCATTCTCAAAATTTACATTTAATTACATTCCATAAAATGCACATCTTAAAAAAAATTATTTGTATCCAACAGCACTGTCTTAGAGCATTTTTCAATTTTTTTTTTAACTTGTAAAACTGTCTGACTAGCAACTCTATTACAGTGTGTTGGCATGAGCTGACAGCTGTTAGATGGTATCTTTCATTCCTCTCTAAAAATAGAGAAGTAATGTGTGAGTTATGTTCATCTTTGGGAGCAAAAGGTATGATGCGTAGGGAGTTAAACACACTCTACCAACAACTGGAGGAGAAATTCAGGGTTTGAAGATGTTGAATTTTGCTATAAAACAAATTCAAGGGGAAAATGTCTTTTGCATGCAATATTATGAGGGTAGAGGAAATGATGGTCACCACTTTTGCTGGCAACAGGATTAATTTTATTTATTTATTTATTTATTTATTTATTTATTTATTTATTTTTTGTATTTTTTTCTGAAGCTGGAAACGGGGAGAGACAGTCAGACAGACTCCCGCATGCGCCCGACCGGGATCCACCCGCACACCCACCAGGGGGCGATGCTCTGCCCACCAGGGGGTGATGCTCTGCTCCTCCAGGGCGTCGCTCTGTTGTGACCAGAGCCACTCTAGCGCCTGGGGCAGAGGCCAAGGAGCCATCCCCAGCGCCCGGGCCAATTTTGCTCCAATGGAGCCTCGGCTGTGGGAGGGGAAGAGAGAGACAGAGAGGAAGGAGAGGGGGAGGGGTGGAGAAGCAGATGGGTGCTTCTCCTGTGTGCCCTGGCCGGGAATCGAACCCGGGACCTCTGCACGCCAGGCCGACGCTCTACCACTGAGCCAACCGGCCAGGGCCAACTGCTGGCAACAGGATTAAAATGACAATTATAACCACTAGCATGTAGTCAACACTTATTAAAAGAAAGACAATGTCCATAGAATGATAGACACCTAATTGTTGGATATGATCCCAATAACTATATTGGTGGAACCTTCTACAGACAGAGAAAATGCGACTTAAGGGAGCCTATGCTCTAGAATTGGATCAAGGTCACACACATCAGTGCTAGGATAACAACACAATTTAACTTGGAGTCTGCCTTCTTAACCATTCTCCCATCTGCCTCTCAAATAGAGAGACACATATTTAAGTTAGCTGGCAAGAAAACAAGAAACCATGTAACACAGAAAGATTCTAGAGTATATTTTTCTAAAGATTTTTTTTAAAAAGCAACAACACAACCACAGACTAAGAAGCAACATGTATTCCCAGTCGAGTTACAAACTGAAGTCCTGCCTAGAGGCAGGAAAATAATTTGAAAGCAATCTTCTCAAGGTACTTTCAGCCTTCAAAGTATTGACCAAACTCTTGAACTTCACTAAAATCTAAAAGCCATTCTTTGTAAGTAAATTAAAGGACTGGCATTTTTTTCTTCAAAATAAAAGCTTTCTAACTGTTGCTTTGGGTGCCGTAAAAAACAACAAAACTATTTTACGACAGTGGTATAGACAGAAATGCTACTCACAGGTTTTCAAAGTATGTCAGCAATTTTGTACATTAATTGAATTAATGCAGGTAACACTGTAGCTTGCTAGTTGTTCATGAGTCTTCAGCTCATCAACATGGGTTAGATGTACGCTTTGGCCAATTACACAGAGCAAAAAGTATTGCTCAAATTATTTTAAAGATCCCAGGAGCGAGAAACGGTTTCTGCAATAGCTAAATCAAACCTGGCCTAATACATATATGGCATGTTTCTGTATTATTTACAGTGCATCGCAGGGCCGGTGGAGGTGTTTCCTGTGCGAGAACTGATGAAGAGAACTGTTGCACGCATACATTCAAAAATCCAATCTTCCCCAGTTCATTCTTCACCCTTGACCCCAAACAGCCAGCCTGAGGTGCAGAGAAGGAATTCAATCTTGATCCCCTTTCTCGAGAGACTTGCACTACTAACTGGGAAGAAGGGCTTTTTGAGGAATGAGCCACCTGGCTGAACTCTCTGGCCCACTGGGCCTCGGCTAGCACGGAAACCAGTCAGGTCTGCTTACCTGCGCGATCTCATTTAGATAGCGACACCTTTCCTGGTTAGTGTTCCAGGGTGGGGGGTTGTGCAGAAAGCTGGTGATGGTAGGGGAGGGCAAAGCATCCGTGCTGACGGCCGGAGCCCGCCAGGACACTGGGAACTCTCTCTGCAGTGTTGGCGAGTGGAGGGGGGTGCAGCTACAGACACTCCCAGGGCGCCTGCGGCGGTGGTGGCACTGGAGGGAAGTGGGTGAGGAGTAGAGAGAGCAGGGCTGACGGTAGCTCTCCTCCTCTGTTTAATCAACATCAGTGACTCTAGTTCCTATCTCATGAGAAAGATCTAAAGGGTGCATCTCTAAAAAGCAGATAAATTGAACTTCATCCATCCTCCCTAGCCGTTGACTGAGGCTTTCATGACTTTTATTTGTTTCTTTATTGATGCTTCAGGTTGGTGATCAAACCCTGTTTAAAACATAGCTCTTGAATCCAACTCCCTAAACTGAAACCTGTCCCCACCTCTTCCTAAGCTTGTGACTTTGGATGATTCATTTCATCTCTCCATGCCTCAGTTTCCTAACCGGTAGAAAAGGGAGTCATCATTATTATGACGTTAACTGAATTAACACAAGCAAAATGCTTACAGATAGTGCATATCAGCGTTAGCCATTGCTCTTTGGTTATTCTTACTGTTGTTGTTCAATCCGTCTGAGCACTGTGTCCTAATCCTGGGGATGCACAGAATGCCTACCAGAGTCTTATACGATATCACACGCTCTACACCCTAACTGCCGAGTCCAAAAGAACAAGCTTATACGACTTGCCTGGGAACTTGGCCAATCTACATTATTCAAAGTGGCATCTATATATTTAGCAGGTTGGATTGGGTCCGGGTCAGACAACTGGTCACTTTTGTCAGGTGCATTAACACTCCGACCACTAGGATGCTATTTATTGCAGGATTAGTCATTAACTAATTACTAATTACTCCAATGGCCACAGACGTAGGTCAGCAGTCTTCTCCCTTCACACCGGGAGGATCCGGCATAATAGAGGTCAAACGGGTCATTTGCATGGTCTCTGCTGAGGAGGCCCACCGTGGAAGACGGCAGAGGAGGATGCTGGGTTAAAAGCAAAGAAGGCATAATTTGACGGGAGCTTCTATAAGCTTCTCAGGGGACCACCTGGCCCGTCTCTCCTGCTGGGACCTGGCAGCCTCTCACACTTGCTCACTTGCAGCTGGCCTGCTGGGGAAACCGGACAAGGTCTGACCCTGGTCCCACATCATCTTTCTGGCTGGCAAGTCTTTCCCACTCTGAGCATCTGGAGAGTCATCCCACTGTGTTTGCCAAACTCGCTTGTATGTGAGAAGCGTGTTTGTTTTGTAATCAGTGTCCTGGGTTTTAAATAAGAATGCCACAGGAGATGATCACACTACGATCCTTGCTAATGTAACTCCAGGCTAATAAGTGCTGAGATGATCCTGCTCTTTGATTTCATGAATAAGAAAATAAAATGGGAAATGCATGACATTTTAAAAAAATGATTGCTATTACTGAGTGTAAAATTTATTTTAACCCTCTCCGTAGCGGCTTAAATTTCCTGTGGAATGTGTCGCCCGCCAGATTGTATCTCCTGTCCCCCCTCTCCTTAAATATGTGCTTATTTACTTCCTGCCGAGTTCAATTTTAGAACCCATCAAAGTAGACCTACTCAGACTCTGACTCCATTTTCATGCATAAATTCATAGATGTCTTCAGAAGGAACCACACTTGCATATGCAAATGCTTCCCAATGCCTTTTCATTTTTTACTTCTGGCCTGCACAGTTTTTAATTCATGCGAACACATTACACAAACAAATATGGGCTCAATAACAACACGCGGCATGTGCGAATTGTTAATTGCAAGGCTATGAGTTTGATGTGGCCAAGCAGCTTCCATTATTACCGGTGGAAGGGAACAAGATGAAACAGGCAGCATAAAGGTGTCTTTAAAACAGAAATCCCAAGCATTTGGTTACATTTTTATGTCCAGATTAATAACAGAAAAGGTGACAGGCCAATCCACAATTCAGCAATAATCTGAGATCCACCGCTCGGCGCACAATGACCCAGAAGCTGGGAGGCCCTTCTAATGACACTAGGGAAGAAGAGTCTGTATTTCCACACAGACCCACGAGAAACAAAATGTTTGCAGCAAGACTGTAAATGAAACCAAAGCCACGGCAGAAAGTGAAAGGCTTTCCAACCACACTGAACGTGCATCACCTTTCAAAATAGCTGAGTCTTGTATTAGTGATGCTCTTGGAAAGAACAGAAAGGTGTCATAATTTATCATATTGGAAATTTAAGTACTCCCTTAGTTCATTAAGCTGTGCTTCCTCACGTTTTTTTTTTTTTCTTCCAATTTCCACTCCACGCACGTTGGGATCAGGTGAGACCATGAAGTTAAAGACTTGTCAAAGTCACTCACAGATCAAAGACATTTGATACAGAGCAATTTTCAGACAGCCCTCCCCCTGCTCAAAATGTGTTTCATTTACATGAGGATAACTCCAAAAATAGGAATGAAGATTAAATAAAAATTGCATCTTGCAAGGGTCTACAAATGCAATTGAAACACAATTTTAACTGTTTCTTGGCTGATTTCAGTGGGGGGGAATATTTTGTTAAATATAAAAGCTGGAGCTAGGCTAAACTGGGAACATATGAAAAAAAATATATATTTAAGAAAAACCGCTAGATTATAGATTATACACACACACACACACACACACACACACACACACACACTACCAGTCATGTTTTCTAAGAAACAAAGAAAAGTAATTTAAGGAAGCTAAGAAACCAGGAATGGAAATCCAAGCTGCTACAGACTAAATGTTTGTGACCCTCCAAATTCTTATATGAAAACCAAATACTAAAAGTGGAGCCTTTGGAAGGTGATGAGGTAGGTCATGAGGGTGGAGTCCTCATGAGTGGGATTAGTGCCCTTCTAAAAGGGGCCCCAGAGAGCTCCCTAGCCCTCCTCAACTCTGTGACGGCACAGGGAAAGACAGCTGTCTATGAAACAGAAAGAGACTCGACTCCTCATCAGACACCAAATCCACCCATGCCTTCACCTTGGATTTCCAAAGCTACTGAAATGGGCAAAATACATTTTTGTTGTTTGTAAGCCACCTGTTTCTAGTATTTTGTTAGAGCAGCCGAAAGGACTAGGGCACTCATGAGCAATTACATTAGTTGCAACCTTTACCAGGACAAGAAATCAGTAAAAGAGTCAGTAACGTAATAACCCGGCAGGCGGGGCCCTGACCCCTTGCACTGACAGAGAACCCTTCCCAGGGTGTGCCCTGTATTTCTGTGCATTCGCTTGAAACTCGGCTAAACCCTGAGTGTGAACTGCACACCCAGCAAGTCTGGAACACAAAGCGCATGACGCTGAGCTAGTGAATTGATTTAGCTCCACTGTTCTCACCTCTGTGTCCGTTCACTGACAGCAACCCTTGACAGGTGGTTACAGATTCCTTAGGAAAACTGAACATGAAGAGAACGTCAACTCTTAGTACTTGGGAGAAAAACAGTTTCTCTCCCACAGAAATCCAAAGATTGTGAGTCAAGAGAAACACACCCCTAATGGAGCCAAGGGTCTGCTGTTGGGTTACAGCTGTCCAAACCCACCAAGCTGTGTCTCCAACAGCAACCACCAAGTCATCAAAAGAATTCAGTGTCCAGCACCAGAGAAGCACTTCTGTCATACCCACAGGAGTTTGGTACGTGCGGATAAAAGGGACCCTTCTCAACTAAACTCTAACGGAAGCTCAGCGGTGCCAGGCTTTGCTCCCAACGTCCACCAACCTTAATCATCAATGACACGCAACAGTGCAAGCCGAGAACGTAGCACGGTGACTCGGGCGGGGCGGCTCCACATACCTTGTCGTGGAAACTCATCGGACTCCCGGTGAACAAGGTCTGTGACCCGGTTTCCATAGTGCATCCTGCTGTCGTGGTCATAGGCCTTCAGGGTCTCGCTGGAGCTGTAGGACTTCTGCGTGGGCACGCGGCAGTCTTCGCTGTCCAGGGAGGAGCTCGTGTAGCGGCATTCTTTGCCGCACCGCCCCCGGGTCAGAGAGCGGTGGCGCCGGTCCTTGACGTCCATTATTCCGGGGCAGGCAGGAGGGTGCTGATGGTTTCAGAGAAGACGGGCCTGAGGGCTGGCACGTGTCGCGCTGCCACCTAAAAACATCAAAGGAAACAACCGACACTGTGATTACAGAGAAACGCTGCCTTCAGTGCTGACTCATGTTCTGACTCAGATAAAAACATAAGAAGGCAAATTTGGTCAGTGCCACATAATCTCTTTTGCAAGTGCTTAATATATACTTAAACAATCAGCCGAAATAGAAGAACTCGATCCGGTAAATTAATTTTCCTGGTGTTTAATTTAATCAATTTGGGAGAAGCAATAGCAAAACAAGTCCTCTTTTGATTTTCTATATGTGCACAGATGACACGATCAGTCTGTCATTCCAAATGCAAGATCTTACTATGAAGCTGTTGAAAGCAAAACTGATTTTATCCTTTAATTATATTCTCCTTTTGCTATAGAGGAGTCGGGGAAAACAAATATAAAAAATATTAAATAAAAATAAAAGTCTATGAGGCGTAAATATACGCTGCCGTTGCTTTGCGATGATATCAAGTCAGTCTGACTAAGAACATAAAATTGCCTCACAGGGTGTGGGGGATGATAATACAGGCACTCGGGACAAGCAAACAATCTCCCTCCCATTTCTTTAATGAGCCTCCAGTGTTCCTTCCCTGGCAAATCTGTGTCTTGGATGCACCTGGTCATTTTTTTCCTCGTCATCTACCAACTGGAGAGCTCGCTGACAACAGGTCTAACTGGCACAATAACTTGATCACTGACCTAAGCCCACCGCCCTGTCCTGTTCAAGGCCAGGATATCTATTGCAGAAAAGAAAAACATGGAAAAACACTGAATAAAACAGGAAAGCTGATGGAAAGGAGCCTCTAGCATGTACGCTGGCAACCAGGAAGCCCCCACGCCCCGTCTGTCACCTGACACCCGGGCCTGGGTGTGTATGTCCAACATCACTCAGAAAACACTAGCCTTCTGCCTAGCAAACACGCTTAGAGGCCTCCGAGTTCCCAATGGTAGGATCTTATTGATTTCATGGGCCGTGCATAACAGCATGGACCACAGGGCCAGGAAATGGATAGAATGGACAAATAAGGATTTTAATTGAAATGGAAGCAAGGACCCTGAGCCAGGGTACTGGTTCTTGTCGGGGCGCTGACGCCTCAACGTGTCAGGCCCGGCTCGGGCAGCAGATCTGTGGCTGTGAGCCCCTTCACAACGGCTCTCCTTCGGTGATTTGCTGCACCGTAGCGGGTGCCTCTGTGTGCCAGAGACCTAGCCCACACCCACGCAGTGTGGACGGCATCTGTCCCAAAGCAGCAGGAACCAAGCCAATCCCTCCTTGTCTCTGTACACCAAGAGGTCCTTCTGGACCTGAGGAACCCCACTAATTTATACTATTTGTTCACTTTACCAAATACTGCCCGCAATCACGGCCGATACCGTTTGTCAATGAAAAAGGCACCAAGCCCACAATCACTTCTATGAAAGCTAATAGTTTCCTCCAGGTTGTAGTTCCTGACTCAGGAAGCTGGGAAGTCTCTTTGAGAGTCACCAGTCAAGATCCCAGGACTCAATGAGAGGACACAAATAGTGAAAGTCTCCAGGGAATTTTTCTTTCTGTGCAGACTTGATTCAAGAGTCTGAACATTAATGCAATTGCTGAGTGCCGAAAATCATCTCCGTTCATTTCCAACATGTGATCTCAACATCTGGGAATCCATATTACAGGATGGTTAAGAGCATGCCCATTGAAGTTGTGACTGGCTGCCAACCTTATCATGGCCAATAGCCAGCCAGAAACCTTGTAAAACTATTCCTGGCATTTCAAACTCAGTTTCTCAAACAGTCAGAATAGAGAATAATAGTGTCTGCTTCACAGTTTTAGTAAAAATTAAAACAGATACTGTGATAAAGCTTTCACTAGGGGCCTGTAAGGAAGTAGTGTTGTTTTCTTCTCTGAAAGATTTAAAAAAAATTTTTTTTTTCTCTAGCTAAGTAGTATGCAGACTGGCATTAGACAGAGGGTAGAGATGTCACTATGAATCCTTCAAGGTCATGTAGTTTGGGAGGGGAGATGGGGTCTTTCAAGTGGATTTTATAGTGTTCTTCTCTTTTGTTTCCCTGGGTTTTCTTTTTTTGTGTGTGTGTGTTTTGTTTTGTTTTTACTTTTTAATGTTTTCAGTGTTCCTGACTCATGAAATCCTATCTCCTCTGATTTGTATCACTCTTTGGAGAGCAGGCTTTCTGTGTATGCATATGTAATTTTATTTTTTAAATCATGCTCTGATTTACTGGCTTATTTAAAAAGCTGAAAGCTTATTACCTAGCTATAAAGTACGAGAACTTCTGTGTTTGGACATTTTGATGTCTAATTTGATTGCCCAGTAATCTTTTCCTGCTAAATGCCTCTTCCTTGGTGGTGCCCTTGGCAGTTATGTTTGTCAGCAATGTCACCTCCAGACAAATGATAGAAATCTGTATATTCTATATTGAGGCAAAAAAAATGACAAAACTTTGTCTAGAAAAGCTAATTTCGTAGGAAACTGAACAGAATACACAGACAGCCTGTGGACGTTTTATGTTTAGCCTGTGTGTTGTTTAAATTTTTTAATATTTTAAAAAAATACAAGCAAGAAAATATCTTATATTAAAATCTGGACCTATAGGTTATCGTTAAAAGAAAAAAAAGTGGACAGTTGAGAAATGTCTACTTCCAGAAAGGTAGAATAAACATACTTTTACTTACTCCTCCCAGGAAGTTCGGCTGAGAACCCCGGACGCTACACGGGAACAAATGTAGGAGTGTGAAAGGTGGGAAGAAGAGGCAGATGAGCTGGGCCCTTGGGACCCGAGCAACAATGCTGCGCTGAGTTCCTGGGATTCTTTCTGCCCTGTATGTCCCAGATTTGTCGCTAAAGACCCTGGCAACCCAGAAACAGCCATAGACACAGACAACAAAGGCTCCAACAAAAGTGGGATGCCTCTTCAAAAAGCTCTGAAGGGGGACCTAATGAGAGAGAAACGTTTAGATGGCAACCACCGCCCTGAAGCCAGACAACATGGAAGAGGGCTGCAGCCCCATTCCGTCGCTACCAGTAAAAGCCAAGAGGGGACCCTCAGCTTCCCTGCTGCAAGGAGCAGCAAGCACTCCCCCCACCACGCTGACTTCAGAGAAGGCTAGGGAGGGAGCCAGGACTTTCTCCCATCCCAGAAGGCAATGAGGTCAGCCCCTCCCTCCTAGGGAGCCTGGACTTTCTCCCATCCCAGGAGGCAATGAGGCCAGCCCCTCCCTCCTAGGGAGCCAGGACTTTCTCCCATCCTAGGAGGCAATGAGGCCAGCCCCTCCCTCCTAGGGAGCCAGGACTTTCTCCCATCCCAGGAGGCAATGAGGTCAGCCCCTCCCTCCTAGGGAGCCTGGACTTGCTCCCTGCCAGGTAGGAACAAGGGACCCTTCTTATTCTCTGCAGGGGTGGGGTAGGAGGGGACCTCCTGGAGAGGCAAGACTTTCACTCTCTCTCCATGCTATTGTGTCCTGTAGCTCCTTGGTACTGGTTACTGGTGTCAGTAGATGCCACATGGGGAAGAATAACCAGGCACTCCTATCTCTGCTCCCCAGGGAGGTATCATTGTCGGCCCAGTAAGGGGCCAGAACCCCCACATCCAGCCTTCCAAGTGCCTCACAAAGAGCACCCTGCACTCGGGTGTTGACAAAGTCTGAGTGGGGAGCCTGGACTCCTTTCCCAAACTAGCAATAATGAGGTGGGATATCTCTACTCCCGACAGAGCAGTGTCAGAAAATCCAGCTAGAATAGAGGGTTTAAATAAAGTCCAGAATCCGTAACGTCCAAATGTCTAATTTTCAATAAAAAAAAAAATCACCTGGCATACCAACAAGTAAGAAGATAACACTGAATGAAATGATAAAATTAACAGATGCCAGTGCTGAGATGAAAAAGATGTTAGAATTTGTTGAAATGGATTTAAAAGCAGCTAGAAGCATTCTTCTATAAGCAATTATAGTATGAAATTGAAACAAAGGAAACAATAGAAAATCTCATTAAAAATTTTAGAAAGTTTTAACAAACACATACAAGATATAAAGGAGACTCCAAAGGAAATTTTATAACTAAAAAATAAACAAACAAAAATCAATAGATTGGTTCAGGAGCAGAATAAAGGGATAAAAGAAAGAATGAGGGAACCTGAAAAACCAAGAATGGAAATTACCCAATCCACACAACACATTAAGATATAGACTAAAGAACAATGCTGCCATAAACATGGGGTACATTTCTTTTTTTCAGTTGGTGATATGGTGTCCTTGGGGTATATTCCTATAAGTTGGATGGCTGGGTCAAAGGGCAGTTCCATTTCTAATTTTTTGAGGAATCTCTATACTGTTTTCCACAGTGGCTGCACCAGTCTGCATTCCCACCAGCAGTGCAGGAGGGTTCCCCTTTCTCCACATCCTCGCCAGCACCTATCGTGTGTTGTTTTGTGAATGAGCGCCATTCTGACTGGTGTGAGGTGGTATCTCATTGTGGTTTTAATTTGCATTTCTCTAATGATTAGTGATGTTGAACATTTTTTCATTTGTCTATTGGCCATCTGTATGTCCTCTTTGGAGAAGTGTCTGTTCATTTCTTGTGCTCATTTTTTGACTGGATTGTTTGTCTTCCTGGTGTTGAATTTTACAAGTTCTTTATAAATTTTGGTTATTAATCCCTTATCAGATTTATTTTCAAATATGTTCCCCCATTGTGTGGTTTGTCTTTTTATTCTATTCATATTGTCTTTAGCTATGCAGAAGCTTTTTAGTTTGATATAGTTTATGGCAGCATTTTTCATAATAGCAAAGATCTGGAAATAGCCCAAGTGTCTGTCAGTGGACGAATTAAAAAGCTGTGGTACATATATACAATGGAATACTATGGGGCTATGAAAAAGAAAGAAATATTACCTTTTGCAACAATATGGAGGGACCTGGAAACTACTGAGTGAAATAAGTCAGGCAGAGAAAGAAAAATATCATATGACCTCACTCATTTGAGGAATCCAAGGAATAATGAGAACCAAGGAACAGAATTGAGGCAGAGGAGGGATCAGAGGGAGCAGAGGAAAATAGGACAGAGGGAAAGGGGATGTTAGGATGGGATAAACCTGAAGGGAAGGGGGAAGGGAACTGTAAGGAGGGGGGCAAGGAAGATGTTGAGGGGAATAGGGGGGAGGGGGGATGAATTCGGGGTGACCCTAGAATCTATGTAAACACAATTAATTAAATTAAAAAAAAAAGAAATAGACTAAAGAGAAAAACTAAACAGAACCTTAGGGGCCTGTAGATTGATAACAAAAGACCTAATTTTCATATCATCAGAGTCTTATAAAATAAAGTGGAAAAGGAGAGGGGCTGAGAAAGTGCTCAAAGACCAACCACCTGAATACATTCAAACTCGCAAAAGACAGAAGGTTACACAGTCAAGAAGCTGAATAAATCACCGACGGGATAAATCCAAATGGATCCACATCAAGATACCTCATGGTCAACCCTTGGAAAACTTAGAGAAAATCTTGAAAGCAGTGACACGACTGACACTTCCTCTCTAGGGGCAGGCAATCTGCCACGAAAGGAGATAGCGCATCAGAAACCACGGGGACCAGAAACAAACGAGGAATTGCTGAAAGAAAAGATCTTTCTATCCAGAATCCTATACTCAGTGAAAAACGTCTTGCCAGGATGAAAGAGAAAACAAAAGAATTCTCAGATGAAGGAAGAATAGTTTGAAAATTATCTAAAAGAATGATTCAAAAATTAGTAATCTAAAGGAAAGTTTCAAAAATCAGTTGTCTAAAACAGAAAGTAAACAATACAAGGAAAAAATGTGGAATATCAGGAAGGAAGAAAGACCTGGCAAGCAAAAATATAATTTAATGCAACAGACGTGCTCCTTTTTCATTTTCCAGATTATTTTTGATAGTTGAAGCAAAAATTATAACACTATTTGATAAGGTTCTAGATGTATTTAAGAAACTGTATTATACATGAGGAAAGGTACAGGGACATAAAGGAGAAAATTTCCACACTTCATCTGATCTGGTAAAATGATAAAACCAGTAAAGCATGACAAGATATGTATAGATAATATAATAAGTAAAAAGGCTACAAAGAGATGTACCCAAAAACACTACAGGATAAATCAAAAATGTTCAAAAAATGTTCAGTAATTGAAAGAAAAGTAGAAATATGAAAATAACGAAATAAAAAACAGAACAAGAGAACAAATAAAAAACAAAAAGTAAAATGTTAGACCTAGGTCCCAAAATAGCAATAATTACATTAAAAGTAAGTGGTCTAAATACATAGATTAAAAAATAGAGATCCGCAGAGTTGATTTAAAAATATGTCTCAACTCTATGCTATCAATAAAAATGTCATTTTAAATATGATAGCGTAGACATGTTATAGTAAAACTCATGGAAAAGGTATATAATGTAAATATTAATCAAAGGAAAGTAGGAATGACTGTATTAAAATTATATAAAGTAAACTTCATAGGGAAAGAAAATTACCAGAAACAGAAGGGACATTATATAATAATGAAAGGATCCATCCACCAAGAAGAAATAACAATTCTAAATAAGCATGTACCAAAAAATCAGAGCTGCAACATATATGAAGCAAAAAATAATGGATGGACATGAAAATTCCCAATTATATATGGAGATTTCAACATCAGAGTCCCAAGAATTGATAAACAACTAGACAGAAAACCAAGAATGATACAGAACCCTTAAAAGCCACCAACCAACAGGATATACTCAACATAATAGGCTATTTCTCCCAACTACAGCAGATTTTATAGCTTTCTTAAGTGCCTGGAAAGCATATATAAAGGCAGACCATATTCTAATAAAACATAAAACAAATACTATAATTTTTTTAAATAATTGAGATCATACAGGGCATATTCTCTTATCAGAATGGAATCAGTGTGAATCAACAACAGAAAGAGAAAAAATCTCACACACTTGAAGACTAAACAACAATTTTCTAAACAATTCCTGGGTAAAGGAAGTAGGTCTAAGTGAAATTAAAATCTACATTAAAGTGATGGAAAATGAAACTATAACATAAAAATGTATGAGAAACTTCCCTACAAAAGATCCTGTTAAGGAATGGCTAGACAACCTAAAGACTCAGAGAACCTATTTTGCAAACCACGTGTCGGAAAAAGGACAAAAATCGAGAATCTATACTTAAATACTTCCAAAACTTAACTGTAAGAAAACCAAACAATAGAGGCTAAAAATAGGCAAAAGACATGAAGTGACATGTCACCAAACAGGACATACAACTGGCAAACAACACATAAAAAGATGTTCAACATCATTAGCCATTAGAGAAAGGCCAATTATCAAACCACAATGAGATCTTCCCATGGACTTGTCAGAGTGGCTAAAATAATAATGATAATAATAATTAATGAGAATAATAAAAATAATACTCACTACTGGCAAGGATGTGGAAAAAGTAGATCAGTCACACTTTGCTGGCCCAGATGTAAACTGGCACAGCCACTTTGGAGAACAGTTTAAGCAGCATTTTAAAAAAAAAAAAGCAAAAAACAAATATACAACTGCCTTACAATTCAGTAATTGCCCTCCTGGGCATTTATCCCAGAGAAGTAAAAACAAAAATCTGGTCACAAATGTTTGTAGCAGAATGTTTATTCATAATAGCCCCAAACTGGAAACAACCCAGCTCTCCTTCAATGGGCGACTGGTTAAACAATAACTCTGGTACACCCATGACATGAAATAGCGCTCGGCAATAAAAAGGAACGTGCTGTTGGTATACATGAAAATCAGGGTGAGTATCCAGAGAACAATGCGCGGGGGAAAAGCCAGCCCCGAAGGTGACACGCTGCCTGCTCCTTTGACGTAACATTCTGGGAATGGAGAAAAGTACGAACACGACAACGGATACACAGTCGCCGGGCTGTGAGGGTACAAGGGACGTGAGTCTGTCTGTAAATGGACAGCACCGGAAACGCCAAGGCCATGGAAATGTCCTGTATCTGGGCTGCGTCCATGTCAGGTCCTGGTTGCAATGCTGCTGTGCTAACAGTTCTGCAAGGTGCTGTCACTGGCAGAAGCCGACTGAAGGGTACTGTGGGACAGATGTCTCACCTGGGAGGTCCCTCACAATTTCAAGTTGGGCACACATGCTCTACTTTTATTATTATTATTATATTATTATTATTATTACTATCGCTATTATTTTACTGTGCCTTTTGACTTTAGAGCCAGTCTGTCTCACTTATTGAAACCCCTGCTCAGACAATATAGGTCACTGTATTTGTGACTTTTGGTATAAAAGGGGGAAAATATACTTTTGTGGTCCCTGAGGGAAAATGAAATCTAAAAAGGCCAGTTATAATAAAAGAAGCAGCACTTGCCAACTTATTTTTTCTTAAGACAATTCTAAAATAGTAAGATGTTGGTCTTAATCCTCATATGGTTAAATATTCATCCTTTGTTTAATAACATGCATTTATTACCTACTATGGACAAAGCCCTCCGCATAGTCGTCCTTGAGAGTGAAGGTCAACAATTCATGTGGGGAAATGCTAGCTTAGAGACTGATTTTACAAAGTAATTAAAATTGCCTTGAAGCAGTAGGAAAGATGGTAACCAAAATTATAAATCGTTTCCCCAAGCCTCTGCCTCTTCCGGCACTGACAAATGGCAATCATCGCGTGGCAATGCCTCCGCCAGCTCGTTACTGCGATGCTGAGGCTTTATTCTGTTACATTCCACATTTCCTCTCTTGAAGAGTGTTCACACTGCTTTTTTCATCAGTTGCCTAAGTGGGTTCCATCACTTTAGCAGAACCGACTACAGAGATCTTGCCTGCAAGCCTTTGTCTAATTAACTAATCCTATGAGCTGTAACACTGTTCACTATTAACTTTTCAGATTATCCTACTACTTAAGGGGGTTGACTTGTTAATCACTGACAGGCCCTTTGAGATGTGTGTGTGTGTACGTGTGTGTATGTATATGTGAGTGCACCTGTTTGTGTGTGTAAATATGTGCATGGGTGTTGCAGAGGTAAACTGTGGGCACATCAAATGCAGAATTCTTTCCATTGCCACTAAAGCGCAGCTAAGTAGCTGTCTAAACCAGTCTCGCCACCATACCCACCCACCCCAGACGCTGTTCCATTGTGCGTGACCATGTGTGTGTGTCTCATAAACTGACTGCAGACCTTTGGGAGGTTTGGTACCAGGAAAGCCAGGCATTTCCAGATACCTACATGGAGTGGGACTCTGTTGATTCTGGATACAGATCAGTGGGACCACCTCTCCCACCCGTGTCCATTATAAGAAACCATTGAAGAAGTTTGTCTAGAAGGGAGTGGGGAAAGAGTCCACACATGTGAGTCAAATGTTATTTCCTAATTTGAGCTGATGCTATAGATACTTTAAATATCCAATAAAATCTTTCACTATATGACCACATTTATAGTTAAAAAATATATATATATATATTTAAAAGATCGATCAGAGAGCTCCTGTAAAATATCTTTCTTCTTCTGATAACACGTTAATTGGATCGCCTACTTGTCTCTTAAATATTGCACAGGTGTCATGTTTCTGTGGTTACAAAGAGGGGATGGATAATGCTGACCCCTTCATCCTTAACTCCTCTGCTCATTTTGCCTATTACCAAAGGCAGAAATGCAACGTCAACCTAAAAACAGCACATTCCCAGGTTCCTTCCCTGTGCATTTGAACTCTTCTAGAAAAGTGGCTTATTTTAAAATCTTTAAGCACCAAACACAACACAATACAGAACCACACACAGAACTGAGAGAAGCTGAGAAGGGGGCGGAGCGTCGGAGTCTCACTCACTCGGCCTCCCCCCACCCTCAAGTCAGGCTCGGAAGGACAGAGCAAGAAAAGCAGAGTGTACACTCAAGGATTTCCACTTGCTCCTCCTAGAAACATTTAAGAACAAGTGTGAACAGAGATACCCTCCAAAAATATCTAGAGACAGAATATCCCCATGTTCTCTGGGTGGACCACGGCAAATCTGGTTCAAAATCTACAGAAGTGGAAGATAGTGCCCGAGTCATTGAATGCACGAGTAACTAAGAGGTCAAAGGCAGCTCGCTCTTTGTTCCCCTGTGCTGTTATATTGATATGATGGGGCATAAAAAGCCAACTCCGCTTCTTGTCCACAGTGAAAAAGGACAAGCAAATTCACGATCGTATTCTGCTCTCTCGCGTCAGAGCCTTTTAGAATCTGTTAGCGTCCCTGGAGCCATTTGCACAGGAGATGATGAGAGGGGAACCAGGGTCTGCTGTCTACAACTTTTATGAATTATGAAATGTGAAGACTAGAGTACGTGCTAGAGTACCAGTGAACGCAAGCTACAAAGGGACAAAATGCCCCCTGCAAGTCTGGGTGTTTGCCTTCGCAGAGCACGTGTGCACGCTTGGGTACATTCTTACCTGAATAGCAGTGACAAGTCAAAAGTCTCAGTCAGATTGGTATTTGGTCTAATTCCATGTCCTTCCCCCCTTTTCCAGGCTAAACTGTTTCACATTCAAGGAAGTCAGCACGGTTACTCCTCCTGCTAAAATGTCCGTGTGCCACGCGGGAGTTCACTGGAGCCTGTGCATTCTCATCTCCACCTTCCCGCACACAGACACTCTGCCCACCTCCCATTTTCCTGCGTGCCTCCTGATATCAGCAGCCGAACCCAGGGCTGGACCTTACTTAGGCACTGGCTGAGTCACCGTAACCAGAAGGCGGCCCCTCTCCTCTCCTCTCCTCCCCCCCATGCAGAACTCAGGGAGACAGCAGAGCAGGCACGTGAGCCTGCAGCCTCCAAACCTAATGAAGGAAAGAACCAAACACTTTTTTCCTATCCCGTTGAGTGTGTCCTTCTTGACCACGACACAGAGAGCACAGCAGATCATCACAGGGAGCACCGGGTGTCAGACCACAGGTTCCCAGGCGAAACATCAAAATGAAAATCACTGTCAAGTTCCCATTTACGAATGCTGACAATGTGGCGGGCCTTGATTTCAGCTCCTTGTGTAAGTTGGTGCTAATTGCACCATCCTGCAACACGTGTATCCTTGTGTGTGTTTCAGAGGTGGGGAAATGGAGACTCCCGGAGGCTAAATGAATTGCTAACTCCACACTTAATAAGTGCTCATGCTGAGAACGAGACGGAGAGATATCTGACTCCGAGATCTGCCTTCATTACAAATATAATAGTAACTTAGAGAAAAGGTCAGTCTTACAACGTTTTGCCATGTCCCTTTCGGCCACTGAATCTACAACTGCCTGAGAACCCAGTCTCTCAGTCCAACACCCTTGCCTCAGGAAAGTCACTGCCCACAACCCACTCCTGATACAGTCAGTAAAGGAAACTTCCAATCCATTGGCTCGTATATGTAAGTGCCTCTTACATAGCACGGGCAATGGACACAACCAAAAAGAGCAACATTATGAGACATTCCATGAAGAACTAAGAGAGAAAGGCCTCAGTTTCCACACCTAGAAAATGAGTTGAAGATGCCTATTTTGAAGAGTTAAAAGAGTTTCAGAATGGGGTATGTAACTCTCCTAATAAGAGAAAGTGTTCAGACTTCACCACCAGCACCAACCTCACCACTGCCGCCAACTGTGAATAGCATTGAGTCATTAAAAATCGCTGTCGCTGTCACTTAAGTCATCCCCAAAGTACAAGTTAAGTGGCACTATTCCAAATCATATCTGCCAGGGTGCTGCATTTCTGAACTCTGAAGTACTTTCTCAGGATGGACACAGATACTAATATCATCAACTATTAGTCCACCTTTGCCTACGGAAACAGTTTCACTAACACTGAAAGTCTGAAACTGAGACGCTCTAATATCACCATCCTTTTAAAAATCAAATGCATTTTACACTGTTTTAAATTGAAAGTATTAAGTGCGTCATAGAAATCTCGTGTGACGTGGAGAAAATGCCATGAAAAGAATTAGTTGTTTATAATTAACTCACTATCTGGCCAGCAAAGCGCATGCTGGTACCTGGAAATCCTGCTGTTTTTGCAGGAAGTCATTGCTGGATGTGGAAGTGTACGATCTGAAGAGCTGGGTTGGGTCTACACCACTCTGCACAAACAAAGAGAGATGTGGAAAGGTTTTAAGAGAGTAGGTAAGAGCAGGGAGGATATGAAAGAGACCTATTCAGAGAGGTAGAAAGAGAAGTAACGGGGGGGGGGTACCCCCTGGAGACTTTCAGAGTAGAATACTACCTGGGTGATGTCAACACTCTGTGCTCCACACCCTCACCTGAAACAGATTAGCGGCGCAATCTACACGCGTCACTTTAGTCCGTGGGGATGGACTCGATGTTTCCTATCTATTATTTTACTACTATGACAAAGCAGATAATCCTCACTGAAGATTTACCTCAATGAGGACACGGTTTAAGAACTGAAGTGCAAAATTCAGAAAGGGGTGATGAAAGGGAGAGCATTTTGCTCTGTATCTGAGACGCTTCTTGAAGGCAGGGTCTTGCTTCCTGCTGCACCAATTCCGGGAGCTGGCAGGGCACCTGCCTTAAAGAGCAGCCAATTAAGCTTTGTTAAAAATAGCTACGTGTTTGCATAAAGGAAAAAAAGGGGGAAAGAGAGAGGGAGCGAGAGAAATATTTTCAAAGCCTTAGGCCGTTATTGTCTTTAGTGTTTAACTGTCCTGAACATATTTTTCAAGTCTGTTGTTAATTTTCAGGATTTCCATAATAAGTTTCATACACATTTTGTACCATATTTGCTCCTGCTTTGTTAAACTAATACAATGCACGTGTTCTCATCCAGGATAGACTCTGCTTCCTTAACCATGAAATAAAATAGTACAAATATTGCTAACTGCTTGGAAAATTATTTTTACAAGAGTACTCACAGAACAAGAGCCAGCTGCTGATAGGACATGATGTCAGAATCAATGACCTACTTTTAAAACATTTTCTGTTTTGGAAAGTATGTGCTCAGACCTAGCATGATGATATGTCAAGAGTTAACTGACATGTCTGTAAAACTCCAGGGAGTACATTTTTCCCACATCATAGTGTCTGTTTTAGTTACTCAACTCTGCCACTGTATACGGAGCAGCCAGATACAATGCTATGTAAATAGGCATTCCTGTGTTCCAACAAAACTTTATTTACAAAGATAAATAAACAACAAAATAGCCTGACAGTTTGAGTCGACCCTCTGGCCACAGTATGTCAAACCTTTTTAGATGTAGACAGGAAGCAGCCTAAAGCAAGAAATATAGAATTCTGGCCAATTATTAACTTGAAAATAAACTATCCTTCTCCAAAGATTTCCCAGAAGAGGAGGATAACCTCACCACAAACTTTGTGAAAATGTTGAGTTCACACAAATGAGATATTTAGGGTGGACCAATATGGGGGTACTAACCAATACTATGTACCTAAAGGACCTTGATTGTATTTAGGAGGCTGTTGATATAAAACTTATACATTTTTCTACAAGTCACAGCTGTGCATATTTTGAGAAGGCAGACTTGTAAGTTAATTGCTCTTGTGACAATAGTTTAAAATTGGACCTTTTGCACAATACATATTTAGTTCCCACCTGAATGTCCCTACTAATTATTATTTTGCTAATTATTTTCTGGCATTGTGGTTTGTCTGTGAATCGTAGAAGCCCCAATGATAACATCACATCATTTTTTGTATCGCTTCCTATTTTGATATCTCAATCTCATTTTGCATGTATGAGACAGAGGACAATAATTCATTTACCAAATAACCAAAAAGGTTGACAGTTCAAGTTTCAAGATCCAAAAGAACCCCCCCCCCCCAAAGTAGCTCATATTACTTCTGGCCAAAAAGGGTATTTAGGTGGGTGTGTTCATTAAACAAAGGAGTCCTTCACAATGTATACATATATCCAATCACCATGATGTACACTTCAGATAGGTTCCAATTTCACTGGTCAATTAAACCTTGATAAATCTAAAAATAAAAGTCTTTAAAATTAACTAAAAAACACACAACAACTAAGGACCAAGGATTTGGGTAACATCTTAAGAGGTCATTTATAGAAACCTTTATCAAAAGGATCCTATTGCATTTTGGTGGTAAATCAATAGGTGATATGAAAGAGAAGCTTAGCAAATGCAAGAGCCCGATACAACATTTCCATGTGAATTTAAAAATAACTCAATAGCATCAATCTCAAAATTATGTACTTGCATTCCTGCATTTCCTAATGATCCCTCCAGGTATATCATTATATTTTTACAGCCATTAGCACTGCCATTCACCAGAAACATAATGCTGTAATCACTCAGAGGTTCAAGGAAATGAAAGTCTCTCACATTTGCCTACTACCCTCTGTTGTCTAATATAGTATCAAATGTTACAATAGTGTAAACTCTTCCATACAGGCGGATAAAAGCCTCCACGGGAGACAGCAATGATGAACTGCCTAAAACATAGAGGTAACTTCTGAATTTTGAGAGGGGAATGTTCCCCCACAAAGCAATTACCAACATCCCTCGTGCTATGAAATGTTTGTGTTTTTCTAGGCAAGACTGCCTGGAAAGTGAGTCTGGCTTCTCTTCCCTGCCTTTGATTATAAAAATGGATGGTCACTCTTGCCGGGGGAAAGAACAAGGCTCAAAGAAGTCATCAAAACCTTGCTTGCAAAAGACACACACTCTTTACATCCTGGAAATGGGAAAAGAAAGCGCAGGCTGAACAAATTCCTAGTGTCCATCCAAAGAGGTTGCTCGACACCCTGAGTAGAGAGGATGCTTGGGAATGATGGCTGATGACCCAAAGCATAAAGGAACATACCTACAAAAGCCGCATACAAAAAAATTCCATGTCGGTCAGAATCTAGCATCTTCCCAGACTCAAGAGCGGGACAACATGCAACATCCTATGAAGATGTCAGTACAACTTCATAACATTTGAGGGAAACAATGGGGTTTTAAAAAGTTAACCCGTTAATTAGGCTGGCAGGACTGGTTGATGACGCAGAGCAGAGGCGACACTCAAAATATTGTGAAAGATAAAGAAATAAAGGAGCGTCTGGCCAGGTGGTAGCTCAGTGGATGGAGCATCGGACTGGGATGCGGAGGACCCAGGTTTGAGACCCTGAGGTTGCCGGCTTGAGCGCGGGCTCATCTGGTTTGAGCAGTGCTCACCAGCTTGGACCCAAGGTCGCTGGCTTGAGCAAGGGGTCACTCGGTTTGCTGTAGCAACCGCCCAGTCTGGGACACATATGGGGGAGTAGTCAATGTACAACTAAGAAGCCGCAACAAAGAGTTGATGTTTCTCATTTCTCTTCCTTCCTGTCTGTCTGTCCCTCTCTCTGTCTCTCTCTGACTCTCTCAGTCTCTGTCGCCACAAAAAATAAAAAATGAGATAAAAAAAGAAATAGAGGAGCACCTGTAAGTCACAATGGAAAAGACTGCTGATGGGATAACAAGAGCCCTACTTATAGAAGGTGATCCACATACCACAGGGCCTTCCCATTTTCTGATGTGGCATGAGTTTTAGCCAAAAATTTCATTAATCTATTTACCTGGGTATCTGAAAAACCTTTTATTTAAATGAATGAAAATAAGCCAATTACTGCACCATGTTAAAAACTTCATATTTGCCTGACCAGGCGGTGGCGCAGTGGATAGAGCGTTGGACTGGGACGCAGAGGACTGAGACCCGAGGTCACCAGCTTGAGTGCGGGCTCATCGGGTTTGAGCCCAAGGTCGCTGGCTCAAGCAAGGGGTCACTTGGTCTGCTGTAGCCCCCCAGTCAAGGCACATATGAGAAATCAATCCATGAACAACTAAGGAACCGCAACAAAGAATTGATGTTTCTCATCTCTCTCCCTTCCTTTCTGTCTGTCTCTCTTACTTTATCTCTGCCACAAAACAAACAAACAAACAAAAAATAAACAAAAAAACACACAAAAAAAACAAACTTCATATTTAACAATACAACCACCATTTTATTTAGGAAACCCTACCTCCATTTCACAGATGAGGAATAAAATTGAGAAACACGGCTTAAAACTATATCAAAGCAGCTGAGGTTGGGTGTGAATGCAGATAATCTGGTTTTAAATCTCGATTTCACTGAGAAATACCCCATTCATCTGTTTCTCTTCTTTGTATTCGAGTTTCTCTAACAACACACGCATCAGAAAATGACCTCAAATTTCTAGAACGTAGAAAGCACTCTACATTCAACTACCCCTCGTTATTATCTAAATTTTGGAAAATTAAATTTCATCTCCACTAAGAAGACACTTCAAAAATAAATGAGTGATTTTCCAACTCTTAATCAAGGTAAATTCCACAACCTCTCTTTCTGTGTTAACCTGCTTTCCCTAATCCCGAAGTGTTTTTATGTGCCTTGATAAAATAAAAAAAAAGAAAGAAAAAATTACATTTGCGTTAAAATTCATTCCAGAGGAATTTTGCCCCTCTCCTTGAGATGATTAGTGACAGTCTGCAATTGCACAATCGTGATAACTGATCACCATAAAAAGGAGGTGCTGGAAAGAGAGGCTTCCATTGGTTGGCGCAGGAAATGATTCAGACATCCCACGCATGGGACTTGACCTCAGCCAGTGCCTTAGCACGCACGCACGGACTGCGCACCTCCAGATCTGTAGGTGTGAAATGCGGTGGACAGAAAACGAGTCAGCAGTGAACTCTGCTCCAGGGATCTCACCCACTTCTCAGAAGCCAGAGCCAAGCACTGAATAAGTTCACTGCAATGTCAGTTCCATGATGTAGATCGCACAGCGACTACACTGTAAACAACGTTTCCCAACCTCGTCTCTGCAGTTTGATTGGGAACTAGAGTGAGCACGTGACCCCAGTTGGGCCAACCAAAGCGTCTTCTCCCGGAATATGGAAATACTGGGAGATGAAGAAGAGACTAGTTGTATCTGTAATGTTCAGGGTGGGGAAAGGTGAGGTCACAACCCCCTGCTCACAAACAGATGAGCAGATGCAGAGGCTAGTTTGCGGAGTGAGAGAAGACTAAAGCAGTGGTACAAAGATGACCGACAGAGACTTTGTGCAATTTTCCAATCCCTACTACTAGTACCTTAAAGACCTGGGTATAATTGTACAGCTGGGTTCAGAGAGTCAGTCCTATATCTATAGAATGACATTTCCATTTCAGCTTCAAAAAGTTTGAATTCGTTTCACCTATTTGGAACCCAGAAAGCTCAACTTAAGAACATTCATGAAGTAAAATTATTTGATAATACCGTAACCTATGCTGCAACCCGATATGCCAGCACCAACGAGTAAAAATCCTTCAAAATGGGATCCTGTCCACTCTTCATTTTTGTTCATCCACGTGGTGGCTTCAAGTTCTCGGAAAGTCTCTTCATTATGTTCCTCTGTACTTGTCTCACATAAAAACCAGCTGTTCTAGAAAATAACACCTTAGGCTGGAAAAGCTACTTAATGCATTTTCTGTCTGACCTTGTACGTATCCTGGGCACCCAGATGCCCAGGTACGACGTGATGATGCTAACAAGTCCGCCAGTTTGACTTGCTAAGCAAACGTCGGCAACATTCAAGCCCAAGATGTATAAACGGCTGCAGAAATAATCTTGTTCGGATGGAAAGAGAGACACGGTCTGGTGACAGAAGTATGTCTCTCGCTTGGAGTAGAAAAGACATCCAGGTAGAAACATCCTGACTCAGTGCTCGCTCGGGTCAATTACCCGGAAGGTTCCGCAGTGCAGCGATTTCCATCCAAGACCCCACTGAGGGTGTGTTCCTCTGCAGCTGCCTGAGGGGACGAGGGGGGACAGGAGGATGTGACACAGGCTCCGCTCCATGGGAAAACAGCCCAGAGTTTAGGAACAAAGCACCCCCTACTCCACTGTCGCATTTCCTAAATCACTCATGAATCTATTTCCATATGCAGTAGCAGCCAAATTATCTCAAGTGTGCCCCATCTCATCTACTGCCTCAGGATTTGCAACGTGAGAGAAGCCGGCCAGGTGGGCGTAGGTGGGAGAGGACGGGTCCCCCAGGGCCACCACATGTGTTCACAAGGGTAATGTTTCCACTATGGCCACGGCCACGTATCAATCTTCCCTTTCCATCTGCAAAATAAACAACAGCATCTGAAATACAACAAACACAGCCTCTCCTTTTTCAAACTGAGCATTCATCAGAGTCAAGCTCTGGGAGCACGGGAGGTTTTCAGCTTCGCATCTACAATCGGTACCCTGGCTACTAGGAATTCCGTGCTTGACCTGGTCCCAGGCCTTGTCAACGCAGTGCAAACTCAGAGAGTATGTTTTTGCTCTTCATTAGAATGAGCAGAATTGCCTAACATTCCTAAATGTTTTATAAATCAAGAGAACAGACACCAGAATAGTATAGGCTGGTATATAAAAGGGCATTATAGAAATATTTTCAAATTAGAAAGGCAGGATGGTGGAAAATTTCATTATTTCAGCATATGGGGAATTGTCAGAATGTAGACTCAAATCCAAGTAGGATATGCACAAAGTCCATGGGTGGGTCGAATCCGTGGAAATCTAGTCGAAGGTGAAGACACTCCTTGTCTGTTTTAATCTGCTGTTGTCCTCCTTGGGTGATATTCAAAAGTTCAGTCTCGCATTCACGTGCACGGTTCTGAATTCCAGTTTGAACTGCGTCTGCTATCCATTTACCCCTGTCAACATGCCAAGCCCATCTTGGTTTTCCTCTATTCCTCTGCAAACTGAGAGTAATCATCTTCACTTGACTGGACTAGTATTGTAGGGAGTTAGAGGGCTGTTCCTGTGACTAAGTAACAGCACCTCACACAGAGTAAGCACTCACCCAGGCTGGCAAGTCTTCATTCCTTCATGCGATCATTCATTCAGTTAACTACATTATAGAGGGAAGCAAACATGATTTGGCCAAAGTAATATAATAAAGTTTTAACAGAAATGTGTATAGTTATCTTAATCCTCGGGGAACCCATACGCTTGCATGTGCCTGAAAAGTTCCTGGAATTATCTTCCAAGGAGGGTATTTGAGTCCAGCAAATGCCTCTTCTTTACTCCCCTTAGTACCCCAAGGTGTGTCAGACAGCTGTGGGGTCTGCAGCAATCCTAGCCTCAATCCCTCCCCCACTGGCATCTCCCCCATGCTCCCCATGCCTGGGCCCACCCACCACCAGGGCACACCAAGTGTATCATCTCGGAAGAACAGTGGAAATAACTGACATTTCCTTATACATCGCTGCCTTCTTGCTCTGTCCTGCCAAGTCACACCATGTAGGAATTTCATACACCCATGAGTACAGGCCTCCCTTACCTCACCAGGTGCATAACGAAAGGAAACAAAAGAGAGAGAAATAAAACAGAAAGAGAAAGGGAAAGTGAAAAGATAAAGAAAAAAGTCAGTTGTCACTGAAGTCTTCTTATCTTTCAGGCAGTGACATGAGTGTTTTCCTTGCATTATTTCTTCCATACCCACCTAAAGGTAACCATATTTTAAATGTTAAAAATAAACTATGTATCTCAATAAACATGTTTTTATTTTAAAATAAAACTTGAATTTAATATCCGCGTGAAGGATGAGAAACCTTGGGCAACCAGCCCAAAGTCCAAAGCTCATGTGTGGCTCCAGGATGGGACCCGTTTGACTCTCCGTGGAGAACAGTAATCAACAGGAGGCCCAGGGACTGGGCTGCCTGCTCCAGGGAGATGCAGTGTGCGCAGGTGCAGGCGACAGTTACAGGCTAACGAGAAAGGGAGAGGAAAGTGCGTGCGTGTTCACACACACACAAATAACTGTGGGGAGAGATTAATTAAAGAAGTGTTTTCCGGTATATAAATATTGGGACCTTAATAGTTCAACTCATCATTTATGACTTGCTTTTGCCGCTAAAGAGAGAAATGGTTCCCTTAGTCTTCTGATAGGAAGACCACCGACTCCCTCCTCCTGCCTGAATTCATGCTTCTCTCTTGCCCTGGATAGGGATGGCAATAGCGATGATGATGATGGTAATGATGATGGTGATGATGGTGATGGTGATGACGATGATGATGGTGATGATGGTGATGGTGGTGATGATGATGATGATGATGATAGTGAAGATGATGATGATAGTGATGACCTCACTATATGAAAAGCTATCATTGATTGAAAGCTTCCATTGTTTCAGGACCTCTGCTGATCATTTTATGTGCATGACCTCACTGAATGCTCAGAACAGTGATAAGGGGAACTACATACATTCTGCCCATTTTACAGATGGTAAGGATGGAAACATTTTCTTTTTCAGGTAGCCAAACTAGTTTTTTATTTTTTACTTTCCTCCAGAAATATGTTCCTGATCATCAACTTATCAACTTTCAGTGACTCTTAAAGAAACATGCTTGGAGTAAAACTACTTAATTTAACAAACACATATTGAAATCTTCTACATTTTTTAAATGTTTAGGCCATTTGGAGTTATAGTAACAGATATGCCAATGGGAGATTAAATAATTAAGCTCCATAATTGAGTCTACATTTATAAAGAAATTAAAGACATATTCAGGGTCACATGTGCATAAGAGGCAGTAAAGATGGGACCAATGGTCAAGTATCATAGCCTTTATGTAACATGTCATGCTTTTTGCTGCCTTTACCTAAGGCTGTGGTTTTTGAATTTCAGCGAACATGAGAACCAGCAGGCTTGTCAAAACACAGCCTGTGGTTCCACTTTCAGAACTTTCCATTCAGTATTAAGTCTGGGATGAGGAGGGCACAGGAAGTTCCCAAGTGACTCTGATACTTCTGGTCCGGGGACCATATTCTAAGAAGCCCTGACCTAGAGAATCTTCCTGGGTTTTGTAGCTGTGAGATGGGACAATACTAGAGCCAAACTCAGAGAGATGTCGTGAGGATCTAAAGACCTAATGCATGGGAAGCCCTGATAGTTCGCATCCCAGGTACAGTCATGAATGTTCCGCACACCGTGCCATTGGTCATTGTTGTTGTTTTTATTGTTTGAGACCAGGTTCAAGTCTCTCTAAACAATCTAGCCAGAATCATTTTCCTTTCCACAGCCTCACATTGCCTGTGCACCACCCCACATCAACGACTGCGTTGTACTCTCCGCTGTGATACAGATGTCTACCTTCCCGGAGAAGCTGTCAACACTACAAGGCAGTAAACGTGTATTAACTTGCACTGCCGCCCTGCCTTGCATGGTGCCTACCACAGTGCTCTGTAAATATTTTTGTGGACTTGTTTGCTGCTTCATAATGAAATGTTTCAAAAGCGGAGAGTGAAACTAGAAGAAATTTAAATTGTATTATTAGATTCAATTTAGCAGAAGATTTAGTAAGATCCCTTAGGTATCCTGATTTGGAGTCTAGTGCCAGCCCTCCGCTTGTTGCACAGAGCTAGATACAGCCATGGAAGGGGAGATAAACAGCCGATGTAATTACCGGGACATAATGGTGAAACTTTTCTAGCTGAAGGGAGCAGCAAATAGGATTTTAAAAATCAAATTAAAACTGTCATTCCACAACATTAAGTTCCCAGAATTTTCATTTTTTAATATTAATAATTTTTTTTCTTCAAAATGGAACAAACAATGCTAATTCTACTGCTACGATACTGTTAATGAAGAAATAAAGAATAATTTATCAGTGCATAATTAACACAGTACAGTTAAGCATGTTTTAATGATTTTTTATAATGGCCTCTCATGACTAGATGATACTTGTTAGTCACAGCAAAAAACAAAAAAAAAAACGATGTTAGGAATCATTAATGAAGATAGATAAACTGATTTATTTTATTCTTTTATATAAAGTGTTTACAAGATTCCTCCGGTACTGGTTTATTCTCGAATTTGTATGTGACCAGATAGTAACACAAGTTAACTGATTCAAAGCTAAGAAATAAAAAACTAAAAACGTAACTCAAGCAAATCAACATGCTTCCTTCATCTTTACTTCCAAAGTGGTACCAACACTTACCTTGACTGGTGAATTAAACTTTGAAGGTAGGAGAATATTGTTACCGTTAGCTAGTTATAATACCTTACATTGATCAGATGCAATGAGATTATTTACCAGAATTTTCTAATCAAAACATTTAAGGAGCCAGGAGGTATGAATAGAGAAAAAAATTAAAGAAGATAACTACAGGTAGCAATAAACATAATCTTTTTTCTTTTTTTTGTATTTTTCTGAAATTGGAAACGGGAAGGCAGGCAGACAGACTCCCGCATGCGCCCGACCGGGATCCACCCGGCATGCCCACCAGGGGGCAATGCTCTGCCCATCTGGGGCGTCGCTCTGTTGCAACCAGAGCCATTCTAGCACCTGAGGCACCACGGAGCCATCCTCAGCGCCCGGGCAAACTTTGCTCCAATGGAGCCTTGGCTGTGGGAGGGGAAGAGAGAGACAGAGAGGAAGGAGAGGGGGAGGGGTGGAGAAGCAGATGGGCGCTTCTCCTGTGTGCCCTGGCTGGGAATCAAACCCGGGACTCTTGCACGCCAAGCTGATGCTCTATCACTGAGCCAACAGGCCAGGGCCAATAAACATAATCTTAAAGCTACTCTTTCTTTTAATGCTGTTACCAAAAATAATTGTGTGAGTTACTAAAGGTTGTATCTACAGGAACTAATACACAATGACAATATCTGTAGTCACTCAAAGCAGATGCGTATTCAGGTTTGAGTTACTGTTGGGTCAGGGCGTAGAGAGATACCTTGTGCCACTGGACATATTTTAAGCAGGTGACCCATATGGCCGCATCCAGTGTGAAGACACATTTACTTGATTCACGTATTATTGAAACCAGATTTTAGGTCGTGTTCAACATATGCAAATTGAGAAATGACACATGAAATATATACTCCCAGTTGCTCTTTGAGATCACATCATCCAGCAACACTGAACACTTGACATACAACCTGCAGGAGATGGTGGGCGCCTGTCCCCATTCATCAGGGACTTGTGTTCCCAGCTCTCTAGTTTTCCCTATTTCCTATTATCTGACACTCAACCCCACTTGATCATTTCCATTCCCCCCTTGATCCCTGCTGACATTTACATTCGGACCTTGGTCTACTGCATCTCCAGCACAGTGTTTCTGGAAGCAGAGTCTCGGACCAGCAGCATCAGTATCCCCTGGGAATTTGCTAGACACACTAATTACCTGTCCTACCCTAGACCTAGTGTACTGGAAGCACTGGGGATAGGACCCAGCGCTCTGAGTTTCACAAGCCCTTCAGGTGATTCTGATGCCCACTTCAGTTTATGAACCATTACTCTAGAACATTCTTCTTGCATAGTCAAGACTTAACACATCTTTTTTTTTCTTTTTAATTATTATTATTGTCTTTACAGCTGAACACATTTCTAACTGATGGGGACACTGCATCTTATATAGGAACAAAGAAAGCAAAATTTACATACACAGAAACTACAAAACATACTATCTCCAAATTATGGTTAGTAAAAGGGTGTTATTTCCCCTTTCTTTTCTTAAAACAATTAGTATCATGTTTCAAAGGATGTTCTTTGTTTCTTGCTTTATAAAATATGGAAAGCAAATACATATATATATTTTATATATATATTATATATATAATATATATATGACTCTTCCGCTCACCATGGCTTCACAATTTCTTAACTATAACCATATAATGATTAGTCTTTGTCTTTTGAAATGTGAGAGTATATTCTTTGGAATCTATTCTCATATAAAATTTGACTCTCATGGATCTTAACTGTTTCTTTTCTTTGGATCTTTTCTTTTTTTCTCATTCTTGATGTGTTTTAAATACTAATAATTTGCATTTATGTATGCCAAGTATCTTTTCTATTCCACCTAAGACATATTGATTGACTTCACTGCTCTATTTAATTGTAGTATAAATTTCAGGAAAGAGTTAATGTTTAGCAACCCTTTCTTGATTCATCTCATAATACTTTTCTAAGTTTTCCTTAATTTTTATAGTTTTCTATGCTGAAGTTCTTCACTTTCTTAGATGCCTATATTTGTCCTTTGCTTTGCCTCCATTAATATGACATTTCAGTTCTAGAAAATATTAGGTATCGCTTATTTAATTCTTTTCTTTCCAAATGATTTATTTCTTATCAATTCTTGTCCCAGCAAAACAAATGAGTAAAATACCTGTTGCACAAAACTGTTTATAAAAAAACAAGTACCGTATTTTTCACTCCATAAGACACACCTAGGGTTTTAGAAGGAAAATTAAAAAAATAATCTGAACCAAATGGTGTGTTAAAATATTTAATAAAATACCATATTTTTCATTCCATAAGATGCACGGGCATTTTCCCCTCCAGTTTCTTTGGGGAAAAAGTGCATCTTATGGAACAAATAATATGGTACTTGAAAACAACTGGCTTTCCAAGACCAGGAGAATAAATTAACTACCTCACTCTGTAACCTTCTAATGAAATACAATGAAATATATCAGTATGTAAATATTGCTACATGGAAAAGCAGGTTACAAAGCATTATACAGTGGTGGACACAACTAGGTTGATAATAATAAATAATATAATAATTAATGAATAAATATTAACACAAGAATAAACTGTTAGGTGTACTCACAAGTGTAAACCTACTTTTGCCAACCCCTGTATAGTGCACGATCTTATTTTCTGGTGGGGTACAGGGGAACATTGTATGATCATTTTTGCATATTCTATTTTCTCTTAATAACATAATTTATTATGATAGTGCCTTAAGCTCTTCCATCAAAATCGAGATCTATCTGCCTGTCAGACAGAAAGATCCCATCCCAGCATGGTGATGCATGAGGAAGAGTATAATTTTAACTCCAAGAGCACTGAAGAAAAATGTAGCTATATCTTTACTGAAATGTTTTCATACACAGAGGAATTGATGGAAAACTGCATCTCACAATACTCAGCAAACTGCTTCCTCTGTTTACACAGTAAAACCCCCTAAAACTCATGACCTCCCCAAATCCCACGCCACATACTAAGTACTCCACTTTCATTTTTCTTTTTCCAACATCCTCCAAAACATCTCTTCCTATCTCTATACAGCTCTTCCCTTTTCCTAATTCCCCTTCACCTTCCTAGCGACTTTTACACTACGTAACCCAATCTAAATATGTTATCCTTTCTGTTTACTTATATACTGCTCACAAAAATTAGGGGATATTTCAAAATGAATATGAAGTGATAAAATATCCCCTAATTTTTGTGAGCAGTGGTTTATATTTCCATAGAGAAGCAGCCAAATTAAAGACCCTCCTTAACAGTGTGGCAGGACGGGGGGTGGAAGGAAAAAGGATACATTTCATTGATCCTTCAACATTTATGCCAGTAATGGTGCTCACATTACATTATACTTTGAGGTTAATGCAATAATTTTAGCACCAATTGCATCTTCTACAAATATCTATTACCTTTATAATCAGTAAAAACCAAGAGATGAATGCCAACAGATATTCCTTCGCAGTTTCCACTATTCCCAGTGCCCTGTGAAGAGAAGTGCCCATCATGCCTACCTCTGCTTCTTGTTATGAATCAGCGACTCACGATGATGTGTGGCTTGATTAATAGATTCTATTTCTCATGGGGTAGCAATGGGAGAGCTTCCACATATTCCTCAAAGTTTTAATGCCACCCTTCACCCAGAATTTTTAACCTTGCACACTCACTGTCACTTGTAGCCAGGGACTATGGGGACACCAAAGCTAGACTACAGTATCTAGCTCATTTACTTGCGTTTCATGCCAGTGCGCTTGCTCCAGAAAACATCACCAAAGACAATCCATCACTTACAGGGTGGGCACCACTTAGCGTAGGATCACATCCAAAAGCCGAAAACAAGAGCCAAGGCTAAAACCCAAAGAAATGCATAATGAGTGGGAATAAGAACCGTTGAACGAAACAGCAAGCACAGCCTCATCAAGTTCCCCAAGACATTTTATAAACCACCATCAAAAACTCATTGTTTCCAAACATCTCTTTAATAACCCTGAGCTCCGAACAACACTGGGGAGAAAAATAAATTGTGGTGGCATGGGTCCCGGTGGCATCACGGTATACCCAATGAAGAACAGACAGAGAACAGAGTAAACATAAAACTGAAATCACACCCCGTCTCAACTTTCGAACACATGGACCTCACAGCTACCGTTTCATTTATATCAACACTGATCTAAATATTCTAGTTGGAGATTTTGCACCTTAATAGAAATAGCCTAACGTTTCTTGCTCTTTCAAAATTTTACTTCTCCTAAGTAGTCAAACAGCAAACAAATGCAGCTGTAAAAAAAATCAAAGCAACGTATAATTGAAATCCACATTTTCAAAAACAAGAAAGACTTTATAATAAATACTGATGGTGTGCATAAAACTCATAGAAAACACAGTGAGAAGAAAAAGGAAACAGGAAGTATATAGTTAGCGTGTCATTCCTAATTAGCACCAATTTCCTTAACCATTTCATTCATTCTTGCAAAGATAAGTGCTTTTAAATGAGAAACATGCCTTAAAGAAAGAACGTGGCTTTTAGCAATCACCCTTTGGAAATAGAACCTTCATAATGGTGTAATTTCTGATACATTAAATAAAAGTCCTCATTACAGTTATCTAGGGGGAAAAAAAGATTCTACTCTTTATCCTAAATGTAAAGGACATTACAAAGAAATAAAGCTTGCCATTCAAGAGCTTGCAATTTGCAAGTGTCAATAAATCTTATTAAGATTCTTTTTATGATTCTCCATTTCTCTTGCAATTTGACAGACATAGGGACTAAGGTTTGACTGCAGAGCTTAAGCACAAGAAAAAAAGGCCATTCAGTAGTACAGAATATTTAAGCACATGGGACAGAAATAGAAGAATTGTTAGTAGTATAAATAATTTCTTATCACACTTTGGATAACCTCGAAACTAGTTCCTAGGACCTTATGAGGAACTAACTGATCTGGTATCTTCTGTTCTCACACCTTCAGCCATATTGACTCCCCTCTCAACACAATGGTCTTTTTTCCGTTCCTTGAACCAGTTTGCCTCCACAGTGCCTTAGCACTTGCTGTTCTGCCTTCTCTGAGGGTCTGTCCTCAAAGCCATGGATGGCTGCCCCCTGGACTCCTTCTCACCATTCAGGTCTTAGCTCACAAGCTCCCTACGCAGAAGGACCTGGCTGGATCACCTCTGTTGAACACTCACTTCTCATGTCCTATCAGTTCCCTTTCTATTACTTCACCATCAGCAGTCATTACTCTCCCTAATAATCTAGTTAATTTCTGTCCCTATTTACTGTTTGGCTTCCTCCTCTATTCATTCATTTTATAATGTCACCTTCATAAGAGGAAGAGCGTTACATTTCCCAAGTCCAGTAAATCCTAAATCCTTGCAGACGGCATAAGAGACAAGGAACGGTTCATCGACTGACCCAGATAGAATCTACTCAACCTGGGATATAGGCTAGCTGGATGCAGGGATGACTTTGGCACAAAACGCATCCCGGAGCTCCTATTTCATCTCCAGGAGGAGCACAGCGGGGAAGAGAGACTGGCTCAATGCATTCAGCGCTCCACACGGTTCTGACACAAATGGCTTTCTTCTCGAGCTTTGTTTGAAGACTTTGATGGAGGCAACTCTTGGGTGGGAAAAAGCTGAAGAAGGCAGCTGTCCCTGAAACGGCCCCTTTGCTCTTTTTCCCCTCTCCCTCCTTGTTTCTGCGCACTTTTACTGTGATCCTTGGAAGCTCAGAAGTCCCCGATCACTCTGCCACCTGATCCCTAGAAGTTCAAACTGTGCACTGCTTAGTGCTTATTGGAGAACAACGCCTTTTCTTTCTCTCATGTCAATCAAGCAACTTGCACTCAATACCGCATAGGAAGGAAAACCAAGACGTGAAAGAATCTACCTACTTTATTTCGAATTGATTTGGCAGGCAAGCTTTAAATATGCCTATCCAAGGTCTCTTTCCTTGTTTAAAACCCCATCTGAGGTAGAAAACGTGGCTGTCACTGTCACAGCAGAATCTGCAGAGTTTCAGCTTGTAACAATTTTAGATTGCTGTTAATTCTAGGGTACTAATTTGAAGACAGCCAGGCATTTAGCAAGTAGGTACAGAGAGCCGACTATGCACTCAACATGGCCCTAAATACAGCGTACCAGGCAGAATTCGAGGGGTCTACCTGATTACTAATAATTTTAATGGACAAAGGAGAAAATATTACTGACTTCATTGATGCTAACACATTATTCAAGACATCTCAACCTCCACTGTTGGTTTTTGAAACTAAATTACTTGAGAAATAGATATTGACAGTTATATTAACATGGAAAAATTGAGACTCAGTGCTAAGATTTTCCTTTTTGAAATTATTTCTACATTTTAAAAAATCATTTTAAATTGCCCGGATAGCTTTGGGAGGCACAGTTTTGTTTTTTTGTTTTTTTTAAATATTTCCTCATTAAAATGTTAAACTAAGATGCAAAGAGGTCAAGACACTTCCTCAAGCATACAAAGCTGTGGAGTCAAAAACAAGAACAAAAACCCAGATCCGTGCGACTCCAAAAACACAGGCCTTGGATGCATCATGTCGCCTGCATGGTCACAATATAGACAAGGCAACTGTAATATCCTAGTTAATTGAATTTCTACCCAAAGAGCTGTGATGTGTGAAGTCAGAGTCCAATATCCACCTAAATATGTGTAAGATACTAAAAAAAAAAAAAAAAAAAAAAAAAAAAAAAAAAAAAAAAACAACCCAAAACTGAACTGTCACAAGTATCGGCTTAGCATGGGTGTCATGTTAACGCTCCTCAGCTTCTATCCTGAGGGAAGCTGCTGTGTTTAGAGTGTACTGATTCAATGGTCAGTTGAACCCAATCTGGTGGTGATCACTAGCTGCCGACCTAACTTCAGCCCCTCCTCTCCGGCCTTGGTGGACACCGAGATGATCTTTCACAGCCTCTGCTGTAGTTAGCTGGGGCTGTATGACATATCTCTCCATGAAAAGAGAGGAGTAATGTGCACCATTTCCAGGTACTTCCCATAAAATCTCAGATGTTCCTCTCTGCTCTTTTCCCTCTGCTGCTGGCCAAAATGGAGATGGCCTGGGAAGACACAGGTTAAAGACAGCAGAGTCTCTATCAGCCCAAATGACCAGTGTGCAAGAGAACTCCCCTCTGTTTTTCACCCACCTGCTACTGCTACTGAGAAATAAATACATACTTCCTCTGAGCTATTCTGCACCAGCGGCCGGCCTGCGTTAACCAACACAGCCAGGCCCCATCCCACCTGTTGAACTGTATTGAAGGCTAATATTCCCCCCAGCTTTGGGCTCCACGTCTCCTCCTCCTCAATATCTTTCTTCTATTGTACAGCTTTCTTAAGTTTCTGCAAAGTTTTCCTTAACCTCACAGAGGATATTTCACAGCCCTCTAAAATTTTCTCTTCCGGGTTTCAGAAGCATGGAGCAAATTACCCCTGTGCACTCGAACTTGAGCCGATGCCAGGAGAACCCCATCCCGCTAGGCGCCCCCGGGAGGCCTGACCTCGGTCCTGAATACATTTTTCTACCTTGCTTCATTTTCCTGAGCAATCAGTGCGAAGGATTTTTCTGTTTCAAGTGTGGATGATGCTTCTTGTCTTACAGGTGTTAAACTAAGGCCTGCCTTGGCACATAGTAGGCATTCAAGAAATATTTTAAAAATATTATGTGTCCTTGATGCCTTGAGGAGGGTTGAGCTAAAATCCTAAAGCTATCACTTCACATATTTAAACAACACCATACCCAAAATAAAGCCAATGCACAAAATCTCAAAAATATACACAAAGGGCAAAAATGCATCACTGCCTTACTCAGCTGAAGTCCAAAGCCAATCTGATTCTCTTTCAACTGAAAAACCTCATAGGTGAAACTCACAGGGTCAACGAGATGTCCTTCATCTTTTACTAAGATGCAAGGGGCCCAGACATTTTTTGGCACCTGTGTGAAGGCAAACTGAATATCATAACCTTGCCCAAATTACATTATTTGAAACCAGTTTATCTTCGCTTGTGTCCACTCTTCATTAAGAAAATTAAATGCAATCCTACCTCTTGGCCCCTTCTAATTCCCAGTGAATAAGGGACAGAATGAGACAATAAAAATGTCATCCTAAAGTACTGTGGATATATAGCATTAGACATTAGCATGCATTTTAATTGTTTTGACCCCACATTATACTGTCAGCATTTAGGTTGATAGATTTCCCTATGGGAGGGTGCTGCGTTGTTTGTTTTTATAGCTCTGTGTGCTCTCACTCTATTGGAATTTACTTATTTGAAGTCAAAGAGCCCTCGCTCAACTGAAAGCAACTGAAAATATGCAGCCAGCTCTCCGGCTCCTTTTGCTTAATACGCACCCAAGACTGGACCTCAGCACCAACTCTTACAACGTGTTCCTGTTCTCCCCAGACACTCCCTCTGCATGTATTCAAACTATCAGGATGCTAATCATTAGCACTGTTTCCTCTCCAGGAACTGTGACCACCCACGTGCTGAGGCTGTATCTATAGAGAAGGGTCCCACTCCGCTCCCATTTCTTATAAGTTTATTCTTTCTCAAAAGAGAGAATCAGTTTGCTTCCATATGTCACCACTTGGCTAAATAAAACCACAGCCGTCCAATCAACCTAACCCCTCAAGCAAGCAAGCAAACAAACAAGGAATGGGACTCATGAAAGAAATATGGTTGGTAGTTAGTTAGGTCCATGACCACACTTCTCAGAAGCTGCTCACTAAGTCTACCCACTCAGAAGCATTCTGAGATACTACCATTTCTGTACTGAGATGCACAATATAGCAATAAAAAAATAGGTCAAAACAGTAAGCCTTTACGACATGACGGCATTTCAGCGAGAAGCAGGTTTCTTTCTGTATAGGGACTCGCCACCGTGTGGAAACCGTCGTGGAATGGTCTCGTATTTCAGATCAGAGGGCAAACATTCGCAATACATGCGCGCCTGCCCTCGCACGAGGGTTCCATCAAACAGAACCGTGGGTTTGGCATATTATATATATATCAGTGCTGCCTGCACAACAGAAATACAGTGGGAGCCACACTGCAAACCACCTCTGTGGTGTTACATTTTCCGGGGTAGCCACATTAAAAATTTTAAAGAAACAAATGAAATTAATTTTAATAGTATATTCTATTTAACCCAACATGTCTAAAATACAATAATTCCAACATGTAATCAATATCTTAAAATTTATTGATAAGAAACATTATAGTCCGTTTCCTCCTAAGTCTTCAAAACCTGTTGTGGGTTTTATACTTACAGAGCATCTCAATATGCCAAGTGCTTAGACAGTCACACGTGGCTAATGGCTACCATATTGGACAGCCAGCTCCATGCACTTGAAGGTATGTCAGGCAGTTTCCCATGCCGCCCTCCTGAAATGCTCCCTGTGCCTACTTCAGCCTTCACTTAGCTACCCCTGTTCATACTCAGAACTATGGATTCAACACGTCTACTGCATACACACCTTGGTCCAGGCAGTAGTCTAAGAGCAGGGGATAGGAAACAGGCAAGGCAAAGTCTCTGCCCTTCACCGGCCAATCCAAATATCATTTACCCAGAGAGAGCTGGCCTGGTTTGTTAACAGAACCTGTCCTTCCATCATATGCTTTCAAAGAGTACAGTCCTACTTCATAGGATGTTTCTTTATGTAAATTACATCCTCAATATCCATCTTCTCTAATAGATGGCAAAGATCCACCAAAGTCAAGACAACAGCTGTCGGCCCTGGCCGGTTGGCTCAGTGGTAGAGCGTCAGCCTGGTGTGCAGAAGTCCCGGGTTCGATTCCCGGCCAGGGCACACAGGAGAAGCGCCCATCTGCTACTCCACACCTCCCCCTCTCCTCCCCCTCTCCTTCCTCTCTGTCTCTCTCTTCCCCTCCCGCAGCCGAGGCTCCATTGGAGCAAAGATGGCCCGGGCGCTGGGGATGGCTCCTTGGCCTCTGCCCCAGGCGCTAGAGTGGCTCTGGTCGCAACAGAGCGATGCCCCGGAGGGGCAGAGCATCGCCCCCTGGTGGGCAGAGCGTCGCCCCATGGTGGGCATGCCGGGTGGATCCCGGTTGGGCGCATGCGGGAGTCTGACTGTCTCTCCCTGTTTTCAGCTTCAGAAAGATACAAAAAAAAAAAAAAAAGACAACAGCTGTCTTATTCATTCCTGCATCCCAAAGTTTACCCAGTATGGTCAGTGGCTGGTACACAGCATATGTAAGAAAATACTTGTTGAATAAAAAGAAGGAAGAAGGGAGGCGGGGAAGGAGGGAGGGAGGGAGGTTGGGAGACGTGGGTGGTAGGTGAGACAACTCTCTAAATATCAGCAGTGTTCATTAGCTAAATGGCCTAGCCAGCCGCCATAATTTACTGCTCTCTACCTTATTTCCATGCAGTCCTTTCTGATTCCTTCTAAGCCCCATAGCACTGGGACTTCAGAGCCTGTATTTCATTTGCTCCTTTCCTGGATTTATTTCAACAATGTTTCAATTCTAGACACTGACCTAAATATATGGAGGAAGGAGCTATATATTTTACAGTCCCTCCAGTAAATTTTGAACACTTTTATAACCCAGTTTACAATGTATTGTATGCATCGGTAAGGAAAGGGCTGGGTTTTCCCCCTCTCATTTGCCGAAGATCAACAAGGTGGCTACAGACTGTCCACACCAAGCTCCAACAACAGAGACAGGCAGGCATTTTCCTGCTTGTGGCCCATTCACTCTGCTGATTTAATTAGTGGGTTGCCACAGTATCTTCCTTGAGCCAACCTTTTTGGTTTTGTCGTTTTATTTCTGCTAGCACATACACATGCAGATCAGGCGTTTTCAAACTTACATTTAGGTCCAGAACTCTGAAATGTTTCATGATACATACTGGGTTTTTGAAACCTTTTCCTCCAAATCCATACAGTATTTTTCCTCACGCCCTCATTTATTTCATCGATCTGTCTGTTCAGCTGAGTCTGTCGGTGCCAAGCAGGAACTGTCTGCAGCCCCCTATTCTCGCCAACGATCCACACATTGCATCAGCTCAGATCTTGCTGACTCAGATTCTGGACAAGACATGGAAGCAACAGGCAAATGGTTGCTTCTCCTCCCTCCAGGAAGGGCTTGTGATTTCCCAGTGGTCCGGGCACAAGCACCAGGAGCAGCACCAGGGAATTCGTTAGAAAGGCAAACCTTGAGGTTTCTCCCCGCACCTGCTAAATCACAGAGTAAGAGGACAGGTCCCAGGAATTTGTGTTTTATGGACCCTTCCAGGGGATTCTGATGCACAGTTTGAAATCCACGAGTCTCAGCCCACATCTTAGCCTGTGTTTGTGTGCGATGTTACCAAAGAGACAAAGGTGAATTAGCTTGTTGTCAGCTTACTTTTGGAAGCCCAGTGTGGTACCAATATACAGAAGCTTATTCACAGGGTACATTTACATCTTAATGTAATTAAAAAAACCAAGAAGGTCTAAACCAAAATAAAATTTACAAAGAATGGCAAAAACATTAAAAAAAAAAAAAAGCAAAGAAACTCTTGGTCTTGGCTGCAGGTTAGCTCAGTTGTTTAGAGTAATGTCCCAAAAGGCCAAGGTCGTGGGTTCAATCCCTGCTCAGAGCACAAACAGGAAGTGACCAGTGAATGCACAACTGAATGCCTCTCTCTCTCTCTCTCTCTCTCTCTCTCAAAGGTTGTGGGTTCAATCCCTAGTCAGGGGGATTGATGTTTCTGTCTCTCTCCTTCGCTCTCTCTCTCTCTTTTTTTTTTCTTTTAATAATTTTATTTTTTTAATGGGGTGACATCAATAAATCAGGATACATATATTCAAAGATAACATGTCCAGGTTTCTCTCTCTCTTAAATCAATTAAAAAGAAAACAAGAAACTCTTAAAGTGCAAATTTATCCAACTTCATTGTAAAGGGAAAAAAGAAGTCAAGGGTGATACTGTGAAATCCACATTGCTGAAGTGAAACTCCGAGTCGTCTTCCAGTTTTTGTTTACAGTATTTTTAGATCTCCCTCTGCATGCTACGTTTTCTTTTGGACACACTGCCAACTTTTTGTATCTGTCATCTGGTTTCAAACACTGAGGTTTCTCCTCATGCTTGAAGCATGCCACCACTTCCATTGTCACACTAATGCTGGCTACGTCTGGAAGTTCCTGTGTTGGGATGGATTTAGAATCTAGATGTAAAACCCTATCAAATAATTACCAATCATTTAATTTCATGTTCCTTCAGAAGAAAAAGGAACTCCATTCGAGGTTCTACAGCTCTTCTATCTCCTAAATTAAAATTCCTATTTAAAAGACTATATTCTAAGATTTCTCAGGCTTCATATTTTCAAGGTTAAATTCAACAATAATTTTTTTAAAAAAAAGCAGCAAGAATGATATGGAATGAGTGATCTGTGACAAGGGTTTGTTCTTTTTAACTCTTAAGATAACCTGAGGTTCACCAGGGAGGCAGAGGACGGACCACAGGGGTCAGGCTGGCATCCTCGTCTTATTTTCTTAGGTGATTACAGGCTGCTTTGGGGGTTTCTATTTCCAGGACCAGTCAGCTATTTATTTATTTATTTACTTACTTACTTATTTTTCCTCCAACATAAATGTGTTGTGGATGACTCGGAGGTCATTTTAAGTATTTTTAATAAACATCATTTGGCACCCCTAAACTTTTTGAGTGTTTTTCCTAAGAACGTTCCATATAGTCACCCAAAGAATTCTTTCACCCTCCACTAGCCATAGGACGTCAGAAAGTGAACATGGCCCCGGGAAGGCTCTGGCTAGGAAGGCTGTCTGCGATGCTAGCAAACTGCGTGAGCCTGGGGGTCCAGGGACGCAGGGATGCACGTAGCTCTGTCGCTTCCGGAATGACCGTGAGCAAGTCCTTCATCTATGTGTCAGAGCTTTTGCGTCTATAGAAAGTGCAGCGTATATGCAGCCCTTGAATTGTGGTTAAGGAGGATTGAGTCAGGCCATGATTGTTGATACATAATATGGAATACTGACTGATGTTGTTCATTGCTAATATTTCAATAACTGGTTCATCTCTGAAATGATGCTTTGATAAGAAGTTCTTTCAGTAAAAGGACTTCCATAAACCTGTCAAAATAAATGATGTGGGCGTGGCTGGACAGACAGGGGGTGGGTCCAAGGAGCCTCTAGCAGGGAGCTGTCTTGGGAAGCCGGAAATAGGGTCAGCTTATTCCTGGTGCTCACCCATCCCTACCTATGGGTGCCCTCTGCTGCCTCCCCCTTCCCCGCACATGCCAACAGCATGAGAGGGGCCTTCATCATTTTTACATAAGAGGAAGTGCAAGGGTCCCCACTCTTCACATATCTGTGGGCCAACACACAGCTTTTTCCTAACTACTCTCCCCCCCTAATAGAGAAAGGGTGCCTTATGATACCATACAAAATTCTTGCCTTTTTTGTTTTAAGTAACCCTGCCAGAATTTTAGGACATGACATATACATCAGATTAACTTAGTCATTACACCCTTTTTTTTTTTTTTGACAGAGGCAGAGAAAGGGACAGATAGGGACAGACAGGAAGAGAGAGAGATGAGAAGCATCAGTTCTTCATTGTGGCATCTTAGTTGTTCATTGATTGCTTCTCATATGTGCCTTGACTAGAGGGCTCCAGCAGGACAAGTGACCCCTTGCTCAAACCAGTGACCTTGGACTCAAGCCAGTGACCATGGGGTCATATCTATGATCCCATGCTCAAGCCAGCAACCCCGTGCTCAAGCTGGATAAGCCCGCACTCAAGCCAGCAACCTCAGGGTTTTGAACCTGGGTCCTCCGCATCCTAGTCTGAGGCTCTATCCACTTTTTTTTGTTAATATATAGATATCTAGACATATATTTAATATCATTATATAAAATAATAGATAATATACTATAAATTTATATTAGAAACATGTATATATATTTATATACTTTTATACTATATTCCTTTATGTGTAATATATACTATAAATGTATACTTAAATATTTACATATCCCTTTATATATTATATGTATGCATATATGTATAAAATTCATTTAAAAACAGTGAATGTTCATTGTAGAAAATATTTTTCATGGACAGACGGATACTTCTAGCCATTACATTTATAGTAATACACTAATAGAATAATTGGGTATAGATAGCCCACTATACATATTCATTAGGGTTTACAGAGGTAGCAGTGATAACAACCCTCTTTCTCCTCTTGAGTCCTAAATGAATTCGGAAGCTGTCCCAGCTGCGGGGTATTAAATGGGGCAGCCCTGTTGCCACAAGAGGACATCTGCATATCCCAGATGGGAAAGACATCTACTTCTACTGCACTGCGATGCCTGGCTTACCTGTCCCAGGGCCTAGTAACTCACCTGCCTCATGAAAACGGGAAAAGGAAGTGGTCAGAGAGAGTGCCCTCTGCAGCCATGCCAGGGAGACCTGGCATCGTTTGGGTCTACCTGTGACTGAGCCCGAGTTTCCCTGGAGGAGGCTGAATTCTAGGGGATGGAGGGTCTGAGGAAGCTGTTTGGATCTCCGGCATTTCCCTCTGCTGGTTTCCACCTCAGGTTGGGGGTTAACTGGGGTTTATTCTTTGGTCCTTTTTATACCCTTTGCAAGACCCAAACTACTATTCTCTAATTTGCTTGTTTCCCCTTAACATATAGAGAACACTTTCCTTTGTTGTTAAATATTCCTTCTTCTAAAACATCACCTTCAATGGCTATTCAGTGTTTTCATGTCCAATATTATGCTCCAATTAACAGATAGTTGGGTGTTTTTTAAATTAAGTTACTATAAGCAATACAAACATACAGTATTCTCCCTATAGCATTATGTTCATTTCCTGAAGATGACTTCCCAAAGGAAGGCTGGCTGTGTCAACACATACCAACCTCTGAAATTAGTTTTATTGCATGAATATATGTGTACACACACACACACACACACACACAGAGTGCAAAGCTATCATCCAGAAAGACCAGGTCATTTTGTGCTTTCCCCAGGGAGTAAATGAGAGATCTGTTTCCTTGCACCTGTATGAAATTAAGGAATGGGATTAAAATAATCTGTCACGGTCCACTTCCTAAGGCTTGACATGCTTTAGGGGGTCGGAAAGAGCCAGGGTGCATCCTTTGTTTGGAAGGCACTGTTTGGCTGCTGTCTGCCCAAGTGTGAAATGCCATATTTCCTTAAATCAAGTTACCTAATCTCTTGACATTACAAATATTAGTGCTGAGATGCCTGTTTTGAAATTAAGACAGAAGCAGACATCATTGTTGATGTGCCTTCGAGGGAAGAGGCAGACAGAGACCAGGGAGAACCAACAGGGGAATTTAAATGGCAACGAAGAATCCAACACCAGAACAGAACCAGCAAAGGGACAAATAAGGACTGGCATCGCAACCAATCCGACAAGAATATATAAGGTGTTCCGCTGCACTTGCCAATTTTTTTTTCCTTTGGGTCACACTTTTAGGGATAATGTTTCCCTCCACTGTGTGCTTGCTTTTCATACAACTCCTTAAAAACACCACAGGCAGTTACATTGACACACAAACACAGTTCAATTTAGGCCACAGGATGGCACTCTGGGTGCATACAAGTGAAGAAGTGCCACACGCCCCCTGGAAAAAAAAAAATAAAAGGCTCTGTGTCCCCTGGGAGGCTCTGAGACACACTCCTCATCGCCCAGTGAGAGGTCCAAGTGAAAGGCCCGCACCTGTCCGTGGGAGGAGCTGGCACGGACTACAGACTCACCATTTCTCCATTCAGAACACCTGGGGCCTCTCTCCAAGGCCACACACTGACAAGGGGCTCCCTACCACACCTGGCCTCTTAGCCTTCCTCTAACTTCCTTGAAGGTTACACCGCAGAGAGCAAGCATACTTTCTGTGTTTCCCGAGAAGCAGCCAGCGCCCCTGAGCTGAACACACCGGGGTGTGGAAACTAACTGCTCGTGGATCCCGTGGTGAGAGGCACTGCCCGATCGTGATAGTTCCAAGGACTCAAAGAGGCAGGGCTGTTTTCCTTGAAATACAGCAGTCCCTTGTGTGGGAGCGGGGTTAACACGTGCTAAATAGCAGGTGCAAGTGAATCGTAGGGGAAAATTTTCCCACATTGGGGACGACTGAATCTGTCTCTATTAGTATAGTTATTAGTATTGTTGTTTATCATTGAAGTGGGGTGTAAGAAGAAAAAGTATCCTTATGCTTTGAAAGTCAAAGACTTCTGATGCAATCATCAGAATAGCAAAAGGAGACCTGAAGGACAGACAACAGAAGTCCTGGGCAGACAGTGGACGCTTACCTCAATCTTTAGTAAACGATACATAGTCGTAAAAGGGATGAGCAATGATTTTCACTGATAAAGAAAGAGGAAGGTGTTCGTTCCCAAGCAAAGGCCTGCGGGTGGATGGTAAGAAGACAGTGTGGGTACGAAGGGACCTCCTGGTAAGGAATCACCAGAAAATAATGCACTATGTAAATTAGGACAAAATCCTAGAGAGCCTTGACTGCCAAGCTTAGGATATTTCTTTTAGACATGCCCTAGGCACAGAACGCGGGCCTTTGAACAGGGATGCTGAAGACGGAGGCAGTTTTGGGGGGCGCAGACAGACTGGACCAGGGATGGATCAGGAACCGAGTCGGAGGCTGAGGGCAGATGGCCTGGAGAAGGGCTGGGAGGACCCTGCCGCTGATGAATGTGACGCGGGCTCAGGTAAGAGCGGAAAGGGGGCGGGGAGATCTGCAGGTTAGAGCAATACTGGAAGAAATACGGACTGTCAGGACCAGGTGACTAAGTGAAACTAGCAATTCAGCCTTTAAACTCACAAGTTCAGATCTCCCAGCATCTGAACACAATCTCCGATCCTTTCGGCTCTCTACTATAATTCTTCGAGCTGAACACCAAGGACTCGTTTTTCTCCTTCTGCAGTCCCCTCCCATCTTCATTCCTTTTCCTGCTCCACCAGGAAAAAAAAAATAAAAATAAATAAATATATATATATATATATATATATATATATATATTTTTTTTTTTTTTTTTTTTTCTTAGAAATACCTTTGGGTCCTTGCCCCTCAATTTATTTGGCAAAACCCTGCATAAACCCCGACCGGCCATCAGGATTTGCCCACGCCTCCTGCAACCACTCTGATCCATTATGATGGGGAATATCCAACCGGACAGAAGGTATAAATCCGTCAGACATGGCCTGGGTTGCCCAGAAATTTATAACATGTCTTTGCCAAGTTGCATCATCACAGCAGCTACGGCAACCTTCTTCACATGCCCCTCTTTCCTTTCAATAACATCGTCTTGCCTCGTTCTCTTTAAGAATCTCGAGACACTGATACGGAAACTTTATTCCACATCTAGAAGCCTACTATTCAATATGTCTGCTTTCTTATTACATCAGGAATTTTTTTTTCTTCCTTCCATTAAATACCAAAACTTTTGCATATGCCCTGGACTTGAGAGTCCTCCCCGTTCTTAAAAATTTTCTCTTTTGCATTTTTGGCCTCGTGGTCTATAACTGATTTGTCTCATCCACACATAAAACATGATCTAGAATCTCACTCATTTAATCATTAGAGGTTCAGTGAGCATCTACTATGTATAGGGTGTTCTACAATTTAGGGATACATCAGTTACACACACACAAACACACACACACACCATACAAAAAAATAGCATGGAGTTCTAGACTCAGCCAGTGGAAAATCTAGTCTCATCTGAAAATAAACAAAAAATAAACATTAATCCACTTCCATTACCACACAATCTTCTTCAGCTATCAACCAATACCCTGTCCTACTTCACAAACACAGAGATCAGAGAGTTGTGGACACATGATGTCACCACTTTGTCATCCTGCTCTCGTTTTGCAAACCACTGCAAGCTTGCTCCTGTCCCCATCGCTCTACTAAAACTGCTCTGGCTCACGCCTCACAAGCTCTTCCTATGGCCGACTCCAGACCTCCCTCCGGCTCGCTCCTCAGCAGCACTGACCGGGGTCCTCACCCCTCCTTCCTGAAGCATTCTCCTCCTGAGTCGACCATGCCACACTCCTGCCAGGGTTCTGCAGCGCCTTAGCTACGCCATGACCTGGGATTTTCTCTGTGTGTGATGCTCATGTGTCCTGTGTCTGCCTGCCTTCCTGCCTCCTTCTACCCTTCAGGACCCAACAATTCCTTCCTGCCCACCCGATGCAAGGTGAACTCCAATTTTCTTTCCTGGGACTCTATTCTCCAGAGCCTTCATCGCAAATCTGTGTAATATTTGTGAGGAAGGAGACTTTTTTTCCTTACCATTATAGAGCACTTTTATATTACTAATCTGTCTAATAGTGGAATTATGTTCACTGATATACACCTAGGGGCTGGTATACAATGTATAATAAATAGTATTAGAATGAATAAAGTAGATATTTTGCACATGTATCATTGTACCATGTTAGAGACTGATGAGTCACATTCAGACTAATTCCTTGGCTTTTGAAGTCAATAATAAGAAAATTTGCAATTAAATTCACAGTGAAAGAAAATTTTAAGATGACGTCAGAGTAATGGCAGCGTGAGAGATAGCCTTGATCTCTCCCTTTGAAATTTCAACTACCTGTACCCTCTAAGGCAGGGGGTCCCCAAACTATGGCCCACGGGCCGCATGCAGCCCCCTGAGGCCATTTATCCGCCCCCCCCCCCCGCACTTACGGAAGGGGTACCTCTTTCATTGGTGTGAGAGGAGCACAGGGATGCACTGTATGTGGCGGTGTCACAAAGCCCTGAGTTGCTCACATACAGTACTACTTCCGGTGACATGGGACGCACGCGTCACGGCTCCGGAAGTGCATCATATCACTTGTTACGGCTAGCAGTGACAAAATATGGAACCGGAAATTGACCATCTCATTAGCCAAAAGCAGGCGCATAGTTCCCTATTGAAATACTGGTCAGTTTGTTGATTTAAATTTACTTGTTCTTTATTTTAAATATTGTATTTGTTCCCATTTTGTTTTTTTACTTTAAAATAAGAAATGTGCAGTGTGCATAGATAGGGATTTGTTCATCATTTTTTTATAGTCCGGCCCTCCAACGGTCTGAGGGACAGTGAACTGGCCCCCTGTGTAAAAAGTTTGGGGACCCCTGCCCTAAGGCAGCAGAGGAACCCCAGCCAGGCTCGCAAGGCGGGTGTGGAGGATCCACACTGGGAATGGAGTCAAGGTGGGGAAGGTGGAGGAGGGGTGTGGAGGATACGGCGCCTTGGCGGTCAGGTTGGGACAGAAGAGAGGCCTCCGTCCGTCCACTGGGAGGAACAGAGAGTTTGGGGGGCAGGAGAAGAAATACTGAACCCCAGAGGCAGCTGATGGAGAGGTCACCGCGTGTCCCAGGGCCTGCGGGCAGCCATGCTTCAGCACAGACACCGAGGGAAACAAAGGGCGGCCCCAGCCTCCCACATCCCGCCTCCCTCCCCTCGTGGGTGCAGAGAGAGACAGTGACATACCCCACAGCTATTTCTCCAGAGCCACTCTCTCCCTGAAGAGCAGAGGTGCCCCCTGTCTGGTCCCCAGTCTATCAAACTCAGGGCGGAGCACCCAGAGGCCGGAGGCCGCCATGACTAGAGCCGTAAACCTCACAGCACGCCCCGCCCACTATCGTGACAGCAGCCCCGCCTCTGTCAACAGGACAGCAGCTTCTCCGCAGAGGTGCGCCTGCGGAGTTCACAGAGCTACAGCTTGTAGTCCAGCGCCACCTACTGGAAGTAATAGAAAACCTCTCCTCTGTCTATTTTGGATCTTTTGGGGTTTTGTTCTTGTGCTTTTGTTTATTTTTAATTATTGTTTTTTGCTCTTGTTCTTTTTCTCGTGGCTTTTCTCTTTTATCTTTTCAGTTTATTTTTAATTTTTAAATTATTTATTGTTGGTTTTGGTTTGATTTTTTTTTTCAGATACAGAGAGAGAGAGGGATAGACAGGGACAGACAGGGACAGACAGAAAAAGAGAGAGATGAGAGGCATCAGTCATCAGTTTTTCATTGTAACACCTTAGTTATTCATTGATTGAATTCTCATATGTGCCTTGACTGTGGGCCTACAGCAGACCGAGTAACCCCTTGCTCAAGCCAGCAACCTTGGGTCCAATCTTGGGTCAAACCAAATGAGCCCCATGCTCAGGCTGGCGACCTCAGGGTCTCGAACCTGGGTCCTCCGCATCCCAGCCCGACACTCTATCTACTGCACCACCGCCTGGTCAGGTTGGCTTGATTTCTTAACAATCCCACTCTCAAATGCAATCAAGGCACCAAAAAAATTAAAAAATGAATATCAATACTACCCAAGAAAGAGACACAGTTCAGAAAGAAAATGAAAAATCTCCAGAAAGCAATCTCAATGACATAGAAACCTTAGAGTTAAATGATAGAGAATTTGGCCCTGGCCGGTTGGCTCAGTGGTAGAGCGTCGGCCTGGCGTGCAGAAGTCCCAGGTTCGATTCCCGGCCAGGGCACACAGGAGAAGCGCCCATCTGCTTCTCCACCCCTCCCCCTCTCCTCCCACTCTCCTTCCTCTCTGTCTCTCTCTTCCCCTCCCGCAGCCAAGGCTCCATTGGAGCAAAGATGGCCCGGGCGCTGGAATGGCTCCTTGGCCTCTGCCCCAGGCGCTAGAGTGGCTCTGGTTGCGACAGAGTGATGCCTCAGAGGGGCAGAGCATCGCCCCCTGGTGAGCAGAGCGTTGCCCCTGGTGGGCGTGCCGGGTGGATCCTGGTTGGGGGCATGCGGGAGTCTGTCTGACTGTCTCTCCCCGTTTTCAGCTTCAGAAAAATACAAAAAAAAAAAAAAAAGAGAATTCAAAATTGAAGTTCTAAAAATCCTCAGTGAAATGCTAGAAAACACTAGTAAGCAATTTAAGGAGATCAGAAAACAAAATGAGTACCTCACCAAGGAGATTGAAACTTTAGAAACAGAGATGAAGAACTCAATAAATGAACTTAAAACTGAACTAGCTAGTTCAGCTGAAAAAACAGGCCAGATAGAGGAGAGAATCCATGACATCAAAGACAAGCAATGAGAGATGATACAGAGAGAAGAGAGAGACTTAGGAATTAAAAAACGAGAGAGCTCTGTGAGACTCATCTGACTCCATCAGAAAGAGTAATATAAGAATAACGGGTATTTCAGAGGAAGGGAATGGAGAGCCTATTCAAACAAATAATTGATGAGAACTTCCCAAGCCCGTGGAAAGAGATCCTCAAATCCAAGAAGCAAACAGAACGCCTACTGACCTCAATCCAAACAGGCCTTCTCCAAGGCACATTATAATAAAACTGTCAAAAATCAATGGCAAATAAAGAATCCTCAAGGGAGCTAGGGAAAAGAAGAACATAACATATAAAGGGAGGCCCATCTGGTTATCATCAGACTTCTCAGCAGAAACTCGACAAACGGAAGAGAGTGCACCCAACATTCAAAATACTGATAGAGAGGAAATACCAGACATGAATAGTATAACCATCACAGATTCCTATAACGATACAATCTTCCTCTGCTGAGTCACAAAGAAGTGGAAACCCTAAATAAACCTATAAGCAGGGAGGAAACAGAAACAATTATCAAAAACCTCCCCTAAAATAAAATTCCAGGACCAGATGGCTACACTAGTGAACTATACCAAACATTCAAAGAATATTTGGTACCTTTCCTTCTCAAAATCTTCCAAAAAATAGAAAAAGAGGCAATACTCCCTAACAAATTTTATGAGGCCAACATAACCCTGACACCAAAGGACAACATAAAAAAGAAAACTATAGACCAATATCTCTGGTGAATATAGATGCAAAAATCCTAAAGAAAATACTAGCAAACTGAATACAACTATATATATATATATATATATATATATATATATATATATAAATACATCATGAGCAAGTGAGATTCATTCCAGGAGTATAAGGATGGTTTAACATACGTAAATTGATTAACGTAATACACCACATCAACAAAACAAAGGACAAAAATCATATGATTCTATCAATAGATGCAGAAAAAATATGACTAAATACAATATCCATTTCTGTTTAAAACCCTCAATAAAATGGGTATAGAAGGAAAGTATCTCAACATAATAAAGGCCATCTATGACCAACCCTCAACTAATATCACTGTCAATGGTGAAAACCGAAAGCTTTTCCTCTAAAATCAGGAACAAGACAGGATGCTCACTCGTCAGGTGTGGTATATTTATGTGTGTGTGTGTGTGTGTGTGTGTGTAATACTACTCAGCCATAAGAAATGATGACATATTACCATTTACAACAACATGGATGGACTTTGAGAACATTACACTAAGTGCAACAGTAAATCAGAAAGAGCTAAGAACTATATGATTTCACACATGTGTGAGATATAAAACTGAGACTCATGGACATAAATAAAACTGAAGTGATTATCAGGGGAAGGTGGGAGGAAAGGAATGAAGGGGTACAAATATATTGTGATGGAAAATGAGCTGACTTTGTGTGGTGATCACACAACAGTTCACATGTCATGGAGATTTTCCCCCGAAACATATATACTCTTATTGATCAATGTCAGCCCACTAAACTTAATTTTTTTAAAATTAATTTTTAAATAAAAAACAATTTAAGAGGACTTGCTCTAGGAGAAAAGACTGTGATCCATTTGGGGGCATGTGTGATTGAGTTGTCACTAGGACATTTAAAGGAAAGCTATAGCCCACTGATGCAGATATGTTTTGGGGACACTGCTGGAGTTGGCATACACAAGTCTTCAATCACCTATTTGCTTAGAAATGTACCAGGGACCCACTTCTGCCAAATATAATCAACCTTTCCCGCTAAGTTTATGGAATAAGCTGCTTTCCCAAGAGCCCCACGATGGTGATGTGTCATGCTGGATAAAAATCTGGTACACATATACAGTGAAATAGTACTCATCTAATAGAAAACATGAAAAACTGTCATTTGTGACAACACAGATGGGTCTTCAGACTATTATGCTAAGTGAAATAAGTCAGAGAGAAAGTCAAGAACCTTATAATTTCACTCACATGTGAGATATAAAACTGAAAGCAACAAATGGACAAAAAATAAATAAATAAACAAAAACTGATAGAGAAAAGCACAGTGGTTTCCAGAGGGGAGAAGAAGCAGGGGAGGCAGTCAAGAACAAAGAAGGTCCAATACACGCTGAGGGGAGGAGATTGGACTTTGGGGGGTAAAATATGCCGTGCAACGTATAGATGATGTACCATAGAATTGTACACCTGAGACCTTTCATTTTATGAACCAATGTCATCCTAATAAACTTCATTTGTTTTTTGTTTGTTTGTTTTTTATGTTACACAAACTTTTATTTACTTTAAATTTCTTAAATACAGGAGAGGATAATTTGACTGCTGCAGACAGACATTGGACAAAAAATAATAGTTCTAACATTAATCAACCTGTGCATTATAAAAATGAGTTTGATCAATGGGTACTTGGTGTAGTACAACATGGGGGAAGAGGGTTTGCTTGTGTCATTTCAGAATCCAGCAAAGTCCTTTGGATCCCTGCCCGCAGAATTAAACTAACAACGTGATTAAGAGAAATAGATTCATTCCATATCTGCCCATTGCCGAGATGGAAACATTGAACCTCGGAAGAAGAACCTTAAAGGTGCCACTGCCTAGTACTGAGAAGGCTAAAATACCAAGTTGAGGTCAACTTATAAAGCTGACCTTTGAGCATAAAAAGATGCTATAAGCTACTAGAAAAGAACAAAATGCTACTGATCTGTTCTTAACAATGATTGCCTTGGTAACAATTCCGTCAAAGTCTATACATTTTAAGAGCCAGACAAGAGTATGGATTCCAATACAAATGCATCAGATGTGGCAAGATTCCCCTTCTATGATGCTGTTACAACATCTTATTAAGTCTTTGAAGTGAACCAAGAGACTGGTTGGACTGATCATTGCCATCATTATAGGACTAATAGCTGTAACCACCATGGCTACTGTATCTGGAATTGCATTACATCAAAGTATACAGACTGTGGACTTTGTACAAAAATGGCATCAAACAGACTGAACTGGGGTTGGGTTGCATTTGCAGGGATTTGGAATGGTGATGGTGCCAACTCGACTTGGTGAACATGTTAAGGACACTACTCTTTTAGGGATTCTTGCTGTATTGGCCAAGAGTTTGCTTAAAGGCTTTAATCACTTTGTAAAAAAAAAAAAAAAAAATGGAGGACTGGATAAAGAAGATGTGGCACATATACACCATGGTATACTATTCAGCCATAAGAGATGATGACATTGGATCATTTACAACAAAATGGTGGGATCTTGATAACATTATACGGAGTGAAATAAGTAAATCAGAAAAAAACAAGAACTGCAGGATTCCATACATTGGTGGGACATAAAAACGATACTAAGAGACAGGGACAAGAGTGTGGTGGTTATAGGGGGGTAAGGAAGGAGAGAGATGGGGAGGGAGAGGGGGAGGGGCACAAAGAAAACTAGATAGTAGGTGATGGAGGACAATCTGACTTTGGGTGATGGGTATGCAACATAATTGAATGACAGGATAACCTGGACATGTTTTCTTTGAATATATGTACCCTGATTTATTGATGTCACCCCATTAAAATTAATAAAAATTTATTTATATAAAGAAAGGAAAGCAGTGAAGAAATATCTCTGCTTGATAATCTTAAAACCAGAAAAAATTTAAAATTTCAATTAATCTGTGAAATTAAATACTAAATAATTATTCATAAAAAAATTCTATAGTTAAATTTCTATGATTTAACAAGTGTTTTTTTTTTAACATTTTCCAAGGGAAATAAGTATGATTCCAAGGAATAGCGGTAATACAAAAAGTAGTTACATTCCAATCACATTTTAGTTTAATTTGTCTTTCTTTGCAGACTAACAATTTGATCTCCTAACATGATCACAGTCTAAATCATTAACCTTAGCACTAATTTCACTATCGTTGAGAAGTCCACACTTCATTTGTTTTTTAAAGTTTGGCATTTTCAAGTTGGTCTCTTCAAGTAGCCCGTCTTCTAAGAAATGGGTTACTGTTGATTTTCACTTCACAATGGTATATGTCTCTACCCTGTCCCTGTGCTGCAGTGTCCTGATGAAACAATGTATCACCTGGTCCTTAAGCCACAGGACAAAAAAAAAAGCCTCAATAGTTAAACCTTTAAACACTTCCCAGCCTCAAGGGCATGTTCTTCACCATTGCCATAATGCAGTCTCTTAGCTCTGGGAGTCAGAAGAAAAATGAAGGATGATTCAAAAGCTAGAGGAAGAGAAAGGAATCTTCTGGCTGAAAACTAATTTTTAAAAACTGGATTAGTTTGCCCTTTGCCTGGGCGTGAGGACCCATTAGGAACTAACTTCTTCCTGTTTCATCTGGATCCACAGAAACACAGCTAGAGCTAGTGACTCCAGGGAACCGGTCTCCTGTGCCGTTTCTAACTCTCCACTTATTGAAGTTAGGCCAGCACTCTCTGCTCTGTCCCGAGTTTCATCAGAAACATTTCAAAACGTTCTTGACTCGCTTGATAGAAAGCACCTGGGTGTTCTTGATCGTCTTCATGAATTTTTACCCATGTTCATAGAAAAACCAAAAAGTTCTCTCTCTCTCTCTCTTTTTAAAGCACCATTTCACTTTCTGATATGACTATTTATTTCAGGTCATTCTCTAAATCACGTCCCCCACATCAGACTGTCATACACAGCCATGGAGTGTTCTGTGGCGTACATTTTTTAGTTATTTATTTATTTTAGAAATTATGCTCCCTTCTCATATTTATTGATGCTAGCTTTCGATCTTGGCTGAGATATTTTCTCGAGTCACTCTAAAAACAACTCCTAAATGCTTTTTATACTTAGGGGAAAAATGAAATCAAGTGCTTTCTTATCAGATTAAGTGAATACATTATACGTTAACAAGCATTTTCTTATTTTTGTAATGGAAAAAAAATTGTTAAGCACAATTTTCCTCTCAACTAATTGTAATAAAGCAGATTTGCTTTTAGACTGAAATATAATAAACTCTCTGAGAAACAGCTGTCAACTCACGGTGGGGTTGCAATCCGAGTGAGCGTGCTGACCCTCTTCATAAATGGATATAATTGTATAGACAGGTCAGGGCTTAATGTCCTCCCTAAAAATATAGATTTCCAACTGGATTCCTGCTTGATAGTTTCAGACATTGCTATAAATAATTAAAAAAAACAACAACCAGAGACAATGGAGGAGACATTATTTTGCTAAAACCCACAGTCACCCGTGCAATTATATGGCCTTCTATTTTAAAGTAACGTTTGAGTGACTCTGCATGAGAAGACAGCTAATTGCAGTTATACTGACTCCTGGAAAAATATTCATCTAATTCCTACACAGACAGGAAGGTTTGTGCTCTAGAAGGCTTCCGACCTCACAGCCCAGGCTGCGGTCCGCCGTCCCTGAACTCGCACAGTCCTCATTGCTGCTGCGGCCGATTGGGCACGTATCATGGGCTACCTGGCACTGTTCATTATCTTTTTTTTTCTTCTTTTTTTTGTATTTTTCCGAAGCTGGAAACGGGGAGAGATAGTCAGACAGACTCCCGCATGCGCCTAACCGGGATCCACCGGGCACGCCCGCCAGGGGGCAACGCTCTGCCCACCAGGGGGGCGATGCTCTGCCCCTCCGGGGCGTCGCTCTGTTGCAACCAGAGCCACTCTAGCGCCTGGGGCAGAGGCCAAGGAGCCATCCCCAGCACCCAGGCCATCTTTGCCCCAATGGAGCCTTGGCTGCGGGAGGGGAAGAGAGAGGCAGAGAAGAAGGAGAGGGGGAGGGGTGGAGAGGCAGATGGGCGCCTCTCCTGTGTGCCCTGGCCGGGAATTGAACCCGGGACCCCTTGCACGCCAGGCCGATGCTCTACCACTGAGCCAACCAGCCAGGGCCTCATTATCTTTTTTATGTACATGCCCCGTCCGTCCAAGCAGCCGACTCTCCTTGACTATAGGACAATATCTTTGAGTACTTCATAGCTCCTGCGCATGGCAAAGCACTCCTGTTTTCGACGTACGTTTCTGGATGAATGTGGTACTAATGCAATAAAGGAGACGCATTATTCAATTTGCCCTGCGACCCGAGGCAACTCGAACCTTTTCTGCTATAGCCTGCCGTAGAGCTTTGCGTACTGTAGGAACTGAGAGCCTGTTTGGTAAAAAGTTAAGCAATTTTCTTTCAGTCCAAGGAAGCTGGTACTCAGCTCTTGAACTAATTCACATTGCATTTCTGTGTCCATGTTACTCTTCTACCGGGTTCTTACTCATTAAACACTTTGGTCTGTGGTTCACCATTCTGGCTCTGTATCCAAATTGCCTGAAAAGCTTTACAAACTGAACCTGCCAGGGCCCCACCCATCTTACAAAATATCAGAATATTTGGCGATAGCATCCAGAAATTTGCAGTTTTACAATATTGATGATTCTGACCTGCAACCAGGTGTTAAAACCACTGAAAATCCTATTCAAAGATGAGTTTCTTGCTCCTGTCCAGCCTCACTATTCCTTTTTCTAAGGTGTTCTTGGACTTTATGGAAAGCGCGCATGAACTAGAGGCAGGTGCAAAGAAAGGAGAGATCAAATAGCTGTAACTTCTGCGTGCATATGTATCCACATATATTTCATTTCCCAATGGCTTTACAAAAGATCTGGAGGCAGCTTTCAAAATAATTCTGGAATAAAATAAATATCGAGGGAATTAAAACTAAACAAATACAAAGGTAGAAAGTAAATAACAGAAAGGCATGAGGGTAATGTTTGCATGCAGGGATGCATAGTGTCCTGTTTAAAGGCTTAAGCTATATCATGGGTTTAGATAAGTCTTCATTCCCTAGCAGCCAAAACCAGGAGAGGTATCTCGCCTTCATACGGTAAAAGCAGTTCATTTTCCCAGACAGTGATGGATCCTTATAAAGAGGGAATCTTCTAGCTGTGATAGACAACATCTCCCACTGAGCCATTGTTACACACAACAATGCATCTTCTCCCACTATTTCTTTACGTTTCCATCAGTGTTGTCTGGTGGCATCATGACAAAACACAATTTTGCCAAAGCGATTCTACAAAGAGCCTAAGGTGTACAATTATTCAGAAAGCAAATTTTAGAGACTGAATGCCATTCGGTCTTCCTTAAGTATTTCTTCTTGTGACTGTGATTTTGCTTAACAATTTCTTTTTTCATCAAGAGAGGCAGGAAGATGGAAAGACAGACTCCCGCATGTGCCCCCAATGGGGATCCACCTGGCAACCCCTGTCTGGGGCTGATGTTCTGCCCATCCAGGACCGCTGCTCTGAAACCAACCTATTTTAGCACCTGAGGTGAGGCCTTGGAGCCATCCTCAGTGCCCGGGGCCAACTTGCTCATTTGAGCCATGACTACAGGAGGGGAAGAGAGAGAGAGAGAGAGAGAACGGGGAAGGGTATGGGGAGGGGTGTACAAAAAGATGGTTGCTTCTCCTATGTGCCCTGACTGGGAATTGAACCTGGGACTTCCTTACGCCTGGCTTATGCTCTACCACTGAGGCAACCAGCCAGGGCCTTGCTAACAAATTGTTTAAGATTATCTTCCAACAGGGAAGCCTGGTATATCAATATTCTCTGTTGCTAATTCAGGGCAGACACACTTATTTGACCATCAATTGTGTAGAGAGATAGTTCTGGTCTTTGTATTATAAAACAAAAATCCAAATTAAGACAGTGCTTATGATGCTGAAACTGCATCTCTGATAGTAATTGGGAAAAGAAGGTTTCTTTACACTGAGCCAAATGTTTCCTCGGGAAACAGCTCTTAGTCAGATTTAACAGTGGAATACATAGTTCTTTTTTTTTTGTATTTTTTTTTTTTTTGTATTTTTCCGAAGCTGGAAACGGGGAGAGACAGACAGACAGACTCCTGCATGCGCCGGACCGGGATCCACCCGGCACCGCCCACCAGGGGCGACGCTCTGCCCACCAGGGGGCGATGCTCTGCCCCTCCGGGGCGTTGCTCTGCCGCAACCAGAGTCACTCTAGTGCCTAGGGCAGAGGCCAAGGAGCCATCCCCAGCGCCCGGGCCATCTTTGCTCCAATGGAGCCTTGGCTGCGGGAGGGGAAGAGAGAGACAGAGAGGAAGGAAGGGGGGGGGGGTGGAGAAGCAAATGGGCGCTTCTCCCATGTGCCCTGGCCGGGAATCGAACCGGGTCCCCCGCACGCCAGGCCGACGCTCTACCGCTGAGCCAACCGGCCAGGGCCGGAATACATAGTTCTTACTGTGTAGCCCAGAACACTCTCGAGTTGAGCTATGTGCCAAAATTTCTCTTAAATAAGAATTCCAATAAATAGTCCACTGTGTTTATGGTCCTTACCAACTTTTAAAATAGAAGTCTAGAGATGCCAGTCACCCTGAACTTACGTACAATACCTAGTCACGTTGTATACATCTTCCTTGAATGAGTACATTTAATCTGAGCAACTAAAACCTAAAGCACAGAATTTGGACACAGAGAAGAAACAGCACAAGGTTCCCACAGGACCGGACTTCCTGCCTCCCACCCCTCGCTGGCCACCTGGCCTTAAACCCATCCCTCTCACCTCGCGTGCAGAATTAGTGCTTTACTCTGTTTCGCCACGTTGCTTAGCATTGTTACTAAAATTAAACGTGAGAATGCCAGTGAAAGTTTGTTGTCATGTTTAAAATGCTGGCTAAGTGCAGGTATTTGTTTTTCCTTAGAGTCCTTAAGAGTGCCAGCGCCGAGAGTGAATGGGAAAGCTTGGTCTCTTACGAATCGATAGGCTCACACACAGGAGACTTTGTCTCCTCCTCTCTCGTCACTTCTGCAGAGTGCCATGGTGCCTCTCTTTCCATAGCCCTTCCTTTAATAGTTCAGTCTTAGCTATAAGTATAAAATATATATGACTTCAGCATCCTAGCTCCAAAACATTCTTATTGCTTGCCTTTTTTTTTTTTTTTTTTTTTTTTTCATTCACTGTATTTGGCCGTGGACCTGTGTATCCTATTTAACACAGTGCTTATTATCGGCACTGCTAGCCTTCACATGCATTTCCAATTCTTTCCCACCATTAGACTGCAAGTCCCAGGAATCATGCCACCCGGATAGCGGCTGTACCCACAAGCCCCTGCAAAGCGCGCCACATGCAGTACCTGTTTCACAAAGAGCGGTGGCGGAACTTCTCATTCCTTTGGGCCCAGGAGCACTACCATCCATCCCGTTTTCCAGGTGAAGAAATCCAGGCTTCCAGAGGTGGTATAATTCGCCCAAGGAAACGCGGCTGACACGTGGCCGGGTTGAGAAGAGAACCCAGTCCTGTAGAGCTCTCCTGACCCTACTGTGGGTCTCCCACTCTACAGATGGGGCAGAAACTCTCCACACACTCAGGTGCCCTCACGCCGCTCAGGGCTTCCTGGGTCTCACACCGATTCTTATTTGCGACGCAATAATCTACTTGGAGTCAGTTGCGTGTCAGCAAAGTAAAACGAGCTATGTCCTCAGTTTGGCTTTACAAAACGCACCCTCCTTTAATTATATCCTTGCACGCAGATGCTGAAATGCCTCGTGATAAAAAGAGCTTAATACCATTAGTATCAGAATCAAAGTGTCTATAAACTACAAAAAAAAAAAAAAAAGACCTGGGTTTTTAAAAGAAGTATGTATTTTTCTCACATTGAGAGTTTCTCTTCTTTCCTCCATGAACTTGCATAAAGAAACGTCAGCCAGGGCCTCTCTTGCAGCGCTGACTTCGGGGACAACACGCCCTGGAGTTAGTGCGGGTACAGCGCTGAGCCCTCCGCAAACATCTACCTGAGCTGAACCCTTGCTTTTTGACTTCCCAGCTCTGGCCCGATCTCCGGGGCTGGTTCTCCTAGTACACCCTCAAAGCATATCTCCTTTGTGTGCAAAAATAAGATTTCATGCACAATCAAGTTTATCTACCCCAAATCAATAAAAGCATTAAAACAGATATAAAAGAAATACAGTTAACCAATTTAAATATTATTGAAAGTCTTGTAGAACTGCAGATATGCTGAATGTGAAATTTCCTAGTTAAAAGGTGTGCTGAAAGCATTTCAGGCAACACTAGAATGCTTTCAAACTATGCGCAGCCACTTATGAAAACTATTCAGGTGCTTTCCCTAATCTGAAAGGGAGTGCTTTTTCATAGCATTAGTTTTATAATGAGCCTTTTCAGGCAAATTTCAAAGGGTGCATGGTTCACATACTTTAAACTAAATTCACTCATAATTTAGCATCCGACAAAAGCTAATGCTTAATTGTCTCTAAAGAGGCTATAGAAGGAAAACATTTTCCTTTTCACAAACACAGAACTAAACAGTGGGGCTCCCTCCCATTGCCACCCCTCCCTGATTTTTATAGGTACACCACGTCCCTAAAGAGCTGGCCAGGAGGAAAACGGGGAGCACAGATGCCAGGGTGACACCTGCAACCCCAGTTCTGAATACCCTCAGGGATCCGGACGTCAACCTGGAAGCTCGAAAGGATCCAGGTTTGCAATCCATGTCAACACGGGATATCCACCAGTTTCCTATTGGCTGATGCCTTGAGCTAAGACACTGAAACGTGCTGAGCTCCGCCCAACTCTCTCAATGGCAAAATGAGGAGGCTGTGCTTGACAGATGGTCTCAGTGATCACAGTGGCTAGCTGATCGCAGAGGCAGACGGGGAACGCCAGAGGCTTGGCTTCGTAATCCTTGCTGGGCCACTTACTCTGAGACTTTGGACAAGTAAAGTAAACGCTCTGTGCCTCAACTGTCTTATCTGTAGAATAGGGACAATAATGGGGCACTCCTCCTAGGACTCTCGTGAGATTTAAATGAGTCTCAGAACAATGTCCAGTTTCTGTAAGAAAATGCTACATACATCTTAAGTGCTACTTTTCTTATTTTTATTATTACAGTCTTCCCAACTCTCAACTTCTGAGTTTCTTGGAAAAGCAACCACCTGCTCTCTTTGTTTTTTTTTTTTTAATCTTATTTTTATTAATTTTAATGCAGTGACATTGATAAATCAGGGTACATATGTTCCGAGAAAACATCTCCAGATTATTTTGACCTTTGATTATGCTGCATACCCCTCACTCAAAGTCAAATCGTCCTTCGTCACCTTCTATCCGGTTTTCTTTGTGCCCCTACCCTCCGCCCACTCCCTCCCTCTCCTTCGCCCCTTCCCCACCCCTCCACCCCACTCCCTGTTACCATGCTCTCTTGCTTTTATTCATTTATTGTTCTTCTTCCGCGTCATTCAAATGAGTGGCACAGCCCTGGCCGGTTGGCTCAGTGGTAGAGCGTTGACCTGGCGTGCGGGAGTCCTGGGTTCGATTCCTGGCCAGGGCACATAGGAGAAGCGCCCATCTGCTTCTCCACCCCTCCCCCTCTCCTTCCTCTCTGTCTCTCTCTTCCCCTCCCGCAGCCAAGGCTCCACTGGAGCAAAGTTTGCCCGGGCGCTGAGGATGGCTCCGTGGCCTCTGCCTCAGGGGCTAGAGTGGCTCTGGTTGCAGCAGAGCAACGCCCCAGATGGGCAGAGCATCGCCCCCTGGTGGGCATGCCGGGTGGATCCCTGTCGGGCGCATGCGGGAGTCTGTCTGACTGCCTCCCCGTTTTCAACCTCAGAAAAATACAAAAAAAAAAAAGAGTGGCACACACTTTGGTGGAATCCTCAGATGCTTTCTTTTTCCTTTCATTCTATATCTTTTTGCCAAGTTTATTGGCACGAGAGGGAATCCCTTTTAAACAAGGCCAACAAAGAAGGTGACAGGTTCCTTGGAAGATGACATGTTAAACAACAATAATATGAGAAAACCCTTTTAGAAGCTAAACTTTTGAACCCACCCAATTCCGAGAAGACTGTGGAAATAAGCAAACGGGGGGGGGGGGGGGAAGTCTAAGACAGAAAAAAAAAATCTTGTTCTTCTAAACCAGGGGTAGTCAACCTTTTTATACCTACCGCCCACTTTTGTATCTCTGTTAGTAGTAACATTTTCTAACAGCCACTGGTTCCATAGAAATGGTGATTTATAGAGTAGGGAAGTCACTTTACTTTATAAAATTTATAAAGCAGAGTTACAGCAAGTTAAAGCATATAATAATAATTACTTACTAGGTACTTTATGTCGGATTTTTTTTTTGTACTTTTCTGAAGCTGGAAACGGGCAGAGACAGTCAGACAGACTCCCGCATGTGCCCGACCGGGATCCACCCGGCACACTCACCAGGGGGCGATGCTCTGCCCCTCCGGGGCATCACTCTGGAGCCACTCTAGCACCTGGGGCAGAGGCCAAGCAGCCATCCCCAGCGACCGGGCCATCTTTGCTCCAATGGAGCCTTGGCTGTGGGAGGGGAAGAGAGAGACAGAGAGGAAGGAGGGGGGTGGAGAAGCAAATGGGCGCCTCTCCTATGTGCCCTGGCCGGGAATCGAACCCGGGTCCTCCGCACGCCGGCCGACGCTCTACCGCTGAGCCAACCGGCCAGGGCCTTTATGTTGGATTTTTGCTAAGTTTGGCAGAATAAATCTTTATAAAATAACTTATTATAGTTAAATCTATCTTTTTATTTATACGTTGGTTGCTTCAGTAACGCCCACCATGAAAGCTGGAACGCCCCCTAGTGGGCGGTAGGGACCAGGTCGACTACCACTGTAATAAACTTTTGAAGATCTCAAGTCCTTTTCAAGTGTCAATAATCATGACACTTTGCACTATTTGATAGCATCTTATATTGATTCTCAGGTTTTAAGACAATAATCATTCCATTATTATCTGCAGCCTAAGCAGTGTAGCGTAACCTCCTAATTAGGATAGAAAACCAGAGCCAGGAGCGGCCCCAGCAAGTCACAACAAGTCAATATTTTTAATAAAGATTAATTTTTTAAAAACTCTGCAAGGTTGTATTAGAGGCAGTTCTAGCATGTCCATTGATTAACAGTTGGTACTGCATCTCATAAAGCGCTCATTATGTAAAACATCAATCTAAGCGTGATGTGTCCCCCCTTTTAAATACTATTGATTTGTTTTGATGTGTTTTTTAAGCACAGTTTGGGAGCAGAGAAGAAAAGGAGAACAGGGTTCTGCAATGATATCGTCGGTCACATTGTGGGACACCCAAGACAAATGGCAAAGATGACTCAAGTCTGCTGCCATCGAAGCCGGCCTCTAGGACCTCGCAGGCTGGCAGTCGGAATCTGCTTGCCCTGCTCTCAGCCAAAGGGACCCAAATTCTTAAGTAGCATTTAAAAAAATCCGAGGGCAGTGTCCCCTGAAGCTGGCATTCTCTTGAGGGAAGATGAAGTTCTTTCCCTCCCCCGAAATAATTCTGCGGGCGTTCCTTCCCCACGCCCCGCCCCTCTGTTTGCTTTCTCCTCCGTATTAACCTCCTTATACGCAAATAAACAACGTGGCCGTTTGAAAAGCAACCCAGCGCCCTTCCCAGACGGCAGCACGGGGAAGCTGCAGGAAGGCGGCGGCCTGGCCGCAGGTGCCCGCAGCTCATGAATATGCAGCTCTGACATTTGAAACTCCTCAGCAGATTTCACAGCCCCCTTTCTTCATTGACGCCGATTCACTCCCAATCACCAGGGTTTTCAAGTAAACAACGCCAGTTGGACGCTGCTGAGAATACTTCCTGAAGGAATCTCGGTCCGTGCTGCCTAAAAGATTGCAGACTGATCCCCTTAACAATACTTTTAAATACAGAGAAACCTCGATTCTTTTTTTAATTAAGGAAAAAAAAGAAAGCCTGGGCCGCTGATGCTAGGTGGCGGAGCTGTGTAATTAAAACTCCAAAGGATTCTACTGGAATTGGTGACTCAGGCCACCTCCTTCTCTGAACACCATCATGAGGTATAATTATGAGTAAAACACATTCGGAACTCCTGGTCCTTCCTTATAAACCCATTAAGTAGTCATGACCAAACCTTTACCATGCGAAGGTCCGTATTTTTCAAAAAGTACCTGAAATAGGATAAACCTGAGTACACATGTAATGCATTTTTAAATGTCCAAAACTAAGCAATAGCAATAGTTTACCAGAAAATGCATTAGTTAGCTAAAACTATATATTTCTATGATCAAATGTCATTTTAGGAATCTCCCACTAGTAATTTTCTAACAACAAAAAAACTTCGGATACCTGCTATCTAGATGCAGGACCAGGAATGGCTCATTCATTCGGGCCACATATCTGCGAAGACAGAGCACAAACGCCAAGTGTAGCATTTGGCATGATGAGAAAAATAGGCTAACTCCTGGTCCTCATACTCACGGAGATTGTACTGTGGAAGGGGAACGTAAGTATCAGTCTTGCAGGAGGACACACAGCCAACCTGTAGACGAGGACTCCCTGGGCCAGGGCAAGTCTTCAGTGCAGACTGAACGACTCTTGAGACTCACCTGTGTGCCTTTCTCCTAATGAAATCTCTTCCCCATAAATGACCTGCAGGGGAATAAAATCTGTCCGTTTACGTTCTGTCTAAACTACCCCCCCTCCCCCACAGGGTCGATAAAAGGAACACCGGACTGGCTCAAGTTCTAAATAGGGACTTTAGAATGTGACCACCTTGGTTTTTCACTCTGGCTCTATCTACTCTTAACTAAACGGCTGGCATGGAGCAAGTCTCTCTGTCTTAGACCCACTGGACCCGTCTCCTATGCCTGTTGTCAGGGTTAATGAGCACAAACTTTCAATTTTGAGGTGATAAGAAGTACTCTAAAATGAGATGATCACACCCTGTGGATACACTTTGTAGATACCATTGAGTTGGACACTTTCAACAGGTAAACTTTACGACATGTAAATTTTATATCAATAAAACAATTTTTAAAAAGACTGATGATAAACCAACTGTTGTACATCTATCTATACCGTAGAAAATGCTAAGTAATATTAAAGAAGCATTGATATATGGGTAAAAAAATTACTACATACGAAATATTTTGGCCTGCTGTATGTATTCTTAAACTATTAGCTCATTTTTTGGCCCTTTAACCGCAGCTTGCCTGATCTTGGGATACTGGGAAAGTCGCTGGAGGCTTCAATTTCTTATTTATTAATGTGAGGTAGGTGCTGAAACACGTCCTCCTCGAATGGACCTTAGTTCCGAGGTTACTGTAGGTCACTGGAAATGGCGAGATCCCCTGCACTTCCCCGACCATACACCAACAGTACCCCCTCTGGTGGGCAGACTCACTATGGCTGCTGCCCGGGAGCGGTCTGCCACCTTCAGTCAAATGCACAAGCTCTTGTCCGCCTCAAGTTTCATCCTCACTTTGCTGTACTTTAAGGAAGCTGGAGTGCTTTTGAATTGTGGGAAAAAGAGAGAGACTATATCATACCAGAGGATAATGGTTCTCAACTATGCCAAAGTTGAGAACCATCATAGTCACCAAAGGCACTTTTGGAAAACTTACTGACACCCTACCAGGGACCAATTAATTCTCAATCTCTGGTGGCTCTTCAACATTGCTTTTCAGAAACTTCACAAAATTGCATGCAAAATGAGGGTTATGAAGCACCGTTGAGTAAGTCTGGAGCAAGGTGAGATCAAGTTCACCTAGGATGATTAGGGGGAGGCGGTACCATTTGAACTTGTGTCTCAAAGGGCAGGGAGAGATACATGAGCAGAAGGAATGCAGAAAAGGAATTTCTGAGCACTGCAGCACCTGTCTCTGCTCCCACTTATTCCAGAAGATGAGCATTCCTGGAGAGGAGCATATAAATAATCGAAGAAGGGAGCAGAAATATATTCTGAAGGGGAGGTAGGCAAGCAAAAGCCAGGTCAGGAGACTGGCAGGGGAAGGGACTTCCAGCTGAAGGAAAAGAGAACAGGGAAAGGCAGTGCCGTGGTGACAGGCCAGGGCGACATGGAGAAAGCTCCTGGCTAAGATCTATGTCTGTACAATAAGGTAAATCTGTCTGCTGCTTAGTCAACTTCAGTGAATCTACCTTATGCAGTCACCGGGCCCCTTCATCTTCCTTCCTCTGCTGCAGGTGACACCATACCTAATGCCAATCTCCAATCCAACCCCAGGGTCCATCACTGCTAATCCAATCACAATGTCAAGTCCACTTAATTGGAAACCCTGTGCACAGTTTTCTTCTGCTCTTAGAGGAATAAAGAGAGTTGGAGAATAATGGTTCCACATCCAAACAGAGTGCTGTGACAGTGATACTGATGTACAGACAAGGAACAAGGAACAAGACGAGAAAGAGGAGAGTCTTATATTTTGAGTCTCTTCCGTATATGAAATGGGGAGAGTTCTGAATTATAACTTAGGCTATAACTCAAATTATTTTAATTTTATAACTTTGATTATAGATACGATTATAATTTCAAATTATAATTGGATTATAGGTTTGATTTCAAAACATAACTTTCCAGAGCGCAGAAGAAGGACAATTCAGGACTGACAGCAGTGTCCTCACGCCCGTATATCCCTTCAGGCCGTGGGACGTTGCAGCCAGCTAGCTCCAGTGCAGAAGTACTGATTGTTACCTTTTCAGGAACTGGGTTAGCTGATTGACATCACGTTGGTAGTCTGAAGTTGGTCATGGTGGGAGTTTGTGCACCATAAAAACTGGCAAATAGTACAAATCAGAGCTCCCTCGATTCCAGGGCCAGTTGTTAAGCATTTATGAGCACACTACTGCTTCAGGACCACAGGTTTTCCCGACTCTTAAGACATGCCCTCCATATGGACCACAAGGTCAGCGGCTCCCCCCGAGGCCACCCTGTGAGTTTTCCTCCAGGGCTGACCAATGTTAAGTCTTGCATCTTTTATTCTGATGTTGATCGGATAGAAGAGTAGGACTGTTATTCTACTTCTGTCCAAATCATCCTCGTTGAAAACGGCCAATAGTGGCCGACTTGTCAAGAAGTTGGTCACCAGTTGTGCAGTGGCTTTCCAACTTTAATCCACCAGTACGCTATCTTTGTGTAAACAGAGATTCTGGAAGACCCCATCTAATTCAAAAATCATACAATTCAAGGTATGCTTTCCTTTAGGAATAGACATCTAACCCATTAGTGGCATGTTTGCTTTATGTCTGCTTTTAATCTTCTTGATATCATTTGTAGTGTTTTATAGAGGTCACTCTCCCAAGTTAACAAAAGAAGGTATATTGGTGGTTATTTCATCTTCATGAAAATGTCATCACACGTAACTTCCTTTTCAATGTTATTGATTTTAAGGAGCAATTTTCAACATGAGTGACAATATTACTATTTAATGAGTACTTAGATGTCATGATTATAACACACAAAATGCATTGCGACAGTGAGCCTAACAATGATATAACAATAAGTATCAACATTATTTGGAAGTGAAGAAGAATGTGGGTCAATGATACTAAATAAAGAAAAACAACCAAAAAAATGGGTATTTAAAATACCAACTAAATCAGCATTGCTGATTATAAAGTTTATAATTCATCGGGTCTGCCAGCTTTAAAATTGCAAATCCCAGCTGTAATGTTTGTAAGTTGAAGGAATCCCATTGTTTCAAATTTTGCATATGCTATCCATTTTGTTTTATTATGTTTAAATTGTACTATTTCGGATTCATATGCAATGTGGTGTCCTAGTCCCAAGAATAATCTGGAATACACTTGTTTAGAGTGAAGATTCCTGGCTTTCACCCGTGTGCAGATAAGGCAGAGGGCATTTCTGACCAGCAGTCCAAGTTGCCTCAGAAAATTCTGGTGTGGGTGGTAGATGGTCCAAGGGAATATTGATCTAATTCCTCTACTGCTTGAAAATCCAAGCTGAAAAATCCTTAAATGAAAGGCTTCAGCGTATAGACAATGAAGCAGATGTTTTTAGACAGCCCTTCAAGCTGAGCTCTGTATCAAGCCAATGTGCTTGCAATGTACTTCTTCATCGGGAGGGTGGCTCAGTAAGCCATGGTGCACCCACGAGCCCCAGGCCGGCCCCCACGGTGCACCGTATGGGTCTGAGAGACGCTGGACAGGGAAAGCGTCCTATCTCAAAGACGCCACACCTCATTTTAATCACGGGCACGATAACCCCCATCTCTTCAAAGTCATTTGGCTGTGAATTTTCAGGAATCCATCGAGTAGATTTTCTATGGGCCCATCTGCGAGGCACATTTATTTTCTGTGACTGTTTTGCTGAGCACAATGAAAACCATGCTCGTGAACGGGGACCCGGAGAAGGGCGGGGCTGCTGCCATGGGGCTGGGACTGCTCTTCAGGAGAGAGGAGGGAGTCTTTTCACCTGAACGCTGCAGCCGCACGTTTGTTGATCTGGGGAGGCTTTTCAACGGCAGCCTTTTAGCTGAGCTGTTTCTCTTTTCTCCCGTGCACTCCACTTGAAGAGTAATTTCTAGGCTCTTCCTGATGATAAAGCCAAAAAGCTAAAAGCAATCTTCTCTCCTGCGTTCATGTCAACAGAACTTGGGGTTCCGATGAGAAGTATCTGAAACTATCAGAAAGAAGGACTCTGGCGTGGAGGCCCTAGGAATTTAGAGATGAAGAATTTGAGCTTTGGAGACATCACTTCTGTTAACTCTTGGTTTTACCATCTGTATAATGGGATTGATCATGAAATTTACTTCACAGGGTTGTTAAAGGGAAAATGAGATAAAGCATGTGAAGTTCTGAGCAAAGAGATGACAAATGATAAGCATATAACCAGTCAATATATCATATATATGACATATTATTTATAATCTAACATAGAATCAATCTAATGTCAGCCATCATTAGTATTACTACGAGGGAAAAATAGCCTATAATCTTATAGTCATCATGACCCGTCAGCCTATGCACAGGGCTGGCAATAATAAATCATTTCCTTGAAAGGCTCTAAATATAGAGGAACACTTGTCCTCTGGGATTATACTCTTTGTGATAAGGGGTAGCATTAACTTAGCAGTGGATGCAAAAAATAGTTCCTGCTATGTTATCATACTCGTGAATGAGTGAGGAAAACACATTCCTGAGCCAAGCACACTTCAGCACAGCACTGTGAATGATAAATATATTTCTAGGGAAACTCATATTATATTATGGGCTACGGCATCTGTTATGCCCAAATGCATTATAAATAATTATTCCGAGTTCGCATGGATATCTCAGTGATAGATGATGATCAAACCATCTAATTTTATCAACCCTTATAAAAATGTGTATCATATTTTATAGAAGCTTATCCTCAGAGTTAACTCTATGTGGAATTTACAGTCCCATATTTTATTCCATTGGTGGAAACAGCATAATTTTGTCACATTCCTAAAACCTTAATAGGCTGATCATAGTTTCCAGTTAGACACAAGAATCACTGTCATTTTTTTAAGTTTTTTTTTTTTTCAGAAAGGCCTATGAAACTGGTTTAACAGAAACAGAATTGTGAGGAAGATACATTTTGGGAAGAAGAAATAAATCAGGTAACGGGATCACTTCACATATGAGAAACCAATGGTGAAATCTTAAAGTCCTTCTGAGCGCAAAAGGCATTCTAGAACCTTCCCCGGAGTCTGTGCCTTCCACAAAGGCGTCACAGGTGTGGTGTATCCATTACTCACCACCGTCCACTTTGTTTTATCTTTATTTACTGTCTGGGTTGATTAGATGGCTGTCTCCTGAAGGGGAGAGAGTGCATTCTCATTTATCTGATTTTCTCCCCTAGTGCCTAGCATATGATTTTGTTCATGGTATTTATCTGGTCAATACGCTGTTGGAAAATTTAATTGAAGTGTGAACAACACTGCTTAAATGTCATAGGAAAAGTGTGTAGAGGCAGGCATTTAAAAAGGTAACACGTGTGTAAATAGATTTGTCAATTCAAAGGAAGAGTGTTAACTGAAGGAGAAAGAAATGTACTTCTTTCTAGGTAGGACCAGTATTCTGAAACCTAGAGCCGCCTCGTAGACCCCGACTGCTGCCTTTCACGCATGCGCTCCTTCATCTCACCCATGAGGAGGAAGCGCAGGAGGGCGGCGAGAAATGGACTCCGGTCGCCACCGTTTCAGCCCCAGTCCGGCTGCACAAACCACTAGGGGCTAAGCGAGCTCTGGTCGAATTACATCTCTAAACCTCAGTCTCCCTGAGGTTCATCAAACAGGAATGACAGTAACAAGAATGCCGCTTTTATGGAGTTGTCACGTGAGATCAATGAAATAATCCATGCAATGTGCGAAATTAACTTAGCCACCTATTGTATTTGCGTCGACTGTATTTACAGCACTGTGTTCCTCACTGCGTGGAGTTTAAGACATGAAGGCACGGTTTCCTGCTCCTAGGAGTTTACAATGCGCTCCCTAGGCAAGACACAAAGGACAAAGTTTATATGCATGACTAAGTGTCCTATTAATTCAGTGGCAAATGAGAAGCAGTGCAGGTGAATAAGAGAATATGTCAACGAGCAACTTTAATCACTCCATCAATGTAAGCTGAGGAAAAACACGGTCACTAAGTGTAGCTAACATTTCTCAAGAGCTTTCCATATGCCAGGGACGCTCAGGGCCCTTCACGTGGGTTCGCTCACTTCCTCCTCAGAATAGTGCTATGAAGTGGGCACGGCAAGTGTGCTCTTTTGATGCACAAGGAGAAGGAAACTGGAAGAACTAAAGCAATTCACACAAGGTGCCAAGCAGTGTGACTGCCTCCTGAGAACCGAGCAAGAAGAAACGTGGAGCGTGCTGCAGGACATTGCGTGGAAGGAACATGGCTGCCGGATCCTTCCCGTGGAGTCACCTGGAAAGTCAGGTGCTGCTACCCAGGGGCGGGCAAACACAGGCATGCAGTAGTGGGTACACGGAACACAGGGTTTACTCTGCCGTTACGTATTTATTCATTCTTGTGTTCTGTATTCATTGCGATCCACCTACTTTTGCCCACCACTGCATTCATGCGTCCCTCCTGCCCGAGGAGGAAAGAAATGTCCATAGAGCAACTCAGTTCTCATTCTGACCGCTGCCCAGAATAGCACAAAAAAACCCCAAAGTGAATGGCTCCCAAAACATGAAAAACAGGCAACACGTCCCAGTCAGTGCGGATATGATCTGATGTCCCCTTGGCTATCAGGAGCAATACTGACAGGCCAAGAGAGCTCTTAAGAACACAGACAAGCCCAGTCACGGGAAAACCTAAAAATCCTCGTTAACTAAGCTTAAACTACACTGGCCACAATAAGAGGAGGAACAGCTAAGTGAGGCTAATCAACTTCCCTGTAACTTTACATCTTCTTAAATGAAAGCCGTTACAAGAGCTCTAATTCATGCCAATATACCAAAATAAACGGACTGGTAATTTAAATCCTAAGGTAATCTCCACATCCTCTGTGCCTTAAGAAAACACTAATTATGTCCAGGTGGTTCCAGCGTTCTCTGGTGCATGCCTGACTTATTTATGTTACATTATTTCTCAGGTCTACGTTAGCAGTTGGGATTACATTCAATTGCTCTCTCCCCAGGAGGGGGTGCCTCCCAGTGTTTCACTCTCAGCCTCGAAAGGTTCAGCTTTCTCCTCTTCGGTTAGAATGACTGCAGCAGAATAAGCAACGTCAGTTTATCTCAGACAATGCTCTCATTGCCACGAACCAATGTTTATTTCTCATGAATATGGGAGACCATATATAATGTCCAGCAAGAACTAACCAAGAATGTTAATATCAAATCTTTTTTCTCTGTCTCCGTGTCTCTCCCCCACCACCAGACACATGCACACACACACACACACACACACACACACACACACACACACCCCTTTCCTAGAATGCACAGCTCTCTCATAAACCAATTTCAAATTTTAAAATGACTTTCCTTGCTTCTTAAATGCACTGGGAGACTCAGGAACAGCCCTCTGTAGTTACTAACGGAGCCCTTTACAGGTTATAAAGCTCGATCACGCATGCTCTCATTCTACTGGAAGGAAACCAAAGCATGACGAAGCGGTGTGGCCAGCGCTGGAAAGGGTCACCTGGCTCAGAGAACGCTCTAAATAACCGCCGGACTGTGTGTGCCACCAACTGTCCAACTCCACCTCTGGCTGAAAACCAGCAGTCTACGAACCTCATCTGGCTTTCAAATGAGTTTTATAAAGACTTGATAAAAACCGGATTCCTTTTAACGCAGATAAAATCTAGATTTAGGGCTCACTTTAATATCAGAAGAGCCGACAGCATCAGCAAAACTGATACTACCACAATCATGTGGTATCAATTGTTCAAGAGAACAATGGGCAGGAACTTGGTAGCTGTGCCCACAGGTTCCCTGACCTTCTTTGGCTTTGCCCCTGTTCCTTCATGCTGCCCCCTAGGGGCACCTGGATTTAGTCACAGTTCCACTCCTGTGTAATACAGCAGAGATCTTAAGAATCAGAATTTGGGAACTGGAATAAAGTTTGAGATCATTCAATCTCATGGTTCACCATCAGGTGTTGCAGGGTTCCAGGGAAACTGTAAAAATCATTTGCTTCATTTTTTTAGTATTAAAATCTAAGTACTAATATACTGAAGTAATTTGGCATCCTTTTTCTATTGCAAAGTTATTTTATTTAAAGGCCCTGGCCGATTGGCTCAGAGGTAGAGCGTTGGCCTGGTATGTTGATGTCCCAGGTTTGATTCCTGGTCAGGGCACACAGGAGAAGCACGCATCTGCTTCTCCACCCTTCCCCTCTCCTTCCTCTCTGACTCTCTCTTCCTCTCCCACAGCCAAGGCTCCATTGGAGCAAAGTTGGCCCAGGCTCTGAGGATGGCTCCATGGCCTCTGCCTCAGGCACTAGAATGACTCCGATTGCAACAGAGCAACAACCCCAGATGAGCCAAGCATCGCCCCCTGGTGGGCATGCCACGTGGATCTTGGTCGGGTGCATATGGGAGTCTGTCTCTCTGCCTCCCTGTTTCTAACTTCAGGGGAAAAAAAGACTCTAGGGCTCTTTGCTAGTCCTTCCTTCCCCCCTTCCCTTCCTCCCTCCCCCCCTCCTTCCTTCCTAACATGGCAATAATTACCTCAACTCACATGAACAGTCATTACAGTTACTGCTAATCGAGTGCTTCAAACATGTGCTTTTACATAACACACAATTCTGATGGACAAAGATGAGGAAAATTGATGTACTACTGAACAAATTTAGTTTGGTATTAAAAGTATTTCAAACTTGGGTGCACTGGGAGATTAAAAAACTTTTTTTAATTGAATCTTGGGTTAGTAAGAGGTTGGGAAACATCAACTCTTTTTACTGCCTCATTTTACAGAAGGGAAAGCTGTAGCCGAAATAAATGACTTGGATAAGAGTTATTGATGGCCAAAGCGTGGAATTAAGATGTGAAGTCACACATATTTGCCCCAAGATACAAGCTCTGTCTAAATGATCTTCATGGGGTTTGGGACATGCCTAGTTCTCCCTAGTGGAGACAAAAGCACTCGCTCCTCACTGCATTTCATCAGGAGCTACGGCAGGCTTGGGTGGTCCAAAATCTAACAGCTCACAGTCCCTTCATGGGACCTTGTCTAGTGAGAAGACAAGCAGAAGGGAAAAAATTAAAATAAGGTGTCACAGGGGGCAAAAAGGGGCAGAAGAAGGAAAAGAGAACACAAAGGCAGACACATTTTTTAAGGTATTGGGAATGGCCCTGAGTTCAGTTTTGAGTCGGATAAAGTCCAAGGTGACTAGCAAGCAGGTGGGGAAGTGTATCCATGGGTAAGTACTCACGCGAGGCAGAGCTCTGCTCCCCAGGGCCCTTGCCATCGATGAATACACTACATGGTAAAGGATGTCACTGAGGTCTCATCACTGGACCTTACGATAGAGAGATGGACTATTCACAGAGGATCCCTCCCTGTAAGAGCATGGGCCTTCAGAGGCAGAGCTTCTCTGGGCTCAGAGCAGTAGAGAAAGTCAAAGAGGTGGCAGAAGAGAAAGATGAAGAGAGTCAAAGCATGAGATGAACGAGACACCAACACGGGTTTGCAATGAAGTTGGCCAAATGCCAAGGATATAAGAACACCATGCGTACGACCGCAAGGAACTAAATTCCACCAACCCTGTAGGTGAGCTCGGAAGTGGACTTTTCCCCAGGCTTCCGTACAGGAGGGAAGCTTTGCTGACACCAGGATGGCAGCCTTATGAGGCTCTGAACAGAGAACCTGACTTAAGTGCTGTTAACTCCTCCATGCCCGACTTCTGACCCATAGAAGCTGTCAGGTTATAAACAGGCGCTAAAGCTTTGTAGAAAAGAGACAGGGCGGGAATGATGAAATAAAGAACCTTCCTCGCGCCCTCTAACAGTATGCAGTTCAGAAGTGGGGTGCATCTGCAGGTCAACATGACATGTCAGTTGAAGATCTATGTTTACATTTAAGATGGGGGTAGAAGTTAGAAAAAGGAAGAATTGGTATTTGAAGCAAACGAGTCAAACATATTTAGTGGAAAGATCCCCATCCCAATGCAAGGCGTTCATTACATGAGGCACTTTGCATTACTGTTTAATCATGATAGCAAAGTGGTGAGACAAATGCAGTCTTCTCCCCATTTCACAGATACGAAGACTGGGGCTTTCAGAGGTCAGACACAGGCAAGTGGGGTGAGGCTCTCAAGACACCCAGGCTTTTCTGATGAGGAAGCACTGTGGTCCTTTGTTCAGACCACAGTGCCTGTGTTTACATGTTTACACATGCGTGGCATGTGCAGGGCAGAGATGGTCACTTTTGAGACCCTGCTTGGTACAAGGATGCTTGAGCTTTTGAAAAAAGCCTTCAGCAAACAGTACTCTAACTTGCGGTCGACATGGTTCTCCCTGAGTTCTTAGTCTATTCTCTCCGAACAGGTGTCCTCAAGCAAGGACACCAAGCCTCCCTCGCCCTGGCATCATAGTAAGTCCTACCACGGCAGCATATGGTGTCTGATGCTGGAAACGTGGCCTCTCTGAATCCCAGAATTAAGATTGGCAATCCTAAACAGAATTCCACTGAGGGCGTCTCTCATTCCTAGTGCCTGCAGTGAGGGACAAGGAGCTGCTGGCACCTGCTCCCGGCCACCTGTGCCTGCATTCCGTCCGGAGCGCCGGGCGGCACCGCCCCCCTCTGGTTCCTCACGCTCCACTGTGGTCTGTCCGCATTAATCTTCTCACTGACTCCTCTCTGCTCATGCCCGACAGCTGGGATATGATAGCTTCCGCTACTGTGCTTTTCTGGGGGAAATTATTCTGTTGTCTAATTGACCCTACTATTACTTTTATTTTCTAAAATCTAATTTATTCCAACCTCCTCTTTGTGGCTCCTCCCAGTTTCGAGCCGTGACTTCGTCTTCCATTCTGTCCCAGTCAGTCACCATGTTTGTTTGCTTTATTCTTTCTCGGGCCTCATGCTAACCCCGACCAGAAGCAAAGACCTTACAGGGTACATCATGCCCCTGGCAAAGGCGCTGAGATGCAGAAACTCTACACTCCCCACTCACCCCTTCCCCTGCAGACATCTCCTCTCCCCGTCAGTGTCTGAGAATAACCCACTGTCTTTTCCTGACCTTCACAACCCTTCACATTTTTATAACTCAACCGAATTTTCTTTCTCTCACTCTGTCCACACTTCCTCCCTCCTTTTCAAATATCCTGCTTTTTCTTCTTTCTCTCTCTCTTTTTATCTTTTCCTTTTGTCTTCCTTCCTTCCCCTCTTATGGGGGGGGTTTGCTGTTTTCATTGGCCTACAGAAGCAACGTTTTTCTTTGATGTATTTTAGAAAAATACAAGAAAGTATAAAAAAGAAAACTTGGTGGAAAAAAACCCCCATAATCATAAAAAAAAAAAAAAAAAGATAACCACAAACCAGCTTTAACATTTGGCTACGGTCCTATCATGGTAACATGACACAGTCTAACCCACTGAGGGTTCTTTCGAAACCAAGGGTCCCTAACCTTTCCTCAGGAGAGCTTCCGCTGTCCACTTTCTTCACACACAGAGGGCTTTGCCTCATTCCTGTGGCAGCTGATATGAAAGTAAGTCAGGCATTTCTACAACAGTTCAAGGAAGAAAGTAATTGCTTCTGTCTGGGGAGAGGAGGACCCGATTTGTGAAAGTGATAATAGCTAAGCTCTTCTGTCAAGGGGGATTGTGGAGTCCTCTCTTGAGGTGCCATGGAACGTGAGGGAAAAGGAAGGGTATTTCAGAGAGGATCTATGTTCTGGGGGGAAAAAAAGGAACAGGTTTCGATGGCCAAGAGCCATCTTGGAAGGACACTGAATAGTCCTACAAACCTGGGCAGAGAGTGACAGACGTGATGCAGTGGGCATCGAGACTATGACGTCAGGGTAGCCCTGTGTATCGTGGGGGTGTTGAAGGCAAGGCTACGGCCGGAGGGACACAGGAAGTCCCTCGGGACTCCAAGGAGAGGAGTGACATGTCAAGACTTCCCTTGGGAACGCGACTCCGGCAGCCCTGGATATTGTGTGGCGAAAAGAATACCAGTGCAGAATTGGACTGGTGCGGATTTGGACTCCAAATTCTCCCTTCCCACGATGCGTGTATTCTTTAGTGAATTACCTAACAGCCCTATACCTGAGCTATAAGATACAAAAGAATAGCCACACAGCCACACAGGATTTGTTCAAGGTCCCTGGAAGCAGAGGTTGAGGGTAGGAATCACGTGCCAGGGATTCAGGAGGAAGCCCTCCGGTGGGGACACGGGGGGGGGGGGGAGAGGAAGGGAGCCAGTCGAGTGAGAGCATGATTTCAGACTATGTCCACAGAGATGAGCTTCAGCCTCATCCTCCCAGCTGGTTCCGGAGTGCACGCTGCACATCGGAGATATCCTGACCCCAAACAAAGTGAGCTAGTGAGCTGGGGTTTTCGTGCTCCTAGGAACCACGCACGGGTGGCTGGGAGGACGGCGGCGCCATTCGCTGGAATACGCATGTCAAGCGGTAGGATTCTGAGAATGGGAGTTGGAGGAGAGTTGGCACTGTGGCCAGGATTACCCAAACTAGCAAATAAAGAAGTGGCACTGCTTCCCCGCCAGGACAGCTAAACACGAATGCAAGGTCATTTCAGCTGATGGGAAATGGAATCAACTCTTCTTAGTCTTTTAAATCCCTTCAGCTTCCCAGCAAAGGAGAATGAGTCCTGGGCAAGGAGGCTATCTGCGTGTGTCCAGAAAGAGGTGAGAGGAAGGAAGAGAGGTGAGGAAGGGCAGATCGAGGGGACAGGGAGCGAAGAGAGGAGGAGACGCGGCCGGCCGGCTGGCTAGCCGGCGATGCTGGAGAGAACGGAGAACTCGAAAGGGTCTCAGAGTGTTTTTAAGAAGGCTACGCTACATTGCCCTGGCCGGTTGGCTCAGCCGTAGAGCGTTGGCCTGGCGTGCGGGGAACCCGGGTTCGATTCCCAGCCAGGGCACATAGGAGAAGCGCCCATTTGCTTCTCCACCCCCCTCCCCTCCTTCCTCTCTGTCTCTCTCTTCCCCTCCCGCAGCCAAGGCTCCATTGGAGCAAGGATGGCCTGGGCGCTGGGGATGGCTCCTTGGCCTCTGCCCCAGGCGCTAGAGTGGCTCTGGTCGTGGCAGAGCGATGCCCCGGAGGAGCAGAGCATCGCCCCCTGGTGGGCAGAGCATCGCCCCTGGTGGGCATGCCGGGTGGATCCCGGTCGGGCGCATGCGGGAGTCTGTCTGACTGTCTCTCCCCGTTTCCAGCTTCAGAAAAATACAAAAATAATAATAAATAAATAAATAAAAGAATGCTATGACTTCTGTAAACAGAGAGAGAGCAATGTGGGGAACTCAAGATCTCTTTACCAGCAGTGTGCAGGGAGCATGGCGATGCGATATTTATCCCCAGGAAAAGCCCGTAACAGCTCTGTCTTCGGCAGCTTTCCTCGGGAGTGACAGTGGGGCGTGCGTGAGTGTGCGTGTCAGAAGGAGACTTCTCTGTGCTTCCCAACACCCGCCTGCCTGGGAGCCCACCATCTTCAGGTTGCAAGCATTTCCCGCGCACTGTAGGAAAATGTGGCCCGACGACTCTGAAAGCCTCCCCGGGGGCAGCCAGAGACATCCCCAAATGAACGGAACAGGGGCTGCAAACCAGGGAGAGGAAAGCAAACCGCATCTGAACTCAATTACCTCCGTCAGCCAATCAGTTCTCCGAGGCACTGTGGATTATTCAGAGTAAAAGTTAAAACAAAAAAAGAAAATGGGGACTAATCATAAAAAAAGCCTCATCATGAAAATAGAGCACACGCGTCTCTAAACAAAGAGCCCTGGGAGCCAATCACGAGCTCTAAATGAAGAGATATACAGTGCAGTGGGAAACCGGCTGAAGCGTCAGGAAAAGCCGCGCGAGTTAATCAGAAGGCATTCTTTTCCCCACAGTGAGCGCGTACCCGTGACAATCCACTGTGCTAATGACCATTACTCAAAATGACATCGAAACGAAAATCACCATTTGTTCGAGTTAACTTCTAAAAAAAAAAAAAATCTGTGATTTCTTTCCTCTATTACATTTAATATTTATGAATCTTTACTCATTGGAACTTCTCTATTTTCTGGCTATTACCATTCATCTTCAGGATGTCAAATGCAGGTCATTAAAAGCGGGGCTTTTCTTTTTTCGCTTACTTAGCATTTATGTCTTTGAAAGGCAAGGCAATGCCAAGCAGATGCTTGGCCCACAGGAACGGTGTGATCTTCACCTGAGTCTTAAGGGTGCTGGAAACCAAATTCAGGTCTGACGGACTGGACCTGCTTACCACCTACAGGCACGTCTCACTGGAAGCATACTTCCTTTCCAACCAATCTGGATACAGACGGAGTGCTTTCGTTAGGGAAATCCAGATTTCACTTGGACTCCTACCGTACAAAGGGAATAAAAAAAAATACTCAAAAGAAACTGAAAACCGCTGATGAGGAAGAAAGGGGGCGTGTACAGCACGCTCTGGGTACAATGTTTCCGTTCGCCTTCCCCATCCCTTCCTCTCTCCCTGGAGTCCCCCTTTGTCTCAGGGTCAATATCATGTTCATGGTTCCGGGAACCTAGAGCCATCCCACTGTTTTTGAGGACTTGGAGTGTATAAACGAAGTGGGTTTTGTTTGGCCACATAGGTTCTGTCATTCCACAGATGGAACAGTCTTTCATTTTACCAGTCTCTGGGTTCTGACAAGGACGTCTCTACCCTACGACAGGTGTGCCCAGTGGAGACGCCTCTAAACCTTGGGCTCCAGTACAGCCGCGGCTGGCTGCTGCACTCAGACTCGCTCATGCCTCCCATCGTCTGGCATCACGGGAGATACAAATTCTCACGAAGTATGTTAAACAAAAGAGGAGACTGAAATCTCCACACTATCCCAGATAACGACGGAAGAGTTATTCTTAGAACTGGGTTTTGTATAGTGCTTCCCCTGCTTCCACTCCTTATCCAAACTTAGAAAACACTTTTCTCGGGAAATGTCAGAAAAGTTGCTCTGTTTTTGCCTTCGGACCGTTATGCACCTAGAGGGAGAAAGAGAAAAGGGGGGAGGGAGGGAGGAAAAGAGAGAGAAAGAGAGGGAGAGGGGGAGAGGTGAAGAAAGAGAGAGACAGAGAAGTAGCTATTAGCCCTTTGAGTAGTGAGTTTTTTTCATGCTCGTGGACTCCCGGGAGTGAGTTGTTTTGTTTTGTTTTTCAAAAATTGAAATTAGTTCCAGTTACAGTTTTATTTACTTAAAATCATGTTTGTTTGATAACCAATTTATGGAAACAAGAAGAACATACATTTGCCTTTTTTTTAATGTTGCCTTGCATATGGACGATCGTACTCTGGATGGTCAGGAGGCATGAGGACGTACATGAACGTTCATACTGCTCAGAGGGTTAATGCATTCAAATGGTGACAAAAATAAGGGCGAACTGGAAAGTGGAAGGCCTCACTCAGACTGAACGAATACAGATTGGTCTCTCACGCTGGGAAAATGGGTTGAAAAAAAGCCCGTACTGGGAATCAGCTCCCACTATCGCTGTAAAACGTAAATAGGGAAACACACACACACACACACACACACACACACACACATGGAAACTTAATGCCAGTTTTGACTTTCAAATGAAATACTTTGCCCTTGGAAACTTCAGACAAAAGTAAAAAGGGGGGTGGGATGGGGTGGGAATATATTTCTGCTTTACTCTCTTTAAAATAATAAACAGTTGTCATTTAAAACAATTCACAGACAAGAAAGAAAAACCGCACTGCCTTTTCTCTAGGGGCTCGTACTTTAAGGACTCACTGAGAGCCAGTTGAAGGAACTCCCCACCACCCTCCTTGTGCTCAATTCATAAAAAGGGGAGAGGGTGTGAGGGAAGGCCTAGAGCACTGCGCAGGAGAGGGGGACGGGCCAGGAGAAAGGACAGCGGACACCGAGAAGGATCTACACAGAGAGGGAGAAAGCCCACTGTCCCCCTGAAAAGGCCAGACGGTGTCTATCCGGTGACTGGCATGTAAGCGGAAGGCGGATCTGGTGCACGAGTGGAAAATGCGAAATACAGAATGAAAACCCTCTGACAGCGCTGGCTCCGGGAAACTCCAAGGACACGGGTCACTCAAACAGTGGCCAAGAACTAACTTGATGGTGAGTTTGATTCTTCCCTCCAGGGAGAAGATGAGAAAGCCAGCTCCAAGGGAGGCATCAACTGAAACCACCCGGCAGCAGGCCGATTAGAGCAGAAACATATTACTCTCCGCACAACTGAAAGCATTCCCACATCTTTCTGCTCACAGCCTTTTAAACACAGTGTCTCTCAATAAGTTCTTGTTTCTGCGACGGCATCAGCATGGCGGTGCCTAGATGGCCTCCCTCTTTTGTTTACAGGCAGAAAGGGGACACAATGCACTTGATTTTCCCTTTCCTAGCAGCCTGGGACAGCCCTTCGAGTCGCAGCGCTTCGATGGGAACGGGAAGGGTTTTGACAGTTTTGCCACATGCCTTTTTATGCACCAAGCCTTCTAATCTGGGAACTGGTTCTTTGTCTTAAATCAGGCGTCTGTTGATGAAGCGTGAGAGCCGGCCGGCTCACCGGGGGCGGAGGTGGGGTATACGCTATGGAATCAGGACAGTTAAACACCGCCATCGATCCTCCCTTCCTCCCGCCACGGCTGCTGTAGCCAGCAGTTTCTCTAAGCTATTAATTTTATTATTAGCCCACCTGGAGACATGGCTTCCCTCGGGGAAAAGCAATTCGACTGCGCACGCTACAAGGCTGGTGGCGGGCAATCGATGGCACGGCAGGGGCATGGGACAGGGCGCTCCACGCCAGCCCCGCCTATTGGAAATGGGGGGGGGCAATCCTTCTTGCAAAGTGGGGGGGACACAGAAGGAGATGGTGTTTCTGATCTCCTCCCTGCACTCTGGCTACCAAATACCTGCTTGTTCGTTGGTTTTGTTTGTTTGTTTTTTAAAGAAAACACAGAAAGAGACTTCCTCTAGGTTCTAGTCCTCACCCCGCTGCTTGACTTGGTTGCACCAGGTTGGAAGTTTCAAGCGGGCTGCTCACAGGCTAAACTTTCCGAGGCACTTCCCTGGGCCAGGACACACATTGTCCCCGTAAACTGCATGCACAGTTATGCACTTTTTGAAACACAGATTTTTGGCCAACTTTCAGGAAGCAGGATATTCTATGCAAACGTGGGACTATCTGCTTTCTCAATTTAAAGAAATGAGATGCACGCACAGCACTGGACGGCTGTGGCATATATGCAGCAGGAATCGAGGAGTGACTGTCCCCGTTAGAAGATACGTGTGCTTCCTGGCTTCCCACACCCACTCTCTGCTCACGTCCCAGCTACTGGCGCCCGCCCTGCACAGTGGGGTTTGCTATGGCCAGTGGGGATCATCTCCACAATAACAACAACTGAAAGCATCCACGAAGATCCCACTAATACCACTCTCCCCAGACTAATTCAAGTCTGTGTGAATCTTCCCTCAGTTTTTAGTTTTCCCCCTTTCTCCTTTCTTCCTCTCTCTCTCTCCCCTCACCCCCTCTCATATTCCAGGAAGAAACAAGCACATAACACAAGTCCGTTGTCTAACAGAGGACATAGAAAGTGCATGTCCGGCCCTGGCCGGTTGGCTCAGCGGTAGAGCCTCGGCCTAGTGTGCGGATGACCGGGTTCGATTCCCGGCCAGGGCACACAGGAGAAGCGCCCATTTGCTTCTCCACCCCTCCACCGCGCTTTCCTCTCTGTCTCTCTCTTCCCCTCCCGCAGCCAAGGCTCCATTGGAGCAAAGATGGCCCGGGCGCTGGGGATTGTTCTGTGGCCTCTGCCTCAGGCACTAGAGTGGCTCTGGTCGCAACATGGAGACGCCCAGGATGGGCAGAGCATCACCCCCTGGTGGGCAGAGCATCGCCCCTGGTGGGTGTGCTGGGTGGATCCCGGTCCGGCGCATGCGGGAGTCTGTCTGACTGTCTCTCCCTGTTTCCAGCTTCAGAAAAATGAAATGAAAAAAAAAAAGAAAGTGCATGTCCAAGTTAATGCATCTGTTTTAAAGGTGTCCAGGTGAGGGGGTTGAGGCTGCCTGGCTCAGGACCATGTGTCCAGGAAGCCCCCTCTCCTCACGCTGTGCAGAGTCCTGAACTAGCTGCCGGAGAGCCCGAGGAAGCAGTTGATCCCCCATTCTCCTCCGCGTGCTGGTTGTCTGGCTGACGTTGCCGAGGAAGCCTGCTTGACGGGGAGGAGAGGTCTTGCTCACCGACAATGAATGTACTGAGTTCTGCCAGCAGCAGGCAAAACTTTAAGAAGGTCAGCTACCTTTTTGTAATTCAATTTCCGTATCCTCAATGACTGACCCTTTCCCCCATTCTTGGAATGGGTGTTAACTGAACAAATACCACGTGCTAGGTTCTATTCCGGAAAGAAGGGATGTGGATGAGTGGAGTCCCCGCACCTGGCATGCCACCACCGGGGACGGTGGGAACCCACCTATGACGTCTGGCGAACCACAGGGTAAAAGAAGCCCATGCGTTGAAATGAGACGTGCGTGGGCTTGAGACCTGGCTTTGCCACTTACTATTAACTGTGTGCCCCTCTCTGAATTTACAGAAAGCGGTCATGATAGTGTCCATCCCTAGGACAGGAGGAAAAGAAGCAAAGAATAAGATTGCCTAAGACGAAGAAAAAAATGACCCTTTATGAAGTGAAATTTATTCTTTATTCAATTTAAAGGATCATTGATTTTCTTTTTAATCTTAGGTAATCTATTTTTTTTTAGTATTAAAATATCCATTATTTTTTAAAAGAATAACAATAACATATCACTAATAACAGCCAACATTTATCAAAAACAGGCCTGCAACCTGATTTTGTAACAAAAGGGGTTATGGGGACAAGTTCTTCCTTCACATATCGTCTACTGCTACTTTCATGCTCAAATGCTGAGTTACAGAGTCACGATAGAGATCATTTTGCCCACAAAGCCTAAGATATTTGACCCTTTAATGAAATGATCTGCGAATCCCTGATCTACCTTATTCCAGCCTCATAATATATGCTCAATAAACACCCCCACCTTTCCTGTCTGAAAGACCAGTTCCCTCGGGTCTCTTGTAGGTGACTGAGAACTAATTGGACACATTAACTTAAGCTATTAACAGCTGATAATGGCTTAATATGTCACCACTCCCAGATAAGACAGTATAAGCCCTCCCCCCACCCTAAAAATGCAAATGTTAGCACAAGGACACAGCTCATAAATCAACTCCAGGAACTGAGATTACGGAGCTCTTTTGTATGGGGAGACGTTTTCCCACTGAGATTGTTTCACTGACGTCCTCCGTACACCCCACCAGCTGCTCTTGGCATTTATTCTATTTTTATAATTTCAGGATCAGCATAAAGATATTGTAAGCTCACACAGGCTAGCGGATCTTCTCTACAATAGTTAACCCCTCTTTGGAAACACGCGATGGGAGTATCGTATAGTGGTTATGAGCCTCGTGTTTGGCGCCTAACGGACCCCACCCCTAGCTCTATTAATAAACATCTGTATAATTTAAAACCAAAGACTTAAGGCTCAGTGCCCCGCTTTGTATCGTGGAGATAAGAACAACATTCATCTTCAGGGGTTTTGTGAGGATTCATGAGAAATTGCCAAGGAAGTGCTTATCGCAGCTAACATTTATGGAGCAATACTATTTTTACGCCTCGTGTTGCAAATGTCAGTACCTCCCAGGAAAGACAAACCCTGCTAAACTGGGTTTGTCCAGGGACCCAGAGTTAGAGTGTGTGACCTTCAAGAGCTGCTCCCTGCCCCACCCGCCCTGTTCCTTCTCATCTTCATTACTCCTGGACTCGGAATTCAATTTCAGAAAATAAGGGGGAACAGC